>NC_084464.1:134419594-135047094 GCF_027409185.1 Cynocephalus volans
AAGCAAAAAGTGGAATAGTGGTTGCCAGGAGGTTGGGGTAGGAGGAAATGGAGACTTGCTGTTCAACAGGTATAAAGTTTCAGTTGTGCAAGATGAATAAGTTCTAGAAATCTGCTTTATCACACAGTGCCTATAGTTAATACTGTATTGTACACTTAAAAGTTTAAGAGAGTAGATCTTATGTTAATTGTTCTTACCACAAAAGAAGGGGGGATATGAGGAAACTTTTGGAGGTAATGTATATGATTATTACCTTGATTGTGTGATGGTTTCATGGATATATGCTTGTGTCCAAACTCATCAAATTGCATACATTAAATATGTGCAGTATTTTGTATATAAATTACACTTCAATAAATTTGTTCAAAAATTACAGTAAATCATGTATCTCATAATTACCAGATAGTGTGTCAATTCTGTTAGAATAAAACATTAAGACCCAAAAGACAAAAAAATAAACAAAATCTACATGATGCTCTTACTGTAATATAAAATAAAAGTAAATAAAAGCAAATTATAACTTATAAAGTCATATTTAATTCTCTATGTAAAGGGTCAGGCATGTCCCAGTTGCTATTGCTGCATAACAACTCCAAACTTAGTAGTACAAAATAGCAACCATTTTATTATGCTCACAAATTCTCTATGTTAAGAATTCAGAAAGAGCAAAGCAGCAACAGTTTATCTCATCTCCACAAATCTGAGGCCTCAGTTAGGAAAACTTGAGAACTCATCTGAAAGTTCATTTATACACATGTCTAGTGGTTGATATTGGCCATATGGTGAGCTTCAACCGAGACCGCTGGCCAGAATACATGCGAGTGGCCTCTCTACACGGCTACTTGGGAATCCTCACAGCATGGTGGCTCATAGCACTCCAAGAGTGGATACTGCATCACTTTTTATGACCTAACCTTCAAATTCATATAACATCACCTACTCTGTATTCACCAGCCCACTTAGATTCAAGGGGAGGGAACCTAGATTCCACTTCTTGCTGTGCTGGGTGTCAAAGGCACATTGTAAGAAGAATATATCAAAAAATATATAATATATAATATAAAAATGCATAAGAAGAATAGTTTTCAAAAATACAATCTGCAGTGGATTATAAATAAAATATTTCCATACAAATTTCCAAAAATCTAAAAAGACAATTTCTGACCCTGTTGAGAATCAATATTTTAGAGCTATGGGAAACCATTGATGAGAAAGGTGACAAGGGTATAAGTGGACATATCTTCATTTTGTAAAGATCACTTTGGGTAATTTGAGTAAATATAGATAAGTTTCTCAGGAGGTGCTGGCAGTAGTCCAAGTGAGAAATGATGGTAGCTTTAGACTAGGGTTGAAAGAGAAATTACATGGATTTGCTAAAAGTTTTTAGAGATAAAATCTGTAGGGTTTGTTGATAGATGGACACAGGGCAGGGTGAAGAAGGAAATGAACATGTCATGGTGTCAACAATGATTACTAGTTTTCTTGTTTGCAAGACTTGGAGGGACAGTGGGTCCATACGCTAAAGCTATGGGAGAAGAGATTGAAGAAAGATCATAAGTGACTTAAATTTGAGTTATTAGAATCATCTTTAAAATCTTTCTGAAATTATTGTTTCTGTAATGAGTCCAGCATTAGCTGAGAGATTGATTAGATAGTGAGTGGTTTTGGTGAATTACTTTTTAGGAAAGTTTTATATTTTTCAAGCCTCTAAGAAAATGATCTCTTTAAATTTCTCAAGTTGAGTTCTTCTGTCACCATAATGTCATCTGGGCCAAAGCACTATTAATTTCTCCAGTTCTGCCTCACATTTATTTCATAACTTTTAATTTTAAGTACCAGAGTTTAGCTGCAACTGTTGGAATTTTCTCAGAATAAAGTGAAAGTTGTCAATACAATTTAGCCAGAGAATTTGGCTGGAATGAACATTCAGAAAGCCTGTAGTGACAGTGGTGGAGGTCATTGTCACATAGATGGCTTGTCTGGTCACTCTTGCTGCCTGCAAAAGAACACATTGTGGGAAAAAAGAAAAATGGAAAAGTACAATGGCAGGAGAAATAACCTGAAAGAGAGGACATCAATCTCAGGAGGTGAGTATGTTCTGTATGTTTCTCATTGCCACTGCTTTGTGAAACAAAGCACTGAAAAAAGACAAAGAACATCCTTTATGGATTTTTTTGTTTTTCTGGAAAAATAACATTTTAGGAGATACGTTTTGTAATTGACATTATGGTCTTCTTAAAGCTCCAGAACTGTATTTACATAAAATGCAATTTTATATTCGATCACATTTTCTCTTACCGCTTTTGCAAAGAGTTAACTTAAAATACTGTAAAAGAAGAGAAATAACTTTACTTCTGATTATCTACTTCAGGAACAAATTGGAAATCGGATGAGTGTTATATTGTACTTACTGTATTTAAAGTAATGTGTATGCTGTATTTACTTCTGCTCACATAACCTTAATTCACATACATAATGTAGGAAAATCATGTGGCCTTTGAAGTAATACAAATGTATGTTTGAATATGTATAATTCTGGGAAAGTACTTAATACTTCTCCGCCTTAAATTCCTTTATCTATAAAGGGAATTCCCTCGTGTAGTGGATTAAATTATGTCCCCCCAAAGCTCATTGAAACTTGAATTGTGTCCCCCAATTTCTATGTATTAGAAACTTAGCCCCCACTGTGACTGTTAAGAGGGTGGGAAATCCTATTATGGTAATTGAAAGGAGGAGCCTTGAAGAGGTGACTGGATTGTAGGACCGTGCAGTAGTGAATGGATTAAAATGGTGGTCAGGGGCGTGGTTCTGAGGGCTTTATTTATTTATTTATTTATTTATTTTAATTTATCAATATACAATGTAGTTGATTTTCATGTCGCTTTACCAGTTCTTCCTTTTCCCCTCCCTCTCCTCCCCTCAACATCATATCTGTTCATGTATCTTAACAAGTTCAAGGAATTATTGTGATTGTTGTGTCTTCTCCCCCCCCCATTTATCTGTTCACATATTTATTTACTTATTTTTATTAGCTCCCACATATAAGTGAGGACATGTGGTATTTCTCTTTCTGTGACTGGCTTATTTCACTTAGTATAATTTTATCCAAGTCCATCCATGTTGCTATGAATGGCAATATTTCAATCTTTTTTATAGCAGAATAGTATTCCATTGTGTAGATATACCACATTCTCCTTATCCACTCATCCAGTGATGACATTTACACTGGTTCCCCCTCTTGGCTATTGTAAATAGTGCTGCAATAAACATGGGAGTACAAGTATCCCTTCAAGCATGATGATTTCAATTCTTTTTGTTAATACCCAGCAGTTGGATAGCTGGGTCATATGGTAGATCTATCTGTAATTGTTCAAGGAACCTCCATACCATTTTCCATAAAGGCTGCACCACTTTAAAAGAAGAGGAAAATCTCTGTCTCTCTCTCTGCCCCCCCCCCCCGTTCTCTCTGCTTCAACCATCTTGCAATGTGAGACCCCTGGGTCACTGTTGCCACCACCAGATGGACTTTGGACTTCCCAGCCTCAGAAACTGAAAGCAATAAATTTCATTTTTCTTTATAAATCATCCAGTTTCAGGTATTTTATTATAAGCAACAGAAGTGGACTAATACACCTCCCTAGTGGGATTGTGGTTAAGATTTGAAATAATAGCTATAAAGACCCTAAGCATCATACTGGAAATATGGCATGCACTTGATAAATGTTTATGTATTGTTGTTATCACTGTTCTTACTTATTCATTGTCATTGATGATTTAATCAAAAGATCATTTTAAAGCATAGATACAGTAGGTTTGATCATTTTTCTAGGAGTATTTTCAAAACAATATGACACTGAAGCAAGTTTATGCTTTTTTCAGCAGCAGCAATAAACATTGGTTGAGTGCACACTATCCTTAGAAAACTTCTAGGTCTTAAACATTCAGTAATTTAGAATACAGAGAGCATGTTCTTAAGGTATTTTATAAGCTACATGTTGAAGAAAAATGTGTTAGTGGAGAAAAGAAAGGCATAGCATATGCAAGACCCCTCAATTCATAATTATCATAAAAAATCCTGATCCTGGGAAAAAGTGGAGCTATTGAGCTGTACATTGTAAAATGTAATATTCAATATACTAATCTTGAGATAGACCCTTTTTAGACTCTCATATATATATAAAATTTATGTAATTTATAATATATATTTTATATGTATGAATGAATACTTAACAATGATAGAATTCTATTGTAAATAAAGGCATGTCTGTCTTAAAATTAATTTTAGCAATAGATACAATTTGAAAATTTTAGTTTTCATTTCCTATAACAAATTGTTAAAACTTGTGTCATTCTCTCTTTTACGTATAATTTTATATGAGTTTTTTATTATTTAAATTTTCTTATGAGCACGTGAATAGGAAATATAATAAATGTTTACAGGAAGATACAGTTGGAATGTTTTTAGTTTTGACTATGATTTTCAGTGTATCATATATGCTAAATGTTTGTTGAATAAATTATTTATCTGCTTCCACATTGAAGCAAAACAAAAAATTAAATTGACCAATATTAAATCTGTTAAAGTCTTCTATCAGACTGGTGATAATATTCAATTGCATAAATAGTATAATTTAACAATATGGTTCTTGTGCTTTTTTTCTAATGAAAAAAAGATGAGAAAAGCACAGTCTCCTATGAAAACTTAATGAGACGTTATAAAAGGTATTCTTTAATTTGATTTAGTATTCTAATAATAGGATAATAATATTAAAGTAAGAAACTTGTGAATGTGAGACTTTTTAAAAAGGCTTCTGCAGGATGAAACGTAGTTAGACATGTTTATAACTCTTGTGATATTGTCAAGAAGATTTTGGGAACTGTCATTGTTCTACCAAATCTTAATTAAAACCAGGTCACATATAAGTTCAATAATAATGTTTGAAAATTTAAATGAGCTATGATTTTTAGTCTTTGCTCTAGCCAAATTTTCATTGAGTTATACCAATGGCTAGTATAGATAATAAAATGATATGACCACATTTACAGGTATTCATAATACTGAATATTTAAGACACTTTCAGAAAAGATGTTCCCACAAAGAGTTAATGCAATAACTGAACAAAGAAATCTAGTCAGAGAAGAATTTGTAGGAGATTAGTATAATGTAGTCAGTTTTCTTTTAGAGAGGATCTACATTTTACAAAGAGTCTTCTCATGAGCAGATAATATTACATAACACAAGTGATATGGCTGTTAAAGTGTATAATTATAGCATAACATTATAGTATTTATCAGCTTTTATTATTGTTGTGTGTCATCTAGATTGTGAACACTCAAGGGCACTGGCATTGACTCTGATTTTGTTGTCCTTGAATCCTCCTCCGTCTGTGACCATGACCAATAGGCATATGGAAAACAATGAACATGCTTCTTAATTGGGCTGGATACATTTTGGTCAGGGGCGATAAGCATGCTTTTCCCCAAAAGGGGCACTTGCACGGAGTAGGACAGGCTGAGGGAGGCAGAGTCATCACCTCCCCTCTGACACGTGTTTCAGCAGATGGCAAATGTGAGGTTCTGTGTGGTATGGGCAATCTCCTCCAAGCCACCTGCTGATGGTGTGGGCAGCTAAAATCCATGATTTCTGAAGGCTACTGTGGCTTTCCTCAGCAACTAATTTTTCTATATTCTTTTGATCGCTGCTGGTAATACTTAAAGTGGTTTCTGTGTTACTGATCCATCTGTGACTTAAAATACTGAGTAATTTGAATGAGATTACTTCAAGATGACTCTTCAATTAAGGATGAACTAGGGAAATTAATAATGGACTCAAAATAAGGCAACTTGGTTTTGCACCTCAAATCTCCAACCATAAAAGCATAAATAAAAAGTGTCACTCTTCACATCAGTTATCCTATCTGTTAAACACAGATACTTGCAAAATCCTCACAATTCATTGAGCTGGCATGAGGGTTAAAACCATAGAATTGAGAAAAATGTTGTGAAGATGGAACATTCAAATTGTTGTCATATTTACCTATCAGATTTATAAGTTGTCTCTCCTGTTTTTCTTTGTTTTAATATCATAGTTACATCCTAGATTAACTCAATCAACTTCCTAATAAAATTAATATGCATCTTTTGAAGAAATATCATTTTAATAAACTTAATTACATTCATCATATACTAACCAAAATTCTATAGACTTAAATATACTGCAGATTTTAATTTATAACAAAAATTTATAATAACTTTAAGGTTCTATTTCAAATCATAATGTAAATATAAAATTTAGAAAGTCTATTCTTAAACCTTTCTCCCTTCTCAACTATGCTATATGTATTGGGTGAATATGATCCATTCATTATCACTTATTTCTTCATGATTTTCTCAAATTTTTGTACGAATTTTTTCATTGTTTCTCTGCAAGATTCATAGTAATTTCTTTCATCTTTGAAGATATTTTACGTAATCAGACGTGTTCATTATTTTCAGCATCATCCTACTTCTCTCCTAACTCACCACCACTGTAGTCTGCTCACATAGTCTTTTCTAATTAATTATATGAAATGTACATATTTTAATATATTATAGTTATAATATTTCTGATATAACACACTGGTTTTATTTTATCCTTGAAACTTTCTATGAAAATCATCTTCCTAGAAGTAGCAGAGCATGACTATATTAAAAACCCTGAACCTGAGTTAAGTGACCTGAATTCTAGCCCTGCCTGTGTCACAAACTGTGGATCTTGAGTAAATTGCCTAACTCCTTTGTCATAAGTAAAAGTCAGTCAATAGACTATCTGATTTCCAAGCTACTTCCAACTGTGAATTTTCTTTTTGTTTACATATTCATTGAGCATCTACAATTACAAGATTCTGTACTAAGTACTATGGTAAGATTTTTTTAAAAATGCATAAAGCCTGCTTAAGGAGCTTATACTCTGGAAGGGGAGATAAGACAATATCAAAATAGATGAAAGGGGAAAAGGGGAAGGAGCATTTTCATTCTTCACTGTATCTGTAGTGGGTTGCACAAAGTTTGATGCACAATAATAATTAATAAATATCTACTGAATAAAACAATCAATATAAAGTATTAAATGAGAAGGCATAAAAGAGCACTAAGTTGCACTTCCATAGATTAAATCTTACTTGATTATTTAAAATATAATTCAAATTTTGGGCACCCATTTGGCCTTTAATCACTTTATTTTATGATTCAATCACTTTATATTATGATTCCAAATTAATTAGGTTTTCTCCATCAGAGATAGTAGCCGTAACTAAGGAATGAAACTTCCAAGAAAGATATATAGCCAAACAGAGTATGGATTGCTTAATAATTGTACCAGTTCAGCTGAATAACTGATTTGATATCAATTTTTTAGAAATTAGTCATAATTATAACTCTAAAATTTGACCCACATTTAAATCACCCAAATCACTGATTTAAATCCCTACTCAAAAAAAGAGATCTTACTTAATATATTATTTAAATAATATAAATTATTATTTAACAAAATATATTATTTATAATAATGATACATTACTTTAAAAATACAATTGCAGGAATCTTTTTGAGGGGAAGAAAACTATGGAAGTACTGCAGTTGGACTTTCACTTATTTTTTATCCATAGCCATTTGGTCTTACCTTAAAAGAAGCATTAAATATGCTACCTCATATAATATAAAAGTTTTTCTTTTCTTTTTTCTGCTTTATTTTATTTTGTTTCAGTGTTATTGTATATATTTAACGAGCGCAAAATTCATATACATATACATCATAAAGCGATTACAACAGTGAAGCAAATTAATATATCTCATATAGTTACCTTTCTTTTTCATTGTGGTAAGGGTATCTTAAAATACTGTCTTGGCAAATTTCCAGTATTCAATACAATATTATTAACTATAGCTCTTATGTTGTACATTGCATATGTAGACTTATCCATCCTAAATAACTACAACTTTGTATCCTTTTACCCACATGTCCCCTTTCCCCTCCCCATCTCTCCCTGTCCCTAGCAACCACTCTGATTCTATGTATTTGGTTATTCTTTTCTTTTTTTTCCTTTCTGTGTTTGACTTATTTCACTTAGCATAATGTCCACTAGGTTCATCTATGCTGTTGCAAATGGCAGGATCTCCTTTTTTAAGGCTGAATAATATTTAATTGTATATGCATATATAGCATAATTTCTTTTTCCATTCATCGATCAATGGACACTTCAGTTGTTTCCATCTCTCAAGTATTGTGAATAACATTGTAGAAAACATGGCAGTGCAGACACCCTTACAAAGTGGTGATTTCATTTCTTTGGGGAATATACCCAGAAGAGGGATTACTGGGTCATATGGTAGTTCTATTTTTAATTTCTTTAGAAGCCTTCATACTGTTTTCTATAGTGGCTACACCAATCTACATCCCTACTAACAATGTACAAGGGTTGCCTTTTTTCCACACCCTCACCAACACTTATATCTTGTCTTTTGATAAAAAGTATTCTAACAGGTGTGAGGTGATACCTCATTGCAGTTTGGATTTGCATTTCCCTTCGGATTAATGATGTTGAGCACTTTTTCATGTCTTCTCCAGAGAAATGCCTATTGAGGTCCTTTGCCCATTTTTTAATCACCTTATTGGTGTTATTGCTATTGAGTCGTGTGAGTTCTTCATATTTTGGGGGTATCAGTCCCTTAGAAGCTGGATGGTTCATAGATATTTTCTCCCAATCCACAGACAGCCTTTTCCAAAAGATTTTTTCTACAATCTCAGAAGAAACAGCCCAATGCATTAACTTTAATCTGGCTTCCTCATTTATTCTCTTCACTCTAAATTTCTTTACATTAACATTGAGTTGAATGCATTAGTCTTTTCTGCTTCTAATGCATGTGCTATATTTTTCTTTAAGTGATTCTTGATATCCTGAAGCACCAACATTAAATTCTTCTGCCCCCGCCCCCCACCAAAGTACAGTTCTGGATGACCATTTATCAGGTGTATATTAGAGGATATGTGATCTTTAGAAATTCCATTGGCTATATGCTTTTTGTGGTCTTTGCACAGAACTTTCATTTGTCACTGGATTAGCTCTCAGCTGTGTTTAGCTTTTAGGTCTTGAGAACAAGTCAATCTATATTCAAACACCTAATGATATAACTTACGCAGTGCAAAAGGCTTCACTGCCCTCTATCAACCTCTCTGTAGACAAGTCCTTTGAACGTAGTAACGGGTAACAGTATAAAAACATACCTCTTGGCAAACCTCAAAGTTTCACAAAAAACATGACTTTATAACCTAAAGACATTTGGCACAGTGTCAGAATCTCCTAGAATATTCATTTATCCTACACTAGCTCCAAATAACTAATGTCCCAATGTGTCTGTTGATTTGTTTTGAAATCTGTTGAAAACCAAAATGTTAGAGACTGTTAGCACTAAATCTCTTGAAATGAAAAAAAATCCCGCAACATGTGTGACCAAGAATCAAGGCAGTGTCTTCCATAGGAAGCTTCTCTTAGGTACAGGGAAAAAATAGTTTATAAAGTAAAATATTATCTCCTGCATCCTTTTTAGAAATATGGTTGTAAAATAAATAAAAGTTCATCAGGGGCTCATCTAGTATTGTTTTATGGTCAAGATTGTTTCTAGTTTATTTTAATAAGTACTGACTAATTTTAAAATTTAGATCTTATTTTATCTCATTAAGATTTATCTTGCTGCTTTAAAAACTGAATCTGACACTTCATCAATCCTTTTTTCTGGTGAAAGCCCCCAAAATGTTCCAATTATTATTCAAGTAGCATTTTATTATGTATTCATTTCAGTTTCAATTTTATTATATTATTCTGCCTCTGTTTATAAAAGAAACCTTGATGCTATCATTAATTTCTCCTTAAGTGATTGCAGTTAGCATCCCGAGTTGTTTATTTCAAACAACTTTACATCTTTCCATAAAGTGAGAAGCAAAGATTTATGATAAGATATTAGGCACTCTGAAGTTTAGTATACTTTACAATTATTTTATAAATGCCTATGTTGGGGGTTCATTCCTAATGACCTAAAGAGATTTTTATACCCTTTAGATAAATTAAAAGCCTTACCAGATTTCACGTGATTATGACTATTGGGATCTCTACCAAAGTTCGTTATAAATGAAGTCTAGATACTCATTATAAAGCAATGTCTGAAGTGTGACTGCTGATTGAATTAGTTAATCTGGGAATTGTAATGATTTAAAGATGTACATGAAAAGCCTTTGGACAGCATCAAAGCTGAACTAATCAAATTATTTATGAAAATATGCATCTGTCAAATGGGTATTAAATATATGGTTCTTATTTACAGAGTGAATGATCGGTTATCTAAGCGAATACCTCATAAATATGTATTCTTAATGGATTTTCCTTATAAAAATCAATTGATAGAGAACTAAAATAGTTCTTACTCATCTGCTAGCCTGAGATCAGTCTCTGACAGTGAAAAATGAAAAAAACTTGTGATCTCTGCGTTGCCCTGGAGTCTGACTTTCCATGTAGTATAATATGGATAGATTGATGCCTCTTACACCACGTTTTAAAAACATTTTTGGCAATGACCTACAAGAAATACATTTTGCTTTGTAATCCAGCATGAGTGCGCACACACACATACACAATAACAATAAAATAATTCCTACCATTACTACCATCAACATATGCATATTTTCTCTATTCTTTATTATACTCTCTTACATATTTTTTAAATGCTGTTTTTATACCACCAATTTTACAACAGCTAAGTAGTCATGGACCACAGTTTGAAAAGTACTGTCCTAGATATTATACGGCCACTGTCAAGAGTTTATCAGAGAAGGTTGGAGCAACTTAGAAAATGATGGTCCAGAACACCAGCCACAGAAGCTCCTTACATTAGCTCAGAGTCAGAGATGACAATGGCTTTTACTAGTGCTAATCTGTTTCCTAGGACCTTATGCTTTAAAGATCACTTTTGAATTTAACCCTGGCAGGGTCGATTTGCTAAGAATATCTTGAGCTCTTGCCTGCCCTTTGTTCACCACACCCCATATTTCATCAGCTCTTCTGAAGTATCTCTTAGACTTTTCCTTTCCTTCCTATTCCCTTTGTTATCACTCTAGCCCAGGACCTCATCAACCCACACCAAGATCATTGCAGCAGCCCGTGGTTGCTCACCTGTCTGTGACTGCTGTAAGGGGTATCATTGTAAAGCATTGTTCTAATTATGTTATTCACCCTGATCGGAATTCCATAAGATGCTGTATTTCCTAACATGTGAGGAGATCAAAGGGGTTCAATATTTGCAGAAGATTTACCTTGTAGCAGGGAATTGGGCTGTGTTCTTTTCCGTTCCATATTTTCTGTAATTCTCAAGACTGTTCTATAAGATAGATGATTGTTAACCTCTTTTTAGTAATTCAGAGACAGTGAGAAGTATAGCTTACTAAAAAACAATCACACAGCCCCTGTGAATTAATTTCCTATTGCTGCTGTAACAAATTACAATAAGCTTAGATAATAAAAACCGCAAACCATAAATATAAATAAAAATCTATTCCCTGACAGTACCAAAGGTCAAATTTTCACTGGACTAAAATTATAGTGCTGACAGGCCTGCATTCCTTCTGGAGTCTCGAGAGAAGAATCAGTCCCTTGCCACTCCAGCTTCTAGAGGCTGCCCACATTCCTCGGCTCATAGCCCCCTTAAATATCTAAAGCTTCCATGGTCGTCTTTCCTTCTCTGACTCTCCTGTCCTTTGTGATTACATTAGACCTACCTGGACGATCCAGGATAATCTTTCCATCTCAAGATCCTTAACTTAACATTTGCCAAGACTTTTCTGCAAATTAGGCAACATTTATATGTCCCAGAGATTAGGATCCAATATCTTTGGAGCCACTATTCAGCCTCCTACAAGTAGAATAAACATTCTTTTTAAGCACACGTGGAACGTTTATCTAAGTAGGCTACATTCTGGCCCATAAAACTAGTCTTAATAAATTTCATAAAATTGGAATTGAGATAGGATGTGCTTAGTTTCCCTGGGTTCGGGTTTTAGGCCACTCTCTTGGGTCTCACACCACTTCCCTAGGACTCAAGAAAAAGGGAATGAAATAAAACTCAAAGTACCTAGTAGGAAGAAGACAGTAAATTCACGATCAGAAATCAAATATTTTATATCTCCAAATGCCTGTTCGGGGTGTTTATCATTAATGACCTAAAGAAATTTTTCTACCCGTTGGCCGAATTTAAAACCTTACCAAAATTCATCTGATTTTGGCCTCTGGAGACTTTACCAAAGTTAATTACGGATGAAATCTAGACTACCCATCATAAAAACATGTAAATTACCTAGAATAGCCAAAGCAATGTTTAAAAAGCATACTAAAGTTGGACTTAAACTATCTGATTTTAAGACTTAGTACAAAGCTATAGTAGTCAATAAAGTCTGGTAGTAAAGTAAGGACATACAAAGAACAGACATAGAAATTAATGGAACAGAATAGAGTTCAGAGTAGAATATATATAATTTTCAACAAAAGATGTAAGGCATTTTAATGTAAAAAATGTCTTTTCAATAAATGGTATTGGAACTACTAGATACTCATAAAGGAAAAAATAAACCTGGACCCTTATTTGACATCATACATAAAAATTAACTCAAAATGAATCATAGATCTACATGTAAAAGTCAAAACTGTAAAACTTCTAGAAGAAAACGTAATACAAAATCTTTGTGACCTTGGAGTAATCAAATATTTCTTAGATAGGATACAAAAAAGATAAACCCAAAGAAAACATTGATAAATTGGATTTATACAAAAATTTAAATGCTCTTTAGAAAACGCTACTAAGAAAATGAAATATAAGCCATGGAATGGGGGAAAACCCCATTTTTAATACATGTATCATACAAATAAGGTTGTCAGATTTAACAAATAAAAATAAAGAACACCCACTTAAATCTGAGGTTTAGATAAACAAGGAATGATTTTTTTAGTATATATTTTTTTCATCTAATATTTAGACCATACTCATACCAACACATTATTCATTGTTTATCTGAAAGTCAAATTTCACTGGATGACCTGGATTTTATCCGGAAATCCTATTTACAAGCAATGGGTGTTCAAAATATACACAGAACTCTTCACATAACTCTTTATATGATTAGAAGATAAACAACTGAATAGATATTGGACAGAGGATACAAAGCAAATAATATGCTCATATGTTGCTGGTAGAGATGAAAAGTGCTATAACCAGTTTGGAAATGTTTGCCAGTTTCTTAAAAAGTTAAGTTTATACTGGTCACATAACGTCATAATTTTGCTCCTCAGTATTTTCCCAAGAGAAATGAAAATAGATGTACACAAAAGACTCGTAGACAAATGTTTACAGCACTTTTACTTATAAATGTCAAAAACTAGAAATAAGTTAAAAGTCATCAACAGGTAGATGGGTAAACAAATCATAGTATGTTGATGGAATTGAATACCACAAAAATAAATAAGCTGCTCACACACAATACAACGTGGATAAACCTCAAAAACATGCTGTGCAAAAGCAGCCGAACACAAAAGTGTGCATACTATATCTTTATTTATATTAACCCCCCACCCAAAAAAATCTCTTCTAAGGTGATAGAAAGCAGAGAAGTGGTTGTCTGGGGTGGGGGTGGGAGGGAGGGGCACTGACAAGACTGAATAGGAAGGAGCACAGGGCATTTTTGGAGTGACGGAATGGCTTAATATTTCGATTGTGGTGGTGACGGACACATGATTGTTCAAATTTGTCAACACTCGTCAAAATGTACATTAAAATGGACACATCTTTTTCTTGGTAAATTATACCTTAAGAAAGATGATCAAAAACTAAAGATGTGTTTCATAGATTACTATACTAACCCAAAAAATAAATGTGTATCTTTCAAATTAGTGGAAGAAAATTTGGTTTAACCAAAGAAATAAAGAAAAGAAATAAAAGAAAAGAAATAAAGAAAAGAAAGTACAGTATCTTTATGAAATAAAGTTAAAGAAATGAGTCTGTATAATGTAATAAACCAGTTCATCAAAACTCACTTGGATTATGGGGAAAATTTGATACAGTTGAACAATTTCCCTCTAGGACACTGCAATCTTCCAACTTTCCTTCTACCTCATTTACCCGTCCTTGATCACTTGTACAGGTTCCACCCATCTCCTTGATAAGGAGTGTAACCTGTACTAGAATATTAACTTCTTAATATTCTAGTTCTCCAGACCTCAGACCTTGACCTTTTTCTCTTCTCTGCACTCACTTCCTTTGTAATATCATTCTGACCCAAGTCCTTACATACCACCTATAGGTTAATGGCTCTCAAATTTACTTCTTCAGTGTGCGCTTCTCCCCTGAGCTCCCAACTTGTTTATCTAAACTGCCTCTTCACTAGTTTCTTCTAAATGTCTAATTAGAATCTCACACTTAGCACATCCAAAACCAAAATCTGACCTCAATCCCCACCACAGACCTACTCTTTGCTGTCTCTCCCACTGTGACATTGGCAACTCTCTCTTCCTGTTGCTCAGGAAGGCTGAAATCCTTGAAGTCGTCTTTGTCTCTGCTTTCTCTCACAACATATCCAATCTATCAGCCAAACCAAGTTTGCCAGCTCTCCCTTCAAAATATGTTCATAATTTCATCATCTCTCATCACCTTCATGCAAGTACTCTGGTCCAAGCCATCACCTTTTCTCACTTGTAATACTACAGTATCTGTCTTCCCTACTTCACCCTCTATTACCCACTCTCAACAAAGAAATGGGAATGGGTCTATTAAAATATAAGTCAGATCATGCCAGTCCTCTGCTCTAAATCCTGCACTGGCTTCCAATCACAGTAAACTCCATACTTTTGCAGGGCAGGGATTCTTATCTATGATCAGTGTCTGACACATGGTAAACATTTAATTTACTGAGTGAATGAATGACTTTAGTGAAAAGCAGAGACATTTAAAATTGGATTTTAAAAGATTCAGAGATATATTTTCAATAAAAGGCACTGAAAACTAAACGATATAGAATACTGGAAAATAAAGAAAGAGAAAAAGATATACTATGAAAATAAGTATCAAAATAAAACTTGGGTACAATTCAACATGGAAAACATCATAAAGCACTGTGATGGATATTCTTACAATTAAAACAAGTAACTTATCAAAAAGTTTAATTATCCTGAGTACATACATATACATCTAACAATATAGCCTCAAATTATAAAAAGGAACAACTGAAATAACTCTGGAGAGATATGGACAGAACCACACTTTATTTAAGATATTAATACATATTTCTCTGGATTGCTAAAGCAAACCAAAAATAAACAAAAATATAAATGTGAATGCCACAATTACTAAGTTCATATTAGTAGAAAGCATAGAATTTATATTCTTTTTGAGATTTCCTAATATATTTATTAAAATGCCATGCTCTAAGCCACAAAATAATAATCTCAATAATTTCCAAAAATTCAAGATCAAAGAAACTAAATTCTCTAACCACAATACGATATAAAATAAAAAGCAATAGTAGTAAACAACCAGAAAAAATACATAAGACAACAAGGTACTGTAGCAGTCAGGGTTCAATACAAGATGCTGAACTATAGTAAGTTATGGGATAAAGATTCATTTTAGAAATTAGACCTTAAGTTATTGTGGGAAAAAGTGGGAAAGCAGAGGTTCAGGAGGGAAGTTGGGAGACCCCAGGAGTCACCAACCAGTCAGAGAAGCCTAGCTATTCTGCCATCTAAATTGGACTGTGAAGGGAAGGCTCCTGAGAAAGTCTACAGAAGCTGTGCCTCCATGTGGTTACAGTTCTGTAGATTCAGTGCCAAGAACCTGGTGCTGAACCTGGGATTTCTTTAAGTCAATAGGGTAAGAAGATGGGAAGGGCTGGACTTGAAGCAGACATGATTGAGCATAAGTTGGAACCCAATGACACCTCTGTGTCTGTCACTGCACAATAACCTTCAGAGAGTAATGGCCTCTCCTCAGTTCAGCCTTCCAAATCTCACACAAATTCCTCTTTTGATCAGTTCTAGCCAACATGGAAACATACAGGGAAAGGAATTCTAGGAAATATAGTTCCAATTTGACTAAGCTGACTTCATGCAAAATTCTGCAAACACCATTCATTATAGCAACAACAAATAAAACAAGCAAAAAGGATTGGGAGAAGGATTTTGAAAAGAACATACAAGAACATCATGGATAATTTTAAAAGTTTATTCTTAGGATGTAAAAGAAAACCTCAGTAAATAAAGAAAAATATTATGTTTATGGATAGAGTGACTTAACCTTATAAAGATAATGATTTTGTCCCAAATTTATCTACAAGTTCTTTACAGTCCCAATTACAATTCAAAATGAATATTTTGAGGACCTAGACATGTACATACTAACAACTATGTAAGAATAACTATCCAAAAAAAAGATCTGAGTCAATTTTTTAAAATAATAGCAAATAGGAGGGACTCAGACTATGAGATGTTAAGACGTATTACAAAGCCATAATATAAAAGCAGTATGATATCAATAAAGGAACTATAAATAGATCAGTGGAACAGACTAAAATGTTCACCAACAGGCCACTGTACTTACAAAAACTTTCTGTATGCTAGAGATTATACCATAAATCATTGAGAAAAAGGAGATTGCATAGTTGAGGGGTTGAGGAAATTTGATTGTTTTTTGGAGGAAAAGAGAAGTTGGATTTCAATCTTATACCATGTTGCAAATATGAATTCTAGATGGGTTAGATAACTAAATGTGAACTGTAAGTTTATAAAGCTTTAAAAAAAGAATAATATTTTTGTAACATTTATATGTGAAAGAACTTAAATAAGATTCAAAAAGCATAGGCTTTAAATTGAAAAAAAAAGATGGCTATTTATTAAATTTATTATAATTAAGTTTTTCGATAAACATTGGGAAACAGGTATACCTTCGACTTGATAATTTCCATTCCTCTGGGTATATTCCCAACAGTGGGATAGCTGGGTCGTATGGTAGATCTATCTGCAATTGTTTGAGGAACCTCGCAGCACTCTTTACAATAGCCAAGAGTTGGAACCAGCCCAAATGCCCATCATCAGATGAGTGGATACGGAAAATGTGGTACATCTACACAATGGAATACTACTCA
This sequence comes from Cynocephalus volans, assembly GCF_027409185.1. Taxonomy (NCBI): domain Eukaryota; kingdom Metazoa; phylum Chordata; class Mammalia; order Dermoptera; family Cynocephalidae; genus Cynocephalus; species Cynocephalus volans. Next base: position 134,436,804 of record NC_084464.1, read on the forward strand.
GCTATAAAAACGAATGAAATACTGCCATTTGCAACAACATGGATGGACCTTGAGAGAATTATATTAAGTGAAACAAGTCAGGCACAGAAAGAGAAATACCACATGTTCTCACTTATTGGAGGGAGCTAAAAATTAATATATAAATTCACACACACACACACACACACACACACACAAACTGGGGGGGGGGGGAAGAAGATATAACAACCACAATTATTTGAAGTTGATACGACAAGCAAACAGAAAGGACATTGTTGGGGGGGAGGGGGGAGGGAGAAGGGAGGGAGGTTTTGGTGATGGGGAGCAATAATCAGTCACAATGTATATCGACAAAATAAAATTTAAAAAAAAAAATAATAATTAAGTTTTTCAGTTCAACAAAACACCATATGCAAACTTAATATGTGAATGGAAGATTAGTAGAAAATATTTGCAAATATCTAAAATGGACAATGAATTGGTATCAAGAATATGCAAGGAAGAAATGGAAAAAAAACAAGAAATGAAAAAGAAAAATAAACAAATGATATAAGCTGGCAATATAAACATTCAATATTTAGTGATCTTAACTTCACTAAACATCATAGAAAAATAAATTTAAAAAATAATAGTATACCACTTTATGCCAACAGATTATAAAATTTAGAAACATGGAAACAGGAAATTTCACATACTGCTGGTGGGAGCCTTCCTAGAGAGCAATTTCTGTCCATGTGATGACCCAGGAATCCCACTCTGGGGTATACACATGAAAGAATTGAACAAGGGTATTCATAATGGTGCTGTCTGGGGGATATTCATAAATAGGAAATTTTGTTTCCACATCTATGATTGATGTGATGTTGTGCACCAATTAGAAATAACATCACTAAATGGCATGCGGATAGCTCCTAAAAAGCATTTATGTTGATGATTCTAAAAATAAGAAAGTTCTGCAGCATATGTTATAATATGAAACTCATGCATATAAAAATGATATGTATTTTATAAGAATATATAAATCCACAATGTACCCCATAAATACACACAATTATTATTTTTCATTTTAAATTAAATTAGGTTTTTAGAAAGAATGCATTTATATCCAAAGATATATATAACACAACGTGCTGGTCTATGGAAAAAGGAAAAATAAAATAAAAGCAACATGGAAACCTATATAAACTGAGGATGAGAGTGTACTGTGAACTGAAAAAGACAGTAAATGCAATTATCTACTCCCTGAGAACTAAAAGAAAAAAATTAATGAAGTGTTTCCAATGAACGTACTTTTTTTGCAGTTTTCCAAGGATACAGAGATGAATGGGCAAAGGTGGCTGTTAAGTTGGGGTAGATTTAAGAAAAAGGGGAGTCTCCTGCATCCTATAGGAATTCAAGGAATGTGTGAAAGAAAATTTCCTTCTCCTTAAGGATATATACGGTTACTTGGGGAGGAGATACACTATGGACCTCGAGCAAAACCCATGTATCCATGCCAGGTGTGGGACAAAAGAGAGAAACACAGAATAACACCCACAATCCATGGTCATGGTAGCATGAGTGGCTAAGCAGTAAAAATGACCACCAGACTCTCCTCAGAGAAATGTTCAGTATTATGCAATGACAGATATAACCAGAGCAACACAAGACTGCAGCGTATCTATGCATGGAAAAATAGCTTGTGCGCCCTGAGAGGCCCAGCAGCTTGTCCAGGAGTATGCTACATATGTGAGCCTACCTGAGAGCCACCCCGCGGCTTCCCTTTTAGGTATAATTAAGTGACCACTTACATAACTTCATATGTGGGCAAGTTTATTTAAATGAGTATGTTTCTGTAAAGGGGAAATAAACAGTTAGACTTTTGTAAGTATAAGAGGCTATTTTTTGAATATGTAACAGGTTAACCCTGAGTGAGCCTCAACACCAAAAATTTTTAAATCTTTCATGAGGAAAGACTGAAAAGGGACTAGACTGAAGTTTGAGTATCGTCATCTTGGCCGAATGTTGATAAATCAGTGTAGTTCTATTCTGACCCAAGTAAACTAGACTTTCGGGAATATTCTATTGTAAAGTCGTCATGTGACTATTCTGGCAGGTTCATAGGGCCATGCAGGTTCCAAGAGTGAGGAATGAACTTCCCCTCAAGGGAAAGAAAATGCTTGTTTGTGTCATCTTAAGTGTAGGTCAATATAGGAGCATGAATGAGGATGTGACACGTAAATCTAATTTTGAGAGAGAATAAAACTTACTCTTCTTTAAGGCCAAGTGTCCTTTGCCTAGGCTTGGAGATATGGAGATATCTAGTGGTTCACATTGGTATGAAAACAGACTTATGTCAGTCTGGTCAAGGACCCTTGAATAGTGAGACACATACTTACCCAGCTGTGTCCCACCTGGCTGTGGCCACTATGCACTCATGTTTGCCCGGCTGTGCCCCTCTACGCTGTCACCAAGACCCTCACCCAGATATACAGGCTCAGTTGCAGCTGCACCCTAGCCTTGTTTTACACTGTGGTTGACACATACTGCTGTAACAGAATTTTCTATTCTGCTTCTCTTTTGTAATTTTCCACCCTGAGACAGAGTCATAACCACATAAGATCATAAGATCACCTCTCTTGCCTTGTTGCAAAAAACACAGAAATGCTATGATATAAAAATAACAGCCCCGCTGCATTTGGGGCTCAGTCTTTGGACAGGAGTCCGCTGAGCTAATGCCAGCATATCAGTAAACTCTGTTTCCAGTTTTAAGCCTCAGTGTTTCCTGCCTCTCACTGTGAGTTCACAGTAACCCACTGCAACAACAGGAGTCAAAAACTTCTTTGGCAAAGAGTCAAATAATGAATACATTAATTTTCCTGGCAATATGGTGTCTATTGCAACTAATCAACTCTGCATTATAGTGCAAAAGCACCATAGATAACACATATGTAAACAGATGGGCATGGCTATGTTACAATAAAATTTTATTCACAAAAACAGGCTACAGGCCACTATTCTGAGGTTGTCATCTTGTTTTCTTTCATCATCTTAATGGTGCTGCTCCACTGTCTTCTGAACTGTTCTCCATAGTTTTGATATCAGCAGTCATTTGAATTAATGTTCTCCTTATGTAGTATGTTATTTTTCCCTGGATATTTCAATTTTTTTACTTATCTATAGTGTTCAGCAGTGTATGATGTGCTCAGCAGTGGTTTTCTTTCTATTAATCCTGTGTGCATTGTGCTGAGCTTCTCGAATGTGTAAATTTGGAAAAATTTTCAGCTATTCTATTTTTTTGCTCCCATCTTTCTGTCTTTATCTCTGTGTAACTCCAATTACTCATATGCCAGAACTTTGACGTTGTTACACAGGTTCCTGAGACTATTCATTCATTTTTTTCTTTCTCTTCTTCACATTGGATAATTTCTATTGACCTATCTTACAATTTAGTGGATTTTTTTTCTTTGTCATCTCTAATTTTCTGTTAAGTTCAATTGGTAATTTTATTTCTTTCAGTTATTGTATCCTTCAGCTCTACAATTTTTATGTAGTTTCTTAAAGTTTGCTAATTATACCCTGAAAATTTCTACATTTTCACTCATTGTGAACATATTTTTCTTATGTACTTGAGCATAGTTATAATAACCGCTTTAAAATCCTTGTCAGAGAGTGATATCAGCAAAATGGTGGACTAGGAAGCTTCAGTCCTTTGTCTCCCACAGAGACGCTGAGATAACTACAACAGTATATGAACCATAAAACCTCTGTGAGAATTCTAGAGACCAGTTGAGAAGCTATAGTACTCAGGCCTGTGTAAAACCAAGAAGAGATTCCAGTGAAAGGAATAGGAAAATTCATGGTATTTTGTGTGCCCATCTCGCCCCTTCCTTTCCTAGCATAGAATGGTGCAGCTGGAGGAAACTTTTCATAATGGGGTTCCTACCTAAGGATAGAAACAAAAGAATGAACTGTGCATCCAATGTTCTGGCTTGTCTGGGGTCAACCCAAGGGACTGGTTTCTATCTTGCATGACTTGAAGTGCTGATGGGACTAGCAGAATAGTTTGGAAGCCACTGAAAATTGAGGTGAGCACTGCAGCATGTTATAGCTACAGTTTTTCAGGTAGATGCCAGCGGGTAGTGGGAGGGGGGACAGTATATAGCCTTCTGAGAAGAAGCAGGGAAAAGCTGCTTAGGGAATTTGAGAAAGCTAAAAGCACATACACAGCCCAGAGATGATACATCCCCAGAAAAAGTTTGAGAGGTCCTAGAACCTCTGCCTGGGCTGATAGGTAAAGGTCTTCCCTGAGGGAGATGGTTCTTTTCTCAAATGCCCAAATCTGAACAAAAGATCATGAAGCAGACAAAGAAACAGGGAAATAAAGCCCAATCAAAAGACTAAAATAAAACTTCAAAAACCTACCTTAAAGAAATACAGAACAATGAGCTGACTGACAAAGAATTAAAAAGTAATTCTCTTAAAATTCTTTTTGGCAGATTTCAAAATATGGGTCATCTCAGGGTTGAACTTCATAGACTGTCCTTTCTCTTGAGAATGGGTCACATTTTTTTCTGGTTCTTAATATGGTGACTAATTTTAGATTTTGTCCTGGGCATGGTTAATGTTATATTATAGAGATTCTAGATTATGTTGTAATCTTCTGAAGAGGATTTTTGTTTGTTTGTTTTAGAAGGCAATGAACTTGAACTGCAGATAACAGCTCAAAACCTTATTCAGTTATTTTTTCCTTAGTTGAGTATCTTTGAGTCTGTCTCATGTGCATGGCTTAGTCATGATTTGGGAAGAATTTACACACAGAATTAGGTGTTCTCTCTGGCTCTCTCCTTTTCTGGATTTTCTCCTCACTCCTTCACTTTCCAACATCCCTCAACTCTAGATTCTTAAGTCCAGAAATAATGTAGATTTTCTACTGGATTTTTAGCCACCCAGTATGTTGCTAACTTTGGTTTGCCCTCCATCAGGCTAAATGTCATATAAAATGGGCAACATGCCCTTCCTGTTGCCTTCATCCTCATGTTGATTCCCCTCTAGAATGTGCCTGCTTTTGTTCACTCAGTAGTACCTTCTTGTTGTTATTGTTTTTTTAATGTATTTTTTTTTTCAGAATTTACAATTGTTATCTGTGAGAAGACAGGGTCCAGTAGGAGCTTATTCAATACTACTAGAAGTGGAAATCTGAAATAATATACTGTAAAGTGCTAAAAAGAAACACCATATCCCCCTTCCCACTGGAGGCAGTAATGATCACCTGTGCAGGACAGTTCTATATAGCAAAGAAGGAATTTTCCAGGGACTGGTGACATGCAAGATGGCAAGGAGGATGGAACAAAAAAACTTGAAGGGTCTGGTCCTGAGAAGCTGGGAGACAAGGTCCTGATAAACTTTTAAAATAGCTGGAGGATACATTAACAGGGACTCGTTTGTGACAATAAGCCCAGATGGAACTTATTGCATTTTAGTCTAGATTGCACATGCAAAGGAAAGGAACTATATCTTTGTAGATAGGTTGAGATATTTTATTCATAAAAACAGGAAATATTTAAGTAATCTCTACTTAAATAACATGAGAATGAGATTAAAAAGAAGAATGCTAATACCAATGTAAAGGACTATAAATTTAAATAAAAATGCAGTATGTAATATCTCCCTTTCCAACACAGCTATAATGCTTTGAAACATTACAGACCTTTAGCACTTAACATTTACCTGGCTTGTAAACTGAACTTGACATTCTTTTATTCCCATTGGAAAGGTTTTATCACAGAAATATTAGAATTAGAATCACTATTATACCCACAGTCTCCAAATATTTACATGTTCAATTAAGGAGGCTGAATTTTGATGTGCCAAAACTAATTAAATACATGAAGATGTCATAAAAAGTCCACTTGTCCTACATGTGAGGAAGTAAGTTCCACTTTCAGATGTACAGATGTGGCATTCCTTGTCATCAAGATTGTAAAAATGTATAAGTATAAAATGTGTAATTTTTAGACATGTTTAGTATAAAATATAAACATTGAGGCCGAGTAGTTTGAGTACAAAGACCTCAGCTAAGTTTTCCTTGAACTTATTACCTTACAAATCTAAACACAGGTCTAGGACCCTCACACAGGCAGAGGCAGTTTATTATTATAAAGTGGCACAAAGATGTAATGACAGTTCAAGTAGCTAAAAGCTCTATTAACCTCAAAAATTTTAGAAAAAGCATAATATCTCAGCATCCTGGCTTAGCAGTCAAATGATAATTCTGAATTATAAAATTACTAATATACAGTGATATGTGTAATCTGCCACTTTTATGAAAATGCATTGAAAAGAGGCAAGGTAAGTGCAATTATTCTGGAAACAATGTATGAGAAACAGAAATCCCCACACCAATTTCTTTGCTTTCACAAATAAACTGAAGTAAGAATAAATAAGAAGCAAAAACATGATAGAGTAGCAGAGAAAGACGTGGGATGTTGAAGAGTTTGTGGTATTCTATCATTATTTGAAAGTATTAAGAGACCTAGATTTCTATCCCTTGGCAAACCAATACATGCCCTGGATAAACATGAGTTCGAATCTAAAAATGGAGGACAGAGAAAGTAGGAAAATGTATTTCTTCTTACAATAAGAATTGGAAATAAAAGAAAAAGATATTAAAAAGGAGATATAAGAAAGAATTGGGTAAGAAAGCATGTGTATACTAAAAACCTGACTTCCTTTTTGGACATTGCATTTTTGTTAACATTTCTAGAACATATTGCAATTTATTCATTGAGTTAATAAATTTATATTGAGCACCTACTACATGATAGGTACTAGGAAACACTGGTCCATAAAATCCTCTTGAAACTTAGATCTCAGCAGGAGACACAGGCAAGCAGGCACACAATTTCCATACAATATGATGCCATGAAGAGGGGAACTGTTCTGTTCCATGAAAGCACACAGGAGGAGCACTCAACCTAAAGAGAGGGAAGGGCATTCAAGAATGCCCAAAATGGTGCTTAAAGGAGCTGTGTTTTAGAAACACAGGGACGTGTGCAGAAGTGCTGGAGTGTGAAGAGTAGATATGAGGATAATGGGTGGGATGAGGCTGGATGGGGGAGAAATGCTCACTTAGTGTCTAATACACCATGATATGAAGCCTGGTCTTTGTCTTGAGAACAATGAGGAGCAGAAGAAGCATGATCAGATTTGCATTTTAGAAAGAGCAGAGCATGGACAATAGATGGAGGGTGAGGGCAAGGTTTGAGGCAAGGGGCTTAGAAGGCTCTTGCAATGAGCCATGGGAGAGAGGCTTGTGGCTTTATCAAGGGTAGGAGCAGTGGAGATGCAGAGAGGTGGACAGATTTGGGAGGTTCCAAGGACATAGACACACCAGGATTTGGTGATTAATCAAGTGTTGGGAGTTCGGAAGAAGGATGTGTGAATAATACTCCTGAAAATGTAACCCAAAACAAGTGAAGACGAAGTGATGATGAAGTGCTGGATGGATGAGTGGATGACAGATGATAGATAGATGATTGATAGTTAGCTAGATAGAGGAAAATGTGGGAATAAAAGAAATCTACCTGGGAGAACACATGGCATGAGAGAAGAAAAAAAAAAAAGCTAAAACTGGATACCAGACGTGATACTACATTTCAGAGATGGGGAGAGGGAGGTGATCTGGTAAAGAAGACTGAGAAGAAATGTTCAGAGAGGAAGAACACCAGGGAGGTGTGGTGAGCAAAAGGCGGAGAGTCTTGAGGTAACAAAGACATGCTCAACAGCCCTGGATGTTGCTGAGAGGACAAATAAGATGGAGCCTATAAAATATTCCCTAGATTTAGTGTCATTCCCACAAATAATAGCTGCCCTGTGTTGCAGAGCTATGGATTCCTCCTTTATAGAAAGGAAGTAATGCTTCTCTGTGACTTTCCAGCTCTCTGGAACTGTTCAGTCTGCTCAGAGCCTCCAGGTCTAAACACGCTTGCCTCTCAGTCACAAACACCAGAGCATTTGTATCCAGCATTTGCAACGCTCCCACCTATGGCTACAATAAGCAAATAAAGATACCTCTCCTTTTGTCAATTGTTTTCCCCCCTTTTCCTCCTCTTTTGACTCTCTGCTTTTCAATGATTCAGGACTAAGGAGCCTTCAATATACAGGTTTGAAAAATCAAGGCCTTGTAAGTTCAGCAACATCAGGCAAAACATCTCAGTGTTTGGTCCCTGCCCCTCTCTTCTACTACCATCATTTTTGTGCTATTCTAAAATAGTGTCCCGTTGGGCCCTGCTTTTATAACCTTGCAGCAGAATTACTTCCCCAAGGTCTGCTACCAATAAGAAAGACCCGTCAATTATAGTGCCCTTCAAAGAGCTGTCATGGGGAGACCAGTCCTTCCCTTCTTATACACATGCGGTCAGTCAGTCCTCTTCCACCCCGTTGCTCACCACCTCCTCTTGGTAAATATTCTTTTGTATCATAGTTGACTCTCTATCTGTTTATCTCCCACTCTCCATTTAAACTTCTTCAGAATAGGGACAGTCTCTTATACTTGAATCCTGCCATTACCTGACATCATGCCTCAGACATAGTGAGTACTTTGCAGATAGTTGTCAAATTCAAATTTTTTAATTGAATTGATTAAAAGTTTATCAGTGTTCTTTCAGTTCTCAGTTCTTTATGAAGATTGGAAAGTATTATAATGTTTTTCGATTTCGGAAATAAATTCTCTCCATCAGAATCCTGATTTAAGGGCCTAACTTATTTTGTGGTTTTCATCATTAGGTTATATTCATTCTGTTAATTGACTCTTAGTGAGGTGCTATGTAAGATGACACTTTATATAGAGAGTAAAGGTTTCAAAAGTACAAGAGTGGACTGTTAGAACACTAGTGCCAGGAGACTCATTAAACTATGGGTACATTTTCTTTCATGTGAATTATATCTCCCTAAAGTTTATTTTTAAAATTTCTCGAATGCCACTTTGCCCCCGGCAGGAGAGGCTGCCTCATTTACAGGCAACAGCTTTGAAGTGTGGAGCAGGAAAAGAACTGATTCTTAGCTGCAAAAGTGAGTCTTGAAACAGGGAACATGGCGCCAGGGCTGCTGTGGATGCAGCCAGGATCCCGGAGGCTGGGGCCGCACTGAAGGCGGCCAGCTGCCCTATTCAGGATTCGAGGTTTCAGGCCGGCATTAAAGAAGATTCCTGGGAGCGCCCGAGCGGCGCCGCGACTGAACAGCCGGAGGCGGCAGCGCTGAGAACACGGAAGGCAACAAACCAGAGACAGAGCGAGCGCCCGACCTGGCACAGCACTGTGAGTGATCCCTGGCACAGCTCTGTTCGGGGGGTGGATGCCCACGCGGCTCCCGCCTGCACCACCAGGCCACTCACTGCCCCGGTGCTGCCTCCATTTTCCCAGGTGCGGGCAGCTCCGCCCTGCTCGGCCATCACTGAGCCCATTTGCTTGGCCTGGCACGGGGCTTTCCGGACCCTGCGGGCCGACCTCCTCTCCCACTCCCTCCGCGGTTCTCTGGCAGGGCTGGGGGTGTGGGGCGTCCCGACCAGTTTTGGGAGGGCTAGGAAGTACGGGCGGGCCGACTGTCACTCCACCACACCCTGGACTCTGGCCCCGGTAAACTTCCTGTTACTGGGAGGCAGATACCATCTCTGCGACCACCAGTTTGGAAAAAAGCCTAACGAGTTTCTGGTTGGGAATAGTGTGGTAGGAGAGTTCCCAGGTCCGCTTGAACCTGCCAGAGAGCAGGCTGCAGGCGGGCACTAGACTCGGTTTATACCGGGGGGATACAAAGGTGAACAAGACCCGAGAAAGATCTACACAGTGCTACAAAGGCACCCAGAGAGACCGGTCGTCTGTGCCTAGCAGAAACCTGGTAGACTTCCTGGGCGAGGCGGTGCTGAGCAGAGTCTTGAAGGCCCAGCTGATAGACGAGGGGTGCAGAAGACACGCCCCAGCCCAGCACAGTGTGCACAGAGGGGGGAGACGTGCGGCCAGGGAGGCGGAGACTCGACAGAAACCACACACCCGGTGGGGCCGCCACTGCACGATCTAACAGCCTGGGCCAGAGCACACGGAACGGGGAGAAGTCCTGTACAGAAAGTGAAAGCTCAACAGAGATCACACACCCTGTGGTACGTGATCCACCAGCCCAGCAGAGTACAAGCTGACCAGAAAGGTGGCTCCCCGGAGAAGCCCAAGACCCGAGGCAACCACACACACAAGACACTAGAGGCCAACTGAGCAGTCACGGCGGGAGCCATACCAAATTGGCAACCACAGCAACATCCTAGTTAGTCATTAGTCTTAAACCAGTGGACTGTGAAACCCCCTGCCACAATGAATAAACACCAGAAAAAAGACACCAGAAATACAAAAAATCAAGAAAGTACACCACCAAAAGTTAATAAATCTCATACTCTAGATCCTATAGAACAAGAAGCCCTTGAAATAACTGACAAGGAATTTCGAGTGATAATTCTAAGGAAACTGAATGAGATACAAGAAAACTCAGCTAGATATCATGATGAAATGAGGAAAAGTATACAGGATCTGAAAGAGGAAATATACAAGGAAATCAATGTCCTGAAAAAAAATGTAGCAGAACTTGCTGAACTGAAGAAGTTATTCAGCGAAATAAAAAACACAACGGAGAGTTTAACCAGCAGGCTTGTCGAAGTTGAAGAGAGAACCTCTGAACTTGAAGATGGGCTGTTTGAAATAACACAAGCAGACAAAAAGAAAGAAAAAAGAATCAAGGACATGGAAGAAAATCTGAGAGAGATATCAGACAACCTCAAGCGCTCAAATATCCGAGTCATGGGTATTCCAGAAGGGGAGGAAAATGGAGATTCCATTGAAAACATATTCAACAAAATAGTGGCAGAAAACTTCCCAGGTATAGGAAAAATCACAGATCTTCAGATCCAGGAAGCTCAACGATCTCCAAACGTATTCAACCCAAAAAGGCCTTCTCCAAGACATGTCATAGTCAAATTGGCAAAACTCAGAGACAAAGAGAGAATCTTAAAAGCTGCAAGAGAGAAGCGTCAAATCACCTATAAGGGAGCCCCAATCAGGTTAACATCAGACTTTTCATCACAAACCCTAAAAGCTAGAAAGGAATGGGATGATATTTTCAAAATACTAAAAGACAAAGATTGCCAGCCAAGAATACTCTACCCTGCAAGGCTATCCTTCCGAAATGAGGGGCAAATAGTATATTTCTCAGACAAACAAAAACTGCGGGAGTTCACTACCACAAGACCACCCTTACAAGAAATCCTCAAGGGAGTACTGGGTTTGGTTCCTGAAAAATAACTACCACTGCCATAAAAACCTAAGAAAAATCTAAACCCGCTAGTACAATAAAAATGGCATTCATGAAGAGAAAACAAGCTAACAAAAACACTATCTACAACCTAAGGAACCAACAAACAAAGAAACCAAACAGTAAATCAGAAAGTAAGGAACAAAAGACACCTAAGACAACCAAACAACCAATAAAATGCTAGGAATAAATCAACACCTTTCAATAACAACTCTTAATGTTAAAGGCTTAAATTCCCCAATTAAAAGACACAGACTGGCTGACTGGATCAAAAAGCAGGACCCAACTATATGCTGCCTACAAGAGACCCACCTCACCCATAAAGATTCACACAGACTAAGAGTGAAAGGATGGAAAAAGATTTACCTTGCAAACAGAAAAGAAAAACGAGCTGGAGTGGCTATTCTTATATCTGACAAAATAGACTTTAAACTAAAAACCATAAAAAGAGACAATGAGGGACACTACTTAATGATAAAAGGACTGATCCATCAAGAAGACATAACAATCATAAATATGTATGCACCCAATGTTGGAGCAGCCAGATTTATAAAACAAACTCTATTAGACCTAAAGAAGGAAATAGACACTAATACCATAATAGCAGGGGACCTGAACACTCCACTGTCAATATTAGACAGATCATCTAGGCAAAGAATCAGTAGAGAAACACAAGATCTAAACAAGTATCTAGACCAATTGGAGTTGGCAGATATCTACAGAACATTCCACCCAACAACCTCAGAATATTCATTCTTCTCATCAGCACATGGATCATTCTCCAGGATAGATCACATATTAGGTCACAAATCAAGTCTCAATAAATTCAAAAAAATTGGAATTATCCCATGTATCGTCTCAGACCACAATGGATTAAAACTAGAAATTAATAACAAACAAAACTCTGGAAACTATACAAACACATGGAAATTAAACAGCATTCTACTTAATGAAATATGGGTCCAAGAAGAAATCAAGCAGGAAATCAAAAAGTTTATTGAAACTAATGAAAACAATGATACATCATACCAAAACCTGTGGGATACTGCAAAAGCAGTATTGAGGGGAAAATTTATTGCATTAAATGCTCACTTCAGAAGAATGGAAAGATGGCAAGTGAACAACCTAACACTTCACCTTAAAGAACTAGAAAAACAAGAACAATCCAATCCTAAAGTTAGCAGACGGAAAGAAATCATTAAGATCAGAGCAGAACTGAATGAAATTGAAAACCAAAAAACAATTCAAAAGATCAACGAATCAAAAAGTTGGTTTTTTGAAAAGATAAATAAAATTGACAAACCATTAGCATGGCTAACAAAAAAAAGAAGAGAGAAGACTCAAATAACAAAAATTAGAAATGAAAAAGGCGATATTACAACTGATTCATCTGAAATACAAGGAATCATTCGAGACTACTATAAACAACTATACGCCAACAAATTTGAAAATCTGGAGGAAATGGATAAATTTCTGGACACACACAAGCTCCCAAAACTGAACCGTGAAGACGTAGAAAATTTGAACAGACCAATAACAATAAAGGAGATTGAAGCTGTTATCAGAAGGCTCCCAACAAAGAAAAGCCCAGGACCAGATGGATTCACAGCAGAATTTTACCAAACATTCAAAGAGGAATTGACACCGATTCTTTACAAACTATTCCAAAAGATTGAAACGGACACAAATCTCCCAAACTCATTCTATGAAGCAAACATCATCCTGATACCAAAACCAGGTAAAGATATAACCAAAAAAGAAAACTACAGGCCGATATCCTTGATGAATATAGATGCAAAAATCCTCACTAAAATACTAGCAAACAGAATACAGCAACACATACGAGAAATTATTCATCACGATCAAGTGGGATTCATCCCAGGGATGCAAGGTTGGTTCAACATATGCAAATCAATAAATGTGATACACCATATTAATAAACTCAAACACAAGGACCATATGATCATCTCTATAGATGCTGAAAAAGCATTTGATAAAGTTCAGCACTCATTCATGACAAAGACCCTCTATAAGTTAGGTATAGAGGGAAAGTATCTCAACATAATTAAAGCCATATATGACAAACCCACTGCCAATATCATCCTGAATGGGGAAAAGCTGAAAGCTTTTCCTTTAAGAACAGGCACTAGACAAGGATGCCCACTCTCACCACTCCTATTCAACATAGTGTTGGAAGTACTAGCCAGAGCAATCAGAGAAGAGAAGGAAATAAAGGGCATCCAGATTGGAAAAGATGAAGTCAAACTGTCCCTGTTTGCAGATGACATGATCCTATATATCGAACAGCCTAAAACCTCTACAAAAAAACTCTTGGAATTGATAAATGATTTCAGCACAGTAGCAGGATACAAAATCAACACACAAAAATCAGTAGCATTTCTTTTCTCCAATAGTGAACATGCAGAAGGAGAAATCAAGAAAGCCTGCCCATTTACAATAGCCACCAAAAAAATAAAATACTTAGGAATTGAGTTAACCAAGGAGGTGAAAAATCTCTATAATGAGAACTACAAACCACTGCTGAGAGAAATTAGAGAGGATACAAGAAGATGGAAAGATATTCCATGCTCTTGGATTGGAAGAATCAACATAGTGAAAATGTCCATACTACCCAAAGTGATATACAAATTCAATGCAATCCCCATCAAAATTCCAAAGACATTTTTCTCAGAAATGGAAAAAACTATTCAGACATTTATATGGAACAATAAAAGACCACGAATAGCCAAAGCAATGCTCAGCAAAAAAAATAAAGCTGGAGGCATAACACTACCTGACTTTAAGCTATACTACAAAGCTATAATAACCAAAACAGTATGGTACTGGCATAAAAACAGACACACTGACCAATGGAATAGAATAGAGAATCCAGAAATCAACCCACACACTTACTGCCATCTGATCTTTGACAAAGGCACCAAGCCTATTCACTGGGGAAGGGACTGCCTCTTCAGCAAATGGTGCTGGGATAACTGGATATCGATATGCAGGAGAATGAAACTAGATCCATACCTCTCACCATATACTAAAATCAACTCAAAATGGATTAAGGATTTAAATATACACCCTGAGACAATAAAACTTCTTAAAGAAAACATAGGGGAAACACTTCAGGAAATGGGACTGGGCACAGACTTCATGAATACGACCCCAAAAGCATGGGCAACCAAAGGAAAAATAAACAAATGGGATTATATCAAACTAAAAAGCTTCTGCACAGCAAAAGAAACAATTAAAAGAGTTAAAAGACAACCAACAGAGTGGGAGAAAATATTTGCAAAATATACATCTGACAAAGGATTAATATCAGAATATATAAGGAACTCAAACAACTTTACAAGAAGAAAACAAGCAACCCAATTAAAAAATGGGCAAAAGAGCTAAGTAGGCATTTCTCTAAGGAAGATATCCAAATGGCCAACAGACATATGAAAAAATGCTCAACATCACTCAGCATCCGGGAAATGCAAATCAAAACCACATTGAGATACCATCTAACCCCAGTTAGGATGGCTAAAATCCAAAAGACTATGAACGATAAATGCTGGCGAGGCTGCGGAGAAAAAGGAACTCTCATACATTGTTGGTGGGACTGCAAAATGGTGCAGCCTCTATGGAAAATGGTATGGAGGTTCCTTAAACAATTGCAAATAGATCTACCATACGACCCAGCCATCCCACTGTTGGGAATATACCCAGAGGAATGGAAATCATCAAGTCGAAGGTATACCTGTTCCCCAATGTTCATCGCAGCACTCTTTACAATAGCCAAGAGTTGGAACCAGCCCAAATGCCCATCATCAGATGAGTGGATACGGAAAATGTGGTACATCTACACAATGGAATACTACTCAGCTATAAAAACGAATGAAATACTGCCATTTGCAACAACATGGATGGACCTTGAGAGAATTATATTAAGTGAAACAAGTCAGGCACAGAAAGAGAAATACCACATGTTCTCACTTATTGGAGGGAGCTAAAAATTAATATATAAATTCACACACACACATACCCACATACACACACAAACCGGGGGGGGGGGGGAAGAAGATATAACAACCGCAATTGTTTGAAGTTGATGCAACAGACGAACGGAGGGGACATGGTTGGGGGGGAGGGGGGGAGGGAGAAGGGAGGGAGGTTTTGGTGATGGGGAGCATTAATCAGCTACAATGTATATCGACAAAATAAAATTTAAAAAAAAATAAATAAAATAAAATAAAATTTCTCTTGAATGTATTGATAACTAGTAGGGGGAGACTGAATCAGTGATCAGAAGAACCTCCAAACAACCAGAAAAAAAACTGAGGATCAAATGGCATCACTGGAGAAATCCACCAATTATTTAGAGTAAAAATTGACAAGTGGACTACATCAAACGTAAAAAATTTTCTGTATCAAAGGACACAATCCACAAAGTGAATGGCAACCTACAGAATGGGAGAAAATATTTGCAAATCGTATATCTGATAAGGGGTTAATATGCAGAATATATAAAGAACTCCCACACCTTTAAACTCAACAACAATTAAAAAAATAATAGTAACCTGATTTAAGAATGGGCAAAGGCAACACTAGAAAGAAATGAGCTATCACGCCAAGAAAAGACATGGAGAAAACTTAAACTCATAGTACTACGTAAAAGAAGCCAATGTGGGGCTGGCTGGTTAGCTCAGTTGGTCAGAGCATGCTGTTATAACACCAAGGTCAAGGAGTCAGATCCTCGTACCAGCCAGCCGCCAAAAAAAAACACAAAAAAAGGAGCCAATCTGAAAAGGCTTTAGTATGATTCATTCTACAAGGCAAACTGTGGAGACAGTAAAAATATCAGTGAGTATCAAGAGCTAGCAGGGAGAAAGGAATGAATAGGCAGAGCACACAGGATTTTTAGGGCAGTGAAACTACTCTTTCTGATACTACAATGGTGGATATGCACCATAATAAATTTGTCCAAACCCATAGAATGTATGAGGGATCTTCAAAATCCCTCTTCAATGTACGATGCCTCTTCATGGAGGTACTCATATTATCTTTTAATTGAATTTTCGAGGAACTCTTTGAAGTACCCTCCTATAACACCAAGAATGAACCCTAATGTAAACTGTGGACTCTGGGTAATAGCGATGTGTCGTGTAGGTTCATCAGCTGTAACAAATGCACCACTCGGTGGGGGGTGTTGATAATGGGGGAGGCTGTGCATCTGCTGGGACAGGGGAAGCATGGGAAGTCTCTGTACCTTCTATTCCGTTTAGCTGTGAACCTAAAGTTGCTCTAAAAAAGTCTATTTTTTAAAATTGGAAACAGATTTGTATAGATATTTCTCCAAAGATGGTATACAAATGCTCGACAAGCATATGAAAAGATTTTCAACATCTCTAATACATTAGAGAAATGCAAATCAAAACTGAATGAAGTACCACCTTGCACCCATTAGGATGGCTACTATTGAAAACAGAACATAACAAAAGTTATTGGCAATGAAAAGTGTTGGCAAAGATGTGGAGAAACTAGAACGCTTTGTGCACTTGTTGGAGGGACTGTAAATTGGGGCACTGCTATGGAAAACAGTCCGGTGGTTTTTCAAGAAAATAAAAAACAGAACTACCATATGATCCAGTAATCCCAGTTCTGGGTATGTGTCAAAAAGAATTGAAAAAAGGGACTCAAAGAAATATTTGTACACCTATGTTCATAGCAGCACTGTTCACAACAGCCAAGAGGCAAAAGCAAACCTAAATGTCTATGGATGGAAGAATGGACAAACAAAATGTATATACGTACAATGGAGTATTATTCAGCCTTTTTTAAAAGGAAGGAAATCTGTCACATGTTGCAACATGGATGAACCTTGAGGGCATTATGTTAAATTAAATAAGCCAATCATGAAAAGACAAATACAAGCTGTTAGATTCCACTAATATGAGGTATCGAAAGTAGTCAAAATCATAGAAACAGAAAGTAGAATGTTGGTTACCAGGGACTGGGATGAAGAGGAAGTGGGAAGCTGTTGTTCAGTGGGTATAGAGTTTTAGTTTTGCAAAAGAAAAGAATTCTGGAGACGTTTTGCCCAACAATGTGAATATTCTTAATAGGACTCAACTGTTCGAACTTTGTTTACTTTTTGTCATGTGTCTTCCTACTAGAAAGCATGTTCCATTAGGTCAAGATCTTTGGGTTATTTTTTTAATTTTTATTTTAACATTTACTGGACGTATTTGTGGGGTATAATGTATTGTTTCAGTACACACATATACTGCACTTAGGGTATGGAGCATAGTTTTGTGCCCATTAGTCCACTGCTTCTTCTACCCCCCGACTCTGCTTTCCTCCCAACCTCTGCTAACCACTATTTTATTGTCTACTTCTATGAAAACCACTTTTTTTCTTTTCTCTTTTTTTTTTCAGATTCCACATAAGAGTGAGATCATGCAGTATTTGTCTTTCTGTGCCTGACTTACTTCACTTAACTCGATGGTTTCCAGTTCCATCCATGTTGCTGCAAATCATAGGATATCATTTTTTTAATATAGCTGAACGGTATTCCATTGTGTATATATGCCACAGATTTTTTTTTCACATTAGCTGTGAGGTTTATTTTATTTTATTTGTTTATTTTTTTATTTAAACTTCTCAATATACATTGTAGTTGATTTTTGTGTTCCTTTACCCATTCCTCTTCCCCTCCCTTCTCCCCTCCCCACTAAACATATCTGTTCACTTGTCTTAACAAATTCAAGAAATTGTTGTGATTGTTGTGTCTTCTTCCTCCCCACACCCTTTATTTGTTATTTATTTATTTATTTATTTATTTATTTATTTATTTATTAGCTTGCACAAATAACTGAGAACATGTGGTATTTCTCTTTCTGTGCCTGACTTGTTTCACTTAACATATTTCTAAGTCCATCCATGTCATTATGAATGGTAGTATTTCATTCTTTTCTATAGCAGAGTAGTATTCCACTGTGTAGATATACCACAGTTTCCTTATCCACTCATCTGGTGATGGGAATTTGGGCTGGTTCCAATTCTTGGCTATTGTAAATAGTGCTGCAATGAACATTGGAGTACAGGTATCCCTTTGGCATGATGATTTCCATTCCTCTAGGTATATTGCCAGCAGTGGAATAGCTGGATCATATGGAAGATCTATTTGTAATTGTTTAAGGAATCTCCATACCATTTTCCATAAAATCTGCACCATTTTGCAGTCCCACCAACAGTGTAGGAGGGTTCCTTTTTCTCTGAAACCTCGCCGCATTTATCATTCTCGGTCTTTTGGATATTAGCCATCCTCCCTGGAGTGAGATGCTATCTCAAAGTGGTCTTGATTTGCATTTCCCAAATGCTGAATGATGTTAAGCATTTTTCATGTGTCTGTTGGCCATTCATATATCTTCCTTTGAGAAAAGCCTATTCAGCACCTTTGCCCATTTTTTAATTGGGTTATTTGGTTTTTTGATGTAAACGTGTTTGAGTTCTTTGTATATTTTGGATATTAATCCTTTGTTAGATGTATATTTTGCAAATATATTCTCCCACTCTGTTGGTTGTCTTTTCACTATGTTGATTGTTTCTTTTGCTGTGCAGAAGCTTTTTAGTTTGATATAATCCCATTTGTTTATTTTTCCTTTGGTTGCCCGTGCTTTTGGGGTCATATTCATGAAGTCTATACCCACTCCTAGTTCCTGGAGTGTTTCCCCTATGTTTTCTTTAAGGAGTTTTGTTGTTTCAGGGTGTATATTTAATTCTTTAATCCATTTTGAGTTGATTTTGGTATATGGAGAGAGGTAAGGGTGTAGTTTCATTCTCCTGCATATGAATATCCAGTTTTCCCAGCACCATTTGCTGAAGAGGCAGTCTCTTCCCCAGTGTGTAGACGACTTGGTGCCTTTGTCAAAGATCAGATAGCTGTATATGTATGGGTTGATTTCTGGATTCTCTATTCTATTCCATTGATCCTTGTGTCTGTTTTTATGCCAGTACTATGCTGTTTTGATTATTATAGCTTTGTAGTAAACTTTAAAGTCAGGTAGTGTTATGCCTCCAGCTTTATTTTTTTTGCTCAGGATTGCTTTGACTATGCATGGTCTTTTGTTATTCCATATAAATGTCTGGATAGTTTTTTCCATTTCTGAGAAAAATGTCATTGGAATTTTGATGGGGATTCAATTCAATCTGTACATCACTTTGGGTAATAAGAACATTTTCACAATGTTAATTCTTCCAATCTAAGAGGATGGGATATCTTTCCATCTTCTTGTGTCCTCTTTAATTTCTCTCAACAGTGGTGTGTAGTTCTCATTATAGAGATTTTTCACATCCTTGGTTAACTTTATTCTAAGTATTTTATTTTTTTGGCAGCTATTGTAAATGCACTAGCTTTCTTGATTTCTTTTTCTGCATGTTCACTGTTGGAGTATAGAAATGCTACTGATTTTTATGTGTTGATTTCGTATCCTGCAACTTTGCTGAAATCATTTATCAACTCTAAGAGTTTTTTTGTAGAGTCTTTAGGCTGTTCAATATATACAATCATATCATCCACAAACAGGGACAGTTTGACTTCATCTTTTCCAGTCTGGATGTCCTTTATTTCTTTTTCTCCTCTGATTGCTCTGGCTAATACTTCCAACACTATGTTGAATAGGAGTGGTGAGAGTGGGCATCTTTGTCTAGTTCCTGTTCTAGATGATATTGGCAGTGGGCTTATTATATATGGCTTTAATTGTGTTGAGATATTTTCCATCTATACCTAACTTATAGAGATTCTTTATCATGAATGAATGTTGGATTTTGTCAAATGCTTTTTCAACATCTATAGAGATGATCACATGGTTTTTGTCGTTGCTTTTATTGATGTGGTGCATCACATTTATTGAGTTGCATATGTTGAACCAACCTTGCATCCCTGGGATGAATCCCATTTGATCATGGTGTATAATTTTGTGTATGTGCTGCTGTATTCTCTTAGCTAGTATTTTATTGAGGATTTTTGCATCTATATTCATCAAGGATATTGGCCTGTAGTTTTCTATTTTTGATGTATCTTTGTCTTGTTTGGGTATCAGGGTGATGTTTGCCTCATAGAATGAGTTTGGGAGAATGGCCTCTGTTGCAATCATTTGGAATAGTTTGTAGAGAATTGTTATCCATTCCTCTTTGAAGGTTTGGTAGAACTCTGCAGTGAACCCATCTGGTCCTGGGATTTTCTTTGTTGGAAGCCTTCTGATAACAGCTTCAATCTCTTTTATTGTTATTGGTCTGTTCAGATTATCTGTAACATCTTGGCTCAGTTTTGGTAGTTTGTTTGTGTCCAGAAATGTATCCATTTCCTCCAGATTTTCAAATTTGTTGACATATAGTTGTTTATAGTAGTCTCTAATGGTTCCTTGTATCCCTGAGGTATCCATTATAATATCACCTTTTTCATTTCCAGTTTTTCACATTTGTGTCTTCTCTCTTCTTTGCTTAGTTAGCCTTGCTAAAGGTTTCCCAATTTTATTTAGCTTTT
Organism: Cynocephalus volans; assembly: GCF_027409185.1. Lineage (NCBI taxonomy): Eukaryota > Metazoa > Chordata > Mammalia > Dermoptera > Cynocephalidae > Cynocephalus > Cynocephalus volans. The sequence goes on from NC_084464.1 coordinate 134,457,649, forward strand.
CAAAAAACCAACTTTTTCTTTCATTGACCTTTCATATCATTTTTCAGGTTTCTATTTCATTTAGTTCTGCTCTGATCTTAATTATTTCTTTCCCTCTGCTAACTTTGGGTTTGGATTGTTCTTGTTTTTCTAGTTCTTTAATGTGAAGTGTTAGGTTGTTTATTTGCCATCTTTCCATTCTTCTGAAGTAAGCATTTAATGCGATAGATCTCCCCCTTAGTACTGCTTTTGCAGTACCCCACAGGTTTTAGTATGATGTGTCATTATTTTCATTAGTTTCAAGAAATTTTTTGATTTCCTGTTTAATTTCTTCTTGGACCCATATGTCATTAAGTAGAATGCTGTTTAATTTCCATGTGTTTGTATAGTTTCCAGAGTTTCATTTGTTATTGATTTCTAATTTTAATCTTTTGTGATCTGAAAAAATGCATGGAATGATTCCAATTTTTTTGAATTTGTTGAGACTTAATTTGTGACCTAACAAGTGGTCTATCCTGGAGAATGTTCCATGTGCTGATGAGAAGAATGAATATTCTGAGGTTGTTGGATAGAATATTCTGTAGCTATCTGCCAAATCCAATTGGTCTAAAGTGTTGTTTAGATCTTGTGTTCCTCTATTGACTTTTTTGCCTAGGTGATCTGTCCAATGTTGAGGCTGTTCAGGTCCCCTACTATTGTGTTAGTTTCTATCTCACTCTTTAGATCTAATAGTGTTTGCTTTATAAATATGGCTGCTTCAACATTGGGTGCATATATATTTATGATTGTTATGTCTTCTTGATGGGTAGATCCTTTTATCATTATATAGTGGCTTTCTTTACCTCTTTTCATGGTTTTTGATTTAAAGTCTATTTTATCTGATATAAGAATAGCTACTCCAGCTCGTTTTTCATTCCTATTTGCATGGTATGTCTTTTTCCATCCTTTGACTCTTAGTCTATGTGTGTCTTTACAAGCAAAGCGAGTCTCTTGAAGGCAGCATATTTTAGGGTCCATCTTTTTAATCCAGTCTTTTGATTGGGAAATTTAATCCTTTTACATTTAGAGTTATTATTGAAAGGTGTTGATTTACTCCTAGCATTTTATTGATTTTTGTTTAGATGTCTTAAGTATCTTTTGTTTCTTTTTTTCTGATTTTCTGTTTGCCTTCTGTTTTTGTTGGTTCTCGGGGTGGTACATAAACTATTTTTTCTTTATTGTTAGCATTTTTGTTTTACAGGTAGATTTTGTTCTTTCTTGTGTATTCATGACAGTGATGGTTGTTTTTCAGGTATCAAACGCAGTACTCCCTTGAGAATTTCTTGTAAGGCTGGTCATGTGGTAGTGAACTCCCACAGTTTTTGTTTGTCTGAGAAATATATTATTTGTCCTTCATTTCAGAAAGATAGCCTGTTGAATAAAGTATTCTTGGCTGGAAATTTTTGTCCTTTGTTATTTTGAATATATCATCCCTTTCTTTTCTGGCTTTTAGTGTTTCTGATGAGAAGTCTGATGTTAGTATGATTGGGGCTCCTTATAGGTGACTTACCACTTCTCTCTTGCAGCTTTTAAGATTCTTTCTTTGTCTTTGCGTTTTGCCAGTTTGACTATAACATGTGTTGGAGAGGACCTTTTTGGGACGAATATGTTTGGCGATCTTTAGGCCTCCTGAATCTGAAGATCTGTGACTTTCTCTATACATGGGAAGTTTGCTGCTATTAATTAGTTGAATATGTTTATAATGCCATTTTCCTTTTCCTCCCCTTCTGGAATACCCTTTGATTCATATATTTGAGTGCTTAAGGTTGTCTGTTATCTCTTTTAGATTTTCTTCAATTTTTTAAAATTCTTTTTTCCTTTTTTCTGGTCTGCCTGTGTTAATTCAAACAGCCTGTCTTCAAGGTCAGAAGTTTTCTCTTGTGCTTGTTCTAGCCTGCTGGTTAGACTCTCTGTGCTGTGGTTTTTATTTTGTTGAATGAATCCTTCAGCTCCACAGCTCTGCTACATTCTTTTTCTGGGCATTGATTTCTTTGTACATTTCTTCTTTCAGGTCCTATGTATTTTTTCATTTCATTGTGTTGTCTAACTGAGTTTTCTTGTATCTCATTTAGTTTCCTTAGAATTGTTGCTCAAAATTCTTTGTCAGTCATTTCAAGGACTTCCTGTTCTATAGGATCTAGAGCTTGAGGGTTAGTATTTTCCTTTGGTGGTCATGTACTTTCTTGATTTTTCATATTTCTGGTATCTTTCCTTTGGTGTTTAGTCATTGTAGCAGTGGGTATCATGGTCCACTCATTCCACCCTGATGTCTGGCCTGGATCCTGAAGGGACTGTCAATTCTGGGCTGTGAGGACTAGCCTGGGCTGGGGTCCACAGTGCCTGCCTGTTCCAGCATGGCTGGCTCAGGGCATGTGAGCCTGGTAGCTCTTGGGCCTCCCTGGGTGAGAGGGACTGGCCTGGGCTTGGGGTCCCACAGCACCTGCCTGTTTTGGTGTGGCTGACTCAAGGCCTGTGGGTCCAGCTGCTCTCAGGCCTCTCTGGGCAGTGGAGACTGGTCTGGGCTTGAGTTTCCATGGCTCCTGCTTGCTCTGGTGTAGCTGACTTGGGTCATGTGGGCCCAGCAGCACCCAGGCCTCCCTGGGTGGCAGGGACTGACCTGGGCTAGGGGTCCCACAGTGCCTGCCTGTTCTGGCACAGCTGACTCAGATCATGTGGTTCCAGTGGCTCTTGGAACTCTCTGGGCAGTGGGGATTGGCCTGGGCTGGGGGTCCCACAGCATCTGCCTGTTCTGGCATGGCTGATATGGGGCCTGTGGGCCCAGCAGCTCTCTGGCCTCTCTGGGTGACAGGCATTGCCCTGGGCTGGGTGGGTCCTATGGTGTGTGGCCCTCAGGCCTCCTGTTGCTACTTTTTAAAAGTTGCAAATTCGTTGATTTGTGGGAGAGAGTGATGCTAGGAACTGTCCTACTCTGCCATCTTGACCGGAAGCCCTATACCACAGTTTTTTAATCCATGCATTCATTGATGGGCATTTAGGTTGATTCCATCTCTTGGCTATTTTGAACAGTGCTGCAATGAACATGGGAGTGCAGGTGTCTTTTTGATATATTGATTTCATTTCCTTTGGGTATATACCCAATAGTGGAATAACTGGGTCATACGGTAGATCTGTTTTTAGTTCTCTGAGAAACCTCCATACTGTTTTCCACAATGGCTGTACCAATTTACATTTCTACCAGTAATATAGGAGAGACTTTGTATTTTTATGTGATATCTGCAGCACCTCGAAGAATACCCAACACACAGCAGATTTTTGATCTTTACATGAATGAATAAATTGACATTATTGAGAGAAATAACTTTCACATGAGAAAGGAAAATTTATCACCTGTTACTTCTTGTATCACAAATGCTTATATTTCTGACCTGTTTAAATAAATATAATAAGTGAATTTCAGCATGGAAAATCCATTACTGTGAGCAGCCATTATAACTTATCTCTTATGCTGAGACAATAAGCATCATATATTCATATAAAAACAACTACAGTAATTGAATCAGTCATATGGCCAAATGTCCTGAAGAAATATGTACTTTAACTAGAGGATTTTTTAATTTAAATAACTAACCACCAAAATTACAGTTCTTGTGCTTTAAGCTCTTTTCAACTTGGATACATTCTTCATGTTAGGATATTAGCCAATGTCTTTTCTCACTAATTATTACTTAAACAAGTTAAATTTTATGCCACTTAATTGTTTTGGAATATCTTCTAAATTTTGGAGATTCCAAGTAATATGCATTAAAGCGAGAATATTAGATGAATTTTCTTTACAAGAGATATTTATTGACTCTTTTGTGGACCTATCCATTGTAGTTGTAGAAAATATAGTCCAACAGATTATAATCTAATGAGTATAGTCTAACAGAGTCAGCAAGACCAGTGTTTGAATCACAACTCTGCCATTTACTAGCAAAGTGGACATATTTTAAGTGAGTTAAGCTCACTGATTCTGGGTTCCTCATCTGTAAAATGTATCAATAAAATCTATGCTACAAGTCTGTTAAAAAAAATTAAATAAAATAACTTATGTGACAGTTCCTGACAACTTAATGCTTAGTGAATGCTATTTCCTTTAGTATTTTGGCCTCAACCTTTTCTCCTTAATTTCAGTTATATTTTATTGAAAAGTAGTATGTTAAATTTTTTTTAACATTGATGCTTTTAAAAATACTTTAAAGAGATCTGGCAGTTTTAAGAAATCCTATGATGAATATTTTTTGTTAAGAGAAAAAGTTTTGTAAAGCAAGTATTCACCTCTAATTTTTACGTTTTGAAATTTTGCTTAAATTGAGATATACTTTTATTAAGTTAAGTGCTTTTACTATTTAACTTCTTAATTCAATAAAATGTTTTCATATTCTCTGCAAACGTGTAATAAAAGCAATAGTATAGTAATCTCTTTATCTCTGTCATTTTCTTTCTCTCTTGCTAATTATTGATTAATTTTTGTCAGTCTATATTAATTGTTAGTCACACGGGCCTGAGAAGCTATGAAATAAAACAATATCTCTTCATATCTAAAGATAAACATTCCATTTATAAAATCTTTGAATTATTTTCATTATAGGGTACTGTTTCCTTTATACAGTTAAACTAACTTTTTTCTTCTTACAGCTTTTTTGCTTGCTACTATTTTGCTCTGTCAAATAACCATAAAAATTAATCTTATTATGGTGACCTAATACACTGTTAGGCATCCACAAGATCTAGTAACAAACCTTCTATATGTTGGGATGAACAACACTTAATAAGGCCGTAAATAACCCAAGTGTATATTAATGCTTCTTAACCAACATCCTTTAACATTACATTATGTTCTTAAGTTCTAAGGATGTCAACCGCAATAAGAATAGGATTTCTTTTCGGTGAATAAGTAGTACATACCTGTTTTGCCACTTTTCATATTTCTGATTTCTCTAATCCTCATGTCTAAATAAGCAAGATATGAGCAAGTACATCAGTGTTACTTTTCTTTTTTACATAATATTTTAGCTTTGTGTTCACTAGATCATCTGCTCTCCCACTTCACAGTACCTTGAATTATTTTTCACTCATTTTATAAGTGACTATAACTTTTAAGATATTTTTCGAATGTTAATAATTTGATTGAGCTGCGGTTTTTTAGTAAAAATGCTTCTCTGCAGCTTCTTTTCTCCTCCCCATCACCACCTCTCTTCACTGCTCAAATCCTTCTTAACTGTCTTTTACAAGTCTTCGGATGCAAATGAATCTTACACCCGACTACCTTGTCTTTCCTTGCACTGTGTTACTACTCAGCTTCCTCCCTTTTCCCCCTTTTCCAGAACACTTTCTTTTTTTTGTTCTATATAAATATTTTAGATAATTATTAGTGTGTGCATTCTTCCTTTCCAAGAGAATTGATATTCTTATGCTTTCCTGTAGCTAAACTAAAATATTCTAGATTTTTTCTGCTATTATAACCACGTGTAGATGTTTATGCTTCTGCCCAAATGTCACTGAGAAGTTAAATTCTACTTCATCATCATAACACACTGCTGCAGGTATTTCTACTTTGAATCAAAATGGCTTCATATGAAGATCAAGAATTATGCCATTTAAGTGAAATAAGCCAGACCCAGAAAGGCAAGTACTAAATGATCTCACTTTTATGTGAAATCTAAAAAAGTCAAATTTATAGAACAGAGAGTAGAATGGTGGCTTTTATGGGCTGAGGGAGAAGGCAGAAGTGGGGAGATGTTGGTCAAAGGGTACAAAGTTTCAGTTAGGAAGGATCAATTGTACAGCATAGTGACTATAGTTAATAGTAACATATTGTATGCTTGAAAATTTCTGAGAGTAGATTTTGCATGTTCTCACAACAAAAAAATAAGTTTATGAAGTAATAAATATGTTAATTGTCTTGAAGTAATCATTTCACAATGTATACACATATCAAAACATCATATTGTATGTTTGCCATAAAAACTCTATATACAATATTTATTTGTCAATTAAAAATTGTTTTAAATATTCATTTTTAATGAAACTTTCCATTGATTTAACGCTAAAAGTAGCTAACTTATTTATAAGATTATTCTTAAAGGAAAAATACTTTCTGCCTGTGAAAACTGTTGGTCTGAAAACCCAGTTTGACCCCAAGCATATTTTACCCCTAATCTGGCTTTGTCTTATGTTTTACATGAGAACGCAATTTCCATGAGAAGAAACTTTTGTTTCCAGAAACTTCAGAGACTCTTTGATTATGGTAGCATCAGTAAATATTTGCTGATTGAATAAGAACATTAAAACTAAAATGTAAGGCTTTCAATTGGCATCTAAAATAAAGTGCAATTCGTGCTTTGACTAACACCTGAATTTATTATTACGGAGGTCTGATGCAAAGTTCTTTCTGCTTTTGCGGCAGAGTAGCATGGCTGTTACAAATGTGGGCTCTGGAGCCAGCATGCCTGGGCTAAACCCCTGGGAAGTCTCCCACTTTCTTGCTGTGTGGTCTGGAAGCAATCATTTGACCTCTCTGTGCCTCAGTTTCCTAATCCATAGAATAGGGATAATAAGTGTCACAGCTACCTCATAGGTTAGCTGTGAGGATGAAATGAGTTTATAGACGTAGAAGTGCTTGTGACAGTGCCCGGATCTAAGTGAGAGGTATATAAAGTGCCAGTTGTATGAGGCTACTCTAAAAAGTTCATGGAAAAATAGAATTAAAAGATAATACAAATCTGTCCATGAACTTTTTGAAGTACGCTCATAGTTACTATTATTATTGAAAGGAGCTGGCCTTGGGAGCATAAAATGAATTGGGAAAACAGGACCAGAACAGAATGTTGTTCATTTCCTCACTGTGGGAAATCAGCTGAGAAAGGGCTTCTCTTTCCTGTGCCTAATAGAGTGATATCTCAGTGTATAATAAAGGGGAAATTACTTTTATTGGACAATTTGGTTTAATTTGTCTGAATAAGAATGTTATGACTTAATCGGTAGACATTAAAATGTTTAGATGTTATGTATTATGTGTTATAAAATGTCCAAATGATAAATAAGAGAAGGAAAAACACAAAGAAATAAAAGAGATGTCCCTGATGCTTTCCCATTAGCATTTGCAAGAATGCTGGCATTTTCCATTCTGCTTACTTAGGTCTGATTATCCTATATCCTTGCTCTGTAAGAAAATAAAATATAGATTTTTGTCTTCTCTAAAAAACTGTACTTTCCTGATAAGAAATCACTAAAAATGTAGTTTAACGGCATCTGTTAAGATTTTAATGATTTTAAAGTAGCTTTTAAAAAATATGATGTTTTGTGTTTTTAGGCTGGGGCTCTCCCAACTCCCTTGCTTGAAAGGCTTTATTCAGGTTATTCCTGAAATCCTTCTTGATAGATGCTTCTGGAAGCAGTTGAGGACATGTGAGCATGAGCAGGTGGGAGGGTAAGCATGTGCACCAGTTTCATGTCTACCTACCAACAGTACGTGGTGCTTTTCATGTGAGCTATGATCTCTGTGCTCAGCTTGACTGAGGGTAGAGGACTTAATCAAGTATGCCTATTATTATCAAAAAATAATAATAATAATAATAACAAACTGACTTCTATAGATACCAAAAATCAAAACTCAATGAGAATTTGTGCTATGATCATGCAAGAAAAGGCCAATCCTTTCAGTTTCTTCTGTACTCGAGGTGGGCTCCACATAGGGGCAGCTATCCACACAGTAAGATTCAGGGGCCCTGAGAAAGCCCCCGTCCCTGACATGTCTCACACTAAACTCTCCCTGTCACCTGAAGCATCAACATTTGTCAGCCAACCATTCCTATGGGTTAGCAGCACCCTCCCTGGCACTTTTTCCATGCCTTTCCTTTAAGATAAAAAACCAAGCATGCCTATAAAACTGAGTACCTGGAGGTGAAAAGAAAACAGATGAAGAAATATAAGTCTGATCTGAGTGTTGTAAGAACTAAACTATATGTCATGTGGATACATATTTGGATTGACTCTTGCTGCCAAACTCTTGGGTAACTCCAAAAATCTTTGCCCAGTTTACCATGGTACTTAGGGCCAGACATAGGTATTCACAATTTATACAAAATAAAACCACAAGAGAATTTTCCTGCATAATATTCCTATGTTTTTCAAAGAATGTATTAATAAATTCTGCCATTTTTTTCCAAATCAATGAGTACCGGTAAAGTATTTAAGGGAATTTAATCACCTAGCAGAAGTCTTCTCTAACACATTCATTACTAAATCATTTTGGCCAGGAAATGCAAAGAAATCGATCGTGCTCCTTCCCAGATCATCTGGGGCTAAGAGAGGTTGCCATTCTGGCCTGGTAGAGGTCAACAGCCTTGGGGGGAAAGAAACTGCTCTGGTGAAAATTTTCCATCTGTTTTTGTGAAAAAGGCCTAACCCAGTGAGCTCTGGCTTGGATATAAAGGTTGTCTGAGTGAGAGTCATTTTTAGAGGGCAGAATGAATACCACTCTTCAACTGTGGAAGCGGCAAGGAAAATGTCTCTTCCCAAAAGAATTCATTACTTGTCCATTAGAAGGCTTCAGCCTCAAATCCCACAGTGGAGAGATCTAAACAAGGGTTATATGATCGCTAGGTCCGCCTGCAGCAATTCTTAATGTGGGCAGGGACAGCCTAATTACCACCCAAGCTGCCCCTACACTGACTACAAGGTAACCTGACAAAGTAAAGGGAAGAGGAGGGGGAGACATGTAATATGATCTATTATTTTGCAATTAACTGGAGACTTGCCCCTGTCCACTGTCAGCACTCACACAGAACACACACCCACACCCACACACACACACACACACATACACACACGGCAGAATCTCCAGAAACCCTAAATTATTTTCTCCTCTGCCTCTCACCCTCAAGTGGGGCGGGGGGTGGGGGGTAGACTGACCTCCCCTCCTGCATGAAAGCCTGGCTGCCAAGACCCCTGAGGACAGAGCACCAAGTTCTTCTCTCACTTGAGAGAAAAAGGCAGCTAGAGATTTCATTTGCTTCATCATGGATTTCATCATGCAATTTAAACACAAATGATTAGAAAATGCAAGTATTATGTAACTAATTATATTTGGCTTTAATTACAGCTACTAATTGGTCCAGTCTTCTAGAAAAACACTGCTTGGCATCAATTACATAACATTAACAGAAAGCAAGCACAATGCTTACTAGTGTGTCATTCTAGCTAATTAAGCAAAGATGTGCTGCTAAATAATCTCAAGCGGATTTAGCATTGCTTATATATTTTAGATTATTGCTCAGGTATAGAAAATAAAAGCATTTCCAAATATTGTAAAAGAAAACACAAGGTATTATTATGTGTATATTTCTATCAGAAAACCCCCCCAAAATGTTTGAAAAGCTATTGGAACTAATAAATTTCAGAAAGGTGGCTGATTGTGAGTTAAATATGCCAGGAAAAATAATTAGTACTCTTATATAGCAATGAAAGTAATTCAATATATATACACACACACACATATATATACACACATATACATATATAATAGAAGGAAGGAAGATTCCACTAACAGTAACAACAAAATATGCAAATTACTTGTGCTAATATCTTTTTTAAAAAATATGAAGGAGCTTTATCAAGAAAATGATATGTCAAAGAAGAATTGAATAAGTAAAATGTCCACAATATCCCATGTTACTGATTACAACCATTATTTTAAAGATACTTATTCTCTTATAATTACTTTCCAAATTTAACTTATCTTCAAGCATCTAAATTCAATGGTGCAGGGGTCCTTCAAGAGAAGCCAGGTCTTTTCCCGATGGATTTAAATCTGCACCTGGCCTAGGAGTTGGAGAAAGTGGAGCAGGATCTGGAGGGACCAACCAGATGAGCTAGCAGATGGGTGACAGGGAGTAGCTGCAAAAGCTCCTGGTGACCCTGAACCAGACTTCTGAGTGTAACAGGCATATACATCTTCTGCTTTACTTCCACCTTCCAAACCTCACGTAAAAGGTCTCTTCTGGCTCAAGTGAACTTGTAACTAGGCAGGGAATGGAATTCTGTGAAATGTACTTGCAAGTAGTTAAGTTGACATAAAACAAATTCACCACAATTATGAAGGTACACATTTTTCCAAAATATCAATTTCTGTAGATTTAATAGTTGTGAGAGTACAGAAGAATTTTCCAAGCATGACGCCAAAGGCAAAAGCCACGAAAAAAAAGACTGACAGATTTGACTTCATAGAAGATTTTTTAAGTCTGCTTTTTTTTTTTTTAACGTAAGCAAACAAAAAGAAAGAAAGAAAAGTTGAAGGAAATTTTTTCAGTGCAATTATAGACAAGTAGTTAATCTGTTTAATATGTTTTTTAAAACTCTATAAGAAAGAGATGAACACCTGATATTTTAAGTGTACAAAGGATAAGAACTGTTAATGCACAGGAGAAGAAAAACAATAAATAAAATGGAAATGTAAAATCCCACTGGAAATCAAATAAATGCAAAGTTATTTTCTTCAGCCTGGTGGCAAAAATATGAAAATAAATATATATTCTAATTTGAAGAGGACTTTGGGAAATCAATACTTCAATGTATTCATACACTTTGGCCTAAATTTTTTAAATTGTATTAATTTATCCAGATAAAATAATAATGGAATGCCCATCACATATGCCTAGGAAAAAACAGATGCCTAATAAATATTTTTAAATGGATGTATAAAAATGCTTTGCTTTAAGAATGTTTATAATAGAAAAAAAAATGGAAAAAACTGAAATAATGCCAGAGTAAGGCATTAGTTAAATGAACTTTGCTATCTCCATAGAATGAAATACTGTGCAGCCACTGAAAATGTTTAATTCAAACTGTGAAACTACCCATACTATATATCGATAAATGAAAAAAATGTTTAAAAATAGTTTTATCATTTGATCTCATTTTTATACACTCAAGCACATATGTAGATAAAAGTAACGGAAGTTTATACACTAAATTGTGAATTACTGAGTGTGTATCATTAATGTAGCACAATAAAGCAACAAAAGTTATTTTTAAGTACTGTTAAAATTTTTAATACATGATAAGACTTTCTTTGCCCGATTCTTCCTTCCCTGAAATGTCTGCACACTTACTGAGTGTGTAAAGTGTGAAAATATTAAAGAGAGAAAGATGCATTTAGCAGAAATGATGGGGGGACCCTTCCTGCAAGAGATATCATTTGAGATAAATCTTAAAGGATGGGGAGAATTTGGAGGAAGTGTAGGGTAGGCAGGAAGCCCCCGAGTGTGTGGGAGAAGAGAAGAGCTCAGTTCGAGAAGAGGCAGGTGGAGAATTCTGTGTTAGACAAGAAGCCGAAAGGTAACGTTTTAGTCCATTTTGTGTTGCTATAACAGAATACCTGAGACTGGGTAATTTATAAAGGAAAGAGGTTTATTTGGCTTCCAATTCTGGGACAGCTGCATCTGGCACGGGCCTCAGGCTGCTTCTACTCATGGCAGAAAGTGGCAGGCAGCCAGCAGGTACAAGCAGATCACACGGCAAGAGGAAGCAAGAGAGTTTTGGTGGGGACAACACATCCAAACTCCATCTGTAAAGTTATCATTAAAAAAAAACAAAAAACAAAAAACTATAGGTAGCCTTTCCCGTCCTCATGAGGAGTCTGAATTTCTCAGTAAGGATACTTCCTTAGTCCACATTGGTGTTTCATCAGGAGCAGGGCCTGGAAATGTGACAGGTCATGGTGCCGGTAGCCCTGGAAGGGGCTCTGAGCCTGAGATTCTTGGGACAGTTTGTCTATGCATTATATGGTCACAAGTAACTTTTTTAAAAATGCAAAAGTATTATCACTAACTTTTCTGAATGTGTTTTCTGCCACAGAAATCATTTTTGAGGATGAATATTTCTAATCCAGGTCAAAGAAGACGGGTATGATGTGCCAAATTCCTTTGCTCTGGCTAACATTATTCATAAATACTGAGAATTGACACTCTTTTTTTTTCCTTTTCATTCCCTATATTATTCTTGTAATACTTTTCTCTGGAATGTGAACATGTCACTATTGTAAGTAAATCCAGGCCCATGGGTACAGGACTTAATGGCCACCTGACAGATCATGCAGCTCCAGATCCATGGGAATCCATCTCTACGATCTCTGTATATGCTCCCTTCAATACCCACCCTCCTAGTTCTATGAGTCTTTGTCTTAATATACTACCTATGTTGACTAAAATGACCCGTTATTTCAGGTCAAAAAAGAATGCATGTTGCTTTTTCAACATGGAAAAATAAAAGTGTCTGCCCATCTTTATGGAATCAATTGATTCGAATCCAAAAAGTCCAACTAATGTGCACCTACCTGTAGAAGGGATTCCTAGACATTCATCAAGGGAAACCTCTGGGTAGTCACCCCTATACAGGCACCTCTGTGTGATAAGACAGGCACTGTGGTCTATTATTACTGCACAGGACTGCCATGTAAAGCCACGTGTATATCCCTCCATCTAGCAGACACATATGAGTGGAAATGAGTTCCCCCAAATAATTACTAAATGTCTACTCATAAAATGGAAAACACCATTACCAATCACACTTTACCTTTAGCTACTAGGAATAATGCAAAACAGTCCTCTTTTATTATTTATATGGATCACCTTCCACACTCCTGAAATAATGTTTCTCCTTCCCACCCCCTCCAAGCTCAGCTTATCCATCCTCCATATAATGGTCTCTAGTGTTTTAGATGATTGGTCAGTTAATGTAAAATGCCAATTAAAGCTAACATAATAGCCACAGACAATTATTTAAAATATATCTCTTCTAAATTAAAAGTTTCTCTTCAAAATAGAATTTGTTATTTAGCCAAACCGCATAAAGCCCTGAATAATGAAAAGCATTCAGATCAATGGGTGAATCCAGAAGGGATTACTTTTACTGGGTCAATCATTGCATATACTGCCACTGCTAACATGTAGATAAACTCTGCTTTCATTCCTGTGTACTGAGGAACATTCTAGGAAGAGTAAGAAAATAGGTCATAAAGTCAAGTATTTGGAAACATGGTATCATGAGCCATGAATCACAAACCCAAGAAGCCAGACATATGATGAATAGTCTGGCTTTAACATTTGAGAAAGTATTGACGTTAGATATCTTTGGCCAGATCCACAGCTAACTATCAAAATTCTTACCAAAATTACTTACATCTCTAAAAATAAAAACACATTTCAGAGGTGTAAATCTGTAAAGGTGTTAGAGAGAGAGTTGTGAAAATTATGTGTGATTACTTTGTAACTGGGATCGTGAATCAATTTTCCTAGTGTTTTATACTTTGCTGTCCTACCTTCAAGAGTTTCATATTTCTTATTTACAGAAAAAGGGGGAGAGATACTTCATTTACCAAAAAAATTATATTTAACTCTATAATTTGTAAATATTTACACATGTTTTCAAAGAAATCATGAGCTTAGCTATATGTTTCCCTGATTACTTATATGCCTCATACATCACATACCACCTCACAGTTGTACTTTCACAATAAAATGCTCAGATGAGAAGGCGATAACCCAAATAACCTGACAACCAATCAGCGGACACTTGGAAAAAACTAAAACCCAAAGGTAGAGATAATCTATGAAATACTGTGGATTTAATTTGAAGTATTTCTACTTAAACTTAAAAAATGTGGGGTTTTTTGTTCGAGGATGAAATTTCTGTTCACATTTTGCAGAGGTTAATAAATGGCCTAAGAAAATGACCAGCTGGTGTCAGTGTCCCTACCCCATTTCTCTTCCACCTTCACTCACATGGCAAGAGGGATATGGACACGTTGTTCTGTGTGCTATTCAAAGAGGACACTACTGACAGTGATTGCTCCACTCTCCCTGTGTGACTGAGAAGCCCAATATGGTACCAGGAGTCCTTCCTGTAGTTTGCACATATGAAGCTTGTTGGGAGATTTGTGACTGCAGCTGCTTTTAACAACTCTGTCATTGTTTATATCTCTGCCTCCAAAATACAAAATGGGCCGTGGCTAGGAATGAACCACTTCATTTCCTGACCTCTGCAAGCCAGACTGATGTCTCTCTTGTTCCTTCCCAGATGTTTCCCAGCACGGCCATGTTACTTGAAGCTGTGCTTTGCCTCAGTCTGGGATGAAAAAGATAAATCAACCTGAATTTTCAGTATCTTTTTGGTTGTGGATTGTATGCACTGTGTTAATTCAATAATAAAAATTTAGAACCAATTCTAAGTGCCTACTATGTGTTAAACAGCTGTGATAAGTGGTGGGCAGAATACAAAAGATGAGGTCCATTTTCTGCTATCGAGGAATTTACAAGGTAGCACACTCTGGAAATAGTGCTGGTTAATGAGTGACCTGATAAGTAGCTGGACAAGGACTTTTATAGAGGTCATCTAGAGGGAGAGACGGTCTCAGGTTTGGGTGTGAAGGAGTTTTTCGTGGAAGAGAGTATATTTGAAAAAAGATGATCAGAGAGGATACTCTCGGCATGGAAACTATGAAAAGTGGCAAATTAACAGCATGTTATGGGGATGGTAAGTATGCAGGTTTGGCCCAAGAGAAAGACTACAGGATATAAAAATAAACAAAATGGGATAGAGCCTGAGTGTAAGAATTAAGCCATTATAGAGATTTCACAGAGGCTTTGAAATTAATTCAATAAAGGATCAATAAATCCATGAGCCTGATGGGTAGTCCTGATTCTGGCACAGATGAGTTGTGTGATATTGAACAAACGATTTAGCCTCTGGAGGCCTCAACTTTTAGATCTGTACATTAAGAAAGCAAGAATAGAAAAGTAGTTCTCAACATGTGGGTGTGGGAATGTTTGGAAAATTATGAAGGATCAGCTATGACTCCCACAAAGATCTGAGACAGGAGGGTAACACTGGCATCTAATGGATTTGGCTGGGGTGATTGATGTTCTGTTATGTCCAAAACAGTCTCACCTAAAACGTCCACACAGATTTCAAATGTTCCCCAGTTGCATGGGGAAAACCTTTTCATTATTATCTGAGCCTAGAAGCCAATTCTGTTTTGCATAGAAATATAAAGTATCTTAATCAAATTTTAATATAATTGCTTTTCCTAGAAATGTAAAAGCTTCTAGTGGTGTTTGAGTTGCCAATAAAATACACCTACATCACTACCTTTCACATAGTCACATTCATGGTCAGCCCAAGTATTTATAATATGATCATTTAGCCCATATTTCCAAACATCAATATAGAGGAAAGTATTGACAATATGCATTTGAATATAGTCTTCATTGAAATCCAGACTTATTTACTGTAAGTAAGTGTAAGCCTCAGACTATTTCATATTATCTTCTAGTGTAGTTGTACCTAAGTTGTCACATTTAGAAAGACATGTTATTTTATTGTGAATTAGTTTTTCTTTTATTTCTCCTTCCTATTATAGTTAAGGAATTTTTAAAGGTTTTTTAAAGATGTGTGCAGGTGGAAAAATGATCTATGAATTTTATTTTAGATAGTAAAGAGGATGGTACAAAATATTTACAATTAAAAGAAGTGCTGTGTCTGTGGGAATTAATTGAGATCCCCTGGGTGAGTGAGCTCTTTGGACCTTCTAGAGCAAACCTTCCATTGTTCTGCTTATGTAAGGAGTCCAGGGCTCTGATATGACCAGTGCACTCTCAGATGCTTAGTGTACTATTGAAAAAAAACAAAAAAAGTTCCATAGGTTAGTAAATGGTTCGTTGATGGATAGAAAGAGCAATGTCAAAGAGAATCCATCTTTCACTAACAGAATTATACTTAACCTTAGGATATTTACCCTTATAACAAATATAAACATGAAATCTTTAAGTATTTTTCAGTAAATTTGTCACCAAAAATAAAGGGCTTTTTCGTCTACTTTTCTTTTTTTTTTTTTTCTTTTTTTTTTCTTTTTCTTTTTTTTTAAATTTTATTTTGTCGATATACATTGTGGCTGATTATTGCTCCCCATCACCAAAACCTCCCTCCCTTCTCCCTCCCCCCCTCCCCCCCAACAATGTCCTTTCTGTTTGCTTGTCGTATCAACTTCAAATAATTGTGGTTGTTATATCTTCTCCCCCCCCCCCGGTTTTTGGTTTTTGTGTGTGTGTGTGTGTGTGTGTGTGTGTGATTTATATATTAATTTTTAGCTCCCACCAATAAGTGAGTTCGTCTACTTTTCTGAAGCATGCCTCTGGTACCCTGTGCCTGCTAAGCAGTCACCTACTCATCTGATCAATTAAAAATGGCACTTGAAATGTCATAATATGCATTTTCTTTCTTCCCCATTCTCACTCTGATCTTGAATGAAAGCAGTCATGGCCATGATAGTTTTCACTGTGTCTTCAGTTCAGCAAACGTTGATGGAAAGCCTTATACTCTCAGCACGTCCTGACTCTCGCCAAAACACGGCAAGCAACACCCTGGCTCGTGGTGGGTACAGACAGGCATAATGCTGAGCCTCGACTGTCGGAAGACTTCTGCTCTCTCCACCGGCTGCGACGGGATGTTTGCAGGGGCCCCTGGGAGATGCTCTGCTAATGAGTTCAGGCTGCCTCATCAATCCAGCGCTTTGACTATCTGCCCAGTCTCTCTAAGTGCCTAACCTCATGCTTCCTCCTTCCTCCTACTAGGTGTCCTTCTGGGAGACATTGGATACGGGGATGAAACATTCTAATCCTAGGGCCTGCACTCTTGTCAATGTGTACAACCCAGGGGTCTGTTGCTTTGTTTATCTTTCCTACTTGTCTAGTGGGAGGTTTGGCTAAATGGGAAGGCTTCAGATTGTGAGTCTTGGAAAAATATCTGAGTGGTTTGTTGTTGTTTTTAAAATTCCAGTCATTTATAATTGAGGGTTGAAAATGCTTTACTTGAAAATAAAATTGTGTGCTTTGAACATAGCAGTCTTCCCTCTTCAACAATAAAAGAGATCTGTCACAGTTTATTATGTTCTTTTAAAACTGAAATTGAGGGTCAGTTAGTGCCTGTTGCATGCAATTTGAAGATAGCAGCCAGAGTAGGACATCCCTATGTTAAAGAAGGAAAGGCAGGATCCTGCCGCCCCTGGGCTGTGCCATTCTTCGTTTTCTACAAACTGAACAAATTGAAGCCACAGGAATTTGAGGATAGAAATCTTATGGATATTTTCTGATTTTTAATAATTAAAATTTCATTTCATTTGGGAATCCATGACAAACAAAACCCTAACCAAATCAGATGATATTTTAATATGGATGCAATATGAAGAAAGCTGAAGCAAGGATCTCTTCACTTCAGGATGAATGCTATAAAACCTGATCATTTGCCCTGCTGGGGTTAGAAAGACTTGTGGGTCTGGTTCCCAGGCAATAATATCATAGATCATCAGAGTTAGATTGATTCCTGACCCTTGACGTGGCCACATCTCTCCCCTGAACAGAGGCCTTCAAAGGGACTTGGTCATGGAGAAGGTTTCTGGTGAGGCAGGAGATGGGACGTTGGTTAAATAATTTCATTCTCAGTAGAGCTGTTCATCACAGCTAAGCTTCGCAAGTGTGGAATGATGTCTGTGTTATATTTGAGGAGGGTCGGAGATTCAAAGGCTGTAAAACAGAGTATGGGGTATTTTATATCACTTCTCAAATCTGTACAAATTCAGATTTCTCTCTGACAAGCCCTTCCCATAAGAATGGGAAGTTCAAAAGTCCAGTGAGGTTCAGATTGACTGTTCAAGAATAAACATCCCTGTGGATGAAAAAGTCAAAAGCAACTGATAAATATGCTAGTCCTAAGAATTAGAGACAGACCTCTGTCATTTATGAGATATCATTTATCCAACAACTATAATGTACCTCCTTCCTTCTCCCCATTTCCTCTTATCCTGTATGATAGCTGATTATTATCATTATCTCTTTGTTAGCCTGAATTCCAGAATCTGCAATAAAGTTTTGAGAACTGAAAGAGCAAGACAATTTGTCATGCACTGGAATTTGCCTGATTCACAGAGACATTGAGTTAAACACATCATCGAAGTGCTTCTTTGTCTAAACTTCATCCACAACCCTAAAATAAGGAACAGAGAAAGTTAGAACCATGGTATTTCTATTAAAACCAAAAAACTAAAAGTATTCTATAGTTCAAAAGACTTCTTGAATAGATAGCCTATCACATCTATGCCAGGCAGTAGCTATAGTTAAATAACCAGTTCTCACTGCCATCTGTAGGGTAGTTTATTAATCACAGAAAGTGTAATCAGTTAACCTAACCAGAAAGTTGGTGTTGGGTATCATTCTTCTGCTATATTGTAATCATTAAGAATTTTCAACAGCTCTGCAGACACTCAGTTCATGATAAGGTCCTTTCTCATAAGATAAGCATTCTTGAAAGTGAGATTGAGAGGAAATAAAAATGATTTAGAAGAACATATCCACTGACATGACTTTCCATTAAGTCGAAGAGTTCTTCATTAAAAAATGAAAAGCAAAAAGAAAGAATAGGAAAAGAAAGAAACAACAGTAACAACAAAAATCAATCATGGTTGTGGGTTCCTAGCAGCAAACAAGAACAAATAAACCATTCATTCTGGAGACCTGGGTTGGAAGACAAGGCAGGTCACTGAGCTACTCACTGGAGGGTGGGGAGGTGGGAGTGCGGGAAAGGGTCTAGATCATTAACATCACTAAAAACTAGGAAATTCTATGACTTAAACATCTTAAATTAACTGGAGCTCCTTCATTTATTGAGGGTGCTTGTGGCTCAGCTTGGCTGAGGCAGGGCCATGTTTTCTTGAGGGCAATTGTTTAATGAGCTGAGCCAGAGCTGTGCATTGGATAATCAAAACTGCTGGACTCTAGCCTCATCTGTAGAAGCAGCAAATAACAAATAACATACATCTTGGTGCCTCAGTGTGTACAGTAACAAATCTTGAATCTCAGTACTTTATTTTGTTGGATTAATACCTGGTCTTATATTTTAATGCGGAATCAATAAAAAAGACAATAACATTGAGCATTCTTAGAGGTCTAAAATACAGCTCTAGTGACAAGTTTGAGGATTCCATTATTATCTTTGATATACTATGACTTTGATCATTCATGCTTTTAAGGAAGTTACTTTTTGAAAAAACAAACTTCAGAATTTTATCAACAGAAAAATAGAAGCTTCTTTCGATGTATCTGTATTTATTAATTCTTTAAGGTGAGACTAGTGATTACTGCCCTGTCTTCTATTCTTACTACTCTCTGATTTTACTGACTTTGCCTAAAGCTGGAGAAATCAAACACTTTCATGATTAGTCCTTTTGGAAAAGATTTTCCCCAAAATTGGTTGTAAAATGGCTAGATCTGAGTGAGGTATTATACACAATGGCTTCCTTAACTGTAATTAGGAAAATTATACTCTATGGAGTAAAAAATACTTTGAAACCAGAATGCAATGAGAAAAAAGGGACCCAAGAGTCATTTCATCCCCAACGTTGTTGGCCAAACAACAGAAAGGGAGAAGAATAGTTAGCAGAAGGAGTCTTTCTGACCTTGAGAGATGATTCTCTTGCTCAGGATAGTATGGAAGTCGTGAGAGGCCAAAGACTCAAATCCCACAAAGTCTTGCTTCATGAGAAACCTTGTATCAGGAAATTTCATCTCACTTTGAGCTATACTTGAAGGGATGTTTTTCAAATTATTGGGATGAAATCTGAAGGAACACGACAATCCTTTACGGTTTAAGAATACCAGTCTTTCCCCCTTCGTTGTTTATTTCATCTTTCTTTTATTCCACTGGCATTACCTGAGGTTCCTTTCTCTCCAAAAATGTAGTAGAGAAAGGAGAAAAGATAAAAAGTAAATTGACTTATTTTTTGATGTTCAGATATTTTGAAACTACATTTTTTTCCCCAAAATGTTTTCAAGGTCAGGGGGCCAAACAACCCTGCATGAGCTCAAAGATTTAGAGCATCCAACAAATTAAACTCCTTCTTCAGCATGTCTATTAGAGTCTTTGAGTCTTTGATATAATTTAAAGCAATTGTCCCCGTAGGGAGGTCTAACATTTTGCACAGTTACATTGAAATAGTTGACCTGCCTGAGGAAACTAGAAGAATTTCAAGGGTACATTTCAAGACCCTGTTTCTGTTGATAATAGTGTTCCAGAATTTATATTTATTAATATTGCCTTATTTTGGTCAGACTCCCGCAGGAAATCCTGAGGAGTGTACGTTTCTGGCATATTTTATCTTAGATAGCTCCATCCCTTTGGTCTTGCACCCTGACTGCTAGACTGAAGAGTACCTTTGAAAGCCTCTGCTCTTTAATAGAGCTGAGGATGACAACAAGCAGGAACTTCAACACTCTAGGAAGACAATTTATCTACTTTCTCCAGTTATCATTAAAATGTCTTTTAGACATAGGTCATAACTGGAAACCTATAAATGATGTCTGTGTAGTAAGCACTTCCCACAGAGCTGGAGTCCCAAGTGATTAAAATTTATCACATTGTTCTTATGGTTACAAATACTGCTGATATGTGTCATTACTTAGAAAGTACTATTCATAACATTTTGATTTCAGTCCAAATAGTTTTTTTTCTGAATTTCCCATAAAACGCTCTTGATCTTTTTCTTAAAAGGTCTCATTCACTTCTCCTTTGAAAGAACAAAGAAAAGGGGTTGATCGTTCTCTAGTTTAAATTTTGTTTAGTGTGATATATTTATTGCCTGGTGGATTGCATCTAATTCTCCACTGGCTTTTCTGAGAAAGTAATTAGGATAGAACTTAATCCTTTGCAACATGCAGGCTCTAAGTTCTTTCATGAGTTAAAAGTTATATTGTTTAGTATGTAGCTCTATTAAAATGATATGTAACCACAAGACCTTATATTTGAGCAGCGCTTTCTTTTTCAAAAATGCATGCTTTGAATGTGCTAATTTGCTCTTCAATTAGACAACATAAGCCCTTAATATGGTAGGAGTTTCTTAGAACACAGGATAACAGGGCAGCCTCTGTTTTAGTCTCCTGGAAAGCTAAAGCTATGAAGTTCTTTCAATGACATTGTCTAAAACCTCATGCATACTGCCATGCTCCTGTGAGTTTATGTCTTCAGGCAAACAGTAATTACAGAGTGTCCTCAGATATTCAGGTCCTACTGGGTACTTTATCTGGAAAGCAGTGGGTTGAAATGACTTGTATCTGTCGAGAAAATAGGACTGTGAAGGCAGCCTGTCTCCCACTTTTCTGCCTACATGTTTATTTTCTGAACAACAATTTCAGATGACCCTGACTGGACAAGTCTGGGTTTTTGTAACTGGTTTCTAAATTCCAGAACTAAGTGTACCTTGTGAAAATATTAAGATAGCAAGAAAGGAAAAACAGCGACATACTAATGGAATTTAATATCAAGAGGTTTTAACTAAGGAATACTCATATATCAAAACTCATCACGATTTTGACTCCTAGTTATGAAAAGCTCAACATATATTGCATCCTACCCACCTAACCGTCTAATTTGGCTCACAAATACACACACCATGGTACTATAATGTAACATACTACAGTACTTTACAAGGGATGCTATTTAAAGATATCTTCAAAATTTTACTTTATAGTTTTAGAAATGAATTAAAAAGAAAAAGCAATCTTTTTCATTTGGAATTCTGGAGTCAAGAGTACATGTGTTTGGAGGTTAAGTAGACAAATAGCCAGATCTAGGATTTTTTCCATTTTCAAAACAAAATGTACTAGTTCTTTCCATTGTTGACATAGTTGGCTCCATGTAGCTTGTGGAGCAAATCTCTTCTTGTATAATTATCTTGCAGTTGAGAGTCATTTTGTGGTGGGAAAAAAAAGCCAGCTGGTGGCTAGTGAAAATGAAATAAAGGAGGTGTTGATTGGAAGGAAAAAAGAATCATAGAATTGATTTTATTAATCTTATTAAAACAAACTCCAAGGGACTGACTAACTTATTTTGTCATGTGGGTATCTCATAATATCAAATATTCTTGGAAACAAATGAACTATTGTATGGAGCTTGACAAGTTATTTGCTATCTAGAGATTTTTCCTTATATGTTAAAAGACTGGAAAGAGACAGTGGCACGTAAGTGCAAGCAGCACAAAATTTCTGATTCTAAGGAAATTTTACTGTTAATGTACTTTAGGAACTGCTTTATCAGGGTTTTATGTGTATTTTTTGCAACTTATTTTGCCTTTTTATATTGACACTTACATTGAAAAGTCATGTAGGTAGGCAAGATGACCCAATAACCACAAAACAAGCTACAACTTCTAGATACCAGAGTATTAAAACTGAAGTTTCCAGTCAATCAACCTTTGTTTTTTATCCCCAAATTAATTTTCTTAAAATTGACATATAAAATTATATGTATTTATTATATACGACATGTTGTTTTGAAGTATATATACATTGTGGAATGGTCAAATCTACCCAATTAACAAATGCATTACCACACATAGTTATTTTCATGGTGAGAGCAATGCAATACATCATCATTAACTATAGTCACCATCTTCTACAATAGATCTCCTGAACCTACTCCTCCTATCTAACTGTAAATATACATCCTTTACCAACATTTTCCCAGCCCTCTCTCCCCAGTTGCTTTGTCTACATGATAACAAAGGTCAACTTGGTCTTTTTGCTTTTTGGTGTTTTATTATTTATTTATTTGTTTGTTTGTTTGTTTATTTATTTATTTGTTTATGTATGTATGTATGTATGTATGTAATTTATTTTTTTGGTGGCGGCTGGTACAGGGATCTGAGCCCTTGACCTTGATGTTATTAACACCGCACTCTGGCCAGCCCTGTTTTGTGTTTTTCAATGTCACTAAATTTCCTAAAATAACTAATTGTTTTAGAAAATATGCTTACCAGAAATATATGCAAATATTCTAAACATCTTTCAAATCATAGAATAGCAGATCCAGAAGAGATCATAAAGTTCTAGATCTAAATCCAATATGTAAGTCATCCCTCTCCAACCTCTCCAACAGGTGAGAAATGCTGATGTCCTAAGGTAGCCCATTCTATATACAAAGGAATGACTGTAAGTCATTCCATCCTTATATGGAAACCTTTATCTATTGGTCCTCGTACATATTCAACATCAGAGAGAACATGCCTTTTCCCCTTTTTTCCTCCAGGTAAACTATCGTCTATTCCTGTAATTTTTCTTCTTTTGACATGGTTTTATAGCCTCTCATCAAGTACATTTTTTGTTTTTGTAGGCATGCTCTGAAAGTGTGGCGTCTGGGTATGAACTCAGGATCAAAATAAAACTTTTTCTTTTTCCACTGTGGAATGTCGATTGAGTTTATCCCATCTTCCTTAGCCTAACAAGTTTGCTATGAAATTGACCCTAAATCCAGTTAGGCTGATAGCAGCCCCACCACTCTGTAGACTTATATTGAACTTGTTATTACTTAAAAGCTCTAGACCATTCTTTTCCACCATTTTCAATGTGAATTATTTTTCCAGCTGGTTTTTCTGAACTCAGGTGAATAGCTGTGTGTTTATTGTTTATTCCTATTAAAATTCATACTGTATGGGATTCAGCCATTTGTCCACCCTGACAAGCTTATTTGGAGCCTAATATTGTTCAGATTCAGTAGAATCCAGCTCATTTGACAAGATACCTGGCAAATCATTGAAAGCAACATTGGGAAGGCAACCCACTCCAACATGCTATACTCTCCCTATCAAAGATATGTTTTTCTAATCCCTAAACCATTCTTGCTGATGTTTAAATCCTTTCCCAAGCAAAACAAAATCTCAAATGGACCATGATTAAAAAATGAACTTACTCTTTATCAACTCACATTTTTTATTACTAATACAGCACTTTATTTTTAGTCAAGAATAGCATGCCTACCGAAGTAAAAATAATCCAGGAAAGCATAATGAATCAAAGTCATTCATCATAACCAACATGGGCTTTGATTATTTGTCTGGTCATTACGTGTAAGTGTTGATGATGAAACTCAGATTGTGTTTACCACAATTAGATTTTTGTCTTTCTTTAACCTAATCTAAAGTGAAGACAGGCTTAAGCAAAGGAAAGTGAAATACACTATTAAATATAAATGAAACCAAGGCAAATTCTCCATGTCAATTAGGATTTTTATATCTAATGATTTTCAAAATATGCTTGCTATGCTATGGTTCCCATAGGATTCAATACTGTTCTTCTTTAGATACATACAATAAAATAATTACAATAAATAACATTATTGGTAAAATGTAATGATTGCCATAATTTTCCCCAGAAGCACACACACACACAATCATGAAAGTCTTTGTATTTAACTTAAAAATGTACAATCATCAAAATGCTTCAGTGGCCACATGTGTAGGAGTGATAGGTCAGCACATATTTATGAGCCGCCTTAAGTCCTTTCTGGAGCAAGGAGAAAAGTAAACAAAAGACACAGTCACATATTTAATGAGGAAGGAGAGAAAAACCCAAATTGGTATGCAGTCACTGCTCTCACTAACTATTCTACTTTCTAAATGTTATATTGAAATGTTTAGATGCCTCCCTTTGGCCAATATCACCAATGTAGGAGATGTGCTATGTCATCCAGTGTCAGATACATTGGACATCATTAAGCAAAAATACAGTAACAAAATATCTTTTTAAACAATCTGTTACCCTTAAAACTTTAAATAAATGTAAAAATGCTACCTGCCATCCTCAGAATTCCCAATTGTCCCCATGCAATGCCTTCCTCTGTAACTCTGGGAAGAATTCCATGCTCCTGAGTCAAAGCAAAATATCTTTGGTTTAGTTTAGACAGGATTTGCACAGGGATAATACAATTCCATCTGTCTTTTTGCCCCACTTAAAAATTAAACAGGAAACACTTATATACCATATATGTGATATAAATGTATCTGTTTTTTATCCTGCTGGTTTTATTTAACTTTCCCATCTCTAACCCAAGCATTTTTTCCTTTTCTCATACATTTCCTTTATGTCAAAAAGAATAGTCAAACATTAGGAGTTTATCTGAAAGTTTGTTGTAAGTCATTTTGTTATACAATTTTGAACAAAACAATTCTTCTCATTGAAGACAATACTCTGTTCACATTGCTTGTGTTTTTAACTGATTGGTGGCACAAATTATCCCAGCCATAGGATAAAAAGGTATCCATTGTGTAGGGTAATTCTGTTTTTAATCCTGTTTACCCAACACATAGCAAAGATGAGGTCCTCCAAGTGTAAGCCTCAACCTAACTCTGTCACCATCCCTGCTGTGCTCCCAGTGTTATACCCTGACTCCAACAAGACCCAAATGCATTGCACAGCCAGATTAAGCAAATTAAATTACAGACTACCTAGTTAAATTTGATTTTCCAATAAACAACAAATAATGAGTTAGTATAAGTATGTTTTATATATCACAAAGGATATTTGAAGGTACTTCAAAAAGTTAGTGGAAGAATGCATATCAATTCTATCTTCCACAGAGTTTTTGAAGTACCCTTGTACATATACACTAACCCATTATTTGTTGTTTCTCTGAAGTTTAATTGTGTGTTCTGTATTTCTTTTGGCAATATTGCAAATACATCTTCCATGCCACTGTTTTGAGCCATTTTGTGCAGGCTTTTTCCCCTTCCATCTCAGATGACCTACTGTGCCTTGTCAACAAGGGAGATTTCAGCTTAGTTGGCTTTTTCTCCTCCTCCATAAAATCTTGGCTGACCGGCTCCGCCCCAGCCTCTGAGGAGCTGATCACTCCTTCCTTGTGCTGTGAGCGGGCCTGGTAAGTACTCCATGATCACCTGAGTCACAAGCTGTAGCTCACCCACTAGCATTCTGGATGTGAAGTCAGTGGGACACACCACGCTGCACTCATCTGCATCCCCACTGCTAGAATCCAGTAGACACTTGAGGAGAACTCGTGGGTGGGGAAAAGAGCAGAGGGTGGAACCAGACAATGCTGGACTTGAACTCTGGACACTGTGGACAACACATTTAGACCCTCAAGGCCTGAAGTTTCTTATCTACATTTTTTAAAAAATAAAACATCCCTGGCCAAGTGATGGTTAAAAATTAGATGAAATTCTTTATATACAAGGAACTTCTCACCAAGCACAGGATCACCAAAATAGTTACCTTCTAATCGCGTGGTCCTTGTTAAACTAAAACATCCTTTCAGAGTTACATCTCTCTCTCTCTCTCTGTCTCTCTCTCTCAATTATATGCAGAGAGTTTTAATTTCATTTTTTAAATTAAGTTTATTTTAAATTTTGTCTGATTATGACCTAAGGTACTTAATAAGAGAGTAACCTCAACTTTTAGTAAGATATTTTGTTTTTATCAATTTACTCCCAAATTATGATTCAATTTCTTGTCTCTACATTTTCTTTTTTTTTTAACAATCAAATGGCACTTTCAATCAGAATGTATAAAAAGAGTAAAACTCTGCTCCCAAAAGCTTGTAAAGGAAGAGTTTCTAAAAATTACTCTTGTCTTACATGTCTGACTCACATTTATCTAAGAATAAAAGGAAAACTAGGAGGAAAAATAAACGAACAGAGGATAACGTGTAGCCTCATGTCTCTGAGTCAGATAACAAGATAATTTTTCTGCATGCTCTATATTTCACTTTACTTTCCCAAATGACCTTTCTACCCCCTAACCCTATCACTAGGTTATAAATCCATTAATGAGGAATCTTTTCTTCCCCTGTCCTTTTTCATATCAATCACAGCAGGACACTGGACTGTTCTTTGAGTTCATCCACTTTATAGCTATTAAAAAGAAAATATAGTCTGGAGACAGCCTGTCTCCAATTGGTTAAGCACTAGATGAGGAAATAAATTCCTGAGTTTCTAGCTTTCATCTGCCACTGATTTTTCTATGTAAAACCTAGGTAGGTTTCCAGACCTCGTTTTTTTAACCTGGGAAATGGATGAATTAGAAAAACAACAACAATAAGAAAATCTCTTTCACATGTCATTTTTTAGCAGAAAATAAAAAGCTCTTAAAATATTAGTGTTTTACAGTTAATGAATTTCAAAATGTGCTTGCCTGAGTTTGGCTTCCATACGACTTAATGTTATTGATCATTAGATGCTATGAAATAATAATAATAATATATAATTATTATTATTATTATAGTAATATTGGTAAAATGTAGTTCTGACCATAATTTTCTCCAGAAGTGCACACTCTCTAGTATAACTCTCAAAGCTAAAGAAACTAATTACTGATAAAAACATGTGGGAAACCTCAGAATAAATTGACAGGCATCATAAGAGATACGCACAGAGTGGTGACAATTCATTCCACCATTTACCTACTGATTCATCAAGTATTTAGTGAGCATATACTGTAAGCAAAGCTCTGTGGCAGACTTTTTCTGAGTTCCATGTCCATGCTCCTGACAATGGGACTGTACTAGTAAAGTATATAAAATGTGTAACTCAGGGGCTAATAGTTTAACATTCCTAAATTAATTATCTAAAAATTTTATTAATGCTAGAGTTCATTGAACTTTGCTGCCTCTCAGATAACATTTGCACTTTTATAGCAGGATGGCCTTCTCCTAAAGACTCAAGTAGCTTTCAGTCGACACTGTGCATGCCCAGTTGATAGATAATGTATGTCAGGGATGTATCTTGAGTTTCCCAACAAGAGCAACAGCAATAACAATCACTGAGTAGAAGATTTTCTGCTTGAGAGAACACCCCAAGAAGTCTTTCACATCCCCCAGAGACTATGTTATGTCCCTCAGCTATCCTTACCCAAAGCCTTCCTTTTACAACAGCTCACTCCTCCCCCACTGAACTGTCAGAGCCACGAGTACAGGAACCACATCCATCTTGTTCACCCCATATTCTGAGGCTTAGCATAGCACCTCGTTTATAGTAAGTGTCAGTAAATGGTGAATGAACTTCAACAAAGCTTTCTCGACACATTATCACATTTTATCCACTCCTCCTACACACCTTCATAAGATCAGATTTAGTTCCAAGACCCATGACTGCAGTGTGCCCACAGTCAAGGAACAGTAATCCCACTGCAGGTGTATTTCTCATTGTCCCCTTGCTGGGTAGGAGGATGAGAAATGTGGCATCTCAATCAAGCAGATCTTAAGGTGGGGGCAGGAAAACAGGGAGCAAGAAGGCAAAGCTCATATGGAAAAGAAAGATTCAAATGGGAAAGCCAAGTGATGGGGAACTCTTCGTAAAGGAGCAGTAGTGGAGAGTAAGCCAGCCCAGAACATTTCCAAAGGACGAATGATATTGCTTTCTCTGTAAAGTAAACTATCAGGGTTGTCAAAGCTTCAAAGACCTTTCTGATCTTCAAACTGCCTGATATTAAATGAATCTGTTAAGGAGGAGGCTAACCAAGTCACCCAGTTTCTGAAGAGTTCAAGTGCTGCTCTGGCTCCAATGTCCAGCAGCAATATATATTGTTCATGCAATGGTGTAGTACATTTCTACCTCTTCCAGTTGGATATCACATATGTAATCCTAATATAATGAAAAATTGAAAAGCTTCCCCAGAATGTCTACTTGATGACAGTGAGTTATAATTTGACGAACAATACTTTGAGATTCAAAGTCTAAGGTTCCCATGAGTATCATGTGTAATGAAATTTTAGAGGTGTTTCTAAACAGGATATGTGTGAATTTGGATATATATGTAGATTTTTTGTTTGTTTTGTCTTTTACCTTTATTCCTTCTTTTTTGATTGAGTTGAATATCAATACCTGTGTGCAATATGAGATGCTCAAATCAGGATAATTTATATTCAACTTTATACAAGGAAGTCATTTTTTGTGTCCCTTTACTAATTCCTCCCTTACCCCCTCCTCCTCCACTTTCCCATCTCTGGTGATCTCAACTGTGTTTCCTTTTAAAAGTTCAACATATTATTGTGATTGTTGTATCTTTCTTTCTTTTTTAAAATTTATCTGTTTATTATTTAGCTCCCACTTATGAGTGAAGACATGCGGTATTTCTCTTTCTGTTCCTGGCTTATTTCATTTAACATGATTTTCTCTAAGTTCATTCATGTTGCTGTGAATGGCAGTTTTCTTTATTTTTTGTGGCAGACTAGTATTCCATTGTGCATATATATCACATTTTCCTTATCCAGTCATCCAACGATGTAAATTTACTTTGGTTCCAACTCTTGGGTACTGCAAATAGAGCTGCAATTAACATGGAGGTGCAATACCCCTTTGACATGATGATTTCCATTCCTTTGTGTATATACCCAGCAGTGGAATTGCTAGGTTGTATGGTAGTTCTATCCATAATTGTTTGAGGAACCTCCATACTGTTTTCCATAATGGCTGCCGCAATTCACAGTCCCACCAATAGTGTAGGAAGTTTCCCCTTTCTCTACATCTTCACCAGCATTTGTTATTCTCTGTCTTTTTGATAATAGCCAATCTAACTGGACTGAGATGATATTTCGATGTGGTTTGGATTTGCATTTCCCTGATGCTGAGTGATGCTGAGCATTTTTTCATGTCTGTTGGCCATTTGTACATCTTCCTTTAAGAAATGCCTATCCAGCTCCTTTGCCCATTTTTTAATTATTATTATTTTTTTACTGTTAAATTGTTTGAGTTCCTTGCATATTCTGGATATTAATCCTTTGTCAGATGTCTACTTTGCAAATATTTTCTCCCACTCTGTAGGTTGTCTTTTTGCTCTGTTAATTGTTTCTTTTCCTGTGCAGAAGCTTTTAAAAGAAAAAGAGAAACAGAATTTATGTAGGAATATACAACTCTTTGTGCTTTCCTAAAAGTAACTTTTTCGTGATGGCTGAAGAATTTGATCAGGGGAACCACATCTACTCAGATACCCTGGAATGAGGTCATGTGCTGTCCCCAGGAAGGTCTTACCAGCACACAGACTCTGGGGACACACATGAAGAGGAGAGGGAGAAACAGCAAGACCAGCAGCCAATTCAACCTAGCGTATTAATAAATGTCACCGCACACCTAGGTAAATTTCTTCCAATGAAGGAAGGGAGTGATCTTGAGACAACAAAACTTTCCCATTAAGATGGCAACAGGACACCTCAAAGATCCAGCACAGCCAAGCTTGTGGCACAGAGAAGCCTCTGAAGCCAGCCTGAATGACCTAGTCTGTGAGAAGTGGCATTTCTCCTGTTGCATGTGAGAATCACAAAAATAAGACGTCAGTCCTGAAAGGGTGATCCCAACAAAAATCACAAAGGCAATCTAAAAGAGATGAAATATACTTTTACTACAGTGCTTGAATCTTTGTAATAATCATGGATCATCTTTATGAAAACATTACAAACATTTCTAAAGATAAAAAAAAAAGGAGAAGAGGAAGAGAGGGAAGGAAGGAAGGAAAGAAGAAAGAAAGAAAGAGAACACCTTTGCCTTTTTATAACTTGTACTCAGAGGAGGCAGGGGAATTGCGTGAGTACAGGACACACGGGGTGCCTTTACCTTATGCCGCACTGAAGCTCGTCATGATTTCTGAACCCAGATGCTTGATCTCTAAATACTGCAGCTTTGAATGTTTGTGTAGAACTTTGGATCAGCTCTCATCTTCTCTTAGTTCCTCAAAAATTCACTTTGGGTACTCCAACACAGAGCACTGGTAAGAGGAAAAAGAGGTCCCTACCACTTCAGAGAAAACCATGAGAGGACCCTCAAAGCTTTAGGCACTAATGAGAACTAATCATTCTTGACCCTTTCCCTCTCCCTCCAGAGATTCATGGCTCTTTGTAGATATAACTAGAGAGATTAAACAGTTTCTTCCATATTTCCAGGTCGAGAGGACAAGGCTAGAGTTGTTCAGATATTTACTGAATGCTTAATAAGCACAAAACATAATACTTGGCTCTATAGGGATCCAAAGATATAGAAGACGTGGTTCCCACTGGAACAAGAAGAAATATATAAGCAAAAGTCAGATGACAAATTAACAGCAAAACAAGGGATTTCACAAGGTTATTACCAAAGGCAGATGTACAAACTATGAGAGTTCTCCTGACCAAACTAATGTATTTAATATGCACTGCTTTTTTTTAAGAATGGATTTATCAACATCTGTTAAATGCACACGTGCACACATGCACACACACACTCATACACACACACAACCACTAGTTTGTTAAAATAAAGTTGAAAAAATAATGAGAAATTTAAAAACATATAAAGTTTAAATACGGAGAAAGCAGAGATTAAGAATAGATGGCACTTACTGAGCATTTTTACTGTGTTCCTGGTACTGTGCTAAGCACTAAATGCATTTTCTCAATTAATTCTTGCGACAAATTAATGGAATGGGGATCACTACCATTTTATATCCGACTTAGAAAGCCTTTGAAAGGTTTAAATAATCAGACTTTGAAAGGTTTAAGTACCTTATCTAAGATTTCACAAACTAACCCCACATTTCTGAAGCATTGTACACTGTGTGAGAAAATTAGTATGGTCAACATTGTGCATACACGGCACTAGTCTGTTCTGAGGGAACTTAGCGTTGCATAACAGACTCATGAGTGCCATGAAATTGGCTTAATTATCCACATAAAAGGACAATCGTTCCAAGAAAGACTCAAATATGTACTGTTATATTCGCTAATGAATAGAATTAACTGAGAAAAACTTTTTGAGAGAGGTGGACTTTGGAAGTTATTTGTAAAGAAAAGCACAAAGGTAGTTTATTCATATTTTCTCACTAAACTCTTTTAATACCTAATGTATGCAAGTTCATCCCTTCAGGGCAGTGCTGATAGAATCCCTGCCTTCAAGGAACTAATAATAATCCAGTATGAGGTGATGGGGTGGTGAGAAGGTGAGGAAGAAAGAGACAGACAATACCATGGGTAGTGAGCTCTGTTATCGAGATATGAACACAGGGTTCTGGAAGAGCAGGGTTGCAACCACAAAGCCCACCCCAGTGGGAGCTGGGAATGGCTTCACTGAGAGCTCATAGCTGATCTGGGCCTAAATAGATGGGCAAAACTTTACCTGAAAAACAAGAGATAGGAGCATTTCAACCGAGAAGAAAGTAGGTACAAATGCATGAATGTTCTGAGGCAGAGTTTTTTATATGAGAAAAAAGTTAAACACCTCTGAAATGGGACAAAGTCAGGAACTATTCCAGGTAAGCCTGGCCTTGGCCTGCAGAAAACAGGGAAATGCGGGAAAGGCAAGACCAGTTAGGGAGAGGAAAGGGAAAAAAGGAAGATGTTAAGAAAGTATGGGGATCACAGGGCACTAGGAGAACCCAGTGCTTTTCCTTTTCCAGCTCAGAAAGAGGCACCACAGTTTATCCAGTTGATCGACTCGGAAACGGAGGTGTCATGCATGGCTCCTCTGCTCCCCTGTTCCCTACCTCTCCTCTACCACCGAGTCCATCAGTGCCCCCTCCTGAACCTCTCTCCTGTTCACTCATTTCTCTGCAGCCCCAATGCGACTAACCTAGGACAGGCCTCTGAATCCTCTCGCCTGGGCTAATTGCAGGCACCAGTCATTCTCCTTCCTTTCACCAGCATGATCTTTTTAAAAACACAAAACCAATTATGCCACTTTTTCAGGGACTTTCCAGTACCTTAAGCTGAAGTTCAAACTGGGCCCCGTGGTTCACAAAGCCTTCTCCAGCCTCTACTTCTTCTGTTTCCCACCCCACCTCCCAGCTCCACCATCGCCTACAAAGCACACACACGATGATCCACCAATGTTGTTTCTTTCCTTTCCTCAGATCCACCACACCTTCTCTTCTCCATGCTGAACACTTTTTTCTCCATCTGAAGCACTCTCTTCTCTAAGTTGCATTTAGCTAACTCCAATTCATCCTATGAGTTTCAACTTACCTGCCACCTTTTCCAGGAAGGCTTCCGGGAGTTCCCAGCTGGATCGTGCATCCTCCTTCAGTGACTACCTAACACAATGCTCTTTCTCTTTCCCAGCACTTAGAGATGTGTAATTGCCTGTTTACTGATTTGTATTCCCAAATAGACCCTAAGTTCCAAAGAGCAGGACCACATCTATCGCCTTCATTTTGTATCCCTTAGCAGCTGGTGCATGTTCATACGCCAGTAAATAAATGACTGAATGAACCTTACTGACTCTGGGCCAATACTAAAGGGGAATAAAAAGATTGGCAAATAACAGTCAGTGAATCAAATTAGGTTTGGCTACCAACTCTATGAACAAACCACAAGGGCAGCTCAGGTTTAGTCAGCATCGATCTAGCAGGTTCCAAGCAAAATGAGGCTTAGAACTGCCAATGTGCTTTGCCCACCTGGATCTGGCTGTGTGGTTTAAAGGAAGCCAAAAAACTGTGTCCATTTGTAACTGGGCAAGGTTCTCTTCACGGCTGGGATCCAGGACGTCAGAGCCATACAAATAAAAAAGCTTGAATTTGAGGGTTGGGCCAAGGTGGGAGTCAGAAAATTATCTGATTTGGCAGATTGGAGAAATATTAGAAATTGGTTTTTAGGTTGCTACTGCAAGAAAATACCTAAAATACGAAACACCCTGTTCTAAGCAGTTCAATAGATGACAACTTACAATTTACTCCTTAAGATAATATGTATAACACACTTCAAAAAATGCAAAATCCTAGTTTCATCATTTCCTAAATTCAAATAGATTCTTCTTCCTTCTCCTCCACTTTGCACCTGAACTTTATTTCATTCTTTCACTGCCATAATCTTTCCTGATATTTTTCAGAGTCCTCATACTTGTTTGAATAAAGTGGCAGGCAAGGCCAAATGAAATATAGTTACCTTCCCTTCATAAGTAAAGTATAAGGCCGTGCAACTGGCTCAATGAAATTTCCAATAAATATCTGGGTATTTAGAAAGGCCAGAGGAGAGGGCAGGAAATGACACGCGATGGAGCAGCATGGTGGGACCTGGTGAAGGCATCAGTCATGTATGCTGCACTGCTGAGTCTTAGATCTCAGCTGAGTCTTAGATCTGTGTCTCTCCCGTGCAGTTGTGGATTGGTCGCTTTGTAACAGTGCCTGTCCAGAGGTAGGAAAAGCTGGTCATTATCTGGGCTTCAAATTGTATATAATGTCTGATAACACTTTCTGTTTTTCGAGAGTAATTTAAGTTTTTCTGAACTATTTTGGGTAAAAGCACACTTAATCATCACGCAACAAAGCTGGAAGCTGGCCAACAGCAGGACACTCAAAGGGCTTTCTCTCAAAAAGCCCCGAGCCGGATCCCTCAGCTTTGGATAAGTGCTGGTGGGAGAAATGCGAGGAGCCCGGTTCTGGAAATCTTCAAAACCCTTCTGAGTAAAAGCAGATCCTTCTACGCTTCGGAGTAAAACTTCAGACTAGAGCATGAAAAGGAGTGAATGGTCCATGAATAATAATTTTTATTTAATAAATAGAGAATAGAGAACAGTTTACAATTACGAGCCATAAAGATAATTCTTGAGCAAGAATTTCTTCCTTAATTGACTTGTCTGAATGTCTGCCTCCTCTCCCCCTCCCCAAAATAAACCAAAGTATTACTGGCTCTGGCAGTTTTATACTAAAATACAAGGTTATATATAATCTGGGAAAAACTAAGATAAGCACATCCTTCCTAATTGCCTCTTTCTAAGTTATGTTTCTTGTAACTTCTCGTGTTAGAGGCTCCAACCATGTTTTCAGGATATTTATCACATTTTATGCCTCGAACTCTGCAGTGTTAGTCCTCTTGGGGCCTGTTCTAGGGAAGGTGATAGAAACACAATCTATGTGCCTCCCTCCTTCCTTAACAAACTGCATGAGCTGCCAATGCTCTGATGTCATCAGGTCGATGGCCTTGTTCTTCCATTGATAATGAAGCACTCATTTTGTTTTATAATAGTAATGAAAATAAAGAGAAATCAAAGACTTGGAAATGTGTTGTGTGATGGTCGCTGGTTCTAATCCTGCTTTGTCTGTGGCTGTAGTTAATTACTTACTCTTTTGTGGCTCACTTAACAACTAGGGGTTTGGACTCAAATGTTCTCAAATCCCCACACTAATGCCAGGAGTTCTTGGTTTATTTTAGAGGTATCCTATAACAAAAATATAAAGTTTGTCCTACATGACAAATATCACTTGTTTGCCCTCAAGTGTCATGTTTGTTTTGCATTTCTTTTTTTTTTTAAAAAGTACTCACCTGTGTTTTAATATATTTGTAGTTTAATTTTTTAAAATGTTGACCCACCTGGAGTTTTGTAATGTTACAATTTAATGCAAGGCAAAATTACATAAATCACAAAGATTAGTTTAGTAACCATTAATACATAAATATTTTAAAAAATTAAAGTCTTAAAGAGCTTTGAAACTTCTTTTAAATTTTTAATTTCTAGAAATGCAATAGAATAAACATTCCTACTTCTAACACTTTGAAGGGTTTGGCTGAATTGTGAAATATTTATAATGTGCTAAGATAGATTCAAGAGGCAAAAAATGAAATTATATGATTTCGTTTTTTAACATACTGAGAAATAACGTTGTCTTGAAAAAATATAAATTATTGAATGTCTTATTGTATTCATTTTTACCTAGTTTTCATTTGGTACATTATCAAGTGGTCCAATCCACAAATATAATATGCAGCTAGCAATTCTTCTCTAATCTTTATGTCTCTATATTCTCATGGATATCCACTTTAGAGTGCTACTGCCTGGAGCCCAATCAAAGTATGCATTTCCTTTTTGACAAGACATTTCCTCCTCTCTGCCTCTGGTCCTATTTCCTATCCCATGTTACAATAACCTCCATTATTCTGAGAACTTCTGTTTCAGATTTTTGCCTCTTCGCAGATCATGCTTTAGTGTAATAGCCTTTCATTCTTCTTCCTTCAGTAAATGTTTATTGAGTGCTTACTATTATTAGCCAGTGAATTAGGTGCTGAGGGGCATAGACGTTAGTAGATTTAATCCCTGCCCACAGTAAATTGGTAAATTGGCATTCTCAAGAAATTAGCCATCCCTTCTAAAGCCCAGTTTCTTCCCCTGTAAAATAGGATAATAATAATTACTGCATGAGCTATTGTGAGGATTAAATGAAATAACAATTTTTAAACAGTTGGCAAAATGCTTTGACAAGTACCTAACATTCAATAAATATTGTTTATTCCAGATGCTGGCCAGTTAGCCCAGTTAATTAGAGTGTGGTGCTGATAAAACCAAGGTCAAGGGTTCAGATCCACTTACAGGCCAGCTGCCCCCCCCCAAAAAAAAATTCCCTAGATGATGTAATAGAAGAATACTCAACAAAAGAGATAATGTTTGAAGCATGTCTTCAAAAGTGTTGCTCCTCAAAGGAAGGAGGATGGAAAACATTACAGATATTGGGAATATCCAATCTGTACATAGGCAGTGTGAAAGGGCATATCATTTTCTGTCCTAAAGAAGTGAAAAGCTTTCCCATTAAGCTGGAAAGAATGAGCAGAATATGAAACTGGAAAGCTAGGCTGGCTTAATGGATTTAATCTTGCAGAAAACAAAGAACCAACAGGCACTTTAAAAAAAGAAAATAACATAATTCTACTTGTGGAGTAGAAAGATTATTATAGATTCACTGTGGAGAATGGATTTGTGGTGCAGGAGCTTAAAGAGAGCAAAATCAGGTAAGAGATCCCCAGTATCAAATTAGAGAAGAGGCTACCTGAACTCAGACAGTGGTAGTTACTGAGTGATGGAAGAGAAACTGAGAAATATTTTTAGAGGGAGTATCTACCATATGTGGTCACTGACCGAACCTTGGGGTGAAGGTTGACCCTGAGATTTTCAGTTTGATGGTCAAGTGGATGGATGCAACATTAATTAAAATAAGAACTACAGAAAAAGAGTAAGTGTATTGGGGAAAGGTGGGGTGAGGAGATGGAGAAAGTTGAAGATTATGGAAATAATTTTAGACAGGGAAAACCCCAAGAGAATACCAATCCCAAGAGGGCAGGACAAAGGGAAGGAACAAATACAGAAAGTCTGTGAAGAAAGCATATAACCACAGAGAATAATCTATTGGGGAGCAAGAGAGCAGAGAGTTTCAAGGAAGAATTAAAGATTCAT
This sequence comes from Cynocephalus volans, assembly GCF_027409185.1. Classification (NCBI taxonomy): domain Eukaryota; kingdom Metazoa; phylum Chordata; class Mammalia; order Dermoptera; family Cynocephalidae; genus Cynocephalus; species Cynocephalus volans. Next base: position 134,494,679 of record NC_084464.1, read on the forward strand.
GTCAATATCATACAGGGGTCAAGTAAGAGAGCTACGAGAAAGCTGTTTTAATATCTAACCCTGGGATTGGAAGAGAGGGCAGATGTATAGCCTCCCTCCAGTTGAGTTTGAGAAAGGGAATGTTAGTTTAATGTTAATCAATGTTTCAGTTAACTTGAGAAGGAAAAAAGAACACTCTATAGAAATTTTAACAATGTGAGGGAAAATTAAAAGATCCAGTATTCCAATGGAAATGATTGGGAAGAGAGCCAGAAGGCAGAGGAGAGAAAGCCACCAGACCACCATGAAAGGACATGACTGACCTGGGAAGATTAATGATGAGGGAATGCTGATCCTTTTTATCTTTGTCTTAAGTGAAATAATTTTCAGCACTTTGAATTCCTTTCTGATATCACATTAACTTAATAATTTAATTCTCTGGCTGTTCTTCAACTTTACCCTCTACATGAAGATGCCACGCCAATCTAAGCAGCAGTGATGCCAACCACCATCATGAGAAAGAACAGTCAAGCTGGTTTAAAATTGCAAGAGCTGTTCCCATTCAGGCTGAAAGCCACTAGTTTCCCTGTGAGCTTCTCAAGTGTCACGTCTGAATTTCATGACAGTCTTGATATGCTTTATGGATATCTGTTTATAGTGGACTCTGCTCATTTTCCCAGTAAAGAAAACCTAAATCTGCATTCTTCTGATTTAGCTGCTTATCTTCGTAAAACACATATAGATCTGTTACTTACTAGCCAAACAAAGACATTATCCAGCAGGAGCTGCCTAAAACCCCATCATCACTATATGAGAAAAAGCTGGCAGAGTCTAGGTGTGCCACTTGCAGTTACTCAGTAAACTAAGAAAGAAGATTGGGTAAACCACATGTCTGACTTGAAAGATAAAGTTCTGAAAATTGTTTTTGTCACCAGATATGCCTTGTTGAGGGCCCTGTTTTCTTTTGCCAAGATGCTGAGTCTAATATTTTACAGCCAGCTTTTTCAGCAATCTCGTGGTTAGAGGAAAAGGTGGACTGCTATAGTGACCACATCTGAACCAGCTGAAAGAATAATTTAATCAACCTGGTATGAAGGACATTGTTCAAATGAGCAGTTTGCACTGCTGTCAAATTAGTAAATTAACAGAGATTGAGATTGTCTGTTGATATGCTTATACTAGTGTGGTGGATTTTACACAGGGCCCCCAGGTTCTTTGACTTTCCTTCTGTCAAAATGTGGGGTCTAAGTTCCATACTCTTGATACCAGAAAGACTTATGATTGCTTCAGCCAACAGAATAAGGTGTAAGTGACATAATTTCCACGGCTAAGTAAGAAAAGGTCACATAGCTTTGGTCTGGTCCTCTTGGGACACTCTCTGGAAGAAGCCAACCATCATGAAGGAAGTCTGACTATCCTGCAACCACCGTGCTGGAAAGCCATATAGAGGCCTCAGTAAAAGTCCAGCTGAGTTCCCGGTGAATAGCCAACATCAGTTGCCAGTGCCGTGAGTAAGGCACCTTGAACATCCAGCCCAACCAAGCTTTCAGACCATTGTATCCCCAGCTGGTATCTGCCCACTACTGCATAAGAGATCCAAGAAAGAATTACCCTTCCAAGTTTTTCCAAATTCCTGGTCCACAAAATTGTAAGCAAAACAAAAAGATTGTTTTAAGTTGCTAAGTTTGGGAGTAATTTGTTACATGGCAATAGTAACCAAAACAGAATCTGTTATCTGGAAGTGAGATAGAGCTGAAAACAAAAACAACAACAACAAAGCCCCCAAAATGTGCCTTGACTTTGAGACTGAAAACTGGGAGGTGAACAAAAAGAAGTCTAATGGTCGTTGAAGAGACTGTCAGTGAGAGCTTGCAGGTAATTGAAAAAAACGTCACGGGAAGCTGAAGGAAAGGAGATCCTTGCTGTGTAGTGGGAAAGTTCAACGAAACTGTTGCCTGCAGTAACAGGGAAAATACAAAATGTGCCTCATGAACTGATGGATCTGCCTTAGGAGATCTCCATGCAGAATACAAATAATAAATAAATAGATAAAGTCAACTGCTTTCTTTTACTCATGTATCGTAAGGCCTGAATAGAGCAAGATAAACCAAAGATGAAATTTTTCAGTTTCCAGGATAATATAGAGAAAATAAAAAGGAGCCAAGGCTTGAGGGACTCACATACAGCACTGCTTCCAGGTACTCCCAGAAAAAGATTCTCAAAGTAAAAAAGGTCTGAGGATAAATGTCAAATCTGGGAAAATGTGGTCTCGTGGTAAGTACAAAGTCCATGTTGTGACTGTATCTTCTAAACCTTCAGAATTATTTCAGGGGGTGCTTTTGTTACATTTTCAAACAACAAATGTCCTTCTAAGTATCTTAAGGCATGCCTTGCGATCCCCTTTGATAAGCAATAACCTTCTAAGAATCACAAAAATGTGGTCTCCTAGGGCTTCCCTGGAAGATGTTTGTGAGTACAGATTTTATCTAATGGAGTAGATTTCACATTCGTACACAGGAAGCTCATAAAGTTTTTAAAGGAATTGTATCAGCTTGGACTGAAATGGACATAGAAACTACAAAATGAAGGGAAGCCTCTGAGCAGGAAGCAGACAGAAAACTACTCAGCTGTGACATGGGCCATTTCTTATGCAAAAGAAGGATGAATCAGGACAGAACCAAGATTCTGAGGGAAAACCAAAATCCACAGACAGTTAGTCCCAGGGAACAGTGCTGATCCCTAATTTAAAAACTGGTTATATGTGCTCAGCACATTTCAGATATGCTGTAAGATTAGTGACTGCTATACCTTCTGTTTTCCCCCTTTTGGATGGGAATGTCTGGCAGTTATCTAAAGCCTGTATTGGGTATGTAGGAGCAGATAACTTGTTTCTTCATGCTGCAGATCCGAAGATCAAGAAGAATGATACTCACAGAGCTGAGTCCAAGGAACTGTATCTGAAGGGACTCCTCCCTAGAATTTATTTAGATGAAGAGAATCTAGATCTCTGAGCCTGATGTTGAAATGGGATGAGATATGGGGGGGGGGCAGAGAGGGGAATCGTAAATGGGATGAATGTATTTTGCATGTGAAAGGAATGAAAATAATTTGTAACCAGAACATAGACAGTGATGTTTTAAAACATGGCTCCAAAATTTTTTGCCATTTCTCCCATCAAGAGGTGGGATCTATGTGGATGGACTCATGTCTTTCTAAACAAATAGAGTATGAAAGAAGTGATGCTGCATAGCTTATGAGTCCAGATCAGAAAAACCTATGCAACTACTGCCTGGTATTTTTGGACTTCTCACTCTAGGAAAGCCAGTCACCATGAAAGATGTCCACTGCCTTGATGAAGATCTAATCCAGTCATGCGAGTTAGCTATCTTGAACATTGATCCACATTAAGCCTTTAGATTATTGCAGCCCAGATAATATCTGACTGCAACTTCATGAGTAGCTCTGAACGAGAACTGCCCAGCCAATCTCTTCTTGAATTCCTAACTCTCAAAACATTGAGCAAAATAAGATTGTTGTTTTAAGCCACTAAGTTTGAAAGTAATTTGTTATTTAGCAGTACTAAGTGAAATAACTAGAAATATTTTGAATAATAAATATTTCTTTCCAGGATGGAAAGGTCAGAGGAAAGGAGGATCAAATAAGTGGCATAAACCACAAGACCAAGAGACTGTATGGAAGCCAGAAATAAAAGGTGGACCAAGGGGAGGTCTATTAATAGGAGAATGCATATCCTGATTTGATCATCACACATTGTACAAAGGTATTGATGTTTAATTGTGTACCCCACAAATATGTTTAATCAATTATTTTTCATTAAAAAATTAGGAGAATGCATAAATAATGGTATAGTTACCATACAGAGTATTTTGAAGCCATTATTGAAAACTTAGGGCTATATCATTTGACTTGGAGAAATTGTCATGAAGTAATGTTAAATGGGAAAAATAAAAAGAAAAGAATGTTGACTATCTCTCCTTATGTATGTGTGTACATATATACTGAGTATATATTTGTGTGTACTTCTGTATATATGTGCATGTGCATATATATAAAGAGATTATTTTCTGTATATGTGTTCTGTATGTATGTGGGTATGTTTTAGATGTATGCATGCATGTAATCTTAAACACAGTTAAAAATATGAAAGTATACAAACTAGATCGCTAATGTGGCTACCCTGCAGGTGGGAGGCAGGGGTTGAGAAAGTAAGGCTAATGAATGGGGAAAAGGAAGAGAAGAAAAGGAGACATGGAAAAGAAAAGAATGACTACATTAGGAATATATGGTCAAACGTTTATGAATTTACACAAAACATATGCACATATATGTTTACATAAGCTAAATATTCATATATGTGTATGCATACAGACATTGTTTATAGTTGGTCACAAGGGCCATAGACCATGGATGACAGTATTATTAATGCTGTCAGCAAGAATAAAAAAGGGAAACAGATAGAAGACAAGGATGGCAAACAAAGAAAGCACAGAGGCGCAGGTGTAAAACTAGCTTAGTCCAGCAGAAACCACAGTCCAGATCACAAACACTTATGGAATGTGTTTGACTAATTGAGGAATGCATAGATACAGTAGGTCAAAGTGAATATCAAAAGCTATTGAAGGGCCGACCCTGTGGCTCACTTGGGAGAGTGTGGCTCTGGGAGGCAGCAGCACTCCCGCCGCGGGTTTGGATCCTATATAGGGATGGCCTGTGCGCTCACTGGCTGAGCGCGGTGCGGACGACACCAAGCCAAGGGTTCCAATCCCCTTACCGGTCACAAGAAACCATAAAAAAAAAAAAAGCTATTGAAGTCAGAAGAATATGGATACCAAAGAACAAAATAGGAATATTGGGCAAAATTAGGGCAGAGAGTAAAGAATAAGAAAACCCAAAACAATAGAAAAGATAGGGTTAGGTACTAGAGCAGGGACAAGATTCACAGTGCAAGCAAGTCTGAGAAGGAAATGCTATGGGCCACTGGCCACAAAAAGACCTTGAAAACAGACCATGTCTGTCTTGGCCAAGGAGCTTCCAGGTCATGCTATTTGTGGATTACTCGGGGGCAGGTAGCATTATATGGTATAATTGTGTCTAATCAGTGACAAGCCTAGAAACCCAAAGCTCAAAGGCTACTAGAGTGAAGTAGCTTACATTGGATAGATACAACATTTTCCAAGATGTGGAAACCCTTCACAAGAGTTTTCAATATGTTTTCCAGAGGCAGGTGTTAAGCTCTGCCTAACTGCCCATAAATTTGACAGCAAGAGGGGTCATTTTTACCTTCCCTTGGAAATTTCATGTTGATATTTGTCCAACAACTAATTCGGATAAGCTATATTCACTAGTTTCTAGGCAGCTCAAGTTTCTTTCTCTAGAGATAAACAATAGGGTACATTTACACTTACCATTTAAACCATTTTGGAATCACAAACCCCCAATAAAAACATATTGGCCCATATGTGAATTTGCTAAGTCCTTCAGGTGGAAATTGTAAGTACAATAAAGCTTGCAATTAGTCAAAAGTTTTTCTTCCCAAATGTGTCTATGACGTGCATAATCCAAGAAAAATCATTTCAGAATTGCCTTTCCACACTAGAGAAAATAATAAAATTTGGTGACTAGAAAGGCAGGCCTTTTTTAGGGAAACTATCTTCAAATCATTGTAGCAAACTTCATACAAACAGGAGCACAACTAGCCTAGGCAGAAAAGAACTAGTTACTCTGACCTTTCTGTCCTTTTCTACTCCATGAGAGAAAGATCATATTTCACATTTTTTATGTTACATGTTACTGGATTCAAAAGCGACGGACACATGCCAACGAGTTAATAAGTCTCCCCTAGGAACGGAATAAGAGGTTAGGGAGTTGGACTTTTATCCTTTATTTCATTGTGAACTTTTCGACTTTTTTTTATCAAGAGCTTCTCTTAAAATATAAAAAAGAAATAAATTAAATAAAAATCACTAACAGTTTTTTAAAAAGAGTTCTATTATTTTAATACACAATAAAAAACTTTTAAAAGAATTTTTAAAACAAAATCAATCATATCAGGAATGACATCACCCACAGTTTATTTGCAGTACCCTGCTTTCTCTAAAACAATGAAAACTTTTAAATTGTTTGCCATGAAATTGTATTGTAAAATATTAGTAATCTTTATCATTCAGGCAGTATGCAATGGTACATCCATTGTTACGACTCTATTTTTGACTTTGCAATGAGAGGTCTTGCAATCAAGGTGTGCCATTCATCAAAATGACAGCTTTTCATATACACTTTGAATATGTGTTGAAATCACCTGTCATGAGTATTTTTTCTTATTAAAGAGTAATATTCTCTTCACTCTCTCTCTCTTAGGATGCATTTTATGATAAAAAATTTAAGTCAATTTCTTCAATTGAAAAATAGTTTTTAACATTTATTATGAGTTTTAAATGAAAGAAAGCTAAGAACATGTATAGAAAGTCATGTCAAAATTTGGGAATCTAAACCTTAAATTCAAATTTAAAAAAAAAGTCCCACCTCAAACTTGAAATGTCAGATGCTTAAAAAATTATTGAAGGAGGAAAATATTTTTTTATCTCAAAGGGGTTTATTTTTAAGCCTATTTTTCAACTTCACTGAGTTTGGTTTTAAGCCAATTTGGACTAAACTAAAGTCTGAAAGAGAGTGGGAAAAAATCAGTAATTCAAAGTCATTTTAGACTAGGACATGTGACCTAGCATGACTCGGATGGGGAGAAAAAAAGGTCCAAATGTCCAAAGGCTTCCAGGACTCTAAATTTTTGATCTTGGCAAATCATAATGGTTACACTTGACTTAAAAATATAAGCACACAAGATTTCTAAGTCCATACCAAATATAAAACTACATTTTTTAGCTATTAAACTGGTTCATATACAAGTTACATTTTTACTGTATTAAACTAAAATAGATTTATATATTTGACCCAGAGTTTCTTCAGAATTCACTTTCCATGAGCATGGAGTGAAATGTAGCCAGATAAAGAACATTATTCAAGTGCCTGAAAACAATATCTGTATTAGAACTGACTGGTGTTTGCAGTAATATCAACCACATATTTATACAGTTAAGTGTCTCAACAATACCACTTTAAGTAATAAAAAGCATTGTTTGGATCTTTGGCATTGCTTCTCTAATTCAAATGCAGGGCTAGAGTATAACATAACATTTTATTTTATTGTACTTTTCACCTGTAGTATAGTGTTCTAAAGCCTGTCTCCAGAATAACTAAAAGACTTCGTTGACAACAAAAATGCAAGTTTAAGCCCTAGAAGAAAAAAACAGTAAAGTAATGCCTAGGAAAAACATTTACAAATATTTCATACATTATTTTATGAGGCCAATTATATAGGCAAGTAATAGATTTGAGACCAATATGTTTTATTACTAATAGAATTTGTGGATGCTGAATGCTGGAATTTGCAATGTATCAAACCACTACCATGTGAATGATGGAAAATGAAAAGACATGAAAGATATGATTATTTCCTCCAAAAAACTCCATATTTGTTTGGCAAAGTGGCAATATATTCATGATAAATCAAATTACGTAGTTTAATTTGTCCATACTCAATCTTGTTTACAAGGGATCTAAGACAGGACAATTTAGCTGTTAAGGAATATGAATTACAGTGTTATTTATATTCCATATTCCTCAAAGCATTTAAGGAGGGAAAGTTCATAATAGAGCTATGGTTATGATACAGGTAAGAAATCACACCAGGGAAAAATGCTGTAAATTGCAAATGAATAGACCAGATAATAGTGTGAGGGAAACAGAAACGACAAGACTAACAAAATGTTATTAAGTTATTGAGCCAAGTAACACCCCATAAGAACAATTAGCACTTTACATTCATTATTTCACTAATGGTTGCATCATCCATAACCCTGAGAGAGCTTGTAATTATCTATGTTCTGCAAATGAGGTCAAGGAGGCTCAGAGAAGATTAGTGGCACAGCAGGTCATCTCAATGCAGGTCGTCTTCTAGACCCACAGTCAGTGCTCTACGTGTTCATCAAGCTGCGGCGCAGCCAGATCTATATTACACCTGGTGTGCTTGGCCTGAAGTACAGGCCAGGATCTCACCTGGACTTTCCCTCCTGTGGCAAGGCTACCACTAGAAAGCAACTATCTGAATGAATTCAAATCATTTTTTTTCCAGCAGTACCAAATCATTTTGGAAATCAGAGTCAGATGGGCATTTTGTGTTTCTGCAGAAAAATAAAACCAGTTTTAATGTTGGTCACTTATCAACATCACATCATGAATATTCTTTTCAGCAATAGGCAATACCACATATCGGAGCTGCTGCCTTTCTTCTAAAGACGATGATGTCGTTGTTACTCGAAGATGCTATCCTGGTGGAATTGTTTTACACTCCGATACGGGCCACGAGAAAACCTTTTAGGTATTGACTATCACTAGGGTTTTCCATGACTGTGGGCAAAGTTGTCAGTTCTGGGGAAATTAATTATTGTGTGAAAACTGATGTACACACATTTATTTCAAGGCAAGTTAAAGATTCCTTTGAAGGATTCTAGATTTATCCCTTTCATCCCTGAAAGTATGAACTCATTTCTGGTATTCAGAAGAAATAAAACTTTCCACATGAAGCTACACATTTTCTTGTCTGATTTGCCTTTTCTTTTATAATATCCAAATACCATTTTGAGTAATCCAGTGCTGTTAGGGTATGATTGAAAATTATAATCACAATAAAACACTATTTTAATTAGCCGTGATGCCTAAATTTAGACTAACTGTAGAAATTAGAGTAAAGTAGTTCACCAAGAACATCTGCTAGTGGAAAACTCTAGGCTTCATTTAATGTTTTTTCTTTTGAAAAATAGCATTTAAAAGATAGAAAAGTACAAAGAATAATATAGTGAACACCCATATTCCCATTATGCAGAATTAAAAACCCTTAACATTTGGTTACATTTACTGAAAGTTTTTTTTATGTATGTACTTTAAAAAATATCATATGAGTAACATAAACCTATATAAGAAGAAAAGAAGGAAGGAAAAGGAGGATAAAGGGAGAGGAGGAAGGAAAAGTACGGGGTGATAAAGAAAGAAAAGGAAAAAGGGGAAAAAAGAGGAAGGGGGGACAGGGGGAAAGAAAAGATGGGAGGAAGGGTGGGGAAAACAAGCCGAAGAGAAAGAGATAATGTTGAAGAATCATAGATAAATTTAAAGACCACGTTGACCACAGTTGTCATCCTACCTTCCAGTCAACCAGGACAGAAAGGGTCCACTTTCATGAGTTTACATATATATGCATGCTTGTGTTGCTCAACCTTGTGTCTGTAACATTCATCCACGTTTCCTGAAATCACCTCCCAGATGCTGGACGCTCTGGATTTTCTCCCTCAGTATCTGCCTACTGCTACGGGAACCCAAACTAGGACACTTTCCATTACCAGTGTATTGAGAGGATTCTTATATTGTTAGCTTACTATTTTAACATTTCTGAGTCTTTTAAGATGGTTTTCTCTTTTCATCTTTTATTGTGAGAAATTAAACGAAGAGATTCTCTCATTTTCAGTAATCCTTTTATTCCTAGGAAAACTCAGCTTAAATTTCATCTAATTTTTAAATTTAGTTTGATAATATTTTGTTTAGCATTTTACATCTGTGATCATAAGTGAGTTTAGCCTATAATTTTCGTTTCTAATATTTTCTTTATCTGATTTAGGTAGGCTTCATAAAAAGCACCTGGGGCATGTTTCTCTTCTTGATTCCCCAGGAAAAATTGGGGTAAAAATGAAATTATATGTTTGTCAACTCTGATTTAAATTACTTCTGAAACCGGCATGAACTGACTTTTTCATGAGTAAATTTCTACCTCGATTAAATGTATTTAATAAATAGGAGAAAATCTGGCCTTTTATTTCTTCATAAATCACTTGTTAAGTTATAGTTTTTCTATGAGATTTCTAACTTATCCAAGTTTTCACATGTTTGGGAAAAGTTTATTTCATAGTTTTATCTTTTTCATTTTCTAATATTGTTTATTTGTGCTGTTTCATATTTCTGAAAGCCCAAAAATGTTATTTTATTAGTTTTTTTTTCGAAAAATGAACTTTTGCCTTAATTGATTCCCTCTACTGTATATTTGTTTTCCATTTGATTAATTTCCACTCTTATCTTTATGGTTTCCTTCCTTCTACTTTCTTTGTGTTTATTTTGTTGTTCTTCTAACTTCTAAAGTTGCTTAGCTCATTTATTTGCAGCTTTCTTCTTTCTAGTATAAGCATTTAGAGCTATAAATTCACCACAAAATATGCTTCAGTTGTCTCTCACAATTGGAGCATACAATATATTTGTTATTATACACCTTTGTGAGTTATTTCTAAACACTTTTTAAAATTAATTTTCAAAGGTGTGGATTTTTTCCCACATATCTACTCATTATTGATTTCTAACTTATTGGAAAATGGTTTAGATGATAAAAATTCTATGAAATTGTGGCTTAGGATGGGATCAGTCTTTACAAGTGTTCCTTGCATAATGGAGAATAAGGTTTATTCATTTATTTAGGGTTATTTATCTTTCATGTCAAGCTTGTTAAAGATGTCATCCAAACTTTTCATATACTTATAACAATTTTTTTTGCTTGATTAATCAGTTACTCAGAGAAGTTTGTAAAGTCTTACACTTATTGTAGATTTGTTTATTGTGGCCTTATACATTTTGAGGATACGCTACAAAATTTACACAGAATATAATTGCTGAATTAAATTTTTATCATCATATAGTAATTCTCTCTATGCTTAATAAATTTTGGCCTCAAGGACTATTTTGACTGGCCTATGTATCTATTATCTATCTACCATTATTTTGGTGGATTTTGTCTTAGCGTATATTTTCTCCTTTTACTGTTGACCTTTCTGTGTACTCTTATTTTAAGTGTTTCTTTTTATTTCACTTGACAACATATGACTTTTAACTGTCATTGCATTGGTAGTAATTACTATTACTGATGAATCTGAATTTATTTATACGATTTTTTTTGTGCTACATCTCCTGATTTTGCAATAGTTTTCTTTCTTCTTGATTGCTTTCTTTCGATCTGATTAAATTTTGTCTTTTTACCTTAATGCTCCAACACAATGTATCTTGGTGTTGATTTTTTTTAATGTATATTATTGGGGATGTTCTGATAATCCAAATTTTTCATTAATTCAGAAAATTCTACTCACACATTGCCTTGCCATCATTCTCTCTGCTTCTGGAACTCTAAACTTTGGTCATTAGAACCATAATGCTATTGCAGCTTCAAATGATCTAAGTCAAAGCCTCATTCTAGATGAGAATGGGCACCACTGATCATGGTGTCCAAAATTGTTAATGTGGCTAAATTGAGACACAGGTTATGCTTCCATCACAGTAAATGTATTGCAGTGGTGACAATGAGACCTGTAACATTTTTCTATAAGCTCTTGACAAAATGTACCAACAAAAATGTTGACTTCAATATTAGAAACTAATAAATAATATATTTTAAAAAAAAATGATCTAAGTCTCCATACTTAGATTTAGGTGATTTTAGATTGCAAGTGCTTAGCCTAGCCAACCTCACGGGACAAACATAAATCTTCTCTCAAGGAAGAAAACATTGATGCAGTTCTGAAATGTTCTAGTTTCTTATGTGGAAGGACAAGGTCACCATCTCTAATTTTCATGAATGATTCAGGCCTGTTTACTTGTGTCCTAGTACAGTTGTGGCACTATAATGAGAAAAGTCATGAAACAGAAGAGGGGTCAATTGAGATATGCATTTAAGGTTTGTTAGGCATTTTGAGGAACTACACTGTCTCCCACAGCTTTTCTGCGTTAAAAAGAAAAAGAAAAATCACTACCCTCAAGCTGCCCCATTTACCACAGCCACCATTAATTATACTGTGACAGATTTAAGTGATTTTTATGAAGGAAACAAGGATGCTTCATGTTCGATATTAAGTGTTAGGGACATGCGATGACATCTGTGGTCTATCTCAGACTGGGAATTAAGAGATGTGGGTTTTTAGTTCATGCTTCTGTCACACACTACAACCTTGCTTGAGCCCAAAATGTACTTTCTTGGTGCCTGTGAAATGTCCCATCATTGTATTTGGAAGATTAATAGATTTGCAGATTCACAGCCAAGAGGTGGGCTGGAAAAGTCTACAAGGGGCATTTATAATATGGAAAAGAGTATAAAATATTATATTACTCTATGATTTCGTATTGCTCTCATAATGCAAACTAGAGAAGGTGAATTACCAAGTTCTTGCATGGTGAAGATAGGTAGCAGTTAGACCTTTAGTTAAATCTAAACCAGGTGAATAATCAGAATTATTTGAGAAGGTTCTCAGAAATAATCTGGAATGAATCTCACTTTGGGCTTCAAGTATCACACATCCTTCACTCCAGGCTAAACCTCCCCAGTTACTCTTTCAATTTAGTGTGTTTCCTTTACTACTCTTTCCACAATTTGTTGTTAGATTTCTGTTCGGTTGTTATCTCTTTTAGGTCATTCTCCCCTGGTGAACTATGAGACCCACGAGGACAGAGATGTTGACTATTGTCATCTTCATCCTGTACCTAAAACTTACCCCAAGGCCTAGTGGGTGTTCAATAAGTATGTAAAGAAATGAAGAAATGAATGAGTAAACTAACAGAAATCTCTGCAGTGTGACCCAGGAACCTTTATTTGTAAAAAGTTCTGGAGATAATTTTGACGACCAACCCATTGAAGAACACACTAGTTTATGGCAAACTCATTTTCAACTAAAAAGAATGTCAGAATTTTTGACTGTGTGGGGGGCAGTGCCAGCTTCATGAGGGTTTGACCAGGACCTGCTCAGAGGGGGTCCTCTCCCTCACCCTCCTGCATCTGTGGCTCAGTACTCTGCAGTCACCATTTTCATGTTCTTAATAATTTTGTATGAATTTGTGTTTTGTAAGTGGCACCCAATGGGACATAGGAGAATGAGCCAGGAGCTCCTTGGAGTTTCTGCTCTGCTCAGAGGGATCCTACTTCCCACCACCTCCCCAGGAGGGTCTGTCAGCTGCCTGAACCTGCCCCTGCCCAGCACCTGCTGCCTGAGGGCCAGGGCAGGTGGGTAGAAAGGGGCAAGGTACATCCTACACACCAAGTCATGGTGTGGGACCTCGGATGCCAGTGAGGGTGTGGAATATTTAGGTTAAATAACAAAGAACACCATGACAAATTCAGAGAAACCACAGAAAAAAACAAAACAAAACACTTTCTTCCTGAATTTTGAATAAGGGTCCTAGAATTTTCATTTTATAGTCAGCAAATTATATAGCCAGCCCTGGGAGCAGGAGATAATCACTTAACAAAAGGTAGTCTGTGTATTTTAAAGTTGAGAAACACCATTCCCAGGTTTACTTCCTTCATTAAGGCACACCGCCACCAGATAGATGGAAGCACCTATGTGTCTTTTGCAAACAGATTTTCCATAATTGACACAGAAAATGACTTCTTTTCTATTAAATTAAGCTTTCTTGTTGAAAATATGATTTTACTAAAAAGTTAAGCATAAATATTAACCTCTTCATTGGAAAATGCATTTTGCATACAGCAATTTGAAGAGTTGCCTATGAGTAACTTATTCCCTAACCCTTATTATTATAAATTTTAATTCTTTATTCTTTTCACTTCATACTTACTTTCTCCCCCTCCTTTCCCTACCTGCATCTCCTATAGCATTCTAGCTTGCTTTACAGGAAGTTCCAGTAGCTTCCAGTCAATTCTCTCAGCTTCTCTGCTGCTCAACTCCTTAAGTGTATGTCCAAGACGTTTTCCTTCTCTAGGGTGCTCCAATCTTCCTCTCAATTTGCAGAAGTCACTCAAGTGCTGAGGTATAAGTGGAAGACCTTGAGTGCCCAAGAAATGGCCCATTTAAAACCAGGTGCTGAGATAGCCAAGAAGCTGCCTGGAAAATGCTGAGCCACTTGGTTAAACAAAGAAATCTGACACTGCAGCAGGCCGTGCTGAGACAACTCGTCTATCAGCAAGAAATACCAGATGCTGTTCTTGCCTGTGTCTCAGCCTTTGCCTCACTGCTCATGTGCTTTTGCCAATTCTTGGCTATGGTTCCATGTTTTGGGAAGCTGTCCCTGGTCTACCTGCCATACCCTCCACCTCCAAGTTTCTCTGGAGGGGCCTGTTTATCAAGGAAAGGAGCAACTTTATTCTTATTATTGGTTCTTCATTAGCAATGACCTCCCTCTTTCCAGCATTCCTATCCAGTCAGAAATTTCTTGATCACGCCCCTGAGTCTATTCACCAAGCCCCAGACTGGAGCACCTAATCCAAGCTCCTGCCATCTGTATACATACGTCTGTATCCTTCAGCAGCAGCATGCAGCAGCCAGTTACTGCCCAATACAGGCAACTTGCACAGCACTCACATTCTTCAAGTTGGAGTGAACTATTCATGGCTACTCCCTGAGTCCAAAAAGAGAAATATGACTTCCTCCCATCAAAGAGAATCAGAGCTTAGAAGCACAGCTTTTCAATTCTGGTTGATTTCAGAACTTAAGATCTTTCTACTAGGTGGTTCTCCTTGACTGACAGAAGCACAGAAAAGTGTTCACGACCCTGGTATGGAAGTTGTCCAAGTTGCCTCAATCTTAGAGGATGCCATCTCCTTGATTGGGATAACACTTAACTGGCAGGCCAGCCCAGGACAGCCTCTGTGAACCAGGAGGGTTGGGCCATCTTCTTGCTGATCCACCATTGCCTTTGGACATAGCACTAGCTAGAATTCCCAGGTAAGATCCCAGTTTTCTATAGCCACCTCATCATATACTTTCCAAGTTTCTCTTGGGAAAACCCATAATAGTTGCAGATGGAGATGGCTGCAGAGAAGAGAGAAAGCAATGACGATGGCAAATAATTATTATTTATATTTCAGGCATGAAGAACATTACAACAGGGTCTTCCTTGGTATGCACTGGTTCCTTAAAGGAGGATAGATTCTCAACATTGCTATACGGAGAATGCTTAGGTCCCTGCCCAATACTCCTGGTCCCATCCAGGCTCAGCTGCTCTCTTCCTTTACCTGTAGATGTCCAGTGAGCTCCATCTTCTAGATTGATCCTATCTTTCAATCAGCGGATTTTAATCTGGACCTTCTGAAAGCCCATAAAGTCTTTGGAATAGTATGTCAAATAATGTGTCTGTGTCTGTGTTTGCATGTGCATTTTTTAAAAGAAAGAAGTTCAATAGATTTTATTAGATTTTTTAAGGGTGTACATGATCCAAACATGTTTTAAATCTTGGTTAATCTGGGGACAAGTGGCTTTATCGAACAATATGTGAGACATGAAGACATTTCAGACCTAGAATAATTCATGAGCCTTCAGGCTACAAATTGTGGTCAAAATCCACTTAAGGACAGTCACCTGGACAGTGGTTTTCAAACTGTGTATCATATTTCATTGAATGCCTCAGGATTTTCTAAAAGAGGACCAAGAGGTGGGACTCCAGACCCAGCTGCAAGTTTCTTTACATAAACCATATAAACTTTGTTATGTGGTTTATATACTGCAGTTACCATTCAATACAACCTTTTAAAAATTGTATCAGAAAAACAAGGTATGAAACTTTGTTTTGAGGTTCGAAAGATATTGCTCTAGGATATCATAGCTCCTTTTTTTTTTTTTTATCACTTATTCTCAGGATCTGGTGGTTGGGACAACATAACTTCACCAGTACCCATCAAGGAATTTATTAATAAATATTACTACCAGCATATACACTTTCTATGCTCACATTAGTAAATGGGATTTGTCTCTCGTGTCAACTGCAGCCAGTTGTAAGAAAATGCTTAAGAGACACTCTTGAGAAGGATTCTGAGCCACGCTGTCTCAGCAGCAAACAGGACCACTAATAACTGATGAAGTCTGCCATGGTCCCAGGAATGTTTTGTATATTTGAGACTCCTGTTCTGGGTTACCTGTGAGAAATAGCTGCCCTGAGCCTGCACCACACAAAACATGAATTCCTACATGGTTATCTTGTCTCCATGGAAACTGAGACTTAACCTCATAACCATTTTTATTGATTTGAAAACCTACAAACCCTAGAGCTTCCACCCCTCCGGGCCTGTCCTCTGCTGCTTTGCCAGACTTGACCTTAGACCCACAGCTGTCATGTCTGTTGGTAAATGTTAAGAAATAATTTGAAGAAACACCCTGACTTTTGGTTCTGCACAAAAAGAAGTATTAACTTATAAATGTGGGGTGATGTGGCCCAGATTACCAAAGTAACTATTAATTCCTACCCAGCCTTTTACTGTGAGCTCCAGGGAAGCCACACCTGACCTCCCAGACTGTTGGAGGATTTCCTCGCACAGTCATCCTTTCTTTAGCTCTTGTCTCAGTTTATGATTACACACTTGTGTGTGAGTGTGTTGTGTCTGTGCATACCTGTGATCAAACTCTGTCTCTCCCACTATCCCGGAAGCTATTATTACTTTCCATTTTGTCCTCAAATTCTTGCATGTAAATTCTGTCACACATATTCTACCCCCTGATGAGTTACCATTAGTACCTGTAAAAATTAAACCTTACAAAGTGCAAAGGCAGACAACTAAAAGGGAGAAGATGACAAAAGAGATGGGGAAATAAAAGTGATATGCTTCATCTGAGAACCTCATCTACCCCTGGAGTATGTTGCCTTTAAGATCAGGAAGCATGGCTGCAGAGCATGGCTGGAAAAACCTGAGCCACTCCATTTCAAAACCACCACTAATGTCCAGTTTCGTTGTTTCTCTAGGAAAACTCCCAGCTTCAACTCTGACTTTAGATTG
The DNA here is from genome assembly GCF_027409185.1 of Cynocephalus volans. Taxonomy (NCBI): domain Eukaryota; kingdom Metazoa; phylum Chordata; class Mammalia; order Dermoptera; family Cynocephalidae; genus Cynocephalus; species Cynocephalus volans. The sequence continues at coordinate 134,511,534 of NC_084464.1, forward strand.
GCCCCATAAGAGCGATCCAGACCTTGAACTTACCTGATAGTCCCTCTGATATGCCTAATATTTTCCAGTCCTTTCAACTTAGCATCACTCTAATCCTTGGTCAAGCACCACTCTGTTAGAGTTATGCAATGGGAGGTCTGAAGTCAGTAGGGAAGAGGTAAGCAATACCAAGACAGTGTTGTCCCGGATGCCAAGAGAAAAAGGTGTTTTAAGCAGAGAGTACTGCAAAAATAACAATGAAGAGATATTTCGTTAAAAGAGACAAACAATAGACCACTAAAACTAAATAAACAAGGTCAAATGGTGATAAGGGCTATAGGGAAAAAAGAAAAAACAGCTATGGGAAGAGAGAACCATATGAGAGGAGGATGGGGTTAGTTTTAATCATGTGCTTAGGGAAGCCCTCTTTGAAGATATGATATCTGAGCAGAGACCTGAATTGTGTGAAGAAACTGAAGAACACACGGAGGGAAGAGCTGTAGAAAGGCTGTAAGGCTGGAAGGAGCACAAATCATTGGAAGAACATCAAAAAGGCAGGTATGGCTCAAGTGGAGGGAGTCAAGGAGAAAGTGACAGGAGAGTTTTGCAAGGGCCAGATAATGCAGAATGACAGATTTTATTCCAAGTGCAATGGTAACCAGTGGGAAAGTGATTGTAGGATTGGCACAAGGGAAGCAAGAAGCCCAGCTAAGAGACTGTGACAGGAGTCCAGACATGGCACGACAGTCAATTGTCCCAGAAAGGATGGGAGCAGTGACAATGGTGAGAAGTGGTCAGATTCAAGACGTATTAGGAAGTGTTTCACCTATATTTTCCCTTAGTAGTTTTACAGTTTCAGGTCTTGTACTTAAGTCATTAGTCCATTTTGAGTTGGTTTTAGTATATGGTGAGAGATGCATATCTAGTTTCATTCTTCTGCATATGGATATCCAGTTTTCCCAGCACCACTTGATGAAGAGACAGTCTTTTCCCCAATGTAGATTTTTTTTTTTTTTTTTGCCTTTGCCCAATGCTATATATACACTATGGAATACTACTCTGCAATAAAAAGAAATGACATACTATCATTTGCAACAACATGGATGAACCTGGAGAAACTTATGTTGAGAGAAATAAGCAAAGCACAGAGGGATAAATACCTCATGTGCTCACTCATAAGTGGGAGCTGAGAGAAAGAAGGAAGGAAGAAAGACCACAGTGGTGCGTTGGTCTTGCAGAGAGAGAGAACATTCCTTGGGCTACAAAGTGGAGTGGGGGGGAGGGGGAGGGGGAGGGAAGTTAGGGATAATTGGGTGGGGGATGTGGGGTACAAACGCAATTTCTGGTAATGGATATGCTGCCAGTATGAAGTTGGCCCTCACATCATGGGCATGAGTGGTGACAATTAGCTTTGTATCTCATAAATATTCATTAAAAAAAGACGTATTAGGAAGGCAGATCCAATTGGGCATGTTAACATTTGAGATGCCTATTAGACATCCAAGTGGAAGCTTAAAATAACCAGTTACACATATGAGTACAAGTCTGGATCTCAGGAGGGAAGTAGTGGCTGAAGAATATAAACTGGAGCAGACTGAAGGTGTTTAAAACTATTGCACAGAATAAGGTCATCTAGGAAAAGTATATAAATGGAAGAAAAAGGCGAGCTGAGGCCTGAAACCTGAGAGTGCCAACATCTAGAGGTAAAGTTGGGCAAGAGGGGCTAGTGGAGGAGAAGGAGTGGTCAGCGAGGTGAAAAATATCTAGGGAGTGGTGTCTTGGATACTGAAAGAAGGAGGTGTGAAGAGGAGAGAGTGATCAACAGAGCTGAATGTTGCTGAGAGCACAGGCAAGGAGAGGACAGAGAACTGGCCGCTGGCTTGGCGAGGGTTATTTTTAACAGGAGCAGCTTCTGTGGAATAGTGGGGGTGAAAATTGGATTGGATTGGGTTCGAAATATCAAGGATATGTTGCAAATACACAATTCATGCTGGGAATTTTACTAAAGAAGAGTAAAGAAATAGGCTAGAGGAGAGTGTGGGGTCAAGGGAGGGTTTATTTTGCTTTAAGACAGAGAATATTATACTTGAAGACTGACGGGAATAATCTAGTTAATAATCTAGAGAAAATAATGATGCAGGAGAGAAGAGACGATTAGTGGTAGAAGAAGGGATGGGACCGGTGGCCTTAGAGAGCACAGAGCTCATCATCACAATGGCAGGGACATAGATGTACGAGGACATGTGAAGGTTGCTCAGTTTGGTGATGCAGAGATGAGATCATCCTCTTCTGAATGCTTCTGTGTTCTCCGTGGAATAATAAGTGAGGTCAGCAGCTGATAGTGAAGAAAGCAAAAGTGGAGTGGAAAGTTTGATGACAGGGGAGATGATAACAATTTGGCTTCTTAGAGATGAGGAAAGCAAGCACAGCAGGGATATGCAGTCAGGCTCATTGAGATCACTTTCCCTGTTTCCTCCCACTGCTCATGGCCAGTCCTGGACACAGGCTGCCCACTTCCCCCAAACGTGACTTTTAGAAAATCTATGGAATCGTTGTTCAAAACTGAGCTGTGCTTTGTGGAACCATAGGCCTCAACTTACTCATTTGTACCATGTGCATAAAAACCTTGCTTCTTGCTAGCCTATGAAAAGGTATACTGTTCATACAAATAATGAATGTGAAATCCTTTGAGAAGAGAATCATATTCTGTGTGTCCAGGGCAAAGTTGGGATGAGCCAAATATCCTTTCCGCAGGAGAAATATCCTTCTCTTTCTGAGTGGCATTGACTAGAGATGTGAACAAAATAAAGTAACCTCCTTTATATGAACACTAACTAGTGCAATGAATTTTTATTTTTCGTATTTTTCATTTTACACTTAGCAAAGAAGTTTCTCTAATAAGGCATATTGTGACTCAATTTCCAGCTGTTGACATTAGTGTTAAGAAGAAGATACATTTGAAACAATTTAAGGAACTCCATAAAGAGAAGATTAAATCCCATTACTATGTTCCATCAGTCATTTGGGGTTCCTGAGGAATTGTAATGCAGCAGTTACTGTACCAAATTTAGTCAGAATCAAAATAAATTTTTATACACAGAGCCATTCAGCCAAATGTCTTAAAAATAGGGAATAACGTGATTAATTCCTTTTACATTTTTTGCTTGTGCTTAGTTTTGGCAGCTTTGAAATAAACCAGTATTCATTATTTCAATAAAAATATGTGAGAACATAGTCTTCAGAGGAAATCTGTCTGATTTAAATAATAAACAGATATGTTATTCTTCTGTTAGGAAATGAAAAAGTAATTGAGGTAACCACAAAAATGGTGTGTAGAGAAAAGGCCCATAAGTGCATTCTGAGTTGTTTGTGAATATTTTACTTCTCTGATTCCTCTGTAATTTAGCAGCCTTACATAAGGAAATGGCCACAATTCCTAGAAACTATTTTACACATTCACATAGCCTGACGTTAACAAATCTTGCAGTCTTCTTGGCAAACCTCTTGTGTTCTCCCTTAGGAAACATGTTCAACTTGTTTATCCTATTTGTCAGTGTTTTTGTTTCCGAGTTTAGTTTTCTCATCGAATTTGTTATCTTCTTTGTGTAACCAAGCTCTCCCAAGCACTGGATGGTGACAACTGCAAAGAAAAACTAAGGATATGAGTAATAAGAAAGAATAACAGTTTGCATAGCATAAGGTTGTGTTAATAATAAACAAGATGGAGCAATTGTTTTTGCTTTAAACTGTACTACATATTACTAAAATTATGCCTTCTGAATTGTCTTTAAGAAATAAAGTATGTTTTCTTCATCTCTGTGTAACAAGATGGAGCTTTTCCTCTGAACTGAATGTCATGAGATGTGAAGACTTGGAAGATGGCTGGCACAGCATGTTACCCAAGTGGGAAACCCCTTCAGACCCTGCTCTCTTGTCCCCCCAAGTCTGCCCAGGAGAAAACAATAGTGTGAGAGCACTGGAGAGGGAAGACAGAGAGCCAGGCTGCCCTTGTCACCCTCTCACCTGGAGAAAGCATGAGGCAGCTAGTGATAGTAGTGGTGGCTCTTGGCCATTGAAGGGATTTTCTTCCGTAGGTGATGAAGATATCTCCAGAAAGACCAAACCAATTGTGTTTCAGTGACAGTCATAAAAATGACTCCTAAGGTCTCCTGTTCTCTCACTGGGACAACAGTGGGTAGGACAGGCCCATTAGACTGTGCAAAATTCTCAGGAAGGATCTTGAAGTTTTCATTGGAAGAATATCCTTGGAAAGGGGTAGGATGTTCTCTTATAGGTAAACCAAATGCTCAGTCATTTCATTTGAATACTATGTACTACAAGGTGAAACAAGATATATCAGTTATATTCGCTACCCTAGAAACACATAGAAAATGAATTTCTTCACTATAGGAATCCAGTAAGTGTTTGGTAAATAAACTCTGCCAAAATTTTGTAAGATTAAAAAAAAAAGTATTAAAACTGTAGCCCAACCTCCTGAATCATAGTATTAAATAGATCTGCCTCTTTCCTCTTAAGTGAAAATACAGTCCTTGGCACGTCATGACCATTCAACCCATTTGAATTGAATCAAAGAATCCTGAGGTTTTAAAGAATTGTTAAAATATGTTGTATTGTCCATAACTAACCATCTCTTCTGTATTAGAACAATCAGTCATGTGGTTTGATGAGGATATTGCTGAATATGTCTTGTAGTTCCCTGAGAAACACTTTTTTAGTGTTAAAATGAATCTGTACACTTAGATTCATATACATTATGAGTTCAAAATACTTAATAGACTCGTTAAAAATAAACATTTTCTCAATTACACAAATTAGAAAATTTGTGTAATTAAGCTAATAAATTATTCCCAAAAGATAGTAATTAATGTGAGCTCAGCATTTTAGGAAGTGCTTTCACATACCTGATCTCATTTCTTATTCACTACAACCTCATGAGTTGGGAATTTCTCCATTTGATAAATAAGTTAACAAAGGTGACAAGAAGATAATTACCATAGACATCATTAAGAAGCTGTGATGTGGTTCCTCTGCATTCAAATGCCATGTCTTTCTCACATGCATGCTAATGCATAATCTGATGTAATATAATACTGTAAATGTATGGCAAAATAAAAAATAGAACTTAAGCAGCCTTCTTGAAATACCAGGGTCTACCCATTAGTCTAGCCTATGTTGTTCATAAGCTATGCGTGAGCCCTTTCTCTACATGGTATTTCATGAGTGATCTGCCCATGCAGTGGACAAGGATCTCTGCAGTCAACATCTAATAGAACATCTCCCCTGCTGTGTTTCTCTGGGCTCCCTCCCACTTGTTCACATCTTGTGGTCCTACTCCTCTGGTCATGGTTTATTGGCCCAGAGCTAAATAGCTCCTCTAAGTTGAGCCCATCAGATAACTTCTGACAGAAGTTTGGAATCAGGACCATGAAAGAAATAATCAGTGTCTCCTTTACTCAATCTAAATCATGTATATCCTGAGCCATGGAGTGATCAAGTTCCTCCCTCTGGACTAGAGGAAGAAAGAAGCATATACAGGATTAGAAGGAAAAAAAAAGATAAGTTCTTGGTCTTGAATCTCATAAACTACCCTTTATCCTTATAATAAATCCCCTTTTTTCTGCTTAACCAAGAACCACTAGGATTTTATTATTTGCAGCTAAAATCCCAAATAATGCATCTGATAATCGACTAAACTCATCTTATTCCCTTCATCCCTAAGCATTGAACAGAACTTCCAAAATTCATTTAGAGATTATTATGGATAAACAATAAAAATTTAAAATTACTATAAACTGTGAGAATTTTTAAATTGAAAATATTATAGATGGATTTATCATGCAGAATTTAACTTTGCCCAAAGAGAGTTCTGGCCTTTGTCCTTGGCTATTTGGAGGAAATCTCTAGGCCCCTGGAATGTCATGCCCAACAGGAGTGTCTTTGTTTGCCTGGGAGCCTCGAGTAACTCTGGATAGTTTAACAATGTAATTTAGGGTGGGGCTGGCCATACCAGATAGTCTTAGGCCACTGATTGGGTTGACAGTAACAAAGTAATTTAAGGTGGGAACTTTGGGTCATGTGGTGTCAGCTGACATCTGGAGAGACTGGACACAGAGATCAGCTATGTGGGCAATCAATCATGCCTACATAATGAAGCCCCAGTAAAAAACTCTGAACACCAGTATTAGGTGAGCAGCCCTGATTGACAATACTTTATGCATATCGCCATGCTTGGATACTAGGGGAGTAATGCTGTCCTGACTCCACAAGGAAAGGACAACCAGAAGCTCCATGCTTGTTATGCTCCTGGACTCTGCCCTATGTGTCTCTTCCTTTGTCTGATTTTAATCTGGATCTTTTCCCTGTAATAAACCCTAACTGGGAGTTAACAGCTTTTAGTGAATTCTGTGAGCACTTTTAGTGAATTATCAAACCTGAAGGTCGTTTTGGGAACCCTCTGAATTTGCATTTGGTGTCAGAAATGAGGGTGGCCTTCTGTGAACTGTTCCCTCTCACTTCACAGTTGATTTAATTTGCACAATGGATGACCTTATTTTGCTTTTATTTTATTAGGCAAAGCAAGCTCATTTTCCATCAGTTCTTTTAAAGACTAAAAAATAGTTTTCAATTCAATTGGAAGCCTAAAGATCCAAGAAGAGTTTGAATTTTGTACCTGCTTCTATAATTGACTTGATAACTGTGTTCATTTAATTTATTGCATCTCTCTCTCTCTCTGGCCTCCTTGACCGTGATGTTCTTGAGGAGAGGAACTTGACAGAAGAGGAGGAGCCACTGAACTTTTTAAGCAGGAAATGGAAACATAGGTGCTTTCAGAAGATTAATACAACAGGGGCTGGCAGGATAGACTGAAAGTGCAGGAGACTGGTGGGGGGGATACAAACCAGCAGGGGCTCGCCATTGCCTCAGCATGAAATAGTAGAAGCTTCATAAGGGTGTGGATCACAGAGCCCCCTCCAGCCCTCAAGTATCTTCTGACAAATTAGAAAGGAAGCACTTCCTTTGACACCTTTGTGTAAACTACCAAAAAGTTCTCATTCCTCCAGGTGGATACGACACAGTGCCGGGGTGTGTGTGACTTGAATTATAGCCCCTTGACCCCTGAGTTAGACATCTTTTTCAGTCATGCTGTTGGTACAAAAGGGAATGGGAAGGAAAGGTTAAATTCCAGAAGGATCACAGAGGAAGAGGTACAGAAATGGGTAATTCGTGTCATCTGGGAAAAAGGAGGGAAAAAAGGAGAGTTGAACTGACTTCTCTTCTCTGTGTGAAGCCTGGGTAGCTTCTGCAATGGTGATGCCATTACTAGGAAGAGGTACATTGGAAAAAGTTTTGGAGGTAAGATTGTGAGTTCCATTTTAGACATTTTGAGATTGAGGAGCCTGTGAACACCAAAAATGAAATGCTTTGCAAGCTATGGATAACCGCAGAGCAAGAAGATGGGAACTACAGAGGTGTGTGGTAGAGTAGCTGTAATAAACAAACACAAAAGTTTTTAGTGACAAATACAATAGAAGTTGTTTTTGCTGTCATTGTTCATGAAACAGTCTAAGGTTAGTCTTCCTAAGCCAGAAAAGGCTCTCTTCCATGTGGTAAATCGGGGGTCTAGGTACTCTCCATCACATGGCTTTGCCTTCCTCCTGGAGTCTTTCATTATCATCTGCATCCACTCAAGAGTAGACAAAGCACACCCACGTCCTAAAAATCTTGGCTGGGAACTGATGCACATATCACCTCTGCTCACATTTCATTAATGAGTCCCCATGGTGACACCTAACTGCAAGGAAGGCTGAAAAATATAATCAGCCACGGGTCCAGGAAAAAAAGGACATGGATTTTTGGTGAACCACCAGCAGTCTCTGCCACAGGGTAGAGGTTGCTTTCCTCTCTTTAAAATTAAAGGTGTGTGAGAACAGACACAACGTTGGTCATCCCCACTCTGTCTTCATCACCTTCTATGCTGTCTGGCACCTAACAAATATGCAACATTTGTCAAATAAAGGTATAGCTAGAGCTATGGGTATGAAAAAAAGTGATCTCCAAAAAGGAACTATATGAAAGAGGTGAAAGAAAAGGATATTTTAACAATAAAACCTATTATTTATTATTGTCATTGCTGTTATTGCTACCATTTGCAGTGTACCTGTTACCTAATCTTCAAAACAACCCTGCAAGGTTGTAGATTTGATTAACCACATTTTAAATATGAGAGAGACTGCACCTCCAAATTTATACCACTAAACATTTCAGAACCAGCATTTAGCCCCAGATCTCCTGACTCTCTGTTGCCAGATCTTTCTAGAACACCAACTTCCATGTAGTGGGGGGTCGGGGGGGAGAATGAGGAACGTTGACTATGGATTTGCACCCTAGAAGGAGAGAGATGTTTCCAGAACACATCAAACTGTCACTAAGGTAAGTCCGGTGACTTGGCAGGTTTAGCTTTCTTGGGTTACTTTGGAAAGGAGCAGAGCTGCCTGGGACTCATGAGCCACCCCATATATAACCAGCATTGAATGTCAAGTCGTGTTGCTTCATTCAGCGAGCCTTCCCGAGAGAGCTCCCAGCTGCTGCAGCAGACCTCAGCTTGGCTGCTATCTTGCCAAAACTTTGGCTTTCCTGTTTTTGATGGAAACTTTTACCGCATGATGGCTTATTACTTGTCTACCTTCTTCAGCAGCCACCTCTGCTGATGTTATATAAATGCCACCTACCCCTCAACAGTGAGAAGGATGGGTGTCTCAGCAACTTAGGCTTTTGCCCATGCTTCTAAGGTTCACGAGTTGAGAACTCTAGAAACTTTGCTGTTGATTTTATCTGCTGAAATCCCTTAAACCTCTCTAGTACCCTCTCTGTCCACCACTATTACTATCAATTCTTTCTGGAACCATTTTAATACTCCTCTACCTGGCCTGTCCTCACCCACATTTATCTTCCCTTCTAATTTATCCTCCACAAATGTCCATATGGCCTTGTCACTTCTGTGCTTAAAACACTTCAAGAACTTACTTTGGCCTTAGCATGAAAACCAAAATCCTTTTCTTTATTTCATTTTAAGGCTAGTCAAGTGAAGCAATGGGAGTGGAGAAGGAACAGACAAATCTGTAACTGGTTGTGGCCAGTTAGTTGTAAATACCACTGCACTCAGACCTGCCAAAATCAAAATTCTTAGCAAGGCTTTGGATCCAGCAAGATCCAAACCCAGCCGACCTCAAGGGACACTTGCTCCCTCACCTTCTATGCCCTGGACACACTGGCCTTCTTTCAGGGCGTCACACGTGCTGTGCTGCTTTTGATCTCAGAACCATCACGTATGCTGTCCTGACTCACTCTTTATCTGGTTGCCTCCTACTTATCCTTCATATGGCAGTCAACGGTCAGGTCACTTCTTCCGTATTCCCTATTCTTCAGCCTAAACCGGGTCTCTCAAGGGTCATCACATAGATCCTAATCTGAGATGGTGTAGCTGTGTTGGGGTTACTGGATTAACATCTATCTCCTCCACTGTTGTCTTACCAGTGCTAGCACAGTGCCAGCTGGCATCCAACAAGAATTTAATGAATGAGTTTACAGTTTCAGAAAATAGAACGCATTTCCTTAAGAGACAATCCACACCGTGTAGAATGCTTTCAGTTTTGAATCACTTCGTATATTACTTCTCGTTTGCTATTCAATTAGTGATTTTATCTTAAATAAAAAAATCTATTCTTTAAAAATCAATAAACTAGTATGAATCACCACAGGAACAAAAAAATTAAACTTCCTGGTATTGCTAAGTTTCCTTTCTGAGTATATAAATTTATACTACTATTTATTCATAAAAAAAGATAATCTTTTAACATGCTTTTCTGCTCATCTAGATTTACAATATTTAAAAAATCTTTGCTCTTCAAGTTTTATTTTTCCTTTAAGGAATTTCAATCCAAAAGCTTAGTAAAGGGAATATATATACAGTTCATAAGCATATTTTAAGGCTTTTGGGAAACTCTCAAAACAAAAGCTATTTTGAGGATTAGGAAATAGCTTGTCTGAATATTGCCAAGTGAATTTGGAATAACCTTTTTGTGGGATGCAATGAAAAAGAAAGACAAGGACTTCAACATTCTCAGTTCAAGGTTACAAGGGATATGAACAAAAAGTGTTTCTCATCCTGTTAACACTTGGACACACAGAACATAAAAACAGTGTCTTCTTTCATTTAAAAAAACTTTAAACACACCAGGAAACTTTGACCTTTTTGCCTTTTAGCTTTTCTGGGAAGGTCCCACATAGATTTTGACCCCTTTTTCTCCTTCCCAACTTTTTACGGTGTATTTAATGAGCCTTGGATACCTGTGTATCCCACTATATACATATTAAATGAGTTGGCAGTGGGAGAGGAGGAAAGGGGCTCCAGATGCTGCTTGTATAATGGGTAATGTCATTGTAATGTCAGGGCTTCCCTCTCAGCTGCAAACCAAAGGAGAAAGGAAAATGCTCCATTCATAACACATTAAATATAAATACTCTTTTAAAAATGGGCAAAGATAGATAGGTGCTGGCAGAGTCAGAGCAGTTAGTCAGGGAAACAACAAATTCTTAGGCAAGGATGACTACAGGAACCTTATTCTGAAGGGTCTATATCTGAAATCGAATGTTTTGCTCTAGAATTAAAAACTCAGAGCCCAACTACTATTTTGTTTATATGAAATTTGCTAACTAATGTAAAGGTGTTATAAGGTCTTAAAATAAGTAAATAGAATAAAATAAGAATCTTAAATAAAATTTAAATGTGTTTAAGTAGTGACTGCATCCAGAAATAACATTACACAATCTGAACCCTAGCCCAAAAGAAATTTCAGATTTAACCAAACATAGTGTGGCCGGCGCCCCTACTGGACAAGTGAGGCACTGCACACTCAGCCAGTTGAGCTTTGTCAATATCTGCCTACTTGGAAAAGCAAAAATTTGACAGGACATGGGCACTAGAGTCAGGGTATTCCCTACAATGACAGTACCCATGGTGCAATGGAGCCGGGTGTTTGCAGAGAGAAGAACTGAGAGTAAAAAAGAAATCCAAAAACTGTTGCTACTGGGTGAAAAGGAATTACCCTGGGAAAATGAAGACCCCCAGCCTATGGGAGCCAGCCTTGGAGCTGACCGATCTCTTCACCTCTTCTTTGCCCAACACTTCCCCTTTAGAGCACTTGGGCAAACTCATTCCCACAAGAATACATCTCAGTTTTTAGGAAAGAATCTTAGAGAGCGAATAATCCAACTCACTCACTATTACCTAGACCCAGACATGGGGAAAAAAACATTTATTCAATATGTTAATGAATAGAAATAATTTATAGAGTATGCTATTGAGTATACAAATCAATACATTTTTTTCCATGAACTATTAAGTTTGTAAATTGAAAAATAGTATACTAAAGTAAGAGGCTGAAAGGAAGCTAAGGTAATTTTTTTTTTAGAACATCTAGTAAAGTTCTACTTATAATTCACAAAGCACGAACATTATATATAGCAACAGAGGCAAGCTAAGATAGGACAAAGCTAGTTAAAAACCAATTACATTCTCAAATTGGCTGAGAAACTACAGCAACTCTTACTTCAAAAATAGGACCTTTTTCTTCCCTAAATTTAGACTCTTTGGAAGTAGTAGTAGTCTAACTTCTTTCATTTGATGATAAGAAACTATTGATTGCCATGCTCCTGAAATCACAGAGCTACTTGAGTGACAAAATCAGGACTAGAACTCAGTCTATTTTATGGCTCCAGAAATCCAGATCTTTACTCAGGATGTAGTCTCTGTCCTGTGTGTTTGCCCACAAAATCTCATTTTTCTAAAATGTTTCCCTTTGAAAGTGATCATAATATTCACCACTTTTTCACACTTATGTAGTACCTAGTACATATCTGTTTCTACTTTAAGCATTTATTAGTATTTTCATGGTTGAATAATTAATTCTTTATCATTAAATAGTTAAATTAAAAACTGTTCTGATTCATATAAGCTAAACTGCTGTCATAGATAAGCCTGAAAATTTTAAGCAATAGAACTTACTGCTCACACATGCAACAGTATAGGGCTGGTATTCATGCCAATGGGCCTCCCTCCTCAACCCACTCTGCAGCTCTCCTAGTGATGCATCACCAGTGTATCCAGTTGGCAGAAGACAAAGGAGAACATGCAGGACCCCCCCCCCCCCCACACACACACACTTCTGAAAAGCTCCAGCCAGCCAGGTGTGACACAAGTCACTTCCACTCAAAAGTCAAAAAGGCTGGCCAGTTAGCTCAATTGGTTAGAGCATGGTGCTGATAACACCAAGCTCCAGTGTTCAATCCCTCTACTGGCCAGCTGCCAAAAGAAAAAAAATAAAGCCAAAGAAGAATAAGAAGTCAAGTCCGGGCATTTGCCTGGCTGTAGTCTTTTCACCAAAGCAGAACAGACCCAGTTGGATAGCTGGCAACCACTGTCACTCTCTCAAATCCATTACTTAGGGCTTAAGTCTTAATCAATGAAGAAAAAGTCAAATCTACAGAAAAATGCTGAGTTTTTTTCCTTATATTTCTTTAATTCATCCATTCTTTATTAAGGGCCTAGTCAACACCAAATACTGTAATAATAAATCCCTGACTTCACAGAGCTTATATTTACTGGCAAAGAATATAAGACTGTGTACAATCAAAAATAAGGTGGACAAATAAGATTTTAAAAATCAGAGGCATACTCAAAGTTAAATTGAAATTAACTTTTAATATCACCCAAGCACAAAATTTCTTATTTTTTCAGATTAAGCAGTCAATGCACATTCCTTGAGTACATACTTTGCATGTGCTATAATTAGCAATGCTCTGGATACAAACAAGTATAATATTTACATCCTGGCCTCAGAGAGTTTCCTCTCTAGTTGGAGAACTAAAAATACAAGGAACTAGTACATGATTTCTTTTTCAATTTTAAAATCTGCAATGCTCCTGCTACATATCTGAGCTAAACTCATTTCCTTGTTATATGTACCTCTGATCTCTTTTCAATTTTTGTTTTGTTTTTCATTTTTATGGTTTTATTTATAAAGAGCTTCCCTGTTCCCACATACTACTTCTGCATCAAATATGTCAAGTATATGTGATCGAATCTTTGTCTCCTCTTTCACCAGGTCTTGTTGTAGACAAAGCAAGAAATGCCTCAGTCTTGGTCTAATTACAGCTTAGCCAAATGAGTACATACTGAGCAGTGTCAGTTCAAATCAACAGGCCACCCACTGAGAGTGAAAAAGAAGACACTGGTTCCTCCTGCAAAGAACTGGAAGAGCTTTCGATGGAAACAGGAGATAATTATGTTTTGCCATTGGCAGTGCAGATAGTGCCTAGCACAGCTACACATATGCCACATGTTGAATAAATATTACTGAAATCACGATAGTAAAAAGAAAAATAGTGATTTGACAGATGTGTAGCTCAGTATCTTCCCCCACACTCTCTCTCCATATTCCTGAAGGAGCAATTCTAGGAAGGACCCAGTGGAGAAAAAATATATAGTCTTATGTATACTTACAGACTGGGCTTTTTGAACCAAGATTCAAAATATGTCTCACAACCTTAAATAAGAAGGTTGTGAGACTCTAAGTGGATATCCAAATATGGAAAACATAATACCTCTTTTCTACTACCTTCTAACCCACTAGACAATTTTACACTTAGCAAAATTCCTAGTTAGCTTTCAACTATTAGTTTAAATATTGCCAATTGGAAGCAAGTAAAAACTTGCGGATGTGCTATAGATAAGTGATTCTCAAAAGGGAGTTGGTGGGAGAACATCAGAATCTCTGCAGAGATAATGGAGCTAGGAATGTGTAGTTTGGAAAAACTCCCTGAACTGATTCTACAACTCCCCCACCCTCATCCTCATTTAGAACTCCTGTTTGAGATGTTACTTCATAATATGAGATCAAACTGCTGTCATAGATGCGGAAGACCAAGACAAATGGCTAGAAATCTTGTGAATGAAAACAGTGGCTCACACAAATTTTTTCCTGTCCTGAGAGTTTATGGAGAAACAAAGAGGTATCAAACGAGCAGTCGATAAAAGAAAAATTTCTTAAAAAGACATGGGTGGAACAAGAATGAAAGAGTCTTATTTTATCTATTAGGAATTGAATGTTTTTGCAGTAAAGAGACCTGGAAAATAGTGATTTACACAAACAAGATTTTATTCTGTCAAGAAAACTGAAAGTCAGCAGTAGAGGCTGACACAGTGTATCCATGAACTCTTCAGTGACCCAGGAGACTTCTAGCTCTTTTTTGTCAATCTTAATGCTTGTAGCTCACTTCACCTCATCATGTGATGTGGCTGCCAGAGCTCCAGACATTACATCTGAGTTCCAGGAAACTAGAAAGAGGGAGAAAAGACAGGCATGCACACTCACTGTAAAGAAGTATTTTAGAAAGAATCACCTACTCATAGCCAAAGCAATCCTGAGCAAAAAAAATAAAGCTGGAGGCATAACACTACCTGACTTTAAACTATACTACAAAGCTATAATAACCAAAATGCAATAACCAAAACAGCATGGTACTGGCATAAAAACAGACACACAGATCAATGGAATGGAATAGTGAACCCAGAAATCAACCCATACACCTACAACCATCGGATTTGACAAAGGTAGCAAGTACACACACTGAGGAAGAGACTGCCTCTTCAACAAATGGTGCTTGGAAAACTGGATATTCATATGTAGGAGAATGAAACTAGACCCATACCTATCACCATATACCAAAATCAACTCAAAATGGATTAAAGAATTAAATATACATCCTGAAACAATAAAACTCCTTAAAGAAAACATCGGGGAAACACTACAGGAACTAGGAGTGGGTATAGACTTCATGAATATGACCCCCAAAGTACAGGGAACTAAAGGTAAATAAACAAATTGGATTATATCAAACTAAAAAGGTTCTGCAAAGCAAAAGAAACAATCAACAGAGTGAAAAGACAACAAACAGAGTGGGAGAAAATATTTGCAAAATATACATCAGACAAAGGATTAATATCCAGAATATATGAGGAACTCAAACAACTTTACAGCAAAAAAACAAATAACCCAATTAGAAAACAGGCAAAGGAGCTGAATAGGCATTTCTCAAAGGAAGATATATGAATGGCCAACAGACCCGTGAAAAAATGCTCAACATCACTCAGCATTTGGGAAATGCAAATCAAGACCACTTTGAGCTACTATCTCACTCTATTCAAGAGGGCAAATATCCAAAAGACTGAGAATGATAAATGCTGGCTGTTGGGGCGTTGAGGCCACACACCTCCTCCCGGGGCAAAGAACTAGCCACGACCCCACCCACATACGCATATGTAATCTGTTGAAAACATTCGCCTGGACAGGAGAGATAAAGATGGCGCCTGACCTGACGGAAGCTGCCGGGGAGTGACCAAGGAAAGACATAGTTTAAAATTATTGGATAAAAGATATTTCCACGCTCGTGCTCACCGCGTGATTGCCATAGCAAAGCATTAGAGCAAGATGCATGTTCACATGACCTTTAAGGTGATAGGCTGAAGTTAGGAAATCCCCTTGCCATATGCTTACAAAAGCAGGTGCTTGTGTGAAAATAAACGGAACTGCTTGATGGAACCCCTGTGGCGTCTGAGTGTCTCTCTGTGGGGCTGAATAGGAGGGCGGCATATTCACCTTCCTCCTGGGCTCTCCTGGCCACTAGGGTGGCAGGAGTAATCCTACCGGTTCCCTCTCTTGCTCATGCCGTGGTAAGGGGATAAAAGGGGCTACCGGGAGGTTCAGGGCCCGCCGCCCCAGAGCCCGAGCAGATGGCAAGGCTGTGGAGAAAAAGGAACTCTCCTGGCCGGCTCCGTGGCGCACTCAGGAGAGTGCTGCGCTTGGGAGTGCTCCCGCCGCGGGTTCGGATCCTATATAGGACTGGCCGGTGCGCTCACTGGCTGAGCGCGGTGCGGGCGACACCACGCCAAGAGTTGCGTTCCCCTTACTGGTCACAAAAAGACCAAAAAAAAAAAAAAGAAAAGAAAAAGGAACTCTCCTACACTGTTGGTGGGACTGCAAAATGGTGCAGCCTTTATGGAAAATAGTATAGAGGTTCCTCAAACAATTACAGATAGATCTATCATATGAACCTACTATTCCACTGCTGGGAATATACCCAGAGGAATGGAAATCATCATGCTGAAGGGATACCTGTACTCCAATGTTTATTGCAGCACTATTTACAATAGCCAAGTGTTGGAACCAGCCCAAATGGTTGGTTTCCATCAGATGAGTGGATATGGAAACTCTGGTATATCTACACAATGGAATACTACTCTGCTATAAAGAAGAATGAAATACTGCCATTTCCAACAACATGAACAGACTTAGAGAAAACTGTATTAAGTGAAATAAGTCAGGCACAGAAAGAGAAATACCACATGTTCTCACTTATTTATGGGAGCTAAAAATAAATAAATGAACAAACACACAAACAAACATGGGGTCGGGGAGAAGACACACAATCACAACAATTCCTTGAGCTTTTTAAGACAAGTGAACAGATATGATGTAGAGGGGGAGAAGACAGAGCAGGTGGGGGAGAGGAATGGGTAAGGGTCATGAAAATCAACTACAATGTTTATTGAGAAGTTAAAAAATAAAAAAAATTAAAAAATTAAATTTATTCGATATTTACTGTAAATTATGAATATATATATATATATATGAATTTGCATTAATTAGAAATCATTTGAAAAAAACTAATCCAAAATCTTGGGCTGCAAGAATTAAATATCAATTTAAAGTACTGACATAAAGCTAGTTAGGTTAGAATTAGTAAACATATTTTCTTCTTAGTAATAAGGCCCACCTTCAGTCTCAGAAGTGACTTTAAATTGTGATTATTTTTTCATGTAAGTTCAGTGATTACTACCAACTTTTTCTAAGCATTCAAAATTGACTTGCCACCCAGAGGTTTCAAAGTTAACTTATATTTCTTTGATTTTCAAGTATAAAACAGGACTTTGTCCAATGTTGGAGATAAACAACATTCACCTTTTTTGATAGTCAGATATCTCCCATCTCTGTGTCTGATTTTCATAATGTAATAACTAGAAAACTGCAATAAGATTAACCAGTATCTTAATAATATAAAAAATTCAAGGAATGATAGTGAGAGGAGTAATATCCCAAGATAATAATTTATAAAGGCAGCATTAAGCCAAATATTAAACAAATAACCAATTTTTAACTATTTCATATAGTCGAGGATTTTAATGAATGATTAGACAATCATCTTCGATATGAACACATCATAATTATTGAAATGCCTGTAATGCTCAACAAACTCCTTCCTTATCTAATTTGACTTTGTAAATTTTCATTCTGTATAAATCTAAAGTAGGACAAAGTGATTCCTCATTATGCTTCAATCATTAATTTAACTAAATTGTGAAATCCGTTCTTAAAATTTGAAATCTACATGGATTGAATTCACAAGAAACAAGTGAGTTTAACTGAGGAATTTAAATGAGAGAAAATGTTTAAGACAATAATTTGGATTAACTAGAGCAAGTTCAGAGTCAAAAACTTTCAATATCTGTTCCTCCACCCTACTCAGCTACTCACTTCCATATGCATACCCTAGACCCTGTCATTAGCAAGTATTACAGCCTTTCTATAATCTAAATTTTAAACTGCCCATTCTCCAACCAAAAGCTTCTGTTTTTGCAATGTATTCCTTCTAGTGTTCCAGCATCAATAATCCATTCATAGTGTCACCTTTTCTCTGATGCTCAGTGCCCTCAGGTCTTCACACCCCTCCTTACCCAGCTAAAATCCAATGGCCAGTCATTGTAATTACTCCTTCAAATATACCCTTAAACATTTCATACCTCTTGGCTTTGTTGGATTTCCTAAGAAAACCTCCAATCATGGTTAAATGCATCTTTCCATCACTCCATACCTACCCCACATCCAACAGAACATGTATGAAGAAAAATATACAACTCCAACAGTTGTTTCCCCTTAACAGTTGTTAAATCTCCAACAGCTCTTTCCCCATCCTCACTCACAGTAGATGACCTGGCTTCCAATTTTAAGGAGATGAACAGAAGCAACCACACATTCCACGAGCTCTCACCCCTCACCCATGTACCTGCATGCATATCCTCACACTTTTTCCCATCCCATTCCTATAAATGAACTATGTGTGGTCCTATCAAAGGCCAATATATCCATTTGTGTACCACAGGCCATTCCTTCTGGCCTTTTAAATGACATCGTTCCAGCAATTCTCCCCTCTCTTCTGCCTTATCAGTTGCTCCCCTCTATTTTGGATCATTTCATTAGCAAACCAATAAGCTTTTGTTTCACCCATCTTACCAAAACACACACACACACACATACACACACACACACACAGATCTTTTCAGCCCTGTTTCCCTCCGCAGCTATCCTTTCTCTGCTCCCCATTGCAGGAAAACTCCTTGGAAGAGTTATCTGCACAGCCGTCTCACTGTTCTCTTACCATTCTCTCTTGAACCATTTCATCCAGACTCTCCTATTGACGACTCCATCAAAACTGCTTCTGTCAAGGTCATCAGTGACCTCCACATTGCTACATTCCAAGGTCAATTCCCAGCCCTGACCTCACTTGACTTATCCATATCCTATGAACACAGTCGATCATCCTTGAGATGCTTTGTTCACTCAGCTTCCAGGATAGCACACTCTCCTAGTCTTCCTCCTAACTGTCTGCTCCTTCTCAGTCTCCTTTGTTAGTTTTTGGAATAGTCCATTGCTCAGTTCCTGAACCTCTTCTCTATCTACTTGTTTCCTTGGTAATTTTGTTCAGTCTTGGACTGATGACTTCCAAATGTATATCCTTACCCTGGATCATTTCCTTGAACTCCAGCCCTTTATAACCAACTTCCTACTTGATAGCTCCACTTGGATGTTTAATAGGCATCTCAAATCTCACTTACCTAAACAGAACTCCCAGTCCCTCCATACACATCCAAAACCTGCTCTTCTAGCAAACATTTCCATCTCAGCTAATGCCAACTACATCTATGTTAGGCTAAACTGGGTTATGCTGCAGTAATAAACAACCTGAACAATGTACCAAATTCCAATAACAAAGGTTCATTTCTTGCTACATATCCTCTGCATGTCTCCCACAGTCGCAATTCACGCTGACTTTGCTCCAGGAGCCAGACTGAGAGAGCAGCCTTTATCTGGAAAATTGTGGTTTGGGGGAAGTGGGGGAAATGACCTGTCAAACCAACTGCTGGCTCTTAAAGCTTCTGCCCATTTCTATTGATCAAGCAAGTTATACGGCCTCCCATTTTCAAGAGGGCAATGTTGTATTATCCTCCCACAGGAACAGATTCTATATTGAAAGAAGCTAAAATATTTGGTAAACAGTAGAACAATCCACCACGCTGGTCCTCCAGTCACTCCAGTGAAAATTCTTGGCTCCTCTCTTTTTCTCAAATCCAATCCATCAATAGATCTGACTGCTTCTCAGCGTGAGCACCCTAGTCCAGAACGCCATCCATAGTGGTGGTCCTAACCAGTTTCCCTGTTTCTACCCTTGCCCTCCTAGTCTATTCTTCAGGTAGTATCCAAAAGTGATCATTTTAAAACCCAAGTCAGATCCTATCATGCTTTGCTCAAAACTCTACAATGGTTCCCTCACTCACTTGGAGGAAGAGCCAAAGTCTTTTCAACAGTCTCGTAAGATCTGACATGATCTTCTCATCCATTGCCCCTCTGACTCCATTGCTCTCTTCTACATCTCTGGCTCCCTCCCTTCCTGTCACATGGACTGCTCTGCTCTCTTCAAATATCCCAAGTACATTCCAGCCTCAGGACCTCGGCACTTGGTTCCTCTTCCTGGAATGCACTTCTCCCAGGTGCCTACATGGCTCGCTCCCTCATCTTCTTCAGGTGTTTGCTTAAATGTTACCTTTTTCAATGACTCTTTACCTGCCAACCTGTTTAAAATTTCGCCCCCAGCCCTCCCTCTGACACTCCTTCTCCCCTTCCTTGCTTGCTTGTTTCCATAGCACCCATATCTATGTAATTTTCTGGTATATTTTTGTTTATTGTTTCTCTCACTTCACCAGAATATACACTCTTTGACTGCATGGAGTTTTGTCTATCTTATTTATTATTGTAGCCCTAACATGTAGAACGGTATCTGAATCAATGGAAATTCAATAAACAGTTAATGAATAAATAAATGAATGATACAAACTATGGAAAACTTTGAGGAACCCAAACAGAAAGATGTGACTTAAAGACATGGAGAAAATTATGGTAAACATTAATAAATATTATGCATTTGCACAAACCCAAGAATCTTTCTAAGTTATTTGTCTTAAATTAGAGAAAATAAAAAGAATTTAAGTTGGGAAAAGAGCACTAAAAGAAGCACTAAGAGTGTTATTTCTAAAACTGTAATACAAAGGATCAAGGAAAAACTGTAAAGTTCACTCAATATTACAAATGTGAAAGTGTATAAATTTTAATTCTTTACCTCAACCAAAGCAAAAAAGTGGTAGATGATTTTGTAAATAACTGACCACTCTTGGTAGAAAATTCAAATTCACTTCACCTCTTACTCCAGATCAAAAGAAAAGCCTTTTGGCCAGATTAATTTCCTGCATGGTAGGCTGATATTGCCCTAGAGCAGGTTTTCTCAACCTCAGCACTATTCACATTTGGGGCTGAGCAATCCTTGTTGCAGGAAGCTGCTCTTTGCATTATAGGCAAAGCCTCTCCAGACTTCACCCACTGGATGCCAGTAACACCACCCTAGCTGTGACAATCAAAATTGTCTCCAAACATTGCCAAATATCTCCAGGGTGGAGAGTAGGGAGAAAGGATATCACCCCCCATTGAGAACTACTGCCTTAGAGTATGCTGATATCTATAAAGTCAGCACTCCTGCATGACTTCAAGCTGTGACCCATAAAATGCAGCGTGGGATTATTACAGAAGTATAATATCAAAACAGACAAGCAGAATCTAAATCTGATTCAGAGAAATAATGAAAAGTATTTCCCTGAAAAGAAGCACCCCTGACTTTTTTCCCTAGAATTCTTTGGTTTGGCAATGTAGAACAAGGTTACTTACAAAGTAGAACATATTATTAAGGCATATTGGCCATTAATGCTTTAATGATAATCTGGGACCAGAGTTCAAGACCAACAGGAGAGACAAAAAAAGCTTTAACAAGGAGAATGAAAGAAAACTCCAGAACATGGGAAGGAGGCTCTGCAGTATGGAACCTTACTTATTTAAGGAACTGCAGGAGGTCTTTGGTTACAGAGAGAGGGGAAGGATGAACCTCTCAGGAAAATTTTCACCTGCCAACACGTTATTTTGCATTGGTTCTATATAGTAGCCTAAAGAGAGGAAAAAATAAACTGAAATGATCAATTAACTAATTTAACTATTATTATGGCCTATACTGACATTTCAAATGTAAATGAATTGAAAATAAAATTAATCAAAACTATCAGGAACTTGGACATAAGAGCACCTCAAGTACTAAGACTTTAAAAAAAATCTTCTTAAGCCTTTTAAGACTAAAAAAAATTTTCTTTTTCTGGCAATTGTTGAATTCTCAGATTTAATGTCAAAGAAAAAAAGGTGTTAGAGAACCGATTACATCAGAGAAGAACTACTACTGTGTGAGCAGAACACTCAGCAATGCTGGTTCAATTGTCCTTTTGGAAATAACAAATAAGAGTTGTTAGACAGATATTTAAAGCATTTAATAATTTTAAATAAATAGATTTTTATCAACTTTTAAAGTGTGTTATCAAATTATTATAATCTATATTTCCTTCTCTCCAATGAAGATATTCTACCATTGAAATATGTATGGTCCCTATAATTTAAATTTGTTTTTTGATTATATGTAGTAATTGGAGGAACTGGCATAAATAAATCTAAATGCATTTATCAATAGAAAGTTTATTCCAGTTTGTGAAGCAGTTTAAATCTTCTCAACTCCATCTACCTTTGAACTAGATAGCTACATTCAAAGAGCAAAATTGATGAGTTTGAGTTTCATTTTCTATCCTCATCCTGAAAAAATACATAAATAAATTGCAACAAGAGCAAAAGTAAGAAGTTAATGAAAAATTTTAAAAACCCATTGATTTCTTGGGTCCTAAATTAGATAACTGTGGGCTAAAATTAAATACTAGTCACAATTATATGTACTTTAAAATACTCTTAGACTGATATCTAAATATAAATTGACAAACCAAAAGAATATTTGCCTTATTTGTTTAAAAAACTCTTGAAATATGCCTGTTTAATATGACACTTTTATCTGTTTTTATTTTATACTACAAGTTAAAAAATTATTTTTAAAAAGAAAAATAGTTCATCCATTGAGGCTTTGAGTTTAAGGAGAAAATTATGAACACAGCCCACGTTCTCGAGTATCCATTAATAGAGGATCTCCATTTGTCTGCCAAAGGTGATTTTTAAAGAAACTGTATTAAGAAATAGAGCAAAAAGAAATATGAAGTAGTTTCCTGCCAAACAACTTATAATGGGCATATTCTTGAGTGATTTTGAAAGTCTCAGCTATTATTTAGTTTTATTTCCAACTGTTAGTTAATCTCTACTGACTTGTGCATAACTCTCAGGAAGAGGAACGTATCTGTGACTCGAGAGAAGTTTCCTGGTGTGCTAAAATGGGCTATTAACTTTCCTTTGCTAATTCACGTGTCTAGTTAGGGATCTGGAAGTTTGCAAGGCCCAAAGGAGTCACCTAGAATAATGTACCCAGGGGAATGGCTTACATTGTCTAGATGTGTGTCCTATTTGAATCACCAAAAGAGCTTTTTTTGTTTTATTTTAGTTTGCACTAGTCGATTCTATTTCTCGTCACTGTAGTTAAAAAGCAAGAGTTCTGAAGAAGGTATATGACATTTTGTGGGAGAGGAAAAAACACACCACAGAAACCATAAGATACATGGCCCAGTGGAAATACAAATTAAGACTAGCTGTGACTAGCTGATCGTGAGCTAGGTGGGCAAAGGTAGTTTTGACTGTATGGAGAAAAACTACTCAAACTCAAACTATCTCAATCTGAATTAACAATATACACAGCGCTGCCAAACAATAACAAAGCAAAAAACAAAAATAAACATGTGTTGTGTCCTCTGTCTCAGTTCATGTCACCAAACCACAAACCACATCATCTCCAATTTCTACCTCCGTAAACCTTCACAGCCACTAGTCATAGTGTCTTCTCAATTACACCTCAGAATGTTTATCCAATAAAACTTCTCCTCTCCATTTTCATTGTGATTGCCTTATTTTAGGATTTAGCCTTTTTCCAGCCACATATCATGACAGTCTCCACCATGTAACCTGTACTCTTGCTTCAACAGACTGCATATTTGCATGGACCAGAAACACCAAGGACTCTCCAGATGCTCCTTGAGTGAAGGCTGTTTTACCCTTATTCATCCTTCAAAACCACCCACACTCCATGTTCCAGAAGAATTAATCCCTCTTTTTAGCATCCCGCTACTCCTATATTTGTACTGATACCATAACATTACCAGGTGCATTATAATCAGATGAAGATAATTTGTATCTCTCCTAGGAGACAGTGCTCTTTGTTCAGGGCAGGACTTGTCATTTAACTTTCTATATCCAGCCTCTGCAACACGGTCCAGCATCTGATTTTAAAAATCACTAATTTTTTTTTAGTTTAAGTAATCAAGTGATCACAAAACCATTGATCAAACAATAAAGCACCAAAGTGAGCAATTTGAAGTAGGTTTTTTCATTGATAATTTTATGGGATTTAGTTTCAGGGCTTTTCACAATCTTTATCCATGATTCACAATACCCTCATAAGCTAGGTATCAATTCACATTACAAGAAATCTGTCGAAGAAAGTGACTTAGAATAAAATCTTCATTCTTAGCAGGTGTGCTTGATAACCAACTACCTGGGGCTGAGGACTTTACAACTTAAACTATCTCAGCATGCAAGTGAGTGCTATTCAAAATAACTTCACTCAGCATCTGAACAGAGTCACAAAGAAAAGCTGATAATAGGAGAAATTAATAGAATCCACTTTACTGAATATTGAACCTGCTCTTATTTTATATTTTTTATTTCCCTAAACAGAAGAGTTTTCCATATGCCATATACAAGTACATTTACATCAAGAACAAGAAATGTGAATTGGCTAGAACTATAATTTTATTTTATTTTTCCTCAACATGATAAAAAGTATTCAGGTGCCTCTCTATGGGTTCTCTTCTACGTGTTAGATAAAACAGGTTAAGAAGACAGTTTCCTACCCCCTCTGGACTTAAAACTCAATAAGCAGCTAACACAGGTCTCCACAAAAATCATTTGAGTTTATAGTGCTTGCTAATAATAGTAATATTTAGCATTTCATTAAATATTAATTGCTAATTTAAACTGTTCTAAATAGGTTATGTATATTTATTCAATTAAACAATATAAAAGCCCTTTTAGTTAAGAATTATTTTTAGCCTTATTTTACAGATGCAGAAAATTAAGGACTATGAAGGCTAAATAATTTGAGCACCATTATACAGCTAGTAAGTGACAGAGCCTCAGTTCAAACCCAGATGTGTAGTTCCAGAGTCTGCACTTGATTGCTGTCTAAACTTTGTATGGTGGGAGGGGGTGGAAAAGGGGAAAGATGCTACCAAGCAGCTCAAATATTATTATTCAGTAACAATATGTGTTAGCTTTACATGTTTTTGTTCTATGTTTAAACTCTCCAGTATAGTCTATGTATACGGTTATATATGTGTGTGTATAGCTGTTTTACTCTGATCTAGAATCTTTTTTTTAGGAAGGAGAAATACACAAATATACAAAACGTACAAATACATTTTGAAGAGAAAGAAAGCTAAAAAATAACTATTAAATATTCTAGAAGTCTTAGAAATTACAACTTTAGATATCATAAGATTAAAGAAAAATAACCATTATTTTTAAAACTATCCTGGTAACAAAAGAGGTGGGACTTCAATACACTGACATGAGAAACTGAGTTTGCAATAGTGCTCAGGACCCTTTTCCATTAACAGGGAAGCCTGAGCATCCCTTGCCTTCTCTTGTGCCCTCAAGTGAGAACCAAGTTATGACTGGCTGTCTTAGGAAGAAAACAACTACTCCAGGACATAAGATGGGATGGGGTGGGGGAGGGCCAGGGAAAGGCCTGCCATTTAGCTTGTAAAGTGCAGCAGCTGTGGCCTGTTTTCACTAATATCTGACATGTTTCTTTGGCCACTTGCCAAATTGAGCTGTACCCAACACTTCTCCCATCCTTCCTGTGCCTGCAGGACCCTTTGTAACTGCTACTTGAGACTCCGGGCCTCTCCAAATCAATCCCCTCAGTTCCTTCCTCCCCTTAACATGCAGGCATCCCACCCTAATTAATTAACCCAACGCCAACTTCATCCAGGACCTTCCCACACTTTGCCCCTTCACGCAGCCCAGAAACATCAGCACATTCCTGACTTCATCACTTGTCAACTCCCTTTCTGTTAAAGACCAGTGTCCCCTTTCCCTGACCTGGCCTCTGATTTGATCTCACTTTAAAGTATCCCACTTTAAAAGACAGTAACAAATGCTGCCTTTTTCCTGTTTGGTTTGTTTATTCATGTTCACCCGGTCTATTATAATTAAAGGCTAAGGGACTTAAAAGAAGAGCCCAGGAAAATAGTTTATGCATTTGATATATGGATAAACTCAATACTAGCTTTGCAATGTAGCTCCCTTTACTTATTACTAACTGTGTGACCTTGGGTGAGTTTAAGCTGTTGTCATTCATTAAAATACTTATTGAGTGTCCATTACTATGCCACATTCTGTTGTAAATGCTGGTACTGCATTTAAGCAAATAAAAATATCTGCTCTCGGTGAAGTTTACATTTCAGAGAGGGGAGATGGCTTTTAATAAATAGATGATTTTATAATATAAATAGACATTCAGAAAAAATATAAGGAATGAGGGAAGAAGGAGAGGAAGTAATGAGATTTGGAGTAGGAGGAAAGGTGGCAACTTGGAATTTAGAATAAATAGGAATCTCTTGACTAAGGGGATTGAGGACACCAGAGGTGGGAAGGGGTGGGGGTGGGGGGTTAGGGAGAAACTGGTCAAGGGCCATGAAAAATGTTTCCATTGTGTAATGATAAAATTTTAAAAATAAATAAATGTTTTTTTAAAAAAGGAATCTCCTGATGTGATATTTGACCAGAACTGAGGAGGTGGGAAAGGAAGCCATGTGGATATCTGGGGAAAAAGCATTCCCAACAGAGGATACAGCAAGTGCAAAGGCCCTGAGACAGCTATAGCTGGTGGAGGGTCATAAAGTAGTATGAGGTGACATCAAAGTAACAGGAAACTAGAACACAGAGGGCCTTATACATGATAATAGAAAATGAGGATTTTACTTTGCAATGGGAAGTCACTAAAGGGTATTGATCAGAGGAGTAACATGTTTTGATTTACCTCTATAAAACCTCAACTAGCTCCTCTGTAAAACAGGATAATAATAAAAGTGGTTCAGATCAGCCTGCCTGCTTAAGTCCCAGCACCACCACTAGTTGTGTGACTTCAAGCTAATTTCCTAAGCCTCCATTTTCTCATTTTTTAAAGGTAGAACTGATAGTAGTTCCTATTTTGTAAGGTTGTTAAGAAAAATAGAATAGTGCATGTCAAAGTGTTTAGTATGGTGTCTAGCACATAGAAAAGCCCAAGACATGCTAATGCTATCAGGCTGGTGAGAATCAAGTGAGATATTGTATGTGTGGTACTTGGTGTATTGTCCTGCATAGTGAGCATTTATATCTCATCAGCTATTAAAAGTCAAAGGAGCAAAAGTTCATGGATAATTTTCAGGTATCTCAAAGGATCGATACAGGATTAATCAAATATTACTCTATGCAAATCACTCTGCTAGGCACCAGAAAGCTCTATGTACTCAGGTGAAAAGGACAATGTGCACATATATATATATATACACACACACTCATATATATATTAGGATATTTCTTAAAGTTCATGGAAAAATAGAATTGAAAAGTGATACAAACCTTTCTGTGAACTTTTTGGAGTACTCTTGTATGTATACATGTATATGAGACACAAACACTCTCTCTCATCTTATCAAATACACATACATCATATACACATATTGTCTTTTCTATTTTTCCACAAACTTTTTGAAGTGCTCTCGTGTGTGTGTGTCTGTGCGTGTCTGTATAATGTATTTAAAGGGGAAAGAGTTAGTTGAGACGAGTTTCTGTGTGTTGCTGACCCCTGTTGGGGGGAAAAATAAGAATCAGTCTCCTAAAAGAAAGAAATATGAATTTTCAACTCTCTGGTCCCAGTCCTGACCTGGAACCCGCTCTTGTCCACTGCGGTGATTCCACACTCATGGCTGCAGATGTGGGTTTGGGAGGCCTGGTGGTAATTTCCAGCCATGCTCCGTTAGCCAAACATCGTGCAGCTCATATATCCTTTCTTTCCTGGGACCTGAGCTACCTTAGTCTGTGGGATTGGACCTCATCTTCCTCTCCCTTGCCCACAAATACATGCGCTGACGCACGCCCGCCAAGCACAGGTCTCTTTGGAAACTCAACCGCATATCCTAATCTGGTTTTAATAGCCTGCTCACAAGAAGAGCAGGAGAGAAAGATTAATGTAGAAACCTGGAATAGAGTGCTGGTTCTTTCCTTTCTCTAAAGACAAACAAAATTTAGTGTTTTTATTCTCATTTTACCTAATAAAAAACCAGGGATGTCCTCTTGAAATCCAGTGGGAAATCATACTTGTCTTATTGTCGCTTTATAAAAATTGTGTTATCCTGCATAGGGTCAGGAAATACTTTCAGATGACATAAGCATTAAAAAGATTGATGCTGTTCATATATAATTTAAAATAAAAATGAGGTTAAACTGTAAATATGGTTTTATCTTCCAAACAATATAAAAGTTACATGTACAATGAAATTAACACAGCTCCCTGTTAGACTTTCTGATTCCATTCTAATTTTTTTTTTTTTCTTCCTTCTTTGTGTACTTATTTTAATGCCCTGCTTAGCTGGTCCCTGAGAATCCTATCTTTAACCGTTGAGGAATCCAGACCTAATTCTATTTAAACAAGACCAATTGTCTAGAATGCTCTCTTACTGATTTTTCCTCTAGTAATAAACAATTATACCAAAAATCAGTTAACTTCTTTTGCTTTCTTTTAATGGGAATCATCAAACTGTAAAAAAGGTAGATAAAGGCAGGGAGAAGTAACATTTAGATCTTAATTAGACAAAGTTGCATGATTAGAATAATGAAATGCAAAACGTCGAGAAATTGGGTGTGCCCTTTTCTTGTACAACCTGAGGAAGGGCACAGTTAGAAATCTTAATTTCAGTGCTATTTTACTCCTAAACTATTCTGTCTATGCAGAGGATCGACCATACCTGCAGGGACAACTGGAAAACAGAAACTAAAATATACAAGGCAAACCTCTCAGCAGTCTTTGTGCCCCCAGTTGATTTATGAACATTTATGAGAAAATGTGTCCTCTTTAGATCTCACGTAAGGAATCCATCTGCTCTATTTCTCCTAACATAGCTGCACCCTGGAGGGTACTCGAGAGTAAGGTGTGCGGAAGAGGGAAAGCTTTAACTTGACAATTCGCAGCTCCTCCCTGCCTCCTACTTGAAGTCGTCTCTTTTGGATGAACATTCAGACGTTGTAGCTTTCCCTGACTGTCTCTTCCAGACAAGGCCTCACTCGCTCTCTTGCAGTTCTACCCCTCTCTTCTTCTCCTGCAGAGGGCGCCATTTCCATGGGGGACTCATTGTGAGCTGCTTGCTAGGGTTCTGATTTGGTTTTGGCGGGAGGGAGCTGTCCTGGATCTGTGCTGCGGTCATTGTGCTGCCTCTGGCCCCTTATACCCTGGCACCACTCACCCATACTCTGCTGAATCGGTGCTCGGAGGGAGCGCGCTGTCCTTCCGCCCGGCTCCCCGCAGGCTCCACCTGGGGCTGAGTGCGCCGCCGCCGCCTCCGCCTCCACGCCGGGTGAACGTGAGATCACAGGCTATGCGCAAGGGAGCCTCTCCCCTACCGAAACCCGAAACCCGCTGTGCCCTCTTGTCATC
Organism: Cynocephalus volans; assembly: GCF_027409185.1. Classification (NCBI taxonomy): domain Eukaryota; kingdom Metazoa; phylum Chordata; class Mammalia; order Dermoptera; family Cynocephalidae; genus Cynocephalus; species Cynocephalus volans. Next base: position 134,540,757 of record NC_084464.1, read on the forward strand.
AGCTCTCTCCGAACGTGTCCAAGAGGGACCCGACCTGGAATTTCTACCCAGGGAGAGAAGGTTGGGCACATATGTCCTGTTCCATTGCATCCTTTATCCGCTCCTCCTCTCTGTTACCTTCCAGGGATGAAAGAAGCAGACTTACTCCTTCTTATTGCAATCTGACCAAGATCCCTTCTAAGTAGCTTTCTTGGGTCCATTCAAATGGACAAGGAGCAGGGAGAGAAAAGTTAGCTAGCCAGTAAGGAAACATTAATCGGGAAGTATTTCCAAAACATCTAGCCTGTTAGCATTATTAGAGTACTGATCGCCCATATTATGGTGCTACTGGTTATAGGTCTTTTCCCTCCACTGTGCTGAGAGCACCTTGAAAACAGGGCTGTTTTTACTCTACATTTGAGTCCTCAAAGGGTACAGCACACAGCCCAGTACTTGGCACAGGGTCGATTGATGACTGATCATAATGATCTAGATAGAGATTTGGGTATGGGCTTTCAACTTTGTGTTCTTACTTCCATTTACAACTGGAAGTGCATCAAACAAATATTTACTACCTTGTTGAAAATCTTGATATAACCCCGCTCATACATATAAAGACTAGTATGACTATGCTAGCTAAAGCGTCTGTTTCATGATGGTTACCAGGAAACATGGTGGCGTATTGTTGCTTTTTAAAATGTTTAAAACTTTCCAGAGAAATCTGTCAAAATAATTATTATCACATCCTAACTTTTTAAAAATTCTTGAAGCATAATTAACTGTACATATTTATGGGGTACTGTGTTGAATATGGATACCTGTGTCCAATACGTGATGCTCAAATCAGGATAATTATTATATTCAACATTACACAATGTAATCATTTCTTGTGGCCCTTTACCAATATTTTGCTCCACCTCTGGTACCTCAGTTCTGTTCTCTCCTTTTGAAAGTTCAGTGTATTATTGTGATTGTTGTATCTTTCTTTTTGTTTGTTTTATTTGTTTACTTATTTTGAGCTCCCACTTATAAGTGTGGACATGTGGTATTTGTCTATCTGTGCTTGGCTTATTTCACTTAACATACTTTTCTATAAGTTCATCCATGTTGCTGTGAATGGCAGAATTTCATTCTTTTTATGGCAGAGGAGTATTCCACTGTGTATATACACCACATTTTCCTTATCCATTCGTCTGTCTATGGACATTTATGTTGGTTCCAACTCTTGGCTACTGTGAATAGGGCTGTGATAAACATGGGAGTGCAGGTATCCCTTCGACATGATGATTTCCATTCCTTTGGGTATATACCCAGCAGTGTGATTGCTGGATCGTATGGCAGTTCTATCTGCAGTGGTTTGAGGAACCTCTGTACTGTTCTCCATCATGGCTGCACTAATTTACACTCCCACCAACAGCGTAGGAAGGTTCCCCTTTCTCCACATCCTCACCAGTATTTGATATTCTGTCTTTTTGATAATTGTCTGTCGAACTGGGGTGAGATGCTATCTCAGTGTGGTTTTGATTTGCATTTCCCTAATGCTTAGCAACACTGAGCATTTTTTCATGTGTCTGTTGGTCACTCGTATATCTTCATTTGGGAAATGTCTGTTCAGTTCCTTTGCCCATCTTTTTAATTGGGTTACTTGTTCTTTTAGTGTTAAGTTGTTTGAGTTCCTTGTATATTCTGGATGTTAATTCCTTGTTGGATGCATGAATATTTCCTCCCACTCTGTAGGTTGTGTTTTCACTCTGTTGATTGTTTCTTTTGCTGTGCAGAAGCTTTTTAGTTTGATGTAATCCCATTTGTTTATTTATTTTTTCTTTTGTTGCCTGTGCTTTTGGGGTCTTATTCATAAAGTCTTTGCCCTGTCCTACTTCCTGAACTGTTTCCCCCATGTTTTTATTTTTTTAAGGAGTTTTATAGTTTCAGGTCTTATATTTAAGTCTTTAATCCATTATGAGTTGATTTGGGTATAGAGTGAGAGGTACAGGTCTAGTTTTGTTCTTCTATTTATGGATGTCCAGTTTTCCCAGCACCATTTATTGAAGAGGCAGTCTTTTCTTCATTGTACATTCTTGATGACTTTGTTGAAGATCAGTTGACTGTAAGGATGTGAGTTGATTTCTGGGTTCTCTATTCTGTTCCATTGGTCTGAGTGTCTGTTTTTATGCCAATACCTTGCTGCTTTGTTTACTACAGCTTTGTAGTATAATTTGAAGTCAGGTAGTGTAATGCTTCCAGCTTTATGTTTTGCTCAGGATTGCTTTGGCTATTTGGGGTCTTTTGTTGTTCCATTGACTTTTAGGATTGTTTTTTCAATTTCTATGAATCATGTCATTAGTATTTTGATCGGGCTTGCCTTGAATGTGTAGATTGCTTTGGGTAGGTGTGGACATTTTCACATTAATTCTTCCAATCCAAGAACATGAATGTCTTTCCATCATTTTGTGTCCTCCTTAATTTCTTTCAGCAGTGATTTGTAGTTCTCATTGTAGTGATCTTTCACTTCCTTGGTTAAGTTGATTCTTAGACATTTCACTTTTTTGGTGACTATTGTAAATGGGCTTGTTTTCTTGATTTCTTTTTCTGCTAGTTCATTGTTGGAATATAAAAATGCTACTGATTTTTGTGTGTTGATTTTGTATCCTACAACTTTACTGAAATTGGTTATCAGCTCTAAGAGTTTTTTGGTAGAGTACTTAGGTTTCTCTCTATATAGGATCACATTGTCTGCAAATAGGGACAATTTGAATTCATCTTTTCCAATCTGGATGCCTTTTATTTCTTTCTCTTGCCTGATTGCTTTGGCTAGTATTTCCAATACTATATTAAATAGGAGTGGTGAAAGTGGGCATCCTTGTCTTGTTCCCATCCTTAAAAGGAAAGATTTCAGCCCCCGCCCCCACCATCAAGATGATATTGGTGGTGGATTCATCATATATAGCTTTTACTGTGTTGAGATACTTTCCTTCTATTACTAATTTGCTGAGAGTCTTTATCATAAAGGGATGTCGAATTTTGTCAAATACTTTTTCTGTGTCTATCAAGATAATCATATGGTTTTTGTCCTTGATTTCACTGAAGTGGCATATCACATTTACTGAGTTGTATATGTTGAATCATTCTTGCATTCTTGGTGAATCCCAGTTGATTGTGATGTATAATATTTTTGACGTGTTGCTGTATTCTGTTTGCTAACATTTTGTTGAGAATTTTTGCATCTATGTTTATCAGAGATATTGACCTATAGTTTTCTTTTTTTGTTGTATCTTTGTCTGGTTTTGGTATTGGGGTGATGCTGGCCTCATAGAATGAGTCTGGTAGAATGGCCTCTGTTTCAGGTTTTGAGTAGTTTGAAGAGAATTGGTATTAGTTCCTCTTTAAAGGTTTGGTAGAATTCAGCAGTAAAGCCATCCAGTTCTGGGCTTTTCTTTGTTGGGATACTGCTGATTACTGCTTCAATCTTATTGCTTTTTATTGGTCTGTTCAGGTTTTCTATGCATTCTTGTTTCAGTCTTGGTAGTTTGTATGTGTACAGAAATTTATCCATTTCCTCTAGGTTTTCAAATTTGTTGGCCTATACTTGTTTATAATAGTCTCTAATGATTCTTTGTATTTCTGTGGTATCTGTTGTAATGTCCCTGTTTTCATTTATAATTTTTGTCATTTGGGTCTTCTCTCTTTTTTTTAGTTAGCCTAGCTAATGGTTTGTCTATTTTCTTTATCTTCTCAAAAAAAAAAACAAAAAACGTAACTTTTTGTTTCATTGGTCTTTTGTATTGTTTTTGGGTCTCTACTTCATATAGTTCTGCTCTGATCTTAATTATTTCTGTCTGTCTACTAATTTGGGGATTGAATTGTTCTTGTTTTTCTATTCTTTGAGGTGTAGCATTATTTTGTTTATTTGAAATATTTCTATTTTTTTGATGTAGGCATTTATTGCAATAAACTTCCTTCTCAGTACTGCTTTTGCAGCATCCCACAGGTTTTGGTATGATGTATCTTTATTTTCATCAGTTTTGTGGAATTTTTTGATTTCCTGTTTAATTTTTCTTGGACTCATGTCATGCAGGAGCATGTTGTTTAGTTTCCATGTGTTTCTGTAGTTTCCAGAGTTTCACTTTTTATTGATTTCAAATTTTAATCCATTGTGGTCTGAGAAGATACTTGAACTAATTTCAATTTAAAAAAATTTGTTGAAGCTTAATTTGTGACCTAACATGTGGTCTATCCTGGAGAATGTCCCATGTACAGATGAGAAGAATATATGTTCTGTGGTTGCTAGAGGAAATGTTCTGTAGATATCTGCCAAGTCCAGTTGTTCTACAGTGTGGTTTAAATCCTGTGTTTCTCTGTTGATTTCTTGCCTAGATGATCTGTCCAATGTTGAGAGAATGGTGGTGCTCAGGTATCCAACTATTACCATACTTGGGTCTACCTCTTTCCTTAGGTCTCATAGTGTTTGCTTTATATATCTGTGTGCTGTGATGTTAGATGTATATATATTTATGATTGTTATGTCTTCTCATTGGATAGATTACTTTATCATTGTATAATATTCTTCTGTGCCTCTTGTTATGGTTTTTTGTTTAGAGTTTTAACCAATTTAAGAATAGCTAATCCTGAGCCTATTAATCTGGAAGTCTATATCTCTACCAATACCTGGGAAGATTTTCACTATTATTTCATTAAATGTGTTTTCAATGCCTTTTTCATTCTCCTCCCCTTCTGGAACACCTATGATTAGGATGTTTGTGTGCTTAAAGTGATCTGCTAGCTCTCTTAGATTGTATTCATTTTTTTTAAAATTCTTTTTTCTTTGTGTCTGCTTGGGTTATTTCAAAAAGACTGACTTCAAGGTCAGGAATTCTTTCTTCCACTTGCTCTAGCCTACTGCTTATACTCTCGATTGTAGTTTTTATTTTGTTGAATGAGTCTTTCACCTCCGGGAGTTCTGCTACATTCTTTTTATGGTACTTATATATTTGTAAATATCCTCCTTCATGTCCTGGATTGATTTTATCATGTCATTGTGTTGTCTAACTGAGTCTTCTTGTATATCACTGAGTTTCCTTAAGATTGTTACTCAGAATTCCCTTTCCAACATATCAAAGGTTTCCTGTTTTATGCTGTCTGGTATTTGAGAATTATAGTGTTCCTTTAGTAGTGTCATATTTTCTTTTCATATTTCTACTATCCCTATGTTAATGCCTAGTTATCGGGTGGTTGCTTCTTCTATTACTCTGGAGTGGCTTTAGAGGAGAGAGGCTCCCTCCTATAGATTTGATATATATTGCCTGTTGGATGTGGTATTTTAGTTTTGGTTCTGTGTAGAGTCAGTAGTTTTAGTAGTTCTGGATAGACTCAGTTGATCCAGGTGGACTCAGTAGACTTCCAGGAGATTCCAGCAGCTATGTCTGTGGATGGGGCTGCAGGCGCATCTAGGCCTATGCAAGTGGGTGGGGACCATGTCGGCTGCCGGGTCACCTGGATCACTTGGCCCATGTGTGCAGGTGGGACTATACAGGTGGTTGTGGCAGGTGGGACCACACAGGTAGCAGGGATGTCTAGGACCACATGGGCAGCTTTATGGCTGGACATCTTTTTATCTTTTTGCCTAAAATATCAAAAAATTATTGTCTTACAATTCTGGAGACTAAAAGTCTGAAATCAAGGTATTAGCAGGGCCCCATACTCTCAAAGGCACTAGGGGAGAACACTTCCTTACCTCTTCGAGCTTCTGGTACTTGTTGACAGTCCTTGGCATTCCTTGGCTTGTTGCTTCATAACTCCAGCAACTGCTTCTGTCTTCATATGGTCTTCTTCCGTCTGTGTCTGTGTCCAGATTTCCTTAGTCTTACAAAGGCACATCATTGAATTAAGGGCCAACCTAATTCAATACAATCTCATCTTAACTTGATTACACCTGCAAAGACTCAATTTTAAATAAGGTTATATTCACAGTTCCTAGGTAGCTATGGATTTTGGAGGGACATTACTCAAGTATGTTTGGAAATTTTAATACTTCATTCTCAGTAACTGATAGAATGAGTAGGCAAAAATCAAAAAGGATATATCAACCAACTTGATCTAATTGACATATATAGAACACTATAACCAACAATGGCAGAATGCAGTCTTTTTAAGTACACCTAAAACATTTACCAAAATGAGCTATATGAAAACCAAAATTACATCCAATTCCAAAAGATTAAAATAAAATTAAAAACAATAATGAAAGAAATATATAAAACCCCCAAATACTTGGAAATTATTAAAACACTAAATAACACATTTCTAAGTAATTTTGGAGTTATACAAGCTTCTAAATTTCTTCTGTGTCCAAACAAGGAATCAGAAGGAAAATTAGAAACATTTTGAACTGAATGTTACTAAAGACATAATGGACCTAATATCCATTTTTTACAGGCTTACCTAGAAAATTTGCATCTCATGAACATTTGAAGTCAAAAACTGTTAAAGGGATGAGGGTAAGATGGTCTCATCCAGCTGCAGTTAGATAAACTACCTATTGGTTGGTTGTTTATTTTAAACATACACTTTATTTCATTAAAATATTGTTTCCTAGAAGTCAGTACATCTACCTGCATCCAATAGACCTAAACAACCCCTTAGATAGAAGCGACCAAGATTTCCAAGCTTTCAACTTCTTGGAGAGATTTTGAAAGAAGTTTTTAAAAAATTAAATATATGTATATCCTATAGCATATATTGGTACATGCATACACATTTATGTACATATATCTGTATCATATATAAAACATATCAATTTGTCACAGGATTTTCTAACATGTAATCAATTAACCTAGAGGCATGAGCCTTACTGAATATTCAGATTTTTTTTCAATTGTATGAGTGCATTTCTCTGGTAAAGGATCTATGATTTTCATATGATTCTTAGAGAAACCCATGAACCCAAACCTTTAATAACCAATTTTAGAGATAAAAGCGTATTTTAATCCTGTTCTTTACTCTCTGTATTCTCTTTTCTCCAGGGACCCATTAGGGTATTGGTTTGCTGGTAACATTTTGGGTGCACAAGTAGTGCACATTGTAAAGCATTAGGAATATTTTTTTTTTAATGCAAAGAATGGCCAGATGTGATAATATAACACAGCTCTATTTGAGACCCTTGATTTGTTTAAAATTTAAGTAGCATCACATCTCTACATAACTAACTTAAAATAAGCATGGAAACAGCTTTTGTGCTGTCTCTGAGGCCAAAAAAATAAATGCAGCTCTGCACATTTTTTATTTGAAAACATTTACAAACGACATGCAAGGCATAAACATTGGCCAAAAGCCATATAGCTAAGCATTGTGTTAAAAAAAAAAAAAAAAAAAAAAAAAACACTGTATGTTTTTAAGCCAGAAAGTATTTATCAGTTCTTTGTTTCCCACTTATTAAATTAGGAATAAAACCAGGGCAGGGGGCAGGGGGGGGGGGCAGAGAACATGTTTAAAGTGGTATGCTGTAAGTATTCCATTTAGAGTTAATGTCCATGACGACTTTTAAAAATCCAGACAAAATTGACCAACAGCCTGTGTAAACAATCATGCAGGACTGAAGAGGACTCCCCTAATTAGATTAACAAGAAAATGGTCCTAGAGGCAGCTTGGTGAGACACTGAGATTCAAAATTAATGAAACAAATGTGTACTAAGAGAACTGATTCTACACATATGTTCTGACTGCTTCTGCTTAGATTAATGTTTTCCTGCAAATAAAACCGGTTTAGCTCAAATAATGCAACTATAAAGATGAATCTACAGTAAGCAAGGTATTTGCTCATTCAGAGCCAAGATATGAGAGTTATTCTAGAAAAATATTAAATGGCCAAAACTACTTTGGAATCTCTAACTACAGCACATGTAAAAGTGTTAGCCTATATGACAATGGGTAAACAAGTCTCAAAACAAATCCAAATTTATGATGTCTTCAAGATGTAAGTGTCAGAATTATGTAGCATGACATCCCATTTAAGCCATATATGGCTTTCCTGTGCCTCTGAGTAAAATGCTCTGCCACTCATCCTTAATTATGATGCCAACATCCATCTTGGAATCCACTTGCATCTTCGAAAAGAGTTAGTAAGATGTACATGAATAGGTATTTCTATGAAAGAAATCCTGATAATTTGCTTTCAGAAGGTGATAGTCTGGAAATGACATTGCAACTAAAACATCCTCATTGAAATCAACATTTAGCAGTGCATTTTTTCACATTATGGTATTAAACATGTGCTTTGCTTCAGGGTTCCGTCAGAGGTGTAGTTAATGTATGAATAACTATATATATGAATATAAGTGGAAAATTTATGAATCCAGGGAAAAAGACACTTAGAAGGCAGTATCATCTTCTCGTGCTGTCTAAGATTGCTCTCAGGAAGGCCTAGTGGACCAGGGCCATTGCCGCTGCTGCTTTCTCTTCCCTAGCTGTCCAGGTGTCACAGAATTGACAAGTCCACATTCTTAAGCTGTGTTTCCTAACTTAGTCTGACACTAAGTACTCCAAGCTGTGATTTAAGCCCATTTGCTTTTTTTCATTCCCCAGGGGTGATTCCCAAGAAAGAAAACTGAATTGTTCTGAGAAATGGTGTTTGGCAATCCTAATTACCATCAATGAAGAATCATCACACCCTCATGGTTTCACTATTTTCGACCAGTATACAGATGTTGCCAACTCAAAGGTCTGTGGGGCCAGGTGGTCAATGTGAGGTCAATGGAAAGCAGAAGTATGTGCCCCTCATAAAATGAGCAATCATTATTCTATCCCACCTGTCATCTTACAAAAAGAACTTTGTGTGTGGCTTTTCAAAATTTTTCTCAAGATAACTCAGGTATCTGAATTTTTATGTGAATACCCCTAATTGTTAAATGTGGACTCTAATTCCAAATTTCTTAAATATTGTGTAGACCTGCAAGCTTGGCATAGCCACAAATGTTTCACAAGTCTGTGACTTCTGGGAGAAGAGCTTCCTGAAACCAAGGTTTTGCCATGAGGCCATGTGAAATTGAACACATGACCTAATCTCTAGGGCTTCAGTGACCTCATCTGTAGGATGGATGAAAAGGCGGCCCCAACAACAGCCCCTGGAGTTCTTTGCAAGGTGAGCACTTACCAATTCTGAATTATAATCATCCTCCCCACATCCAATTCTATTTCTTAGATGAGGGAATGGGCTCTGACCTAACTGCTAACAATGGAACAAGTATACCTCAATCTATCAAGATCCAGTACGACTAGCTTTCTGTATTCAATTCCACACCACTGATTTTTAAAAATTTATTTTAAAAAAACATTGTACTTGTAAGTATAAAATCAATTAAGATTCACTGTTGAAAAATTAGTAAGTACAGATAAATGAAGAAAAATCCCTTTAAAACATTCATATTCCCACCAAATATCTTGATATAGATCTTTTAAATTTTTTTTCTAGGTATATATTGTTTTTTTTAAAAAATGACATCATACACAGTGCACTGTTTTGTAACCTGCTTTTTTCTACTGAATATATTTATTCAATAAACACTGATTCTTTAAAGGAATATAAAGGCAGTTCTTATGATGAGATTAATTTCAATTCACTTCATTCACCTTAAGCACAAATGTGTACAATTCGTCAAGAGTATAGTGTTGAGAATCAAAAAAACAAAAAGAACACAAACAAAAAAACACAAAGCAACCCCCCCCAAAAATAGCTTTCTCCAAATTACCTAGTAATTTAATAATATAATTCTCAAAATGTTAAAAATAAAAATCTAGGATTATTACCCTGTAATAATAAAGCCTTTGAGATCTAGAGTAAAATCAGATTAAAATACACTTATTACATCATGAAGGATGTCATTTAGATATAAGGAAAAAATATTAGAGAATATGACTTGTTAATAGTCCCAATAATGAATCTAGAGAGAATGAAGGGAAACAGGAGAAGGTCACTGCAACCAACTTCAAAAATTCTAGAATGTGTATGTGATTGGAAAGAGAAAAATAAATATAATTCATATATATTAAATATATTTATATAATACATTAATATAATAAAGCGTATGTTAATAAGTAAAATGTCAAGTATTTGAACTCTCTTCTCTACTAAATCTCTTACTATTTAAAACACATTTTTAAAAATGAATTTGGGATTCAACACTGGTATAAATTTTTGTTCACATTTTCCTGGAGGACTTTAATTAGTGAAATAAATAACCAGCAGGCTAATTTATAGCTGAGAAATAAGAAATCAACATTTTGGAAGGCGGTAAATCATCATTTTGTTGAGTTCCTTGGCCTTCTCTTGACCAAAAACTGACTAGGTTATAAAAGTACAGAGCCAAGAGTGGGCGAGGCACAGAGCAAATGTGAAAAAAAACTCATCTATAATACAGCAAGACAGTGAAATGATTCTCTAATAAAAATTATTTTTCTCCTTGTCAGTAGTCCAAAATACTAGTACAGATTTTATTTCAAAACGAGTTTCTTCCTTATTGTTTTAAATAAGTTCTGATCACTTTAAAAGCAAAACTTTGCAGAAAAACATATTAGTGGATTTGATCTGGTCAATAGTCTACTCTCAAACTTCTGTGAACCAGTGTTGAGTTCCATTAAAAAAAGACACACACACACACACACAAATCCATTCAAGATGCTGTGTCACTAGCTTTATACTCATATTTAGAAATTATTAGGCTCATCCAAAGTTGATGAGCCTAATAATTTCTAAATATAACTTCCCATATTTTCGTTTGCTTCATGTGTACAAGACACTGATAAACTTTCCTGCAAGGCATCCTGTTCTCCATTCCTGAGATTAAATAAATCAAATATATAAAATCATCTTGTTATACAGATGCTTCCTTTCCCCAACCCAAATATTCTTATAAAAATTTAACAAGAAAATTTTAAAACATCTCATCAGGGTTGTTTTTACAAAGCAACTGTTAGTTATAAACAATCTTTTAGGTCTGAAGGAGATTTAAAATACTTCAAAGGCTTGGTCTAAACCCCTAAATCCAGGTTGCTCTCATATATTTTCTAAAACATCGTATGTTAAGTTTAGTGCTTAAAAAGTCTTTTAAATGTTTTGTTATGCATTGGAAAAGTTTAAATGAATCTCATTCTAAGAAATTGACATTCTCTGGAATTTTCATTTTTTACTGATTCTTTCCAAAAGATAAAGAAACAAGAGCCTATGTTCACTGTTTTTCTGTAAATATCTTCAAACTTCTTAAAGAAATAGCACATCTCATCTGCCCAGGACAGTGTATATTAATATATTTTGATGTATGTTGAAAAAGGAAATTCCTCACAATCTAGTTCTTGCAGATGGTCTTCTTGTTACTGTTCTTATCAAGAAAGAGACTCATCTGTCTTCTTTTAGTATATTCTATAGGTCAGTGGCAAGAAAAAACAAATAAAGGCCATTTTGATCATTATTAGAAGTTTGTTCAAATATTAACTACAAAAATCCTGCTATTCTGAGTTGGTTAGTTAATTTCAGTGATACATAGATTTTTTAAAACTCTGATGTGAATAATTTATAAAACATGCACAATGGTGTGATTTATTTTAAACTAAAGGTCATAAATACATTTTTTCACTGTAAACTTTAGGTGATGATGTAGACTGGGTTTACCATGGCAGGTTTGGGTTATTGAAATAAAATAATCAATTTCTGGAGGCAGTGTTTTTTATTTCACAGGAAAGTTTCAGTTGGACAGAATAAATAATTCCTTAGCTTTCCACTGTCCTTTTCAAGAAAAAAAAAGTATAAGCAACAATAATTTATTATTTCCTATTTTAGTACTTATTTTGAAATTTTTACAACCAAGAGGAACACAGATAATTCTTTAAAGGTCCATTTCCTCTAAAATAAAACAACGTGTATCTCTTACCACTAGCTAGACATATTCTCCTCAATTTCAAAATTGGAAAATAAAAGAAGCAAATGTTTATCTATTTGTTATATTTGTTATTACGTTAGTTCTATTTACCCATGCAAAGTAGCAGAAGTTTTAAGAGATATTAATTTACATGCCTATTTTGCTCAATGAATCCTGTAATCTTTCTGTATTATGTGTGATGTGTTTTATGTTTTATATTTTATGTTTTATGTATTTTACAAAGTTCTTAAGTGTTCATCACGACATTGAGGAGTCATCCTTTTAAAAAAAGATAATCTTATTGTGATATTTATTCAGAATCATATCATGGTTATAGTTACTCTTTACTTTATTCCTTCTGAATTTTCACATTTTTCCAAAATGGATTAAATGTGCCTATTTTTTAAAACAGAAGGAAATGTGAATCATATTTTCTAAAGTCCCAAGGAATGTCCATCGATTTCCTATTCTATCTCTTAAGTATACATTGAAATTAAAAACCCAGAAGTAAATAGAAACTAAAGGTATAAGGTTTTTCTCCTCTTGCAGAAAAATATATGTAGTTGATTTTCAACTGATATTTTGTAATGATTGCTGCTGAAAGAATACTGTACTTATAGTGAAAACAGACTTTATTCCATCTTCATTACAAAATTAAGACTTTAATAATTCCCTCTTTTTTATTTCCTACTAACAATCCTAAACAAGAAACTATTTTGGCTGGCCAGTTAACTCGGTTGGTTAAAGCACGGTGTAATAACACCAAGGTCAAGGGTAGTTTGAATCCCCATATCAAACTCAGCCACCAAAAAAGAAAAAGAACTTTATTTAGAACACTTGTATGCTTACTTTTGTAAGTTACTAGAGTAGCAAGTTCAAATTCTTTTATATCCCCTCCTTTCCCCCCACACACAGACACACACACACACACAAGCACACAAGCACAGAGTTGTGTATCTGGGCACACAGAAAATATTCAATCGTTGGACATTTATTGGGCACTCGTAGCATTTGGCAATGACACCCTACCTGTGATATTTCAACTCAAGTTACGTATACTTGTTACAGTTCAGGGCCTAACTCTGAATACTCAGAGCCCAGTTTCCTGAAGTGAGATCAGTGTTTACCACAGTTGTTTTGTCCTTCTCTATATTTTCTCCAAGATCCAGTCCTTACCCATCAATAGAGAATCTCCAAAAGACTTATATATAAAAAAACTTATATCCCAGTAGGATATATGCTTATTTCCCAATTATTCATTCTCTACTCCCCAGAACATGAGTCTTGATAGCCTATATAGTATTAGTAGCTTATATAGTACAGTAGCCCATACTGTTTAACTGTCCAGGTAATAATAATAGTAACCAATGTTCTTATACTGCAAAAAGACAGGAGAGAAGGTGATACATATCCTTAGAATAAAATGCAAATTACATAACCAGATTCCAAAGTCCATGATAAATTTTTCCTTCCCTCCTACAAAGATAACAAATGTCTGGATTTTATGCATATTAATTCGATCATTCATTCTCTTATTTGTTCACTTATCTTCGTGTCTTTTAATAAAGTTTAAATGGAAGCCAGTAGATGGTCTATACAATGATTTTAGAGAGTGATTTGTGTGCTACTGATATCAATATACATATTGTAAGATTAATTACTGTGTCCTAATCTGAGAATAGTTTGTCAGGATGCCGCTTGTCCTGTAACACGTAAATAACATGCAGTTATAAATCTCTGTATAATCAAGAAGGTAAATATGTACAGCTATAAGAAAGGCTAAGTTTATTTATATCTGTGAAAGAAATGCAGGTCTCATTCCTTTCCTTGCAAAGAAAATTATCGAAGAGTCATTCTGCAATGAAAAATCGTATATCTGGGGTGTCCAAGCATATTGCCAAATGGTTTTAACATTCTGCATTACACCAAAGAACCTTCCTATAGTATTTAAAACCCAAATATGCTTGGTCCTGTGTAGGGGCACACCCGGAACCAAGCTTTCCAAACTCAGGAGAATGTTTTCTATGCAGTATATCTTTTGAAGTCCTAGATCAGGAAAAGGGGGTCAAGAGCTTTAGCCAATAAGAGGTCAACTGATTGGGATATTTTCATCTGAACTCCATACCCTAAAAATCATGCTACCATTCTTAAAATTTCATTCTTAGACCACTTACTTCACCCAATTCCACAGCCACTTCTTGCCTATACAATTTTTTATGGGACTTCAAGTTAAGGGATATAGCTTATGTCTAGATTTAGAATGTGAATGTATTTAATCAAAATGACACAAGAAAAGGGGAATTGGAAAGCCCTGATGTCCTGTTGAATCTTGTTGCATTAACTCTAAACCTCACAAAGCTCAGAAAATGTTGTGTTCTCTTCCAACTGAAATATAATCCTGGATCTAGTCTGCTTGGGTTATAAAAAGTCAATGGCCTCTTTTTCAGGGATTATAACTTCAACCTTGCTACCATAGCTGAGCCTGAATAACTAGAATCTATATCTTTAAAACTATCTCTTGCAAATTGAAAGAGATCTACTTTATTTCCTTTGAAGCATAATGTACACTGAGAATTTTGCAAAAGTGTTGCTTATGCTACCAAAGCGTATTTTCTTTTTCTGAATTATCTATAATTATTAACCATGTAGTAACAACCACCAACTCTATAATTCACTCTGCACAATATAAACCTTAATTTGGTTGGAATTAAATTAGGTATTTCAAAGACAGTAAACTGCTGTGTACTACGGATTACGTTCCATGTAATTTTTGAGTCCTCAAAAGGTCTCAGATATTCTAAGAAGTGCTAGGTGAATCAATGTAATAAATAATCACTTTTGTAATATCCAAAAGCAGAGAGATTTTAATACCTATGGTTGGAAGTCAATAAATATCTGTTGGATGAATATCTGACCCCTTTTACAGAGAACATATACAAGTGCTAATAGCCGTACATACAATCTAATCTATCTATCTAATCTAATTTATCAATCAATCAATGTATCTAATCCATCTCACTGGGTTTCTACTTTGTAAACAATAATTTTTTAAGAATACATGTGGAAGCCAGATCCATCACCTTTAAAAGGCAGAATACCAGAGGTATTCAACTCACCCCCTAAAAAAATACAAATGATCCTGTAGCCATGGAAATATTCACTGGTAGCATCAAACCATAAAAGGTTAAAAAGTTCTGCTTACCACATGTAACAGAATACTATCTAAAGTGTTAAATGCATATTCTGTGGGAATACAGTATTTACAGTAGCAAACATCCAAGAATTTGGGGTTAGCAGAAGCAAAAATAACCATCCAAATTGTACCAAATGGAAAGTCTATAAGAAAATATGATTAGTTCCTAATAGTTCAATGTAACATGATTTGGTTAACTTTATTAATTTGCTAATCTGCAAACAAAACAATTTTTTTCTGTTTTCCAGGTCCCTTTCTTCTAACTGGTTCAAATGAATAGAAAAATTAAAGAATTCTTGACTCCTATGGTGCTTCTTAGAGATAAACTGTATGCATGTATCAGAGAAAAAAATTCACAACCTGGTAAACGGGCAGAAAACTTGGGTTAGAATTCTATTTCTTTCATGGTGAAGAGCAAATTTTCATAATATCCTACAGACATTCAGATCAAACAGAGATTGGCACTATCTATACAACCAAAGCACAATGGGGCACAAAAATTTGTACGTGAACATTTACAAGTAGCATTATTCATAATAGTCAAAAATGGAAGCAACCCATTTGGGGTTGAAAATGCCCATCAATTGATGAATAAATACATAAAATGCTGTGTATTCACACAGTGGAATCTTATTCAGCCATAAAAAGGAACAAATTACTGATAAATTCTACAATATGGGGAACCTCAAAAACATATGCTAAGTGAAAGAAGTCCGTCACAAAAGACAACATATTGTATTATTCCATTTGTACGTAATTTCCAGAATAGGCAAATCTGTAAAGACAAAGTAGATTAGTGGTTGCCTAAGGCTGGGGTGGGGAAAGTGCCTTCCAATGAGCAAGAGGTTTCTAGGAGAGGGGGGTATGAAAATGTTTAAAATTAGATAGTAGTGATGATTGCACAATCCTATGAATACAGTAAAAGGCCTTGAATTGTATGCTTTGAATGGGTGAATGGTATAGTAGGTGAATTATATCTCAATACAGTTGTTTTTTAAAAAGCAGAGGGGGACTGGCTGATTAGCTCAGTTGGTTAGAGTGTGGTGCTGATAACACCAACGTGCAGGGTTTGATCCCTGTACCGGCCAGCTGCCAAAAAAACAAATAAACAAAAATAAAAAGCAGAAGGGAAGGTTGAATAATTATCTAGGGTCAGATTTGTTATTTGGAGGCAAGATTATCTACTTGATTTTCTGCACAACTCAAATTCACTAGAAAATTATTGTTAGTTCTACTTTTTTTGATAACGGTCTTCTTGTATTTCAAAACTATTTTTAAGTTTTTAAAAAATCTCTTCCTTTAAAAAAATATCTAACAGACACAGTTACAAAGTATGCCAGACTTTTTAAAAATCACGTTAAAAGAGAATAATCAAAAATGTTACAATCATCACAATTGGTACCAAATTATTATTTTTATCTTAATTTTTCATTCCTGATTCATTTGTAATCGCTGTTGTTCTATTCTAATGCTACAATAACTTGCCTCAACCAAAACGAAGCTTTATTTTCATGCTTGTCAGCATTAACCTGAGCTAATTATTTACCTGGGGTGTTATCAAAAAAATGATTTATTTTCAGAATAAGGTAATAATATCTAAAATAACACTGTTACGCCCTGTCACCCACCAAAACACTCCGGAATGAGAAAAGAAAATTTGATTGGTTTAACTGACCTCTTACAGTTTAACTTCAAATAAATTCTATGATGGACATTTAGGAATCTAATTTGGTAATCCTAAGAAACTCCTTCCTACTCCTAGTCCATCCCTAACGCTCTCCAAAAGGTTCAAGAAACAGCAATTATAACATTGACATCTAGCTGTAATTCTGTAAAGTATTTCCTATATTCTCCCCGGTATTCTCTTTAAAATCATCCTAGGTTTCCTACAACCTAGAAGATTCTGTCTTTAACTACAACTTTCACATGCTGATATTTTCTGTCATTTCTGTTTGGCACAGAAACAAACTGGAAAATCTGATAAACAAAAAAATACCTCAAGTGACAAAAATTATTTCATTCTTGGCTCCACTAAGGGCTCCAAATTTCTGGTGTGTGGCAGATCTTTTCCCAAAGTAAGATCTTACTAGCCCCCAGTGTACATCTGTACCTTATCTTTAACCACTGTTTAAACTCCATCTCTAACAAATCAAGCAACATCTACAAAATTGACTTATAAAATTGGTAAACTCTCTACGCAACAGAGTTCCAGAAGTTCATAATTGTATCAGTGATGCCACAGTAGAAAGTAAATGGTGAATGCATCATGGATCTTGACTGAAAATTGAACCCCATGTCAGCTGAGCTAATCGGGAGCTGCCACTGGTGACAGGGAAGTTGGTGCAAGGGCCTTTGCACAGATAATCCACCCCTTGCTATCAATCCAAATGGGTTCTGTGAGCATCTCCTGAAAACCTGGAACTCTGCTCACAGCACAAAGGCAGGACCAAGCAGAAACATCTCCAGAGCCACACCTTCTCCTTTGAAAGAAAATTTGTCAGGTGGATTTTCAAATAAAATCACCTAGAATTATCTATTATCTCCCCCTAGAAACTCAAATGTTTAGAAATATAAACACAGTATATATTTTCTTTTCAGTGTTTTGTAAAGCTCAAGAACTCTGCATAATAATCACATGCATGTCAAATGATTTGCAAAGAGTAAATTTTGAAAAGGATATTAGATAAGAAAATTGAATGGGAAAACATAACAATCAAAAAAACATTTCATTACTGAAATTTTGCCTTTGTGGAAGAAATATTATAATAATGTTATTTGTTCAAACAAAACCCACTTGACACTCTCACAGATGTTTAGGAAAAGATGTGTGTATCTCTTTATATTGATCACTTCTCTCTGAAGTCAATTTCATTTCTCTCAGCATTCTGACCATCTACATTCGTGGATGAATCCATGGGTATCTTCGTGGGTAATTCGTTTTACACATGAAATGTAAAAAGATATCTGGAATATATTCATTACAAAATCGATGTTACCTGCTAAATCTTTCTAGTAGTTATTTGGTTATCACCAAAATAAAATGAGTGAGATTTGCTGCTTTCTTCCTTTTTTTTTTTTTTTTTTCCTCTCTCTCTCTCTTCCTTAAATGACGGTTGTGGAAGTAAATGGAATAATTCTCTTTTATTTTAGATAATTTGAAATTTACTTGAAGTCTATCTGGACCCCATTACAAAAGCTACCCGTGAGCCAGTCCTGGGCGTCCTGTGAATTTCACCCAGCGGTGTTGCACCAAGATTGCAAGAGTAGCGGAGGGCAGAGCGCGCGACGCCACGTGTAAGATAGCAATCATCGGCTCTATTAAAGCGACTCCAAATCTCCCAGCTCCGCACTCAAGATTCACAATAATTTTCGGTGTTAGCGCTCGCTAGGCGACAGGTTGATGGGGCAGTAGGTGGGAAGGAAAATGACCCTGGAAGGAGAGTGTTGGTTTTACACCCGCTGGGTATCTGTTACATGTGAATTTCCTCTGGCGCCAGCAGGTATTTTGAACAGGCAACCAGAGGGATCCCAGAGGGAAAGGACGGGGTGGGGAAGAGGGAGCTGTAAGTTTGGGGATCAAAGCTTTAGAGAGCCCGCAGGAAATAGGTAAGATCCAGATCGATTTGCCAAAGGGCTTTAAGTGGGATGTGGAAGTTATTTCGAATTCCTAAGGCTTAGAGCAGCAGGGGAAGGAAGTGGAAAGGTGGGGAGTAAACAAGATCTCAGAGGACAGTGTATACCAGACAGGCCCACAGGGCACATGAGAGGCATTCCCTTCCTTTTTCACCCTGGGGACCGCAGAAGGACAACTCCAGCCGGCAAATGGTGCCAGAGTGCAGGGGGTGAGCTGCGACCGCTCCCAGTGACCTCGCGAAGCCCGGAGGGGAGGCCGAGGCTCTGGGGCCAGCCGGGGGCGCTGACTTTCGCTCAGAGGCCGCGGCGAGTCTTCTCCGGAGGTCTCGGAGGCAGATCCATTAAAGGCCGGCTGCCCGCTGAAGCGCACAGTAAAAGTGACTGCGATTTATTTGGATTAGTCTCTATAAAGGTCTGGGAAGACAGGTATTTATCCGATGCGGGACCTTGACAAATTGACTGGGCCGTGCAAGAGAGGACAGTCCCTCTGATCCGGGCGGTGCTGGGGCAAAAGGCAGGTTCCTCCCACCTGCTCCCGGCCCCAAGGGGCGCGCACCGCAGCAGAGAGGCGGTTCTCCACCTGCCCGCCAAGGTGCCCTCTCCTGGCTCGGGGGTCTGGGGCTTGGGGCTGCAGCTTCCAAGCCTCCGGGGGAGATTTCCGCTCACTCTCCGGTGGCACCTTCTCCCCAGGTTCCGGGAGGGTCACTAAATCTGTGATCTGGCCCTGTTGCCCTTCAGGTGACCCAGTACCCTGGAGTGCCCACCTGGGTAAAAGTCGTTTAGTCTGGCAGTATCCGGGTCATATATCTGACAGGTTGTTTAGAAGTCATTTTTTAAAACACTGACAAAGTGCTTTGAACCTGAAATTTAATTCCACATAATATAGAATACGACTATAATATGTTGGTTCTTAGTTGAAGATCATCTTAACCCTTGGCGTCAGTGACTGCAAGGAGAACTTCTCCAAAAGGCGACCCTTGATCTTACAGCTCATACACCTAACGTGAAAAGAACAAACCAAATTCAATCTTCCTATGTTTCTGAACTTTATTTCTCAGAATTTATTTCTGTCGTTAACATAATAAGCGTTACATTAAAATCCTTTAAAAGCAAAGACATTTGTACTAAATATCTACCAACAAAGATAAATAGGTAAATTTCTAACTTTCAGTGCCATCAAAAGAAATTATTTCTCCAGCAGTAAACTTTTAATGTAAGTTATTGCATCAGGTAATGCAAATATGTAAGGTTAGACACCTAAAACACATAATTCTGACCAGCAACTCGGACTGTTGATTACAATTAAACTTAATCACTTTGCTCTCAGGATATGAAACAGCACTTTTGGGAATAATTTCTCAAAAGGTGTGCATGAAGCCATGAGGGTCATTTCTGTAATTATTTGCCTTTACTTTGGTTAAAGACCTAAGACTGGGAGGGTGATCTGAATAAATTTTTTCTTATTCAGTAAAAGAAATCGGATCGCTTTAGCTAAAAAGATAAAAGTTCAATATGGCCAGAAGATGAGGATTTTAGTTCTTTTGATGGAGACTATTTGAACCTGAAAATTTTGTGTGGTTATCTATCTTGCTAAAAGTCAGGGCGAGATAAAGTGTAACCTGGCTCTGATTTCTGCTGGAAAGAAAACATTGAAATGACTGCTCATTTATCACTGTACCCACACTTCCCCTCCTCCACCTTGGTTTAATTGACAATGTAACACCGAGCTGTTTGTGTCTTTCCTTGACTGTTGGAAATGAAACCAACCTTGCTGAAGGGTGAGTTTTAAATTATCGGGTTTATTATGTAAAGAAATCGTAAGGAAAAAAAAAAAAAATGTGTAGGAAGAGGTTGTAAAAACATCACCGCCAGCAAGAACCCTGGAGAACCATCCAAATTCTCTGATGACTCACCAGGTTTTTCTTCTTGTCTGGCTGCTTGGTGAATCTGCCCTTGTGGGTTTCGAGACTAACATAGCTACTTAAGAGTTTAGTCAAGATACTATTTGTGGAACTATTTCTAAACTGATTGCAAGAATACCTACTCTAGTGATTATGGACATTAAAATTATCAGATCATTTGTTTCTAGTCCAAATAATTATTTTAGCCAAACTGACACAGCATTTATTTTCTCTAAATAGATGCCTAAATTCACAAAAGAAAAAAATAGTCAATATGCATATGTAATAAAATTCAATCTCAATAATAATCATTTATACATCAAAATAATAATGCGATTGCTTTTCTAATGGTCTAATTAGTCAAAAATTCTTAAAATGTAATATCCAATTTTGAGAAGAATCCAGTGAAACAGGCATTCCCAAATACTGCTTGAGAAAGTGTAAATTAAAACACCGAGCAATGCCCAAAATTACAATTAAAAGACTTTAAAATGCATATATATAGCAATTCTATTTAAGGAATTTATTTGACAGGAAGAATTAGGGGTATGCACAAAGACTGTAAGGAATATTGACAATAACAAAAACTGGAAATAAATACATAAAACATGAAAAATCATTGTCATCCAATCATGTCATAGAAGAAAATTTAATGACATCCAAAGATGTTTATGATGTGTTAGATAACAAAATTGATTATTATAAAATGTAGTTCAGTTTTTTTGTGAAAAAATTTGTTCATAGAAAAAATCTGGGAAGATATATATGAAGATGGTTTTTCACAGAATAATGATATTCTACTTTTACATGCAAAAGTTATATATGTATATATA
Source organism: Cynocephalus volans (assembly GCF_027409185.1). NCBI lineage: Eukaryota > Metazoa > Chordata > Mammalia > Dermoptera > Cynocephalidae > Cynocephalus > Cynocephalus volans. The sequence continues at coordinate 134,562,199 of NC_084464.1, forward strand.
AATAACCTTAAAATGCAAAAAGATTATACAATAGAAAGTACATTTTACCTTTTATGTCCTTTATCCTCGTTGTTATTTGAGTTGTTGGCTTTGCTCTTGTTGGTTTGTAAAGTTCTTGATATATTTCCAAATATTTTTCCTATTTGAAATTTGTCTTTTTATTTTGTTTATATTTAAAATGTGTATGTAAGCACATTTATCAACCTTATCTTTCATAGTTTTTAGGTTTTATGTTCGTTTAGAAAGCCACTTCCCCCATACACACACACACAATTATGGGGGTTTGGGGTTTTTTTGTTTTGGGGGGGGGCTGGCTGGTATGGTGATCCGAACCCTTGACCTTGGTGTCAATTACAATTTTTTAATTTCTTACTTTTTCATATTAGTTTTACCATCTTATTTATTTATTTTGGCAGCTGGTCAATACAAGGATCTGAACCCGCGACCTTGGTGTTATCAGCACCATGCTCTAACCAAGTGAGCTAACTGGCCAGCCCTGGTCTTAATTTTTTACTTTTATATCTTTAGTCCATTTAGAAATTACTCAGGTTTAAGCAGTGAAGTAAGGATACAATTTGTCTTAACACAGTTTATTAAGAAATATATTCTTCCATTGATTTAAAATATCATCTAAGCCATAAATTAAAATTTTGTTTATATTTGAATTTCTGAACTCTTTATATTGTTCAAATAATGTATCTGTTTATTCAGATGTCAATACAATTGTTTAAATTAATATAGATTTATGATATGTTAATATATGTCACCATTCCTCCCTATTACTTCATTACTTATTCTTTTTGAAAAATGTTTCTGGCAATATAAGAGCCAGTTTACCTACCTTAAAAAAATCTTGTGTGTATATTTATTGAGATGGCATTAAATTTATTAATTAAATAGGGAGAATTGATATTGAGTCTCAAAATATTGAGTCTTCAGACCGAAGAGCAAAACCCAAGACCCAATATTTTTATAGTGTTTTTTTTTTCCCCTCCACTTTTTAAAATGTTCCTCAGTGAAGTTCATACTGCCCAGGAGGAATTACATTATACTTATTAAGAGTACAGGCTCTTACACTTATCTGACCTTGAGCAAGTTACAAAAAAAATTTTTACCTCCATTTCTCACGTGTAAAACAGAAACAATAGTAGCACCTGCCTTACAGAACTGTAGCAAGAATAAAATGAGAAGCTCCATTCAAAGCATTTAAAACACTGTCTGGAAATAGTAAGTTCTCAATAAATATTTCATATTAATAATTCCTGAACATTGCTTCTTGAGTTTTTTCCTCAGTATTTTATTCTTTGTTATTATAAATGGAAACTTTTCTTCTTTTTAATTTTCTAGCAGGTTGTTACTTGGATTAAGAAAATCACTGAATTTTGTGTATGAAGTTACAAATTACCATCTTCATTTATTCTCTTTTTCTTTCTATAGCTTTTCAATTGATTTTCTTCGATTATCGAGGGATGCATCTGAAAACAATTATAAATTGTCTTTCGTCTATGTGGTTTTGCTAACTTGATTTCTTCCTCTTGTTTAATTCCCTGAGACTTCCAGAACCATAATAAATAATAGTAGAAATAATATATTCTTTGTCCTTGACTTGAATGAGAGTGTGATTCATCGTGTTTTTGTTATATTACAGAAGTTTCTATTTGATTATAACACAAATTTTTAAATACGTGGATGTTAAATTTTGTCAAATAACTTTAGCACATATAAACATGGCCATGTATTCTTTATGACCTATTAAGATAATAAATATACCATTGTACTTTGAAAAGTTCAGAGAAAGATTCGTATTATCTTTTAATTCTATTTTACCATGAACTTTTTGAAATACCCTCACATTATTAGTTTCTAATACTAAAACATCATTGTATTCATACACATAAAATGTATGAATACACTGATGTGTATCATATTAGCCTGTTCATATGCTTCCTAATTCTAATTACTAGTATTTTGGTTAGGATTTTCTCAAAGATTTGCATAAAAATGGGCCAGAGTTAGTGGGTATGGTGAATTGCTATGTAAATGCATACACATGTTCAAGTGCACTAACATTCCAAAATTTGGTATCAGTGTTTACTCACTTCATAAAGATATTTTGGAAACTCTTTTCTCTCTATCCTCTAAGTCTGTTTGAGTGATAATGAAGTTATCTGTTCCTTCAGAGACTATATAATTCCATGATAAAATCATCTACACCTACTGCTTTTTTGGTGAGGGTTGGTAGAAAGTTTTGACAACTTTTTAATTCTTCTAAGGACTATTAGATTTTTCTGTCTCTTCTGGTTTGAATTTTGCTTTAGCATATTTTTCTACATCAATGTTTTTATACAAGAAGTTGAGCAAAGTAATCTGTTTAAATTATTCTTATTCCCTGGTTATCTACGGTCAGTTTCTCTTTTTTTGTTTCTAATTTAAAACTTACTTTAACTTGTAAGGACAATTCCTACATTTATATTGTTCAGCTCTCATTTATTGATCTAATCAATGGCAGTTAAGAAAACTACTTTGTATAGGTCTCCTTAATTTCATATGACGAACTATAAAAGAACCTAATGAAAACAGCTATGAGTTACTGAGTACTTTTTATGTGCCAAGCTCTCCAAAGCAGATTTTATATGTATTATCATTTTTAATCCTCATAACAGGAACTTAGTATCCCCACTTTTCAGATGAAGAAATCAAAGTCCAGAGGGATCAAGTAAATTTTCCAGTGAGGAAGTAGCAAAGCAAACATTGGCGGTCTGACTCCAGGAAAGAACACACTGTTAAATATCACACTATACTTCCTCCCTATCTATCATATTGGTGCTATAAGTGAGCTTAAGTATTAATATCATAGTTCAGAAAATTATCTAGAGAAACAAATTTGTGACTCTATAGCAAGTCACAATAAATTTTCATTATATTAAGCCATGAGAAAAGGCTACAGACACCACTCCTTTCCACATATTTAAGATACCAAATAAGCATAGGTGCCACACTCATGTCTATGTCCCACCAAAAACCAGTATAGGTCTTTGCTATGATCTGCATGTTTGTATTCATCATCATTCTCAAATTAATATGTTGAAACCTCATCTCCAATACAATAATATTAAGAAGTAGGGCATTTGGGAGGTAATTAGGTCATGAGGGCTCCACCCTTATGAATGGGATTAGTGTCCCTGAAAAAGAGACCGAAGGGCGCTTGTTAGCCCCTTGAGCCCTTCCACCACATGAGGGCACATAGAAGGGCACCATGCATGAGCAAGAGACCCTCGCCAGACACTGAATCTGCTAGTGCTTTGATCTTGGACTTCCCAGCCTCCAGAACTGTAAGCAATAAATTTCTATTTATAAATTACCCAACCTAAGGTAATTTGTTATAGCAGCCCAGATGAGCTAAGACAGTCTTCACCTTAAATGCAATGAAAAGTAAAGGGTTTTAAACAGAGGCATGATTTGGCTAGATTCGTGTTTCCAATGATCACTGTGGCTGAATCATGAAGAATGGATAGAGGGGGCAAGAAAAGATGCAGAGAGACCACTTCGGACTAATCCAGTTGCAGTTAGTGAGCGATGGTGGTGTGTGCAACACTAAAGTTGGCTGGGAAGAAGGAAGAAGTGGATGGATTCCAAAGCTTTTTAGGAGGTAGTGGTGACAGAAATTGGTTTTGGATTATTCTATGTGGAAGATGAGACATAATGCAGTGTCAAGAATCAGTCCTGGGTTTCTGGCTTCTGCAGTTGGTATGAATACACTGACGTGTATCATATTAGTCTGCTCATGTGCTCCTTAATTCTAATTTAAATGAGGCTTACTTGATCTGTGTCCATGGTTTGTGCCCCTGGGAACAGGAGTACCTTAGTTTTGAGACTCATGAAAATACAGACATAATTAATAAGTTAATATACATATCTGTGCAATTAATAGGTATCTACACATATTAAAAAGATAGCAAACCATGTCCCTAAAATAGTTTTAGCAGTTATAAAAAGATCCAAGAATGTGTCTATCTAACAAAGGCATTTGGAAGTTTCTCCACAAAGAAATATTCCTATCACAAGGGAGTAATTAACAAGCAGTGTGAGGCAATGGAGGAATATCATCCAGAAAGACCTGGATTCCACAAGCTTCTCTCTGCTTTGGATGAGTGAGCTTGGGCAAGTAATCACTCTTAGTTTTATGTCTGTAAAGGGAGGCAATACTATCTGCCTGGAAACATTATTATGAGGATTGAAGGTGATGACAGTTGTCAAGCACTCAACCCGAGTAATTCTTAAGAGTAAACCAGGTAGTCCTTCACACCTTGGCACAGATTATTTTACTGCCTTTGAAATAAAAAAATAGTACTTTTGGAGGCTAATATTGGGTGAAAGGAGTTTGTAATCTTGTGAATACATAATATTCAGTGCAGAAAGAATTGTTACAAGGGAGTATATACACCTGTATTTCTGTGAAATTACTAAATACATGAAAGAAATGTGAAATATAATTTTATCACAGGGAAATAGGGCTCTGTAAAAGACATGGTACACAGAATTTACAAATATGTTCCTTTGATTTGAACTTTTTAAAATGTCACATTGTAGAAAGGTGTTCTTAAATCTGTCAACATTTTTAACACATCTTGGTAGTGCCATTAAAATCATGACAAAAATACAGATCTAATTCTGTTGTAATAAAAATCTTAAGTATTTAAGAATCTCAAGTATTTTGATTGCCTTGAAATTTTTTAGTTATTGTTTATTAAAATACATAAATTCCATGGGCTTTATAATCATTCTGTTATACAGAGATTTTCATGGAAAATGGGTTCGCTCAAGCACATAGAATTAGATTGATAGCTTACAATTCACTAAACGTTCACATTACCAGTATAATGATAAATTTCTCTAGAACCTTTAGGTTAAGGTATGAGTCTAAATGATGAGCAAAATAATATATTTTACTCAAAGAAAATGGAAGAAAAAGAACTGTAATCTGGAACATACATGAAACACAAAATAGAGCATGTAATAATAAGAGAATACTTATTGAGTACTTAGGATGTGCTAATTTGTATGTGTGTGTCTGTGTGTATACAATCTCACTTCATCCTTGCAACAACTCTGTGAAAGTAGAGGTCAATTATGCACAAGTTCACACAGTCAGAAACCAGCAAAACTAGAATGACCCTTCCATCTGGCTCCAAAACTAACCATGTTGTTCTGCCTCTCACAGGTACCCATATCTCTCCAGCAGCTAGTTCAACAAAAGAAGAGAAAGGTCACAATAGACCAACAATTCATTTTTGCTTTAGACCTGCCTATTTTGCAGCCAACAAACTCAACTCTTTTATTTGGTGCACAAATTAAAATCTATAAAACAGTTTAAGGCAGAGAAATATAAGAGTTCAAAATGTGTGTTAAATGGAAGGAAAAAATAAACACCTATTCAACATTGTATCTGTTGATTTGCAGTTTGCAAGTACAGTCTGCTCCCCTAAACATGCTGCTGTGGCTTAGTGCCTTGTATTATAACGTGAGGAATGAGATGGAGGTGAACATCGACAAGAGGCGTGGGAATGATCAGTGCCCACAGAGCCTTGTATGTTACTTGGCATGTGGAAGCTGCTGATAAACGTTTACTGAATGGAAAAGGAACCTAAGGGGCAGGACAACAGGCTTGAGTTGTTAGAGGTATTTATAGCATTATTTTATATATTTAAAGTGAGCCCTGCTTCGACAGGAATAACTCTTACTGTGTGTACCTTGTATATTTATCAATTTATTGATTTTATAGTTACATAGAATGCAAACTCTACTTATACAACTAATAAATCAAGACTGATAACTTAACAAGAAATTTTCAAACATTTCAGCAATAATTTCAAATTTATTTAATCAAAATTCTCACAACCATTTCATTGAAATCACAAATCTAATACATTAGATATATTTAAGTGCTTCAAACAACTCACAAATGATCACAACAATTATAAAACTTCCTACAATAATTAAATAGATTAAAATATATTTATATCTTGAATTTAAATTTGCTTCTTTATCATCCCTATACTTATTCTCATTTCTAAAATTATTTTTCAGGTTTTGGACAGACAATATTCAAAATGTTTAACAACAGTACAGTTGACCAAGCAGAACTGGATGCCTGTAGCTCTGAAGCAAGCTCCTGGGCTCCTTTCCCCTGTTCCCCTGCCCCTTCAATTGTCCCAGGCATAAACCCTTGAGTTGCTAAATCAGGGAGATCTCAGGAAGTGCAAAGGAGGGTGGATGTGGCACCAGACAAGGTTTGGGTATTTACCAACTTGAATGGAAATATTTTCTTCTTAACCATTGGTACAGCCATCTCCACACTTACCAGCTGAGTATCAGCCCTTCTTATGATAATATTACAAGACTCAAAGAAAGGCTATTTTCTCAGACCAGCCAAGGTTAATCTGGGTTATTAACCAACCCATCCTGTTTGGGACACAGTACCTATTCACACCATCCAAGATGACTTGAGCCTTAACAAAAAACAATATGATTAGGCTCCTTTGGATGGCTGGATTTTGCCCACCATAACTTCCAAAGAATACAAGGTTCTGACAAATTTGATAACCTTTGATATCTTACAACCTTAGTTATTTTGTTATTAGACGCATTGTTTTTAGTTTTGTGTGTTTGTTTTAACTTTTGCTTTATGACCATTAAATAACTATATTTTCATCCCCTTGCATAACTTCAGCTTAAACTGATTTGATCAGACTCTGAAAAATCTGGTTTATTATAATCCCAATTCTTTCTTCTTACCAATACTCAAGGCTTTCTTCTCATCAGTAATCAATGCTGACATGGAGGAGTTAGTTTAAAAGAGAAAGTAAAGAGCTTAGTTTGGTGTATGCTGCCTATAAGACATATTCATAAGGAAATGACCAGAAGGCATATGAAAATTCATTCCTAACCTTAGGAATTAAATCCAGAGTAAAGACCTAATTGGAGAACTATACATACAGAAATACTAATTGAAAATAGAAGTGATCACTAAATTTAAAAGGGAAATATGAGATAACCAGCAAAAGAACCTTGAGGAATGCCCACATTTAGGTAGTTTGTGTAAGAAGACACAGTGAAAGTAAAACAAGTGATCAAAGATAATTTCATGGCAACATAAATTGTGTAGTATCACAGGATCCAAGCAAAGAGAAAAAAAATTTTAAATAGGCAAAGTGATTTTAATTCATTTAACATTGTTTAAAATAACCAAAAAAGTAAATATCCTAAATCCTCATCAATCAGAAAGTGATTCAATTATGATATAGTAATAGCAAAGAATATTACATAACTATAATAATGAGATAGATCAAAGCTTACTACCCTGAAAAGATTTCCAAGCCGTATTATTAAATCACAGAATAATTTATACGTTGTAGGATCCCAAATATGTAAGAGAAAAATAAAAAACATTACATAATACATATAAGATCTATATTAACATACATATCTATATATCTGTATTGACAGATGATAGATAGATAGAGAGAGAGATAGATAGATAGATAGATAGATAGATAGATAGATAGATAGATATTCATAGAATATAACTACTTGGTGGACTATAAGGATGACCACCACATGGAGAAGAGAGAGGGCATTAAGAAAAGTGTGAAGTGGGACTTTCATATTTTGACTAAGACACATCTTTGTTTGAAGCTTTACCATAAAGAATATACTTATGCACTATTTGGATAAAAGAGTAATAAATTATACAGAATTTTTGTAATAGATCAATAATAAGCTACCAATGCTGTATGAAGAAACCAAGGAGGATGAAAATCAAGGAAAAGGCCATTGATATTTTTCTTTGGAAATGTGATGACGACCTTGAAAGGACAAATTCAGAACACTGGTAAAGGAAAGAAGTCTGATTGCAAGGGCAGGAATAGGTGAAAGTGGGGGTCAGAGATATGACTTACTCGAGATTTTCATCTGTGCCTGGGGGAAAGACTAAAGTGAACAGGTAACCCATAGACTTATTAAGGGTTAAGTCTGTGTGCTATCGCATGAGCCTGTCACAGGCCAGAGTCAGCATGAGACCTTTGCTGGAGTTGGGAGAGCAGAGCATGACCTCTTTTTCCCACTGAGGTTATACATAGGAGGAGGTATGGCTGGACTATCAAACAGTGATTCTGAATCTATTTGGAGCCTGACTTAGAAGTCAACCCAGCAGAAGGAAGAAAGAAATATGGACCGAATTCTAATAATTTAACTTAAGCTCTACACCTCACTGTGCTGAGCCAACTATGTCCTTGGACTTTTCAGCTGTAAGAGCCAATAAATTCCCCTTCTTTCCTATACCAGAATGGGTTTTCTGTCACTTGACACAGAATGTATCTAACAAACCTATTTTTATTTGGGACTTAATGTAAATAATAAAAGAAAGTACACCTTGAAGTGAATTTCACAGATAATCCAAAAAATTTAGTATGGCCATAAATTTCAGTGTCTTTCCCATAGCTTTTACCAACACAGGTTTCTAAGGAACACTGAAATAAACATTGAGCATTTTGAATTTCATCTCCTCTCTTTCTTTTCCCTCCTCTCTAATGGAGGTGTTTAGTGAGCAGTGAAAAATCCCAAAAGGTGAGTGGAAAAATAACTGGATAATCACTCCTGAAGGCTAAACATATGAACTCTGAAGATATTCAGTCAAGTCTGTAAAATAATTGTCTGTCTTCACTGAAGTTATCATTTTCAATAGGTTATTCTTCTGGAATACTGCTAGAGAGTGGATAGTAGATTTTTCTTTAGCATGTTAACCTTTGAAATATTCAGTACTAACAAAGAATGGCTACCTTTGTTCTAATACAAATCTGTTTCCACATTATTCTAGAAGACATAAGTAAATGACCATAAAATGTATGGGGTTGCATTAGGTTTGTTTTATGGTTTTATATCAAACCTATATATAAAATTATATAATATTTTATTTGCACAAAAGAAATTTATACAATACATTTGCAAGTGATGAAACTAGAACCACCATTCAACAAAAAACTACGACAATGCCACCACCAGTGAATCAATTTTTGTGCTTCTCCAATTACAACCCCCTACAATCCTGAGATAAAATCAGTATTGTGAATTTTGTGTTCGGCAATCCCTTATGTTTTTATGTAGTTTCTCTAAACTATCATACTGTATGTAGTCTTTTATGTCTTGATTTTTAACTCAACATTCCTATGATTCGACACTTTCTTATGATTCATCCACAGTGTTGAGTACAGCTATAGTTCATGTCATTTTTCCTGCTGCATAATATCAAGACTTTGCTTTTTATCCTGTATTGTTATTCAATTTTTTTTCTCTTTTTTCATACCTCATATAACCTGGGGACGAGGGACAAGAATATGTCCCAGTCAGTGTCTATATGAAAAGATTGTAGTAATAATATAGCTTCTTTCTCAGGATTTAACAAAAAAAAGAAAAAGCTGGCAACTCCGTCTGTTACAGCCTTACCAGAACAAATCACAGTGTTGTCTTCATAAGAAATGTAAATAGAAACTAGTCATCACACACCAGTATGGTTTTCAGAAATGAAAGGAAAGTACTTATGTTGCTACTCTTTAACACACTTAACATGTTGTTGTTAATACTAAAGTAAAAAATGCTATCCTTTAGTTGGGTCTGTGTTTTCGTACTATACCAAATACCTGGTAAAAAATTGAAATGCAAGAATACCATTCAGAAACTAAAGGAACAAAATACTAATATATGCTGTAATGTGGATGAACCTCAAAAACATTATCCTATATGAAAGAAGGAACAAGCAAACTATTTCATATTCTATGATTTATATATCTTATAATTATGTCATATGTCTATAAAAGGTAAATTTATGGACACATAGATAGAAGATCAATGATTGCCTGAGGATATGGGCAGAAGGGAACTTTTGGGAGTGATGGAAACAGTCTAAGATTGGATCGTAGTGATAGTTGCGCAACTCTATAAATTTACTAAAATCAATGAATTGTAAGGGTGAATTTTATGGTATGTAAATTATACTTCAATAAAGCTGCTAAAATTGAAATGCCATTATAAGGTCTCTGAAATACTAACCCTGGTTCATTATTTCATTTTACTTACTGCAATCTATTGTTTATACACCCATTTTGAACAAAAACTAGAATGGGGAAAATTCAGCAACTTGAAAAGACCTGCTCATGAAGATGGCATCTGAATAAATAAGAACAAGTTAGATTATCTGCTAATGGGCCTAGAATATGGCATTGGAAAGATAACTACCAATCCACATATAAGCAGAGAAATCCTAAAACAACAGCAGATTTCCCAAGGGATCTTATGTCACGATGAGGAAGGATTACAGGAAACTTCTGCTAACTCTTTATTTTCTTTCCTGGAGCTTCGGGAGAGGTTTCAGTAACTCAGTGGACAGGTCAATGACTACTTACGCTATAGAGTTACCCACAGCCCTCACTATTACTTATGCCTTGCCTACTCTTTTTTAAAACCCTCTTCCCTTTTGTCAGAGGCATTTAAGTTTTTTTTTGTTTCCACAAGTTTGCAACTCTCAGTCCAGTTCGGTGTGTGAAGTGGTAATTGTTGATCGAAGTAGGACATTGCATACCAAACGTGTCTACAAAGGAAACCAACTACAGAAAGCCAGGTATAAAAGGACGATTTGGCCACATCAATCCCAGTGTTTTGGATGAAATTTTAAATGAAACAAAGCATTTTTACATCAATATGTCTTGGACCTAAAGCTAAAATATGAGAAAAGAAAGCTAAAATATAATTTTTTAATTTTTTTTAAATTTACAATGTCGTTTGTGGAGCACAAAAGAAAGGCAATTGTTAAGATAATTTAAGCTCTTTCCCAAAATACCAGTTTGTCTGTTATCTTCATATTTTTGGAGAAAAAAAAAATGGCATGCATTATCCTAATGATGAAAATTCCTTGATGGTTTTCCATGAACATGAAACAATGTAATGAAGTGTGTTAATGTAGAGTTTAACATTCCAGAAACAAGCAGTCAGAAAAAGACATTATCACTCTCAACATTTTCCCTGTAGAGAAAATTGGAAGATGACAGAGTGTGGGCCATTTTACAAAGAGCCATCAACCCAGTGTGCATTCCTTTTCTTTCATGTTAAGAAAAAAGTTAATTTTGTTCCAGAGATTTGGTTTCTCAGCAGATCTGAGTTTCTATGGCACTCTGAATACTTTTTTTTAAATAGACATCAGTCATTTGATTTAAAAATTCACAAGTATTCTAGGATGTGAGAAAGAATGTTTTATTTTTATATATTTTTTATAGGTGAAGGACAAAAAAGTATCTGCAGAGGCTTTAAGATAATGTTACTCTTTTAACTAGTTTCACATGCTATGTATCAGTAACACTTCCAGTATCAAAGATGGAAGTCTAATACAATGTGTCATTTTTATCTGTCAATGTTTTATTTAAAAAAAAATACATCTGAACCAAGCAAATCATATTCACATTGTCTTTTAAAGATTTTTTTTTTGGAATCTCAAAAACGAGAGTATATCACCACCTTTAAGTGTATGTGTAGAATTAATAACACTAATTGAAATAGCTCAGGGTGGGGGGTGGGGGGAGAAAAAGACATCTGTGATCAGGAGTCTCTTTCTGCCACAGTGAGAAAAATTATCATAAATAAGAAAATACATATGGGGGGGAGGAGAGGAGAGGAGAGAGATTTATTATAAGGAATTGGCTCATTAGATTATGGAAACTGAGAAGTCCCACAATCTGCCATCTTCAAGCTAGAAGCGCAGGGATGTTACTTGTGTAGTTCTAGTCCAAACCCGAAGGCCTGAGAACCAGGAGCACCAATGTTTGAGGGAAGGAGAAGATAAATATCCAAGTCAAGTAGAAAGTAAATTTGTCCTTCCTCATCCTTATTGATCAATTAGGGTCTCAACAGATTGGATGATGTCCATCTCATTGCTGATGGTATATCTTTATTCAGTCTATTGATTCAAATGCTAATCAGTTCTGGAAACAGCCTCACTGACACACCCAGAAATAACGTTTTACAAGGTAGATGAGCATCCCTTAGCCCAGTCAATTTGACACATAAAAGGAACCCTCACAAAGTCCATGTGAAGATGGAGTCAGAGATTGGAGTTATGCTGCCACAAGTCAAAGAACACTTGGGGCCATAGAAATTGAAAGAGGCAAGGAAGGATGTTTCTCTAGAGCCTTCAGAGGGAGCATGGCCCTGAAAATACCTTGATTTTGTACTGCTGGTGTCCAGAACTGTGAGAGCATAAATTTCTGTTGTTTTAAGCCATCCAGGCTAAGGTAATTTGTTACGGCAGCCATAGGAAATGAATACAAGTGCTGTGCTTCAAAATCTCCAAATACACTCATCATTAATGAATACAAAGACAGGGGTTATTCCAGGTATTGGTCTTTCTGTAAGAATGAAATTGGAGGACAGAATTCTAGAATGTGACCATTTGGGCTCCAGGTTGGACCAACTCTTTTACTGAGATCTAAACTTAAAAGTTGGCAATACAGCATGTTTTCACTCATATGTGGAAGCTAACAAATAAATAAGTTGAACTTTTAGAAGTAGAGAGTAGAATTGTGGTTACTAGAGGCTGGGAAGGGGAGGTGGAGGAAGGATGGTGAGAGGTTGGTTAATGGACACAAAATTACAGCTACATAGGAAAAATAAGTTCCAGTGGTGTATAGTAGTTCTAGGAATATATAATCAATAATTTATCGTATGGCCTCAAATGGCTAGAAGAGAGGAGCTCAAATGTTCTCATTACAAAGAAGCTATAAATTCTTGTGATGGTGAATTTTCTAACTAGTGATTTCTAAATCATTGTGTGATCTGATCATCACACAGTGTATGCTTGTATTGAAATACGAAACTGTACAATCAACACACTGCAATTAGAAAACAAAAAATTTCTTTTTTAAAAGTTGGTTATACAATACCAAAGAACACCTTCATGGTGAATATTTAATTTTCTTTCCTATGAAACTTAATTATTTAGAATTGGACCCACACCTAGGCAAAAGGGAAAATCATTTATTAATGGAATTCCATCATTTGTTAAACCACAAAGAATTCAAAAGAGATGCTAACCTAGCACCAATTTTAAAATAAACTTTTCAAACAAAAACAGTTGTATTTGCATTTTAACATTTGGTGATAACTTTTTTAAAAAGTGTAGTTACTTGCATGGTAAAGAAAGTTGTTTTTTACTTCTAGGGTCAAACTCTTGGTGATATCAATGACTTACTGTAAGACTTCTAAATAACAAGCTATGTCTTTATTCCACCATGGTCTGGACTTGATAAATTTAATTTGGGAGGGAAAGGAATAATTTGTAATAAAACAATCATTTAAATCACCAAATATTGAAGAGAATGACTAAAATAGCTATAGCTTAACACTGAATAGATTTTTAATTTTGTGACTGAGACCATGAGATTCTTTTCATTCAAAATAATAGAATTCTAGATTTTATTTAATATGCTTCTATCTTCAACACAAACACATTTTTAGCAGTTAGTTGTTAGTGATGAGGTTTTTTCATTGTTGTTGTTGAAAGTCTTCAAAAAGTTCATGGAAAGATTCATATTACCTTTTAATTCTATTTTCCCATGAACTTTTTGAAGTGCCCTCCTAACCCAAAGGGGAAATAATGGGGAAAAAAAATGGAATGAAGCTGTTAAAAAGGTCCTGAGAGATAATAATCTTATCAACAACTACCATCACAACCACCACCAGTATTTATAAGTGTTTACTATATGTTAAGCACTAAATAAAATTACTTTACATACATCATCTTAATTAACACTAGGGGACCCATCACTACTGTCACCACATTAAAGACAATGAAACCCAGCAAAGTTAAGGGACTTGTACAAGTTCACACAACTAGTTAGTTGTATAAGCAGAACTTGGACCTGATCCCTGGCTTTACAGTCCAGGAGTGTTCTACTCTGCTACAATAATTTAAAAGAAAAACATAAAAAAACAAAAATCATAATGCTATTAAGAACTTCCATGTTTTATAATTTGATAGGATGTGAGCTTTACATTTTCTTCCCAACATTTAGTTCACTCTTTCACTTAAATTCATTTGAGAAGTGTTATCTTCTCAAATTGTTTCGTCATGGTCAGCTTTGCAATTAGGTTAAAAAAAAAAAAAAGAACTTACTTATTCATGTGAGAGGAAGAAGTTTAATATCTGCTTAACATTCTAGCTTAAAATAATAATGGCTTTATCTAAAATATGTCTGAGTGTCCAGTTGAAAAGACCCCAGAGCAGTCAATCAACTGTTTTTGTCTATGGAGTAACCCCCCAAAACCGTTGGGAAAATTTTATTGCTGAATTGATCTAACCCATGTCTATTTCTGTGTGGGAGCTGTGTGGTGTACTCAAATGCACTGAATGAAGAATTCCTAAAATCTCTTACTAATGATTCTTTAAAATTGATTTAGAGCTTCTAACTGAAGAATGGTCTTCCACTCTCTTTGCAAACTTTAGGAATGAGATTCAGATGACATTCCTCACCATAGACCATGAATCTGGATGTACAGCTCATCATCTTAATGATTTCTCCAAGAAGAAAACCAAGACAACCCAAGCCTGAGATTTATTGCTATTATTCGTATAAAATCTACACTCAAATGACAGAAGCATCTTAAGCATATTTTCTCTTAAACTTGAATAGGTTGAAAGTTGGAAATAATAATAAATAAGAGAAAACATTTTTCCAGTATGATTGTGTACCCTCAAAATTCACATGTTGCAGCACTAACACCCAATATGCCTGTATTTGGACACAGGGTTTTTCTGATGTAATTAAGTTTAAACGAGTCATAAGGTGGGGGGGTGCTAATCCTATGGGGCTGGTGGTCTTGTAAGAAAAAGAAGAAATGTGCCTCTCCCTGTATCTTTCTGTCTTTCTCTTGATAGACTAGAGGAAAGGCCATGTGTGGACACAGCGAGAAGGTGGCTATCTGCAAGCCAGGAAGAGAGCCCTCACCAAAACCCGACCATGCTGGCACCCTGATCTTGGATTTCCAACCTCCAGAACTGAAAGAGAATAAATTTCTGCTGTTTAAGCCACCCACTCTATGATATTTTGTTATGGTAGCCTTAGCTGACTAAGTCAATAAACTATCAAAACTTGAAAGTACGTCAGAAAAAAAAAAATTTTAGATGCTTTCCACCCACTTTCATCCCTTATATAATAAATATACCTGCTGTATGATCAGATAGACATAAATTAAACAAGCAACTTGGAGGGCTTTAGTGAGTGCCAATGGTTGTTAGTAAGTAGCTTTAACAACCCACACATTTTTACTGGTCTATCCGCATAAACGGTAATTTTATAAAGCTGTTTTACTGATGGTGAGTTAGTGATAACATTAGTTAAAATAGCTGACATTGGTGCATGTTTTCAGGAAGGTAGCCAGAGGTAAATTAAATGTTTTTCAACTGATTCTGTGCTCCAAATAAGAGCTGAAACCTACTAGAACTCAATTAGGACTAATTATAAACTTCAGAGCCAACTTGTGGTCAACATATAATCGATGAAGCTAGCTTATACACAAAGTTAATTTTCTATCAGGGTGAAACAAAATATTCGTATCTTTATATATAGTTAACTTTCTCCTTTATGCTATAAATATGCTGGCAGAGACTGTGAATTGGCTCCTTTTTGTTTTACTAACAGATCTCCCCAACCCAAAGTTTTAGCAGAGCATATTTACAAACCATATTTCCAAACTTTCCTTGCAGCTAAAGAGGCCAATGGATGTGAACAGAAGTCATATAAACTTCCAGATCCCATCATTGTAAGGAATATGCTTGCCTTTCACCCTCTTTTTCCCACTTCCTGAGGGCTCATGAAGTTAAGCTGACTTCACTCATGCATGTTACCCTCCAAAGGATGACAGAATAACAGGATAGAAAGAACTTGGGTCCCTGTGTGTCCTCATGGAGCAGAGTCACCCACCTTCTCTGCACTGATAGGAGAGAAAGAAGTAAACTTGTGGCTTGTCTGAGCCACTGTATTTTGAAGGTTTGCTAGTATTCTAAATAATAAGCATGTCTTACAGTTTACAATGTACCTTTCATATACTACAATCTAAAACATCCATTCTTTCATTCTTTCATTCATTTAACAAGTATTTAGTAAGTGCATATTATATATCAACCCTGCTCTAGATTCTGAGTACACAACAGAGCCAATCACATCAAGTCCCTGTACTCATGAAGCTTTTATTAAAGGTGGGGGGCAGGAAGGGCAGATAGAGATAATAACAAAGTAAACAATAATAATAATAATTTTGGAAAATATCAGTTGTTTAAAGTGAGGAGGGCTCAAGAGTGAGATTACCTGTGTTTAAATCCAGGCTCTGACATGTGCTCTCTGTAGTACCCAGCCTCCAAGAATGACGCCCACTGAACCATACCTCCTGGTATTCATGCCCTGTGTAGGCCCCTCCCCTTGACTTTTTTGTTTTTTGCAGTTTGGGGTTTTTTTCCTGTGGTAAGATATTCATAACATAAGGTTTGCCATTTTAACTAGTTTTAGACATACAATTGTGTGGAATTAATTACATTCACAATGCTGGGTGTGACCACCCCCTTTTTCTATTTCCAAAACTTTTTCATCACCCTAAACATGAACTCTGTACCCTTTAAGCAATAACTTCTCATTATTCCTTCCCCCCAGTTTCTGGCAACCTCTGATCTGCTTCTGTCTCTGAATTTTTTTTTCTTTTTAAATTATTTTTTTCCTGATTGATTCACGATAACTGTATATATTCGTGGAGTACAATGCGATGTTTGCATGCATTTATATGCTGTGCAATGATCACATCAGGGTAATTAGCATATCCACAACCTCAAACATTTGTCATGTCTTTGTGTTGGGAATGTCCTGTCTACTAGTTATTTGAAGTTATACGGTCATTTGTTGTTGACTGCAGTCTCTCTACAGTGCTATAGAACACTAGATCTTATTCTTCCCATATAGCTAGCTAAAATTTTGTATCCATTGACCACTGACTCTTCATCCTCCCCCCTTACCAGTCTCTAGTAACCACTATTCTACTCTCTACTTCTTTTTTTCTTTTTTCTTATCTCTCTTTACTTCTATGAGGTCAACTATTTTAGCTTCCACATAGGAGTGAGAACATGTGGTATGTCTCTTTCTGTGCCTGGCTTATTTCACCTAACATAATTTTCTCCAAGCTCATCCATGCTGCTGCAAATGTAGGCCCCTCCCCTTGAATCTGGGCCGGCCCTTTGACTCTCTTTTGACTGACAGAGTGAAGCAAAAATGATGCTGTGTGACTTCCAAGGCTTGGTCATAAGAAGACTTCCAGATTCCACCTGAGTCTTGAGAAATGCTCACTCTGAAGGAAGCTGGCTACCACCCAGCTGAGCCCACTGAACTTATAGAACAGAGAGAAATAAAAACTTGAGTCATTTATTTGGAATATTACACAACTAGAACACCAACTCTGTGAATTAAACATGTTTCTTAACTTCTCTATGCCTCAGTTTTCTCATCTGTAAGGTGCCCTTCTTGTTATTAGCACTAAATGAGTAAACCTGGGAAGTGTGTACAACAGTGCCTGGTATGTTGTAAGTAAACACTTAGTAAATGTTAGCTACTATTCTTTATTATTAATGCATAAAATAGGATGATGGAACAAAAATATTCTTAACTGGATGCACAGAGAAGTTCTCACACTTGAGCTTAGACCTGAAAAATAAGGACTCAGCCTCACAGATGGCCAGACAGGAGCATCCAAACAGGAGAACAACAAGGACAAGGGTCCTGAAGTGTGCCCTGGTGCAGGGTCTTTGAGGGACACAGACATAGCCAATGTGCTTGGTGGACACTAAATGAAGAGTCATGGCCATGATAAGGAATTTGGATTTTACATTAAACATAATGGGAAGCTTTGAGAGATTTTTAAGCAGGAGAATGTCTTGAACCACTCTAAGGGAAATAGATTTTAGGAGAACAAGAATGGAAACAAAACGACCCTTTAGGAGACTGTTGTAATCATCTGAGTAAAAGACTTTGGTTATGTGAATGAGAGCTTAGCAGAGAAGATGGAGAGAAGAAGTCAGATCTGGAGATATGTTCATTGAGTGAGTGGCTCTTGGACTGCCCATCAAGCTTCCGTGGAAAAAGTGAGATTCTTGTTTTAACAACATCCTTCTGGTACTTACATTACTTAAACCATCTTAGACTTACATTACTTAAACCATCTTAGACAGGGTTCTAAGCAGTAGACCCAAGAACAGCTTAAGACTATCTCATTTTATATAATTCAGAGTTCAATTGCTACAGATTCATACTAATAAGTAGGGAATGGCAGAATATAAGCTTTTGCACACTTATTTCTTACAGTTATTCAAACATAAAAACTATTCAAAGCAATGTGGCTTAGTGGAAGGTGTATTACAAGGCCAATCAGGACACAGGTTCGAGGGGCAATACTGCCCGACAATTCATGTGAGCAGAACTCTTGACCATCAGGGCCTCTTTGGTTCTTAGCCCCATCCAATTCTGACAGTCTATTACTTTGTGTCTTTATTAAAAAAATGCTACATCACCTGGAAATATTTCATGTTCCTAAGGTCAGGATTCACACTCTCAGTACTTTCCTGCTGGTCCCAGATCTAAATTCCATGACTCTTGGCTCCTTGAGGCTAAGTGCACTTGCCCCAAGGAAATAGTCCCCAGTGGATAATCACTGGAAGGAGATTATAATTCTACTGCTCATCCTGTCCTAACTTGATAAGGAGACTGACAGCAAGTTGGCCTGTATCTTTTTTAAGCCCACCACTACACTATATTTAACATATAAGTGCTTTACAGGTATCTTTCATATTACCCACAAAATTTATTCTTTTTAGGAAAACTTGGGAGGGTTTGTTTTCAATCTTTATTTTAAGATACAGAATAGTCATGACTCAAGTGAGCTTTTCTAAAACCTCATTGTCACAGGGGAATGCCTCTGGCACACATTTCTATGAAGATTTTCATTTCATGCAGAGTGTCTTTCTTTAGTAGTGACAAAAGAAAGAAGAGATTTTACATGAAATGAGAGACTGGAGGAAAAGAATCTCACATGGCACCTGACTCAAGAATTGGTCAGTCTTTCCCCCACTCTTTCCTAACAATTCTAGCAGTAGAAAATTTACGAGGATACTAAACTGGCATTGTAAAGTTTTTACCTCTCACTGTCTGCCCGAGTTTCCTTCAGCCCACTTCCTCCTTAAGGTAAACTCTGTCCTTCAAGTACATAGGCTTGACTGCTTTCAGAATTGCATTACGGAGTGTGTGGAAGGCAAGATCCACTCTTGGATTCAAAGAACCATAAATAGTCTTTTTTTAGACTTTGTTATTGTTATTTACCAGCTTTAAACTAAGTGTCATGGCATCTGATCTACAATTCATTGAATTAAATGTGAAGAGAAGGGGTTATGGTATAGTAAATACCAAGAGGACTTCTGGTTACTGAATGGACTGGGCTGGTGCCAGGTAAAAGTAATACCAACAGCCAGCACCACCATCATTGACCTCCTTAGATTGCCACCAATCTCCCTAGTGCTCTATTCACTTTGGCTGCCAAAATACAACAGGCCAGCACCACTATAATTTTGAAAAAGTAAAGGAGGTGATGCTCACTTTATGTATTACAGTTAAAATTTAATAAAAGAAAGTCAGATTTCAATCAGCTTATAAGCAGAAGATGGACAGCAGCCAGCCAGCAGCAAACAAAGGGTAGAGTGCTAATTCTGTAGAATCAAGGAAAAGGCACCAACCTGCGTAGAAGGTCAGCAAAGTTTTGATGTGCTGGTGGTCACCATCAAATAAAAAGAATAAAACATCTGGAAGGTGTTAATTAGAAGCGGGGGGAGAGAATTGCCAATTTTATCGATTTGCCAGTCCACATACCTCCTGGACAAATGATGGAAAGTTACAAGAAAATGATTAAAATTTGAATTTAAAGGCATATTTTTCCCCCCTGGGAAAGATAATGTGATGACACACAAAGTCAGTTCAAAAGAAACTTGTGATATCTTCCCTCTCATGAAAAAGGAAGCAAATTATTCCATCCAAGTGCAACTAAATCAAATTTGAACTTCCTGAAAATTAATCAGTTGATAAACCAGGACTGAAGTTCAAGGATACATTCCATGCCTAATCTTCATTTTACAACTTTTGGAGATAAATTCTCCTTAGCACTGAAATCTTTCAAAGATAGCCTTTCTTGCAAAAACAAATTGTTAGAAGTGTGCAGTGAATTGGCCAGTTGCCTCTGGGGCATAAACTTTTTCTTAAAAGTAAGGTAAGAACTTTTAGAATCTATCTCGTGCTTTCAAACGTTAGTTTTCTACTTAGTGCTTTGAAAGAGTAATATTCAAAGTATTTCTCTTGTTATTGAAAGGGTTAATACAGCTTCTCAGAAGTGCTCTTCTCACAGAATACAGTTTATATTTTGGGAGAATTTGGCACAGCTTAAGTTACAGCTTTACTGATATGCTCAGTAGAATCTGACAATAAGTCATTCCTCCACCCATTTGTCCTTAAGTGTTTATTAACAGAGATAGACACAAAATGTCAAAAGAAAAAAAAAGTACTATTCACATTAATCTGCTTTCGTCAAGACTTTACATCAAGATATCTAAATGACAGTCTTCTTCACATCTTACTCCCAAACTAGTAGCCATCTAATAGAGAATTTTAGAAATACCTGAAAGTTCATTATCAACACACTAGCCCTCCCCGGCCTAAATGTATTACTACATGATAAGTAGACATGGGACTTAATTATTGCTTCTACTACTACTACAAAGAAAATTAATTGCAAGGCATAAAAACCAGCTTGTGGCATGAGGCTACTATAGCTCCCTTTCAGAAATTGCTGTTTTTAAGTCTCAGACATGGAAAAAATATACAGACAGCAGAAATCTATTCAGTGGTACATATTACTGTGATTTTTACTATTCCCCAAACAGCCTGAGCAGCCTATCAACTAAGGTGCAGCAGAGAACCAGACTTCCCCCCCCCAAAAAAAAACAAAACAAAAAACAGTGGTTCCAAGAAGAGAACACTTTGCAACTTAATAGCCTGTTATGTGGTAAGGCCATAGTTTGGATTCTTAATTATTCTTAATTATTATCCCATTTCAGAGCCTAAATAAATAAATGATTTGTGGTTATTTTGCAGATATCTCAGTAGCTACACACACATACACATACACACATTTCACAAAGTACTGACCAATGCCCATTTTCACATAGCTCTTTAGTCTAAAAATAACTTTAACTTTTGTGTCTTACCAAGACTGAGAAAAGGAAGGGTGAATCAAAGAAAACTAGTTTGGGAATCAGTGGGGAAATTTTTAACAAGCCTGCTGGGTGTTCTCTTAATGCTGTCTTGGATCTCAGATTAAATTATTATACTTTCTCTGTTGTAGTACTGGGTCATTTGTGCATGAAGACAAAGGCAACTTCAACTTGATATTTCTGTCATCCCTTCTGTGGGAAGAGTCCTTTTCCTAGTTTATAACATCAATCACTCTCGCAATAAATCTTGGTAGTGGATATGGTCATTTAAATCTCCACCTGCACAAACAATAGAAAATAAGAGCTCATAAATCTCTACACTGGTGATTAACAAATTTTGGATCCCCGGCAAAGATATTATGGGAGGGACGGCTCACTCATTCATTAATAAAGACTGATTTGCTGACAATCTGTTTAGTTTACAGCATGGGGGAAAGCAAACAAGACCGTGCTAACAAAACAAAACGTTAGAGGTTAGTGAATTCCCAGCTGAGCCCGGGATTAGAGATATGATATCTTAATGTAGGCGAGGGGTTCAGACTCATGAGCCAAAGGCTCAGAAGCCACGCATAAGTTTTGCTGCAGCCCCTCTTCTTCCATGCCTAACCACAAGAACAGAAAAGCTGGCGAAGAGCTAGTAAGAGAGATTGGTGCATCCAGTCTCCCTGGTTTCATTGCATGAATTTCATTCATTTCCTGGGTTCCGGTTCCCTTCTCTTTTCTGTTTACTCCCCAGATTTTCCTATTCTCCAGGAAAGTTGCTCCAGGATGGGGTTAGGAATGAAAAGAACCTTTCCCAAAAGGATAATCAATCGTGCTTTGTGTTTAATATCAGCTTCACATGAGGAACCCTGGCAGCAGAGAGGATGAAAGGAGAAGAGAGAAGGCAGCAGCTTTGGGGGGGAGGATGCATCACAAGCAGTCCCAGGCAAGTGATGTCTGAGAGCTACTAAGACTCTTATGACAATATTAAATGCATTTCTAGAAAGAAAATGAGGGGGAAGCTTTCATTTCATTAAGAAAAGATTATTAACTAACAAAATGTTTTCCACACACTCAAGTCACCCTACCTCTTTCCCTCCCCCCACCCCCAGCGTGTGGGGGAGCATGTGTACAGGGGATGTTGGTGAGTGTGGATCGTGTTTGTGTACACGCCGGCACTTCCTTGATATCCTTAAAGTGACCAGGTGCAAATGGATTTTTTGGTACCTTTTCCACCATCACCATAATGATTCTATGAAACACTTGTTTTCTTCCTCGACCCCAGGTAAAGCGGGAGGATAACCTGCTAAAGCCTTGGAGCTTCACGGAATGTTGGCAAGAGGCAGTCGATCCCCGCCTGGATTTTAATTGGTGTTATCTTGGGGTGGTGGTGGGGGTGGGGGACATAGAGTGCTTGTGAGATTTGTGGGTGGAAGGCCCAGAAAGAGCAAAAGGATCTGGTGGTTTTCACAAAGTTCTCAGTAACAACCCGCCGCGACGTCTTAAGAGGGGAAGAAGGCCTTAAGGGGTGGACAGGGGCAGAGGGACTGTGAGTGGGGCTGGCTCCCCTCGGCCTGCGCGGCCGTGGAAGAAGGTGACCGGTGTGTGCTGCGGTTGAGCTGATTCGCATTACAAGCTGGAGACCGGGGTCCATGCGTGAGAGCGTCCCTCGTCGGGAAAGGGGTCTAAGAGCTTTGCTGGGGCCTAGCAGGCCCCTCCCCTGGGCTGCAAGGATCCGCCTCTCTATTCCCCAGATAAATTCCTAGTGTCCACCAAATTCCTCAGCGTTCTCTCACACTCCCCTACGGCCAGGACTCCGGGGGTGGGGAAACGGGGCCCCTGTTTCCTTCCAGCAGAAGCCCTCGCAACTCTGCGAAGCGGTGTGAGACCCCAACCACCCAGACCCCAACTCCAACGCCCAACACGAGGTGGCCGCTCCATACTCCGGAGGCCCATCCGTTTCAGGGTCTCTCTCGCTCGCTCGCTCGCTCGTCCTCTCCCCCAAACATGTCCACGGGCTCCCTCAGCGACGTGGAGGACCTTCAGGAGGTGGAGATGCTGGAATGTGACGGGCTGAAAATGGACTCGAACAAGGAGTTTGTGACTTCCAACGAGAGCACCGAGGAGAGCTCCAACTGCGAGAACGGGTCTCCCCAGAAGGGCCGCGGCGGCCTGGGCAAGCGGAGGAAGGCGACCACGAAGAAGAGCCCCTTGAGCGGGGTCAGCCAGGAGGGGAAGCAGGTCCAGCGCAACGCGGCCAACGCGCGCGAGCGGGCCCGCATGCGGGTGCTGAGCAAGGCCTTCTCCAGGCTCAAGACCACCCTGCCCTGGGTGCCCCCGGACACCAAGCTCTCCAAGCTGGACACGCTCAGGCTGGCGTCCAGCTACATCGCCCACTTGAGACAGATCCTGGCGAACGACAAATACGAGAACGGTTACATCCACCCGGTCAACCTGGTGAGTTCTCCCGCCTGCCGCGCCCGCAGCCCGGCCCGCGGGGTGCACGTGTGCGCGTGGGGCCGGAGTGGGGGTGCGGGCGCGGGGGCGACCGACGCGCCGCGGCCACCCCCGGCCAGCGCCTCTAGGGACTGGCTGCCCGCGGTCCCCACACGGCCCCCGCTCTCTGTCCTACAGGCCGCTGGAGCGGGAGTGATTTATGCAAGGGCTTGACGTGGCAGCCCAGTTAGGGGGTTGCAAGTGGAGTATTAAGCTGGCAACAAGGAGGGATGCCCGCGCCCGCGCCTGCGCCAGCCCTGCCGGCGTGGAGGGGCTGGTGCGGGGCAGGAACGCTGACAAGATGCTGCGCACCCAGGGGCATTTATTAATCCCTTTATGTTTCTTTAAGCTGAGATTAGAACTTGATTTTCTCCTCTAATTCTTGTAAATGAAAACACCAAACTCTGTTTCTTTCCCAAGCATATTTAGGACTGTTAGATACGACCATATTCATAACCTCCTTCCATAATTGTGCATGTAAGTCCCCCAAATATTTAAATATTCTGTGCTTTTCCTATAAGTGGATTAACATCTTTAAATCCCAGAAATTCTAGCAAATATCAGCATAATTAGTAAATTCTCACGAGTACTGGTATATAAACATTACTAAAACAGATCAGTCTCATCCAAGATTTTAAAACGTTACTTTTTTATCTTAAAAAGTAAAGCCCATGGAGCCCAATTTTTTAAATATAAAAAAATGCTCCTCGAGCCTACTATTTGTCTTAAATGCATTTTATTGTTTAAGAAACATTCCTTTCACATTTGATTTCATTTAAAAACTTCTAGGCTCTAAAGAACAACAACTTTGTAGCATCTCTGTTTATGTATGATAAGGATGAGAGGTTTTCTTCTTAAAAGTCAAGTCTTATCGGCCAGCACTAGTGAGAAAGGTTTAAATTGTCTTCTCACCTTATTGGTCTCAGGAATTGGGGGGAAGGGTTGCAGACCCACATTTTGCCTTGAAAAATATTTTTCCCTCCAATTAAAAGCTTATTTTTTTGAATGAGATGAGTTAATAGCTTTTTTAAAATCTAGAACTAAAATGGCAGTATTGCTTAGAACATTTATAATTGCTGCTGCCTTCATTTTGGATAAGAAACTTAAATGAACTTTATTATAAAACTGCTTGGAGAAAGGAAGAGAAAGCAATATTTTCCCGGCCCAGTAGGAAGACAATCTTAAATAAAATGTCGGTGCATCTTTTATTAGCATTTCCCCCCTTAAGAGCTCGTGGTAATTTAGAAACTGTGGTCAAAGCCAGGGTTTGTGATGGAGGAAACGAAAGTCGGCATCAGGAAAATAGATGGGAGTGAAGGACAGAGAGTCCAGAAACTTGACCACAGCCTCAGAAAAGGGCCCAGGAGGGAGCTTTGCTCGAACCCGGTGCCCAGAGACGCAAGGTCCTTCTGAGCGTCCCTGCTGAGGCCCACCAGGGCATCTGCCTCCGGCTTTCCGAGGGCTTCCTCTCAGGTTTCGCTTCGGCCCCAGGATGAGCCCCTTTTGCTCTTCTTCTCAAAGCCCACCACCACCACCTCGGGCTGTGACTTGGCGCCAAAGCAGCTTTTTGCTTTATCCAGCCACGGAGCGCCCTAGGACCCCGAGTAAACTGCAGCGACAAGCGGCCTGTCCAGCTCACTGTCTGCCCCCAGCGCCCCTTCCTTCGGCCTCAAGCTCCCAACCCACCCAGCTCCCTCCTCCACAGCCACTTACCTCCTCCACTCTCTTCTCTCCTGCAGACGTGGCCCTTTATGGTGGCCGGGAAACCCGAGAGTGACCTGAAAGAAGTGGTGACCGCGAGCCGCTTATGTGGAACCACGGCGTCCTGACCTTGGAGGTGCGAGTCTGGGAAAGGCGCGCTCCCGGGGGGAGCGGGCCCCGGGAAGGCGACCCCTGCCCTCCCTGCTGTTTCTGCTTCCCCCTCGCAACGCTCCTCTCCCTATCCCGCCCTGCGAGAACACTTTACAGCGACGAGGAGATTCTCGTTTCCAAACCAGAGGAGATCCATTGTACTTAAAAAGATTCCCATCTATTTAACTTTATTAACTTCTACCGTGAATGACTCTGCGAGCCTTGCTGGTCCAAGTGCAATATGTAATTATAAATATATAAATAGATAATAAGAGCCTATCAATGTGTATCTTTTGTACAATATGATATAAAGTGTAGATCATAGAATAGCTGACTTTGACAGTCACATTTATAAAGTAATTCACTTAAAGATATATTTTTTTCAAACAAGTTTTGCTACTTTCGAAAATAAATCTTTCTTTATATTGCTATACGCCCTGATATTGGTGTGATTTTTTTTTTTTTTTTTTGAGTTTTGGAATAGAAAAGTGGGAAACAATGGGGAAGCTTGAAAACAAAAATGATTCATTTAAACCTCAATCCAAATTTCTAAAGATAGAAAAGGATTAAATATGATTTCCACTGTGAAGGTGCAGACCATATTTTGTGATGAAACCTTAAAGGGAAACTGTTGCAAGTTACTTTCAAGACTATTCGAAATAATGTGATTGTAAATAAGGAATAGGCAGGATTAAAATTATTCACAGTTACACAGTTCAAGAGGAAAAACACCAGAAAAAGAAAACCCGATTTTCATATATTCCGCAGTATCACTGCCCACACGAGCAGGAAACTCTACGTCTTACAACATTCCAGGCGTGGACATCAGCCCAAACAACTCACGGTTGCAAACTGGTAAAGAAATAATGGGGGGGCTATGAAAGATGTAAATTTCGTAATCCTTAGGATGTGTTTTACGATTTTCAGAGGGCTGCAACATACGTTATGTGTTTCTTTTTAATTATCCATTTATCATTTATAACAATAAAACGCGCATGACTGAACTTCGGTTGCAGTTAGCTGGTGCGTTCAGCTCCCGCCACGACTTCCGGCGGACTGGGTTTTAATTTAAACATCTTCCAGGCTACGGAACAGCTCATAGGGGAAGATTAAGTTGAGATAAACAGAGAGGCGAGGCCGAGGAGCCTGGGACCGGGTTCCCTCGCTGCCCCAGCGCAGCCCGCGGCGGCTGATGAGCCAGATGCCACCGGGCTGTTTAATGTTCGGGGTTATGACCGCAGTGTTTACAAGACGTCCTCGGTTATTTATACTGTTATTCCTCGCAGAGGGCCTTGAAACTTCCGCTTCATTTGCTCTTTCTTTTCGATTTTTCCCCCTTTGTCTCGGCTCAGTTTGGTACCTGGAATAAGAGCTTTCCCCGTCCCTCTCCCGCACTTACCTCCGATCAACCCCAAAGGCCGCTTACCGGGTGGAACCCTCAGCCTGGCCAGCAAAGAAGAACCCCACCACGCCTGTCCAGACTGCGGAGCCCTCTGTCCTGGCTTGTTCTCTGCAAGTGGTGGTTACCAATTGCAATTCACCATTCTGGGAACTTCGGTGACTCTTCATCCACGTGCCTGTCATTTGCACGTCGGAGGACATTGCAAGGTGTCACGCTACTCTCCCACCCTCCCCCACCCCAACCTGACTTTCAAGAGCGCATTTCAAGCTCTCTCCCACCTTCCCCAAATTGGCGTGCTCGGTCACTCCTACATACCAGAGGGACAGAGCCCTCCCCTCTATCAAACCAGGGTTCAAGTCGGAGATGAGTCCCAGCGCGATTCAGTTGTTTGCCTCCCATGGTCCGCAAATTTTTCAGGCCCCCACTCAGGTTTTTACAAAACAAACGCTCAAAATTCTGAGCAGTACAAGCAGGTGGCCCTGTAGAGAAGTAACTTCTCTGCTTGCTTGTTCTCTGAAAACTGCAAAATGCAGATGGATCTATTTTTTTTTTTTTTAAAGTCCTCATGCCTCCAACCTATTAATTGAAGGTTTTGCTTTAGGCAGGAGGCATGAGGCTATAAATACAGAACGGGTAGATTGGAGCCCTGGTTCTGCATCCAAGTAGTTGTTTCCTGAAAAGTCTCAAATCCTCAGTTTTCTCATCTCTGCGAATAATAAAGGTGATGATAATGATAAATAATCATACTCATACTTTCCTCTTTCACCTCACACAGCCTTAGTTGGCCTCAAGTGAGATTATATCCATGCAATCCCTTTGTCAAGGAAAGGCTCCATGCAAATGTTGGTTACTTTTACTAAGTGGAGGGTGGTGAACTATCTATGCCTAGACCCAAAATGAAAGTGTCTCAGGCAGGAAGCTCAAAAGTGTGTATGTTTATAATGCACAGGCAATAGTCTTTTAATTGCATGAACCAAAACAACTCTTTTCAGTGGAATGATGACTCTCTCTCTCTCTCTCTCTCTCCCCCCGCCCCCAAACATAAACATACACATACCCCTTCCATCCTTCCCCAATGCTCTCCAAATTTGTCTGGTGCTTTCTACTAATGTCACTCTTTCCTAGAAATCCAAAATCCAGAAAAATTCACAAAGCAGAAACAGGGCCTGGGCACAGCCACAGGCCTGCGCACACTTGGGTCCCCTTAGTTGTTGACTGAATGGAGTAGGCAGAGAGGTGGGAATGACCGGGTTGCGGCTACCACTAGTCCCAGAAAACTGACAACATTACCACCCCACACACACCTCCAACACACACCCACAGACTAAGCATCTCTTCTCCATGGCACTTCCACTATGCGAGATCATCAGCACCTCCCAACCCACCACACCCTGTTTCCCTGCACCTCTAGTTTTCCTTTCTGCTCTTCCCAGCAGTGTGCAACTCCCAGCCTACCCCAAACCCAGCCCAAGTACTTGGTGCATCTCAATTTAAATAAAGGGTGCTCAGCTGAGGAGAAAGAATGGTGCCTGTCTGCGATCTCTTGGTCTTAAAAACTATCTTAAAAGGTGCTTTCAGAAAGAACTAGGGGAACGACTAAAGCAACTTGTAGACACCTGGAAAGAGAATGTAGATGCCTGGAAGGAGAATGAATTGTTTCAAACAGGCAAGTCTGTGAGTCCTCAGGAGGAGCCCATAGATATTCAAACTGGACTGTAGCAGGGAGCTCGCTCTCCCCCCCCCATATTGCTTGTATGACTTTTTACAAGCAATTCAGTGTGCTTTTAGCAGGCTTTTCCACTATCAAACCGGAGAATTCTTTCCAAAAAAAGAAGAGGTAACAGAGCTGTGGTACCCGGTGGTTATATGTATTTTATGAGTAGTGGGAAACACTGCCCCAGGACACTTTCAAACCAGTGGTTCTTCAGACACAGACAGCTCCACCCTCCGGATATCCTGATTCAAGGGTGGGGGTAAGGTGGGAGAATGGACTTTTAACAAGTTTCCAAGTGGTGCTGATGTTGCTGGTCCAGGGACCACACTTTGAGAATCATTGTTCTCAGATCTCTCTCAGCAGGGAAATAAATGAGTTAATGCACAGGGAAAGAAAATATTGCAGAGGAATTTTTTTCTTTTTTTCTTTCCTTAGGAGGCTGCATGTGCTGGGCTCCAGTTTGATTTGTTCACTCCAGGATGGCATGCAGTGGATTCTTAATACTTAAATATCAGTCTGGAAATCAAACCACTTGTCCTCAGAAAATAAAAGATGTGTTCCACCCAGGTATGGACGTGTGTGTGCTCATCTTGTGCTCTCAAAGAGAGATTTCAGTCATCAGATGAAGAATTAAAGACCTGGGTGCTTTAATTGGGGTCAGGCTGCTCTTGGCTCCTTTGCAACCCCGAAGGGGGAGAGAGATCTGGGCGCCCCAGGCTCCGCCCCCTGAGACTCCTCTGTCTGTGTCCAGACCAGAAAAGATCTCCCTATCACTCCAGTGGCAGGAGGTGGGTTTGCTCTGGTCGAACGCACTGTGCTTTGGTCTCGTGGAATGTCGGCTTGGGGTTGGGGTACTGGGGCGCCAAGGGTGGTGATGAGAGCGGGGTGTGATGAGGGGTGCAGGCCAGGGGACACCCGCGCGGAGAGGCAGAGTAGCGAAGGGCGCTCGGCGGCTTTTCTGCTTCGGAGCAGGGTTTATGGAAGAAGGCGGGAGGAGGAGAAAGGAGGCTCCGCGTTCTGAGCCTGATCCCACACGGCCTCCTTTCTGTCCCTTTCCTCCCTTTCCTTTCCAGGCGCATGCCCCTGCGCACCGCCCCGCGCAGAGACGCAGCCCAGGGCAGTTCTGGGTTACAGCCGCACACGACGGAGAGGAGGCGCCGGCAGGCACAGGTGGCCCGCCGGTATCCTTCCCTCGCTCCGCGTCCTTCCCTCCAGATGCTGGCTCTGCCCGTGGAAACTCACTGGGTGCCAGCGGCGTTCTTCTGAGCACGTCTGGCCTCCTCCGGGCGTCTTGGCTGGACGCGCCTTTCGTGTTTAGATCTGGGCAGGCTCCGCTGATCCACCCTCCTTCACGCAAGGATTAACCACCCAAGAACTAGCTTAAGAACCACCCCCAGGGCAGAAGGAGGAAGAAGAAAGGGTGGGAAAAGGCGGAGACTGCAACCGTTTAGAATGACGCGGAGTGATGCGACCAGACTTTTCAAGAGCGACGTCGCATGGTCTTTTGTAGCAGTACCCAGTGTGGTGCCTGACACCTCAATAAATGTTGGGTCATGAATGAATCGAATCGTTAACTCTTTGAGGCTATGGAGAAGGAAGTAGATAAGATTGACAACAGTTAGGGCAAAAAAAAAAAGTGGGACTGGGGACTGTTGTTATGGTTAAATTGAAGTTGAACCTCTAATGCTGAAGTCTAGGTACATATGTGAGGAAAAAAGCAAGCAAACTTGATGGGACCGGATGGAATCACCTGGGGATCGGATGTTTGAACTTCCCTCCCGCAACACTCAGATGAAGTGAGTGTGTTCTTTCCTTTTCCAGTAGAAGATACTATTAGTTTATCAATCTTGTGGCCCTTAGGCCAGAATCATTCGCTTAAAAGGTGCCAATAATAGAAATAATCTGAGACACTTTATAAGAATAAAATGTTCACATGACCTTATTTTAAAATTAGTACAGTTGGTGATGAGGAAATAATTTGTTGCCATCTACAGATGCAAATTAGATCCTGAGTTTTTGGACAAGATACTAGACCTTTCAGGACCTTGGTTCTTACATCTGTAAAATGGATATAATCATGACTGCTTTAGTAAGATAATGTATATGTGGACGATGACTGGTACATGGTAGGTGCTGATTAATATTGGTTTCCACCCTTTTCCTGGTCATTAGGTTACAAAAGTACATTTCCCCTAAAACTTTCTAGACTATAGTAAGCAATTATTAAATTCTTGTGATAAACCAATTGCATCAAATTACCTTGAATGTGATTAAAACAGGTTTTCAGGTTTCCTCCTTCAGTGAAACCTCACCAACTGCAGTAAATCTTGCCCTTAATTCTGTATTTCAGTTCTTATCACCTTATCAGTAATAGGGAATTATTATGTTCTTTCATTTCTCTGTTTACTTAGTATGTGTCCATCTCCAGTATCTCCACAAGAGCAGGAACTGTCTGGCTGATTCCCTTGGTCTTCCCAGCACCTAGCATAGAGCCAGGCACATGGAATAAGTGCTTGAAAAGGAAAGCATGATGCTTAATGAGAAGCTTCTTAGAGATACCCATGTCTGCTGAGTAAGGTCATGCTGCACCTCTAAGACAATAGTCTGGCTCAAATATATGGTCTAATTTTAATTTTAGAATTTGGTCATATACCACAGTACCTGGGCATTTAACAAACACTTATTCTGCAATAAAAATAAACCTATAATGGAAAAAAGCACCATCAATTCTGGGGAAGAGGCACTAACCTGAAACTTTGGTCCACATCACATTACACACGGATTCGCTTTTTAGCACTAAATCCCAGGCAAGGGCCCACAATAAGCATCATGTCTTTCAAAACAGCAAGTGTCTCCTTCCAGCATTCTGACCATGGCTGAGAAGCAGCCACCTCTAAACTTTTCTGCTTGGTTCTTGGAGTCATTTACTAATGAATCTCATCTAGAAGTATTTTTTTTTTTCTTTTGTAGTTTATGTAAATAAGAACATCTTTTGCTGCCCTCAAATCACTTACTTTCAGGCATCTATCTCTCATTCAATAGCTCCTTCCCCTAGCATTTTTTCTTACTTTACTCTATAAAAGAAAACTCTTCTTTTACTCTCTAGAAGAAAACTCTTCCTTTCTATACTCTCACAACACTTCTGACACCAAATATGTGAGTTTTTTTTCCCCCATACTAACCAATTCTCCGCCTCTGTATGGACATGAACTGGGTGTCCTACAATTAAATTCAATTCTGACACTATCCATTGGAGTTAGCATCAGATCCCGCAGGTTAAGGACTCAGTCCCATAAGACTGCCCCCAGTTCAGATGCCAAACTTCTGATCAACTGGCTACAAATTGGGGGTTCCCATAACGACCTCCTCACATCTGATGATTTGCTATAACAGCTCACAAAACTTACAGAAACATTTACTTACATTTCCCAGTTTATTATAAAGTAAATCACAAAGGATAAAGATGCATGGGCAAATGAAGAGGTCCATAGGGAGAGGTCAGAATTGTGGGGAGCTGCCCACGTTACACCGTAATCGCCATTACAAGATGGCGCCGGCCGACACTGACAATCGGCAAAAACAAGTCTAGAGCGCATGTGCTGGGAATTTCCCCACCTCTAGTCTCTGCCTCTCCCGTGGTGTAATCTGGGCTGATGCACGACCGCCAGTCAGAGAGGGACACGTCCTAGGCGAGGGACAGTTTTCTATAAAAGGGAACGGGTTTCTGTACTTGGGGTCTCCGCCCCGATAAGCTTGTGCTCTGCCTCTCAAGACGCATTAAAGCTTTACTGCAGAAGGATCCTGTGTGTGCCGCCTCGTTCTTGCTGGCGAGACGGTTGCGCGGGACACAGAATAGGTCCTGAGCACAGGAGCTTCTGTCCCCATGGAGTTGGGTGCACCATCCGCCTAGTACTTGGATGTGGTCACCAAACCAGAAGCTCTTCAAACCTTGTCAGTTAGCATTTTTATGGAGGTTCCATTACGTAGTCATGATTAATTTAATCATTAGTCACTGGTGATTGAACTCAATCTACAGGGCGTCTCTCCTCCATGAGGTGGGGTGGGCTGAAAGTTTCAACCCTCTAATCATGTGGTTGGTTCCTTTGGCAACCAGCCCCCATCCTGAAGCTGTCTGGAGACTCCAGCCACCAGTCATCTCATGAGCATACAAAAGACACTCAGCACTCAGCAGATTCCAAGAATCTTAGACAGAAACTAGGATGAAGACCAAATATATATTTCTTATTATATCACAAAATTACATTCCCCAATGAGGAATAAAAGAAATTCAAGGCATCTCTAAAACCAGCAGAATTTTTCAAACCAACAGGGGTCATTTGGTTACAAAGAACAAAAATCCATTCAAACTGACTCAAAATAAGAAGAGAAATGAGGTATTGTAAAGATAGTTCGAGGAAGCTGGCTGACATCTTCTGGCAGAAAATAAACAGTAAGCAGGACTTAGAGAAAGTATACCGAAAAACTGAAAAGTCAAGGAAGGAAACTGTCTTGTCTCTAGCCCCTATCTCTGTTTTCTCTGCCAGTCTTCTACATTTTCTCCTCTGCAACCTGATTTTCTGTGCTGTTTTTCTCGCTCTACTGCTCTACTGCTCCTGAACTTCTATGTAATATGGGTTTGGTTTGTTAAGTTGCTGATTAGGGCCCCAATTCTACAAGGATATTCAACTGCAGACTCTACTATCCAACAACAAGAAAACATATTTAAATAAGCTAAATGATCTGCTTTATGGAATAGAACAATTGCATTGAGAAAATCACAACCACTTTTTAGCCAGTACAATGGTATTATTGGCATATTTTTAAAATACCAGCATAGATAAGCTTTCTTAATTTTCTTCATTCACTTGCATTTCACAAAGCACAATCATATGTACTAACATATTTCATTTTCAAAACAACCCTGATCAGGACATGTTGTCATCCTCACTTATTTTTATAGAGCAAATGAAACTTAGAGAGGGAAAATAAATCACCAAAATCCATATAAATACAGTGAATTAGTGGCAGCAAGCTGAGTATAGAATTATTGTATTTTATTGAAACTGAAATGCGTCCCTGCCTTACACATAGGAGGGTCTCCAGGAAGAAAGACATTAAGAAAGCTGTAACCCTAAAAAGGAAAGAAATACTTCCAATAAAAGCAGAGAGGATGCATTTTATTAAATTTATAATGTTTATATTATACTTATTTATCTTTTTAAACTAACTTATAAGTATATTTTTTCCTATATCACCATTAAGGACATATAAAAGAGAATAATAAGCAAAATAAATTAGTTAAAATATTCCAAAAACCACTTACAATTAGAGTCTAACTCATTCTGAATCATTTATTTACTTCCAGTCATTAAAATCTGTTGATTTTTCATTAATTATGTATCAGTTAGTTTTGGTTATATAATAAACCAGTCCAAAATCCAGTGGCTTAAAGCAATAAGCTATTGTTATTGCTCCTGAGTCTGTGAGTCTGTTGGGAAGTTCTGCAGATCTGGGTGGGCTCTACTGTTCTTGCTGGGCTTGCTCATATACCTGTGGCTGGTTAGCAATTTGGCTGGGAACTAGCTAGTAAGGAATGGCCTCACTAACATGTCAGGGGGGCTGGCTGTTTATCGGCTGGGTTATGAGGGTGACTGAACCATGTCTGTCTCATCATCCTGTAGTTCACTTGTATCTGTTCTCATGGCAACTGGGGAGGGGAGAGAAGCTCACAAGACCTCTTGGGCCTTGGTTCAGAACAGGCATAGTGTCACTTCTGCTATATTCTATTGGCTAAAGGCAGTCACAAGGGCATCCCAAATTCAAAGGATGGGGAAATAGATTCTACCTCTTGATGGCAGAAGCTGTAAAGTCACATTGCATAGAGCATGGAGACAGAGAAGGGTGGACATTTGAGGCTATTTTTATAATTAATCTACCATATTAAGGTTTCCCTAAAGTTTCTTCATGTTTAGAGTCCAGTCCTTCTCAATTATTTTCCACGTTGATTTGTCAATACCTAGAGATTTACCACCCAATTTTGTCTTCTGGGTTACTAAGAACATTTCCTAGAAGAGTTCTTCTGTACTATCACTATGATTTCCTTCTAAGCCATTTATACCCATTTTGCAACTTTCCTTTTTTCTTTGTCCTTTTTTTTTTTTTTTTTAACAACTGGCCAGTAGAGGAATTGACACCTGGACTAGTACAGGAATTGAAACCTCTTATCAGAACTGCTGATGGTTTCTTGATTTTCTCAGAAGTGAGCATAAGGAAAATACACAGATTAATTAGTTACACCAACCTTTCTCTTACCTATTCTTACAAATTTGGAGGTTTCTCTGACTCTAGTTGCATTGTTTAGCATGTATAGTCAGCTGAATGGTGGCCCCAAAGATATCAGATTCTAATCCCTGGGACTGTAAATGTTATCTTATTTGGAAAATGGGTCTCTGCAAATGTAATTAAGTTAAGGGTGTTGAGATGGAGAGAGTATCCTTGATTATTTGGGTGGGCTTTAAATGCCATCACAGTATTCCTATAAGAGAAAGGGGGAGAAAGATTGGAGGCACAGAAGAGAGAAATGTGACGTAAAGACAGAGGTAGAGGTTGAAATGTTGCAGCCACAAGCAAAAAAATACCAGCAGTCACCAGAAGCTGAAAGAGGCAAGAATGGATTGTCTTCTAGAACCTCCACAGGGAGCATGGCCCTGCTGACACCTTGATTTTGATCCAGTGAAACTAATGTTGAACTTCTAGCCTACATAACTAAGAGAGAATAAATTTCTATTGTTTTAATGCACCAAATTTATCGTAGTTTGTTACTGCAGCCACAGGAAACTGATACAGCATGTGACAGGCAATCCTTTGTATATATCTCAGTAGCAAAATGTGACAGGGTCATCTACTTATGATTTACTTCCTTTCTTACATCCTGTAAAGGACACGGATGTTAACTTGTAAGAAAATACAGAATTATGGATAATCCTTCAATGACAGATGCTTTTGTTATTATGCATTACTTCTCTAGTATTTCCATGCCTTTCTGTGCATAAAATAACATTTTTCCAATATGGAATTAGAGTATAATCTTTCTAAAGACATTTTTAATTACAGTTAAACCCAACATAAGTAGTACCAACAATAGATATAATTCTAACAAAGAGACAAATGTTAAGATTCATTCCAATTTTAGAAATGTAAAAATGTGGAAAAAGTGCATCTTAGAATGGTGAAATATAGTAACTCATTTCATTCCATCTGTTGTCACTGACTGTCCACTGTATGCTCAGCCCTGTGTTATACACTAGAAATAAATGAATAAGATGACATGTTCCTGACCTTCAGCTTGGGTCTTCCTCTCTAGTAGTTGCAGAATTTCTTCTCTGCAAGAACCTGAAAGGGCAGGGCAGCCTTGTGTTATGAAAAGCACCAACTGTGCCAGTTTCTAGAAGGGCCAGCTACCAGGACATGCTGGCTGCCCCTGCCATGGCTATAGACCCTCAGCCTGCCATCCATGAAGCTAGCCCAACATAGAGCCCTCCCATCTGCCTCTGCTCCAGGCTAACCCACCTCCCAGTGATGGGCAAGTGTCCAGAAAAGTGATTTCAAAAGGTCCTTCCTTACATCTAAGATGGTCGTCCTGGAGGCTTTTCTTTTTTTAAGGATGAAGTTGGATCTCAGGCCATTTGGAGATGAGCTGTATATGGTGTGCCATCATTCTGCTACACTGACACAGAAACACATTTTACAAATATGTACTCTTGGTCTTATGCAAAAAAAAAAAAAAAAAAAAAAAAAAGCAGGATATGACAGATGCATTAGCATGAACTTATCTCCACTACTGGAAAATTGACACAAAAACTGTGAACTGTGAATGAGAGATCACCAGAGTCAGCTACGCCCTGTGACAGCCAAGATTATCTTCCCATCTCCACCTATCAAGCTTTCTGTATCATCTTAGGGGCTTTCCCCTCAAATAATTTATAAACTTTCCAAACCTTTTTGTCTCTAGAACCTGTCTTCTGTTTCTTCTTCTCTTTTGAATCTTATAAATTAACTTGCAAATTATGAGATACTGAATTCCACTATCTTTCTCAATATTTCATATCAGGTACATTCAAATTTATTAGAGGGCTGGCCAGTTAGCTCAGTTGTTTAAAATGTGCTGTTATAATACCAAGATCAAGTGTTCAGTTCCCTTTACTGGCCAGCAGCTCAAAAACATCAAACAGACAAAAATAATTTTTTTGGATTAAGGTTTTAAAAAAGTGATATTTTCAAAAGCTCATAGACAGACCTGAGCTCTGGAAGCTTTGCTACCAACATGTTCTGACCCCAAGTTAATTGTTTGATTTCTCTGTGCCTTGGTTTCTTCACCAGTAAAATTTCTGAAGTTCCTTCTAGCATTAAAAATAAAAAATGTCATGACTCTAGAGAAAAATCCTGTGATTTTTGAGCCAGACTGCTGGTATCTGGCCTGATAATGCCCACTCAGTCTCAACTGGATTACAGAAAGCCTCAGAAACTGTTGGTACCTTGACTAGTTTTGGAACCCCTGCTGGCCCTGTCAGAACCAAAAAGGGCATGAGATTTATTCTAAGACTCTCATTAGAATGATTTCCTTTTCCAAATGTTACATTATATTTAGTGAAAATTCAGAAATAAGTGATATGTTCACATTTATTTAGTTCCCATTCTGAGCCAGGGTCTGGGGCTTGTCTAGGTACACAAAGTGGGGCCGAGAAGAGAAGTGTCATGGCCCACGGCATGACACTCTCTAAGCACTTATTAAACTTTCAAAAGGCTTAATGTTTCATTATATTTTATTTGTCTAGTCCACAGTAGCCAATCGTTCCATGGTTTTTAGATATTTAGGTTGTTCCCGACCTTGCACTGTTTCACTTTAGGCTGTGATGCCCATCTTAGATCTTTATCTACACTGTCTAGAAGTAGCATTCTGGGCCAAAGACCATGACCAGTTTTAGGCTTCTGACATATATTGACAAATTGCTTCTCATTTCACACCCTATCAGCAATTGCCTAGTTCACTACTTGGAGTGAGTGAATTTTAAATTTAGCTGTTTTTTCTCTTGCCAGATAGGGAACTCTAACATTGCACATATAAAGACAATGATGGATTGAGAAGAACGAGCTTCTCTCTTCTCCACTAATTCACATTATTTATTATTTACTATTCATTAATTCACATTATTTATTTACTACTTTAGATCAACTTACAACTTAAAAAAAATTGTGTTTGGGTAAAGGCTGAATGAGAACATGAAAAAATGAAAACCATTAAAACTGTGCATCTGTTGGGAGAGTGAGGAAACCGGTTTCCAATTTTCTGCCTTTTTATTCCATCTCTAAGAACCTTTAAAAAAAATATCCATCTTGTATGTCTCACAAGAAAAGCTTTTACTTCTAAACCAGAAACTCCCAAAACAAATTGTTGCAAAATTAGAAACCGTTCTGTTAATTAGCTTTTTTTCTGATCACAAAAATAATCTACAATTATTTTAAAGCACTTGAAAAGAAAGTTTCCTTCCAGAGACATAGGGGATAAACATGGCAA
Organism: Cynocephalus volans; assembly: GCF_027409185.1. Lineage (NCBI taxonomy): Eukaryota > Metazoa > Chordata > Mammalia > Dermoptera > Cynocephalidae > Cynocephalus > Cynocephalus volans. The sequence goes on from NC_084464.1 coordinate 134,600,606, forward strand.
AATTAGGGTAATATTGTACATGCAGTTTATACTCTACTTTTTGTTCCTTAATATATAGAACTTTTTGCCACATCATGTAATTTTTTTTGAAAATATTATTTTTAAAGATTGAGTAATATTCCATTTAATGCATACATCATAATTTATTGGGGGGCATTTGTCTACAAGTTTTTCCAAGCATCGTTAAAAGAAAAACTTTAGACAAGTTAAATTTAACAGAGCTCAATTTAAGCAAAGAACAATTCGTGAATCAATCAGCCCCCAGAATCAGAACAAATTCAGAGCAAATCCACCATTGGCACTGGTCAGTTAAGATTTTTAGGCAGAAAAAGAGAAGTGAGGTACAGAGCAATTGGCTGCCTGTAATTGGCTGAGAGTCGGTTACTTGTTGCAAGAGTAGGTTAGTCTGCTTGCACATCCAATTAGGTCACAGATCATGATGTCTGAAGAAACCTTTAGGCCAAACTTAATTTAACAATATGTAATACAGCACTGAACATTTTATACATCCTGACATCTTTGATTACCTCTCAGGTTATTTTCCTTAGGATGGATTCCTAGAAGTGATTCTTTATGATTATTGCAAAATTGCTTCACAGAAAAGCTGTACCCATTCAAACTCTCACCAGCAGTATATAAAAATGCCCATTACAATGAACCCTTATGAAGACTAAATATTCTTCTAAATCTTTGTCAAAGATACTTCATTGTTATTTTTCCAGGTTGCTTTCAAACCAGGTTTTGGTAATTTTACACATACAGCTTTTACAGAGAAAGACAGAGAGAGAAATACACACACAGAGAGAGAGAGAGAGAGAGAGAGAGAGAGAGAGAGGAGGTTTCCACTCCCACAGTTGTTCAAAGATTGCTCTGAAAGGCAAGTTACATTTCTTTGTAGCATTTGGGTTGGGTAGGTGCTGACTTACATGGTCAATCAGAGTTAGGCACCCCTCCCCCCACATGGTCTGGTCACATTTGCCTCTTGATTAACTTTACTGTTGCAAAATGCTGAGAGACGTGTAGAACAGATGCCCACCCTACCCCTCAGTTTGTATGAACTCAGAAGTCCTGTGGGAAATAATGAATTCTGTTTACAGTTGTGAGTAAGAAATGTGCAGACCCGTTAATTGGCAGGTCCCCAAAGGAATCTGGAGTGGAGGGAGGACAGCGACGGCCTCGAGAAAAACATCACCACGAATGGAAAGGAGTGGAATGGGCCAAATGCATAGCAGGGCATGGATACTGAAGGAAGCATTTGCTCCAGGGAGAATGAGAAACTGCCCCCCCCCCGAATTAGCCACTGGGGGCTGACAGAACAGTGTACCAGGAGAACAAACTGCCATGCTGTGAGCACCCAAAGAGTCAGTCACCAGAACTAGGAGATGTCCTATAGCTACTGCAAAAAGAGCACCAGGAAACTGTCCCAAGAAGACTGGCAGAGGAAGAAGCAGGAACCTGTGGGAGGAGAGGGTGTCAGCTGCCTCAAAGCAGCTGACATTTTTCAAGCAGAAAAGTGACAGCTGTCAGTCACGCAGGAAGGTGAGAGGAGCCAACATTGACCCAATGGAGCCAGACACCACCACTCTGATTACCCTGAGGGAGCAGTCCCCAAACTTTGAACCAGCTCTTGCTTCTTGTGACCAGTCTTCCAGAGATTCCTACATTTAAAATGACTCTAGACAGTGTCATACTCCTAGCAATTCACTAAGCAAAAGACTATAGCTTGCTAGTCAAGCCAATAGAGGCTCAGAGCATTAAGAAATGTGGGCTGCAAATACAAAAGATCTATTCTCATCAATTGCTGAAGACTTTTTCACCTTTATGAAACTTACAGACATGCTCTTATCTGGCTGGAACTTCCCATGAGTACATCCCATTGTTTATAAAGGAAACTTTTTATTTCTCAAATTTAAAAACCTATTGGTTATTATAAATTTCATCTTTATACATGCCACTTTGTGGCCACAATTAATAATGGAATGCAGATCCTGCCAAATATTTTTATTGGCTTAGAGAAAATATAAACATGTAGACTAACAAGACTATATATAACTCACACATGCATACATGCACGTGCATGTTGATAAACAGTTTCAACTTCATAGGGATACAAACAAAACAAGTTTCTTTTTTCTATATTATGGTGCCATATCAAATCACTTTTTCCTAGTGGAGAGCAGATTCCTTATATCTTGGGATGATACTACAGCATTTCCAACACATTGTTATTAAAAGGCAAATTCAGTATTATCCAGTTTAACACTCACATCTTCATACATGACGTAAATCTCCTCCGTGTTAGCTGTGGCCCGTGGTTCCAGGGACCTGTGGTGGGTTTGCTCTTGGGCTCCTCCATCAAGTCATTCACTGGGTTGGAGTGAAGAAGAAGGGCTGGCTTATCTCTTCCTCTACTTTATTCAAGGTCTTATTTCTCTAGTGTTGGGGGTTGAAAGGGAGTATGAGAGGGGATCTTTCTTTGTTAACTGCCCGTTGTTGTTGTTCTCTATTGGTGGTTCCTGCTTCTCACTTGTTGTGGCTGCCTCTGTGTAGCAAGATCCAAATATTTCTTCTCACTTGAGCTCAAGAATAAGTTCTTTTGAAGGCTCTTCTCCAAAGAGAAGTGCATTGGGAGATGAGAGGATGCTTTGAAGCCACCTTTCTGCACAGTGTGAAGTTTGTCTCTACGTCTTCATGTCTAGCTTTCCCAACCCCTTCAACCTCTGTGCTCCTGCCATTGGGGCCCCTTCAAGCCATGGTCAGCTGTCATCTGTCTGCCATCTTTCTCCAATTCTGTCTTTACAAATTCATGTCAGGATGTGGGCAGATTGATAAATCAACTACTTAGGATGAAATCCCAAAAACTCTTCTGGGGAACAGGATGCCAGTCTCAGTTTTCTAGGCATTCTCAGTGTCCGTAAGCAATGATCATGACCCCACCTCTCTTATTTGATTTGTGGAGGTGGGAAGTATCCCCACCTTTTTTTCCATGGGAAGTTGATGGAGAGTTAGCAGGGCTACCACATAATTAGCATTGGATTCAAAAGGCTTTTTGTCTACCCCACCACTACTTGACGTCTGTTTATAGGACTATAGGGGAGCACTGGGGTGATGGTTGAGGTTGGAGGAAGTGGGATGCACTTGAATAATAAATGGAGGTAGCAGAGCTAATTTTCCCATTTGTTTGTAAAGCCTAGTAGAAATGTCAGCCCACTAATGGTTGAGCTTCCTTGGAGGGTGTCTGTATAGAATAGAATACTTGATGCCCCTTTATCCATATTTATAGTCTTAGTTGTTGATTGTAAGCAATGGGACAGGCCCCACTCAACAATTTTTTATATAAAAAATGGAACGTGCTATAAATCTTATTTTGCAGCTTGCTTTTTAAAAAAGCATATCCACATTTAATTCATCGTATGGAAACCAGAATATAATTAACCATTTATCTATAAATAAATCATTTCTAATGATTTTCCCTATTACAAACCATGATAAAATAAGCATCTTTATTCTTTATGCACCAATGTTAGTATTTGTATAGAATAGATTCTTACAAGTAGGATTGCTGATCTTTTAAATTTTTTCAATTGCTACTATCAAATTGTTCTCCCCCAAATTTGAAAAAGTTAATATTCCCAGTACCATTTTCTTCACAGACTTGACAATATTCAGTGTTATCAATTTTAAAAACTTTTGCAAAGGACTTCTGCTTTGACGAAGATGAGGTAGATGTATTTTTCTCTATTCTGACTGTTAAGTACAACTAAAAACTCTGGACATTGTATATAAAGCAGATATAAGACTCTGAAACCAGTTAGAGACATTGAGACCTGAGGAATAACATGAATCAACTCCCTTGCAGTGTCAGTGGAAACCATGTAAGGAGACTGGACTTCCATCCTCACCTGGCAATAATAGGGTGGCCCTTCCCATCCCCACTGGGGTGGTATTAGCGGAGGTCTGCTGGAGAGTTAAGACTTTTACCATCACCCAGTGGTAACAAGTCTACCCCCACTGTATTGTCAGTGGAGACCATAGAGAAACCAGAGCTCCAATCCCTGCCCAGCACTAACAAGTGTCATTGGATACCAAGTAGGAACAGGGACTTTTACCTCTACCTGGAAATAATAAGGTAGCTACCCCTTTACCCTGCCAGTGTAGTGTTAGAGAAAGCAAGGTAAATCAGAGAGTTTAAATAGGATCCAGCATTTCATAATACAAAAATGTCCATGTTAAAATTAAAAATCACTATACAAAGAACCAAGAAGATCTCAAAATGAATGACAAAAGACAATCAATAGACACTGACACCAATAATAGAATGAAAGAGTTATTCAAATTATCTGACATATTTTAAATCAGCCATAATAAAACTGCTTCAATGAGCAATTCCAAGAATGCTTGAAACACATGAAAAAATACAAACCCTCAACATAGAAATAGGAAGCCCCATCCAAGTAGAAGCAAAAGAAGAGAGGAAGAGGAAAAGGAGAAAGAGGTGTAGGAGAAAGAGAGAGGCAGAAGGAAACCAATATAAAAAAGAAATAAATGGAAAATTTTAGAGTTGAAAAATTCAATAGCCAAAATAAAAAGCTCAGTGGATTAGCTCAATGGCAGTATGAAGGGAACAGAGGAAAGAATCAGTAAACTTAAAGATATGACAATAGAAATTACCTAATCTAAACAAAAGAGAGAAAATACAATTTAAAAAATCATTAGAACCTCAGGGATCTGTAGGATTATAACAAAGATCTGAGGTTTGTATCATCAGAGTTCTGTAAGGAGAGCTCATTTGGTTACAGCAAGATGTTATAACACGAAGTCCATGGATTTGGATTCCTGTATGGGTCAGCTGCCAAATAAAAGAGAGAAAGAAAAACATTGTCCAGTGTCCTGTAAGGCAAGGAAAAAGACAACAGGACAGGAAAAATACTCAAAGATATAATGGCTGAAAACTCCCTATATTTAGCAACAGATGTAAACCTACAGATTCAAGAAAGTAAATGAACACCAAACAGAATAAACCCAAAGAAATTTAAGCTGACATACATTATAATAAAAATTCTGAAGACTAAAAACAAAATATCTCGAAAGAAGCAAGAAAAAAATGATACCTTATCTATGTAGGTAAAAATATTCGAATAACAATGGATTTTTCATGAGAAACAACGGAGGCCAGAAAGAAGAGACACAATATTTCTTACGTAATGAAAGAAAGAATTGAAAAGGCAGAATCCTCTACTCAGAAAGAAATTTTCTTCTGGAATAAAAAGAAAATGAAGACAACCTCACATGAAGAAAAACTAAGAGAATTAAGTTGATTAGTAGTTTACAGCAGACATACCCTTAAAAATGGCTAATGGATAAAGGAAGTTTTTTAAATAGAAAGGAAATGACAAAAGAAGAAACCTCAGGGCATCAGGGAGGAAAAAAGAATGAGGTAAGAAAAAATATGGGTAAACAATAAACTTTTACTCTCCTCTTGAGTTTTCTAAATTATGTTTGATGGTTGAAGCAAAAATTACTATAACCCTGTCAGATGTGGTTCTAAATATATTTAGAGGGAATATCTAAGACAGACAATTATATTGCAAATATGGGAGGGTAAATTAATATAAAGAGCTGTAAGATTTATATACCTCACTTCAACTGGTAAAATGATACCAGTAGATTGTAATATGTTATGTATGTATAAGGTAACACCTAGAGAAATCACTAACAAAGCTATACAAAAATATTTACCAAAAACACTATAAATAACAAAATGGAATTCTAAAAATATTTAAGTGACTTATAGGAAGTCAGGAAAAAGAAAAAAAAACCCAAAACAGAGAAAACAAACAAAAAACAAACAAAATAAATGGTGGATTAAGCCTGTAACATGTCAGTTATTACATTAAATGTAAATTGTCTAAATATACCAATTAAAAAATAGATCATCAGAGTGAATTTGAAAATATGATCTAACTATATGCTGTCTACATCAAATTCATTTTAAATATAACAATATAGGTAAATTAAAAGGATGGAAAAAGATATATCATGCAAACATTATTCCAAAAATACAGTAGTGACTACAATTAATATATAATAAAAACAGGTTTCAGAACACATAAAATTACCAGAGACAGAGAGGGACATTACGTTAAAAAAAAAGGGGTCAATTCATCAAGAAAACATAACAATCTTATATGTGTATGGACCAAACAATAGAGCTGGAAAAATATGTGAAGCGAAAACTTGTAGAACTGAAAGGAGAAATCCACAATTATAGTTATAGAACAAAAGATCCCTCAATCAACAATTGGCAGAACAACAAGGCAGAAAATAAGCAAGAATACAGAAGAACCTCAACAACAATATGTAATCAACATTTATGAAACACTCTTCCCAACACTGGCAGAGTATACATGCTTTATAAGTGCCTATGGAACATATACCAAGAAAGACTATATCCTGAGCCATATAGCAAACCTCAACAAATTTTTAAAAATTGAAATCATATAGGGTATGTTCTTTGACCACAAAGAAGTCTACTAGAAATTAAAACAGAAAGGTAACAGAAAAGTCATCGATTACTTGGAAATGAAACACTCACTTATAAATAATCTATTGGTCAAAGAGGAAGGAAATAAAATATACTGAACTGAATAAAAATCAAAATACAACATATTTAAAATTTGTGGGACATAGATAAAGCAGTGGAAGGAAAATTTGCAGCACTAAGTGTATATATTAGTAAAGAGAAAAGTCTCAAATCAATAATCTTAGTTTTACCTCAAGAACCTAGAAAAAGAGGCGCAAAATAATCCCACAGCAAGCAGAAGGAAGAAAATAATAAAGAGCAGAAATCTATGAAATTTAAAAGAGAAAATCAATGAAACAAAGGGTTGATTCTTGAAAAGATCAATACAATTAACAACCTTCTAGCAAGACTAACAAAAAAGAGAGAGAGAAGAAGACACAAATTACCAATATTATGAATTAAAATATGGGATATAGCTACAGATACTGCAGAGATTAAAAGAATAAAAAACAATACTATGGACAACTCTACAGACACATAAATTTGACAACTTAAATGAAATAATAAAAGACTGAATGCTTTCTGCCTTAATATCAGGAACAAGGCAAGGACATCAGCTATCACCACTTTTACTCAATCGAGTCCTAGAAGTGCTAGCCAGTGTAATGAGGTAAGAAAAATAAAAGTCATACAGATTGGAAAGGAAGAAGTAAAACTGTCCCTATTTACAGATAACTTGATTGTCTAGAAAATCTCAAACAATCTACAAACAAACAGAAGCTCCTAGAACTAATTAAAGAGTTTGCAAGGTCACGAGATATAATATAAACATACAAAACCCAGTTATATTTACATTTACTAGAAAGAAAAATGTGAACACTAACATGACAAATACAATATAATTGTTCAAAAAAATAATCAGGTATAAATCTAATGAAACATGGATAGGATTTGCATGCCAATGATTACAAAATGTTGAAAAATATCAAAGAGGATCGAAATAAATGGAGAGACATACCGTGTTCACATGCTGGAAGATGCAACAGAATAAAGATAGTAAAGATATAAATTCTCTTCAAATTGATAAATAGGTTTAATACTATTCCTATCAAAATACCAGAAAGATTTTTTGTAGATTCAGTGACAATTCCAAAATTTATATGGAAAGGCAAAGGAAGTAGAGTAGCTAAACAGTTTTGAAATAAAAGAATAAAGTGAGAGGAATCAATCTACCTGATTTCATGACTTAACTACACAGCTGTAGTAATCAAGGCAGTGTGGTACTGGCAGAGGGATAGAGACACACCAATGAATGGAACAGGACAGAGAGTCCACAAATATACTCACACAAATATAACCAACTGGTTTTTGTTCGTTTGTTTTGAAAAAGGAGCAAAAACAATCCAATGGAGAGAAGGTAGTCTTTTTAACAAATGGTCCTGGAGCAACTGGACATCCATAAGCAGGGGAAAAAAAAAAAATAGAATCTCAACCTAAATCTCACACCTTATATAAAAAGCACCTAAAATGGATCATGGACTTAATCATAAAATGTAAAATGACAAAACTTTTTGAAAAAAAATAAGATAAAATCTTTGAGATTTAAGGTGAGGAAAAAAGTTCTTAGACTTGACACCTGCTATAAACTGAAAGTTTATATCCTCCCCATATTCTTGTGTTGAAACCTAATCACCAATGTTAGGAGGTAGGGACTTTGGGAAGTGATTAGGACATGAGGGCAGCGTCCTCATGAATGGGATTAGTACCCTCATAAAAGAGACCTCAGAGATCAACCTCTCCCTTCCACCATGTGAGAACTCAGGAAAAAAGACCACTGTTTATAAACCAAGGAAACGAGCCCTCAACAGACACCAAATCTACCAGTGCCCTGAAATTTGACTTTCCAGCTTCCAGAACTGTGAGAAATAAATTTGTCTTTAAGCCACCCAGTCTATGGCATTTTAGTTATAGCAGCCTGAATGGACTAAGATAATACCACAAGCATGATCCATAAAAGGAAAAATTAATAAATTGGGCTTTATCAAAAATAAAAACATTTGCTCTTCAAATAGCCCTATGAAGAGTATGGAAAAACAAGCTATAGAGTGGAATAAAATATTTACAAACCACGTATCTAACAAAATACTAGTATCTAGAATTTATAAAGAACTCTTAAAACTGAACAGTAAATAAGCAAACAATCCAATTAAAACACAGACAAGACATAAAGAAATGTTTAACCGAAGAAGATATATACATGGCAAGAAAGCACAAGCAGAGATGTTCAACACTATTAGTTATTTGGGTAACGCAAATTAAAACTACAATGACTACACACTTTTCAGAATGGCTAAAGTAAAAAATAGTGACATCAAATGCTGGTGAGTATGCAGAGAAACTGGATCACTGATACACTGCTGGTGGGAATGTAAAATGGCATAACCACTCTAGAAAACAGTTTGGTAATTTCTTAAAAAATTAAGCAGGCAACTACCATGTACGGCCAGGCATTTATCTCAGACAAAAAAACACAAAGGTTTGTGTTTTGTGTTCATACAAAAACGTATGCATGAATACTTATAGCAGCTTTATTCATAAGAGAGCCTCAAACTGGAAATAACCCAGATATCTTTCAACAGAGGAATGGTTAATCAAACTCTGGTGCATTCATACCATGGAATGCAACTCAGCAGTAAAAAGGAATAAACTATTAATACATGTAATAACGTGGATGAATCTACAGGGAATCATACTAAGTGAAAAAGCCAATCTCAGAGAGTGAAGTCATCAAGATGGTGAAATAGATGATTCTCAGTGCCATTCCCCCACACAAGCAATCAGTCTACAACTATTAAAAAGCAAAGATTGCCATCCTGGTATCCCTGAAGCTCAGAGAAAGAGGAAGAGAGACCTGTGAAGTCCATGAAGTCGAGAGGCCACAATGAGAGGGAGTAGGGACCACTCCAATTGTTCTGAGCCACAGTCACTTCTGAGCCAGCCTAGTAGGAGGCAAGGAGTAGCAGCAACACACAAATCAGCATCCAGGAACTGGGAAAAGCTGCAGTGGCACTCTTCATGTGAATTTCCTTGGGGTCTGCAGAAGAGACGAGGGCCTGGAGTGCACCATATCAGCCCAGAGGTCAGAAAACCACTGGAAGTGTTCCCCTGGCCCTGCAAAGGAGTGAGGGGTCACAACCAACCAGAAAAAAAGGAGCTACCCAGAGGTCAGTGAGTCATTGCTGGGGATGCATACACAACCTGCCCCACAAGAAGCATTTGGAGAATGGGTAAAAGGCTAGCCCTCTGGGGGAAAATTTGAGCAAAAAGGAAAAAGAATAAGAAAAAATGAAACACAAATACAGCAGATACGGGACTCCCTCAAGTGAGATAACCTCCACATAATTGGCATGCCCAAAAGAGAAGAAAAAAGAGGAGACCTAGAAAGCATATTTAAAGAAATAATGACTGAAAATTTCCCAAGTATGGAGAAAGATGACAGCATCTATATACAGGAAGCTCAGAGGTCACCAATCAAATTCAGTCCAAAGAGGAACACCCCAAAATACATCATAATCACTAAAAACCAAAGACAAAAAAAGAATACTGAGAGCAGCAAGAGAAAATACACACATAACATTCAACAGAGCCCCAATACATCCCTCAGTGGATTTCTCAGTAAAAACCCTACAGGCCAGAAAAGAATGGGATAATATATTCAAAGTGATGAAAGAAAAAGACTGTGAGTCAAGAATTCTATATCCAGCAAAACTAACCTTCAAATATGAAAGAAAAATAAAATCTTCCCCAGACAAACAAAAGCTAAGGGAATTCATCAACACTAGACCGCCTTTACAAGAAATGCTAAAGGGAGTTCTTCAGTCTGAAAGAAGATGATGCTAAAGAGTAGCAAGAAAACATTTGAAGTTACATAACTTATTAGTAAAGTAAGTACACAGACAACCTCAGAATACTCCAATGTTATAAGGGTGGTGAATAAACCTCTTATATCTTTAGTATGAAGACTAAATGACAAACCTAAGAAGGTAACATATTCAACATCCATATAAAAAAGATGTAACTTGGAACAACAAAATATCAAAAAGGGGGCAGGAGGAATGATGCCACAGGAGAGTCAGCTTTTTTCTTTTTATTTTGGATATCAAAGTTAAGTTTTTATTAGTCTAAAATAATGTTTTATAACTATAACATGTTTTTTGTAAGCCTCATGGTAACCACAACACAAAAATTTATGAGACATACTAAAAATAAATAGTGAGAAATCAAAATACACTGCCAGAGAAAACCACTTAACCACAAAGAAATACAGTAAACTGGATCTACAAAACAGCCAGAAAAAAAAAAAAAAGATAACAAAATGGCAGTAACAAGTTCCTATATATCAGTAATAACCCTAAATGTAAACAGAAAAAAAAATGCCCCAATTAAAAGACACAGAGTGACTGAATGAATTATAAAACAAGAACCAACAATATGTTGCCTGCAAGAAACTCACTTCACCAACTTGAAAGTGAAGGAATAGGAAAAGATATTTCACTCAAATAGAAACCAAAAAAGAGCAGGAGTAGCTATACTTATGTCAGATAAAATAGACTTCAAGCCAAGAAAAGCAAAAAAAGATAAGGAAGGTCATTACAGAATGATAAAGGAATCAATTCAATAAAAGGATATAGCAATTCTAAATATATAAGCACCCAACTCCAGAGAACGCAGTTATTATAACAATTACTATTAGACCTAATCGGAGAGATAGACTAAACACAATAATAGTTGGGGACTTTGATACTCCATTTTCAGCAAAGGATAGACCATCCAGACAGAAAATTAACCAGGAAACATCAGAATTAATCTCTACTATCAGCTGATTGAAGCTAATAGACATTTATAGAACATTTCATCCAACAGCTTCAGAATACACATTATTCTCAGCAGCACATGGAACATTCTCTAGAACAGACCATATGTTAGGTCACAAAACAAATTCCAACAAATTTTAAAAAACTGAAATTGTATCAACCATCTTGTTTGGCCACAATGGAATAAACTAGAAATCAACAACAAAAGGGTTACTAGAAACCATACAAATACATAGAAGTTAAGCAATATGCTCCTAAACACCAAATGGGTCAAAGAAGAAGTCAGAAAGGAAATTAAAAAATTCCTGGAGTCAAATAAAAATGAAAACACAACATACCAGAACCTATGGGATGTGGCAAAAGCAATTCTAAGAGGGAAGTTATAGTAATAAATGCCTACATCAAAAAAGAAGAAAGACTTCAAATAAACAACCTAATGTTACAACTCAAGGGACTAGAAAAATGCGAACAAACCAAACTCAATATCAGTAAGAGAGAAATAACAAAGAACAGAGCAGAAATAAATGAATTAGAAATTTTAAAAACAATACAAAAGATAAAAGAAACAAAAAGATAAACGAAACAAAAAGATAAATGAAACAAAAAGATAAACAAAATTAGTGAACCTTTAGCTAGACTAACAAAGATAAAAAGAGAGAAGACTGAAATAAATAAAATCAGAAATGAAAAAGGAAACATTACAACTGATACCACAGAAACACAAAGGATCATAAGAGACTACTATGAACAACTATGCAAACAAACTGGAAAAGCTAGAAGAAATGGATAAATTCCTGGACACATGCAACCTGCTGAGGTTGCTTCAGGAAGAACTGGAAAACCTAAACATATGAATAACAATGACATTGAAGTAATAAAAACTCTGACAACAAAGAAAACCCCAGGACTAGATGGCTTCACTGCCAAATTTGACCAAACATTTAAAGAACTAAAAACCAGTTCTTCTCAAACTCTTTCAAAAAATTAAAGAGGAGGGAATACTTCCAAACTCATTCTATGAGGCCAGCATTCCCTCATACCAAAACTGTAAAAAGACACAGGAAAGAAAGAAAACTATAATAGACCAATATTCCTAATGAACACAAACATGAATATCCTCAACAAAATACTAGCAAACAGAATCCAATGACATAGTAAAGAGATCATTCACCATGATCAAATGGGATTCATTCTAGGAATGCAAGGATGTTTATATGCAAATCAATAAACATTATACATCATGTCAGCAGAATGAAGGAAAAAAATTATATGATCATTTCAATAGATGCAGAAAAAGCATTTGATAAAATCCAACACTCCTACATGACAAAAACACACAACAAATTAGGTATAGAAGGAATGTACTCCAACACAATAAAAGCCATATACAACAAACCCACAGCTCATACCATACTGAATGCACAAAAGCTGGAGGCTTATCCTCTAAGATCTGAAACAAGACAGGGATGTCCACTTTCCCTACTATTACTGGAAGTTCTAGCCAGTACAATAAGGCAAGAGAAAGCAATAAAGGGCATCCGAATCAGAAAGGAGGAAGTTGAACTATCCCTATTTGCAGATGACATGATCCTATACATAGAAAACCCTAAAGACTCCACCAAAAAATTACTAGAACTAACAAATGAATTCAGGATACAAGATCAACACACAAAAATCAATAGCCTTCCTATGCACCAATAACGAAATAGGTAAAATAAATCAAGGAAGTGATCCCATTCACAATAGCTACCAAAAAATAAAATATCTAGGAGTAAATTTAACCAAGGAGATGAAAGACCTCTACAATGAACACAAATTAATGGAAAGATATCTCATGCTCATGGGTTGGAAGAATTAACATCATCAAAATGTCCATACTACCCAAAGCAATGTACACACTCAACACAATCCCTATCAAAATACCAATTACATTCTTCACAGAAATAGAAAACACAATCTTAAAATTTGTTTGGAGCCACCAAAAGTCCTGTATAGCCAAGGCAATATCGAACAAAAAGAACAAAGTTGGAGGCATCACATTTCCTGGCTTTAAAATACACTGTAACACTATAGTAACCAAACCAGCGTGATACTGGCATTAAAACAGACAAATTGCCCAATGAAACAGAATAGAGAGTCCAGAAATAAACCCATGCACTCACAGCCAACTAATTTTCAAAAAAGGTGCCAAGAATGTACAGTGGGGAAAGGACAGCCTCTTCAACAAATGGTGCTCGAAAAACTGCATATACACACATGGAGAAAACTGAAACTAGACCCCGATCTCTCACCGTATACAAAAATGAACTCCAAATGGATCAAAAATCTAAATTTAAGACTCAAATTCAAAAACTACTGGAAAAAAACATAGGGGAAATGCTACATGAAATGAGAGTGGGCAGTGCTTTTTTGAGCAAGACTACAAAAGCACAGGCAACTAAAGCAAAAGTACATAAATGGGACTACCTCAAACTAAAAAGCCTCTGAACAGCAAAGGACACTGTCATCAAAATGAAGTAAACAGGCTACAGAATGGGAGAAAGCATTCGCAAACTATGTGTTGGACAAGGGGCTAATATTCTAACGATATAAGGAACTCAACTGAACAGCAAGAAAACAAACAAACCAATTAAAAAATGAGCAAAGGACCTGAACAGACATTTCTCAAAAGAAAACAGGCACATGAAAAAATGTTCAACATCACTAATCATCAAGGAAATGCAAGTTAAAATCACAATGAGATACCATCTTACTCTGGTTAGAATGGCTATTATCAACAAGGCAAAAAAAATAGCAAATGCTGATGCGGAGAAAACGGAGCTCTCCTACATTGCTGGTAGGAATGCAAATTGGTACAGCCATTGGGGGAAACAGTATGGAGGTTCCTCAAAGAAGCAAAACTAGATCTATCTTATAATCCAGCTATCCCACTATGGGGTATATATGCAAAGGAAATTAAATCAATATATCAAAAAGGCACCTGCACTCCCATGTATACTGTAGTACTACTCACAGTAGCCAAGAAAGGGGATCAACCCAAATGTCCATCAACAGATGAATGGATAAAAAATTTGTGGTATATATACACAATGGAATACTATTCAGCTATAAAAAGAAATGATTTCTTATCATTTGCAGCAGGATGGAACTAGAAACTATCAGGTTAAATGAAGTAAGTCAGGCACAGAAAGGCAAATACTGCATGTTATCAGTCATATGTGAAATCTAAAAATATAAAATAAAAAAGAAAGGACAAAAAAGGGGGAGAGGGGTTCGTAGAAGTAGAGAGTAGAATAATGGTTACCAGAGGCTGGGGGAGGGGGGCACAGGGTCAGGGAGGAGAAGAAGTGGTGGACTAATGGGTACAAAACTATGCTATCTATCCAAAGTGAATCATTGTGCAGTATATGCACGTATTGAAAAAACACACTGTACCCCCTTAGTACAAATATGTACAAGTAAATGTTAATTTTTTTTAAGATCCCAAATACAAAATATTTTTTAAAAGCCAGTCTCAAAAAGTTACATAAAGTACGATTCCATTTACATAACATTCACAGGCAAAAAAGGAGTTGTGTATTGTGTATAACCTGGAGTGATTTGTCCTGATCATCAAGGGGAAGTTGGGTTATTAACACACAATGAAAAAAATGAATATACAGGAGATACCATAGGGTATCTCTTAGTACAGCCAATTCCTGCTATTTGTGGTAGTTATGTCCTATAAAGTAGCTGCAAACACTGAATTAGCAAATACTGGACGATTGCTCTTAGGGGGTATATGTATACATTTCATGTATATGCAAACATGTTTCATGTAGATTAAAATCTTAAATTCTAAAAACAATTCATCCCAGTAGATCCTATTTTCTTTATTTTACAGAAGTAAAAACACTACAACTACCTCAAAATAAAAAATTAATTTCTTTTAAAAAGTGAAAAAAGGGTTACAAGTGTTAAATGACTTGCCCGAGGCTGCCCCACTAACATGTGCCAGGATTGGGATTCAAACTTCTGACTGACCCCAGAGCTGGAGCTTCTCGCCCTACACTGCACTGCCCCCTACTGGCGCCATCCTCCGGTCATCTCTGCATGACAGGCGAAACAAGAAGGTAGAGAGAGCATTTTGGATAACTTCAGCTGGGAACATGCCCGGCAGGCGACTCAAATTTTTCTCTGCTCTGTACATGTCCTCGAATGACCACAAAAGCCTACGTTTCAGACTTGCTTAGCCAGCCCAACAATCGCATAAGCCAATTCCTTGCTTATAAATCTCTGAATATATAGCTCCTACTGGTTCTGCTAAAATAGAGCAATTATCCTGGAATATCCAGGTGGGCTCAATGCAATTACAAGGGTCTTTCACTGTGGGAGAGGGAGAAGAATCTGTTAGAGTGAAGCAGTGTGAGAAAGACTCAACCAACCAGCATTGTTGGCTTTGAAAATGGAAAGAGGCCAAAGACTAAAATGCTGGCATCCTTTAGGAGCTGGAAAAGACAAGGAATTTTTTCTTGGAACTTCCAGAAAGGATGAAGCCCTACTGACACTTTGATGTTATCCCATTTTAAACTTCTGACCTCCGTAACTGTAATATAAGAAGTTTGTGTTCTTTTAAGCCACTAAGTTTGTGGTCATTTGTTACATCAGCAATAGGAAACTAATATGCCAAATCTATGAAAGCTGTCTCAAAGTTTTCTTAATAAAACATAAAATTTCACTATAACAAAAGGGTAAACAAAAAGTAAATCTAATTTTAAATATGTATACAGTTTATATGTATTTAAATAAATACATATTTAGTTTACAAAATACATAAATTTATACATTTTAATACAAAAATTATAGTATTGACTTAACTTATGCTTTATAAAAGAAATTCAGAAAAAAATTACTATTGTGATTTAGCTTTCATGTAAGAGAATGTTCCCATTGAAGTTTCCACTGAGACAGCACACTATAATACATGTAAGATTCAAGACAGAGCCCCTTACAAAGAACTTATAAAGAATATGGCTTCAAAAATTGGTTTTATGACCTTTGAATCAAGAAAAAGTGTGGAGAGAAAGATTTCTGTAAGAAGAATATCTTTAGAAGAAGACACTGTGTGTGATTTGGGTTTAAGCCGTGAACTCTGTGCCATGCCCATCCCAAGGGGGAAGGAGGGACCTGCCATTACATGGGGTAAGAGAGGCTCCTAGGGCTACTCAGAGAGCTTCAAATGTTATTCCTGCAGCAGGACAAAGGTTTGACTCTTTCCAGAGGCCAACTTCTCAGTGGCAGAGCCAGGAGAGGGATGCTGTGCTATAGTCTATACACCCAGAGCTTGTCACCCACAGGAAAGAGAGCAGGCACAAGGTCACCTTGGGCCCAATCCAAGTGGGCCACCTGAAGAAGCAGAGGGACACAAGCAGTAAGTTAAAGTCCACAGACAGAGTCTCAAGTGGCCACCTGAAGTGGAGGTGTATCTGTCTGGAACAAGGGATAGTGCTCATAACAGAAAAACTGGCTCTAAACATCTGCAGGTGCAGAGTACATTGAGCCCAATTATAATAATACCCTGTTCTTACAAGATTTTTCCTTTCCCCTTAGAGTCTTTAGACCTACTCCTCCTGTTTGAACTTTCTGGGGGTCAGAAACTGACAGGGTTAGGAGAGAGGAAGAGTAAAAATGGAGGGAGACACTGAGTTGAAGCCAACTACAGGCTCCTTTTCCACTTCTAGCCTCAGGCAGATCTGTGCTGGGGAGCTGTATTAGTCCATTTTGTGTTGCTATAACAGAATTACCTGTGAGTGGGTAATTTATAAGGAACAGAGGTTTATTTGGCTTACGATTCTGGGACAGCTGCATCTGGCCCAGGCCTCAGGCTGCTTCTACTCATGGCGGAAAGTGGCAGAAGCCGGTGGGTACAAGCAGATCACATGGCAAGAGGAAGCAAGAGAGAGGAAGCGAGAGAGAGAGGAGGTGCCAGGGTCTTTTTAAACAATGAGCTCTCTTGGAAACTAATAAAGCAAGAACTCACTCATTAATCCCCCTCCCCCAGGGAGAGCATTAACTCATTTGTGAGGGATCCACCCCCATGATTCAATCAGTTTCCAACACTGCCACATTGGGGATCAAATTTCCACATGAGTTTTGGAGGGGACAACACATCCAAACTCCATCAGGAGCTGAAGTTAAACACATAATATAGTTCAGAATTCTATTAATATCTTGGGTTGGACTTTCTATTGTTATTGAACCAAATGAAATTTTTTTTGCCCATGTGCAATGAAAAGCCAAACACCAAAGCACTGGTCTTTGCAGCAGAGGAAAAGTTTATTCACAAAGTGGCCAAGTAAAAAGATCAAGAAATATATCTCAAATCCAACTTGTTCACATCAGGAAGAAAAAGATCTTTATGGGAAAGCGGTTAGAGATGAGGTGAGGTGTGGGGGATCATGACTGGTTAGAAGGTCTGAAGAAGTTCTTCAGCGATCTGCACAGGTACAAGCCATCTGCATGTCTCTGCATGTTCAGAAATTGCCAGCATTAGCAGGATCTGGAGGTGGAGTTTCTGGCCCTCTAACATCAAAAAGGTCACCCATCACACATTTGTTCAGGCTCAGTAGAGAGGTCTGCAGGCTCAACCAGTTTAGCCTGATTTGTATTGGGCCAGCTAACCCCAACAGTACTGCCAATACCTTAGGCATACAACTCATGATTTCCGTGCTAGAGGCATTATCTTAAAAGGCAAATAGGAAAATACAGAATGAGAGATTAGTGTCTTAGTGTGTTTTTGTGTTGCCATGACTGAATACCTGGACTGGGTAATTTATAAAGAACACAGATTTATTTGTCTTACAATTCAGAGACAGCTTCATCTGGCACGGGCCTCAGGCTGCTTCTATTCATGGTGGAAAGCGGCAGGCAGCCAATGGGTACAAGAAAATTACATGGTGAGAGGAAGCAAAAGAAAGAGAGGGGAGCTGCCAGGTCTTTTAAACAACCAACTCTCAGGGGAACTAATAGAGGGGGAACTCACTCACCACCCCCACCTAGGGAGAGCATTAATCTATTCACGAGGGATCTTCCCTGTGACTCAAACAGCTTCCAACATTGCCACATTAGGGATCAGATTTCCACATGAGTTCTGGGAGGACAATACATCCAAACTCCATCAGTTAGTTATGGGAATTTTACTGAAAGAACAAGCAATTTAAACAGGGAATAAATTTTAACTGAAAAGTCACTGTTATACTATTTACCTAATTGAGACTCTGTGACATTCAGAACTGTCTCCTACCTAAAAATTAACACAAAAATTATAGGACCTATCAAATTTTCATTCAGGGAAATAATAACTTCCTCCACTGATCCCTTTTTAAAGAGGGAATAGGAGAATGGATAAATAAATAAGTAGATAACATATTTGAACTATTACATCAACATACCAGTTATATTTAGTGTAGGAACTTTCCATTCCTCTTAGCACATTCTAGCTGGATTAGCACTAATACTTTCTTCCTATGATCCTGTTTCTGTTGCCATACACAAACTGGACACCTAGAATCATCAAGATTTCCTCTCTTATATCCATCCACTCAGAATCTAAAGTATTTTTCCCTTACGTTGTTCTTATATATCTATTCCTTCCTTTGCATTTCCCCTACCTTTATTGCTCTAGTAGAGATCCACATCAATTCATATCTTGGTTACTAGAATAGTCTTCTCACTAGTGTCTTTGCTTAGGTCCTAGAATCATGCCCGTATTCAATCTATTCTACACTAAAGTCAAACCTTCATGAAAAGATGATGCTTTTCCATGTTTTTTGCCTGGCATTCAAGGCCTTCCGTGATCTGACTCTACCTTCTTCCCAACTATATTCCTACTTTTTTTCTATCCAATGTGTTTGTTCCAGATAAATGGGTATACCTCTATATCTTTTCCTTCTGCCTGGAATATCCTCATGATTGTGGCTATAATTCAGTTTTGTAAAATCCCATCCTTCCATCAAGGTCCAACTCAAATGCCACCTCCTCCATGAAGCCTTTCCCAGTCACCTCAGCTGGAAGGGGCAAGCTGCAGTGTGAGTGAGGCGGATTCTAGGACTGCAGAAATCAACCTAATTAAATCAACTGAAAACTGAGACAGGCATAACATTTGTAGGCTCCCATCAATACTGATTTGACAGTTCAGTGAAATTTATAGATCTTAACCAAGGATGGACTGACAAAAGGGAATGATTCACATAAAAAAACAAAATCTCCATTGTGTATTCAGAACTTCCCAGGAAGATATGGGGGACAGAGGAAATGTGGTCACAAGAAATGTACTTTAATGGCAGCATGAAGTTCATTAGGTTTTCACAGAGGTTGGTAAAGGACCTACCTTTATAGTCATTGTTTAATTAGAGAGCAGAAACCATACCATAATTTGGAAAGGAAAGTTTAATTTAAAAAGTTAACTTCAGCAGAGGATTAACTGTAAAGTGAGAACCTGAGGGCTGAGAGAGTATACCCACTGAGAGAACAAAATTGGAAAAGAGGACCCCTCCCCAAGGCTGGGAATCAGATCTCATTTTACAAGTCCTTTGGACAGAGAAGTTCTTGGGTTGATTTGAGCCAAAGCAGCCCACACCTGGTCTGAGCAAAGACTAGCAAACTAAGAATTTCAGCTGGAACTAGCTAGCAGGAAATACCCTTCTTGGGTCCAAGCAGGCAGAGGCTGGCCAACTGGGAACCATGGCTGGGAATCACTGGGAATTTGCCCTCTGAGGTTCAAGGGAAAGCCATACACAAGAGGTGCCACTCCCAGGAAGGCGTCGTAAAGCCACCGAGGAGATGCTGAGTAGAGATCACCACAGAAGTGTTGCTGTGTTCTGGCCACCAGATGCTGCTGGCTGCCACACCTGCGGCAGGAACCTGGTCTGCAGAAACCTGCTAGAAGGAGCACAGTGGGTGAATCAGAATAATCTCCTGCGATGTCCCTCCAGCGCCCTCTAGTGATAAATATTAACATCGTGCCAGCTGCAAAGGAGAGATACAAAATCTATCTCCAGACTAGTAGATTTGCAGCTACACAGAGAATAAAGGGTGGATTTGGAGCTGAGGCAACAAATTGATAACTAGAATTCTTCCAAATCATTTTTTCCTGTGTCCTCATTTTTCTGTTCAACAGACAAAACAGATTTGTAAATCAACTTCCTGGGTTTCTAAATCCCAGGGTTTCTCTAGCCACCACCATCGTCCTCATTGAAAGATTCCAAGGAAAAAAATAAACAAAAACACATTTATTGAGGCTCTAGGACAGGGATTATATACATTATCTCCCTGATGTAGAATACCGTAATGAGAACTACACTTTTTGTAGGCAGTAGATGAGGACTTGCTACTCTTCTTATTCTTATCTTAACATATGAGGAAACTGAAGCTCAAAGACAAACAGCTAATAAGTGATGGATTTAAAGTTTGAATCTAGGATCATCTGACTAGAAAATCAGTGCTCTATTGACTAACTCTGGCTGAATTTCTTACCAAAAAACTAACTTTTTTGTGTTGTGCTAAGAAATTCCAGGTTCCAGGCTGAAAATGTGTGCCTCAGATAAGGTCCTGCCTTTGAGAAATCCTGCTGGTACTCAACTATTACTTTTTGGATGCCATGTCTTTTCTGTGAATGCCTAAAAAATGCAATAGAAGTTAAATTTTTCTCTATGAAATTTGTTAGCTTCATTGTGAGCAAGCTTAGAGTCTAGTTGTGTATACATCTCTGTCGGGAGGTGATTCTATTAGCCTATTATTTATGGATCACTGAGTAAGTGCTAGCTGGCACTGTGCTAAGTGCTCTGTATGCCTTTTCCTGTATAATCCTTGACACAACCTAATAGATAGGTATTATTATCCCATTTTTCAGATGAGGAGACTGCAGACTGGAGAAGTTAAATAACTTGACCAAAATCATCACCAAAGCGTTGGCACTGGGATTTTAACACAGAGAGGTCTGACTTAGCAGAGGATTTAACTTTTTGACCATGCCATAAGGCCAGAGCCCATGTAGTTGTCCTTGGCTTCCCCTCTGTTGTATAATTTTCCTTGTTTCAAATATTCTAGATTTTTAAGCGGATTTTTGTAAAAATCAGCTGCTTTCAATTAATAAAGGAAATCGCTCCTTTGAGATGATTAGGCTCCTTTAAGTGTGTTAAGCCTTTTATAGAGAGCAGCTGATTTCTAACCCTTTTAGATTATCAGGGGAAGAGTCACTGATATGGTGCCCCTGCCCATTCTCATTGATTCCAGGTGAGGTTGGGTAGATATGTGGATACATGACATGAACAGTTTGCATTTGCCTAGGAAGAAGATAACGGCTGACATAGTAATTTGGGTGGACTTATTTTTCATCATTTGCTTCTTACCCTGGGTCTGCTTACTAGAAGCATCACATCCACAGAGTGGGCCTCTGTGAAACTCAAGCAGTCACTCTTTTTGTGCCTCCACTTCATGTTTAACAAAAATAGGTCTTAGTGTATATTTCTGTGTCACTCAAACTAGAACAGAACTTACATAACTGAAAGTAAAATCTATTTAAATACTTAATACTTAAATATTTGCTTCACTCAGCATTCTATTTTATTAAATTATCTCGACTATCATGCCAAAACTATTTGATTGTGAAAAAGATAGGAAAATAAAAATGAATTTTAAGAACTTAATAGCTTATATTACTTAATTTAATTTTATAAAATAAAATTGTGCATATCTAGGGCTATATTTAGATTTAAAAACATTTGTAAGGGCCTTATATTAGTCTGTTTCTGTTGCTTATAACAGAATATCTGAAACTGGATAATTTATAAAGAATAAAATTTATTTCTTACAGTTTTGGAGGCTGGGAAGTTCAAGGTCCAGGGGATATGTCTGGAGAAGGCCTTCAATGCAGGGTATCACGGGGTGGGAGAATAGGCTGAGCAACAGAGAGCTAAACTTCTCACTCACTCTCCTTAAAAAGCTATCAGAACCACACTCATTACTCCATGAATGGATCGATCCATTAACGAGGGCACAGTCCTCACAATCTAATCACCTTTTAAGGCCCCACCTTTCAAATACCATAATTGGATTTCCCACCCTCTTAACATAATAATGTTAATGTAATAACAATGAGGATCAAGTTTCCAATACATGAACCTTTGGGGGACACATTTTACACACAGAAGGCCTTCTATAGACCTCTCAATCTATGGACATCTGTCAATTATAAAATCTTCCTTCCAATGTTGGGATTTTGACAGCAACTAAGTATGTCTATTCCAATTATGCATTCTGGAACTGGAGAAATAACCACAGGAAGGGTTTGGGCACCCACTGGATTCACCGTGAGGAAGATCTGAGCTAAGATTCCATTAATCACCTGACCCCCATAAACCCCTCTTCTAATTGGAGGGCCACTGTGACTTTTTTTTTTTAAAGATGACCAGTAAGGGGATCTCAACTCTTGACTTGGTGTTGTCAGCACCACGCTCTCCCAAGTGAGCTAACTGGCCATCCCTATATAGGGATCCGAACCCTTGGCCTTGGTGTTATCAGCACCACACTCTTTCAAGTGAGCCATGGCTGGCCTCACTGTGACTTTTTAGACCTGCTGGAATCAATGTCATTTCACAGCCAGTGTCCAGTAGTCCCCTAAAGGTCTAACTATTTCCCTTTTCCCAATGCACAGTTACTCTGGTAAAGGGCCTTATAGCCCTTTGGGGAAGGGTGAGAGAAAGATTATAGTACAAATTTTTGGTAGTGTACCAAGATCCTTGGTCAAGAAGACTCAGCCACCCCTTCATTTAAGGAGTTCTGGTCTGTAAACTGGCTCAAGCCTGGGAATCGATTGATTAGGGGCCATGACTCTCTGTTTTTATGATTCAACTTGGACTTTTGTTCACCTGTTTTATGCTTATACAGATCGAGTAAGAATTCTGTAAGTTTTCTGTCTATTTGACTTCCAGCAACACCATGCTTAACTAGCTATCACCACAGACCTATAAGAGTCAGACTATTCTGATTGTTGCTTTGCCTCTGCTGTCCATTATAGTAACTACACCTACCTTGCCTTTGTCAGCTGAGTGCCCCTGCCACCCTAGGATCCAATTATCTCCTTTGCATTTAAGTTTTCCAGTTGAGTGGCTGTGGTTCCCAGAGTAAGGTCTGATCTACAGAGAAGAGCAATCACAGAGCTCTTCAGGGATGCTAGGGCTCCTCTCACAAATCTATTTCTCAAGGTATCAGTAAAAAAGTAAGCCTTCTGGAGCCCCTCAGTGTGGGTGAGTAGGTTTTACATGATAAATCCACTCTAGCATTTCAATCTCCCTAAGCCTTTGAATCTCTTCCTCTGTAGTTAACCAGGGACATTGGGTATTTTTAACTCACTCACAGTGGGCTTTATTTTGATCCATGTTTCAGCCAATCAACCAAACTGTTAGCACCTTTCCTAACTCCCCAAGCTGCAACACTAAATACAGAATCTCTGCTTAGTGCACCCATATCAGTAAATTCAGCCTGATCCAACTTTATGTTTCTTCCACCATTATCCCACACCATTAATATCCATTCCCATACATGTTTTCCAGATTTCTGCTTGTACAAATTAGAAAACTCAAGTAGTTCTTGTTGAATGTAATGCATCTCCTTGTGTGTCACAGATTGTACCTCACCTTTATGGACCTGCCAGGACTTGAGTCTACTTATAGGTCTAGAAGCAAAGAGGAGTGGTGGGGGTGAGTTCTGAGGAGCATCGTCATTGTCTTGCTTGGTAACTGCCTCAAGGGAGGCCATTACTGTTTCTTAGGCAGTGCAGAGTTGATCCCCTCAGACAGTGGTTAAAAGGCCACTCATGGCTAGGCCTAATGGCTGTGCCAGGAGTTCCTGGTGTAGCCTGAAGAATGATCTCATGTTCTTGTAAATCTCACTAAATGAGTCATGATAACAATTATGAAAAGTTGGCAATCACTGTTATAATTGATGGAAATTCACCTTGCATAATTTTCCCAGTTGTCACACTTCTCTGCATAAACCCCTCCTTTCTGTTCACGTATCACACCACATGGTGGCAGCCTTGTTTCTCATTTCCTGTCTTGCATTTATTGTTCCTAAAGATCTTTATTGTTACTGAGGAGGTATTGGGTTTGGTAACAAAGGAAA
The DNA here is from genome assembly GCF_027409185.1 of Cynocephalus volans. NCBI lineage: Eukaryota > Metazoa > Chordata > Mammalia > Dermoptera > Cynocephalidae > Cynocephalus > Cynocephalus volans. The sequence goes on from NC_084464.1 coordinate 134,625,164, forward strand.
GAAGAAACCTCAGAAACCAACTGATACAGAACCATGCTCCAGGGGAAACTAGTAGGAAAAATAGTGAGGGCTTTTGTTTCCTTATTTACAAAATTGAATTATATTGTAATGATGAATAAGCTAACTATCCTGATTTGATCATCGCATATTGGGGGGGGGGTCTTTTTTACATGCAGAGAAAAAAAATTTTTTATTGGAACATAGTTGATTGTACATATCTGAGGGTACAGCATTGAATTTCAATACCTGTGTGACCATCACATGTTGTACACAACTATTGATAGTCAACTGTGTACCTCACAAATACGTATAATTGATTATGTTTCAATTTAAAAAAACTGAATTAGATGACCTCTGGAGTCCCTTCTATCTCTACTTTATGATTCCTAAACTGACTTGACACTGAACCTGAACCTACCAAGATGGGGCTTAGAAGTGAGAAAAGGATGATGGGACAAAGCCTTCCTGAGCAAGCTCAACGAGCATATTCCAGAGAGCAGTGAAATAGTAAGGGACCATGTGAGGTGAGGATGCTCCCTGCACTTTCCAAATGGAAGGCAAGGAAATAACAAGCTCAGCAAATCTCTTTGAAAGTTTGAGGGTCTCCAGGACAAAGAGATAAAGAAAAAGTGTAAGTTATAAAAGAGTTAGAAAACACTGGTTGAGTGTTCAATTTCCATACTCCAGAAAATATGCTAAAATCAATTCTTGTGTATAAAACTGCCATCTAAGAGGAAAACTAGAAAGAACTAACTCCTAATTAAATTAACTCTAACAACTGCTTAGAGGAGAAATACAAAACCACTACCATCCAATCAAGGCAGAGTTTCAGGGAGAAAAACCAGTACCTGATCAATAATATCATAACTCCTCTGAAGAAGAAATAAGCTAACAGAAAGGTAGTCTGCATGGTGTCTAAAAATGAGGAAACATAGAAGAAAAACTTTGTCTTCTGCAGTATTGTTCAACAGAGAAAGTCTAGTTAATTTTGCTTATATATTTAGTCCATTCGAGGTGTGTGCACCTTTTTAAAATTTATTTTTTCATTGTACATGTTTATGCTGTACAGTTTGTTGTTTCAGTACATGAATATATTGTATAATGTTTCAATCAGAATAGTTAGCATATCTATCACCTAAACATTTATTATTTCTCTGTGGTTGTAACATTCAAAATCCTCTTTTCTGGCCAGCTTGAAATATACAATACAATATTATTATCTATTGTCACCCTAGAACACCAGAACTTATTCTTCCTATCTAACTGTAACTTTGTAACTTTCTACTGGTCTACCAACCTTTCCCTGTGAGGTTTATGCACTTTTAAATAAGATATACTATCCTAGTTTGATAATGCTTGCCACTGAAAGTATCCAAATATTTTTCATTGGACATATTTCCTGACCACTGATTATTTTTGTTATGGAGAAAATATCTTAGTTTCAATATTTATTTGGAGACAATATAACAAAATGTTTGCTTTGGAATCAAAGAAAATTCAAATTGTTGTCCTGTCACTTGAGCAAGTTATCCCACCTAAACGTTTTCCTCATCTTAGTAGAGATATTAACATAACTCATAGTGTTGCTAGTGAGGATTAATTGAGACAATGAATGCATAGTGTTCCGCAGTCTCCAGCACATAATAGATATCCCCAAAATGGCAGATATCATTTCACTGAAGTTTTCTTAGTTTTGATGGATATTTTTAATTGACTTTATTGGGTATTCCAGACAATATCATCATGTGCAAATAAAAATCATGTTGCTCTGTTTTTATTATATTTCTTTTTCTTATCTCACTATATTGGCTAGAACTTCTGGAATAAATGAGAAAAAATAATTATGATAAGTGGCATCCTTGTCTTAGTGCTTTACTTTAATGAATGTTTCACTAATGCAGGCTGGACAAATAATACAAACAGGGAAGACATCACAAATGATCAAAAGTCTGACTTCTTCCCTATCTCATCTTCCTGCATCCTACAAAGGTAAATACTATTATGAATGTTTCTTTATAATATCCTTACTTTAAAAAAAAATCATTTTTATTAGGATTTTTTTGGCATTGCTTCAAAAGAGTTTTTTCATATATGCTTAGTTTTGCTTGTCTTTGAACTAGTATTATACATTATGCAGTCTTTCCAAGTTGTTCGTGACACTCAATATTAAATTGCTAAGATTAATCCATGTGATTGCTTCTAGCTTTAGTTTATTCATTTTCGTTACTGTATAATATTCCTTTTTATAAACACCATAATTTATTTGTTCTACCTTTAAGAGACTTTTGGATCATTTATACTTTTTTGCTGCTATTAACAATGTGACATGTACATTTTTGTATATTGTACCCTGTTGCAAGATCTACCCTTATGATTACTAAAAAGATGAGATTGAGCATATTTACCTACTTTTTATCTATAAGTTTATTGACACTATCATGTTTCTTCTTCTGTGTAATGCCTCTTAATGTCTTTTGCCCATTTTTTAACTGAGTTTTCTGCCTTTTCTCATTGATTTTGTTACTTATACAAATTGAACACTCCACTACCCCTTTTGTAAGTTACATTTATGTAAGTTACAAATATATTTTTCCAGTTTGTGGCTTTTCTTTTTACTTTATCTAGGGTGCTTTTTATCAACTATAAATATTAATTTTAATCTATTTTCCAATTCTGAGATTACATTCTTTCATATTTTCTATTAAAAGTTTTAAAATTTTGCCTTTTATGCTTAAGTCTATAATTAACCTGGAATTGATTTTTCTATATGGTGTGAAGTAGGTGACCTATTTTATTTTCTATATAGATAACCCATTTCCTAGCACTGTTTACTGAATAATCCATTTTTCCCCAATTGGAATCACAATATAACCTCTGACATCTATCTATCAGGCTCCCATATATGAGTGAGTCTAATTTTTGGCTCCTGATTCTGTTTTACTAGTTAGTCAACTTATCTAATCCTATGCCAATAGCTCACCCTTGAATCACATAGCTTCATAACAAATTCTGTTCACTGAGAAGGCAAGTTTCATTCTTTCCTCCCAACCTTGCTCTTCCTCTGGAGTGTTTGTCAAGTTCCTCTAAAATTTTTTTTTGGGGGGGGATCTAGATTGGAATTGTATCAAATCTATAGATCAATTTGAGATGAAGTTACTTCTTTTAAATATCAAGTTTTCCTATCTATTGAATTGGTATATCTCTGAATGTAATGTAATTCAGTAACATCATTTTTACATAAAGTTCTTACATATCTTATTATACAAGGGTACTTCAAAAAGGTTGTGGAGAAATGGAATGGGAAGATAATATAAATTTTTCCGTACACTCTTTGAAGACCCCTTGTTTGTATTTCTAAATACTGTTTTGTGGATTCTATCAATATTATATATTTTTATATTACATTCTCTTAACTATTTGTTGCTAGTTGAAGTGGATATGATTGATTGGCTGTCAGTCTTCATTCCCACCCTTTTCTATTGTCACTGCCTGTATTGCCATTGACACTCCCAACAGAGGCTGGAAAGCCAAAATCTACATTTTCCAGATTCTCCTGAAGCTAATTTTATCTTTGTGAATGATTTTCCCCCAGTTATATAAGTTTATGGGAGATGTGGAAGGCAAAATTAAGGCAGAAGTCATCTTTCTGTTGCTTCAGTGGTTTTTGGCAAGTAGGCAAGGTCACTTTAGTATAGAATTTGTCTGCAGCTCTGTTCTAGAATCATTCACATTTCACAGGTGTTGAGTTGAGAGGCAGTTGAAGAAGTGGCTTTCTCATTACAGATTCCTGAATTGAAGCTTTGGTGATTGCTATGGTCTGAATGTTTGTGTCCCCAAAAATGCATATGTTGAAACCTAATCACCAATGTAATGGTGTTAGGAGGTGGGGTGGTTGGGCAGAATCCTCACGAATGGTATTACTACCCTTATGAAAGAGGCCCCAGAGAGTTGCTTAGCCCCTTTAGCCATGTGAGGACACAGGGAGAAGGCCCCATCTACAAACCAGGAAGCAGGCCCTCACCAGGCACCAAAGCAGCCAGAGCCTTCATCCTGGACTTTCCAGACTCTACAAGTGTGAGAAATGAATCTCTGTTAGTTATGAGCAGTTTACAGTATTTTGTTATGGCAGCCTGAATGGACTAAGACAGTGACATATTAGTGAATGACAGTCGCAGTCTCCTGATTCAACTTGTTTATTGTGATATTCTTGGAGAGCCATTTCTGTGTTTGTCTGAGATTCATACTGGCTTCCCACACTGGCTCTTTTAATGATTTTATAAGCATCTAATATCCTCCATTGAGTCTCTTTCTATTTAAAGCAGTTTCTATTTCCTGGTTGTTAGCTAACATATAGAAACAAAACTAATTTATATATGTGTGTGTGTGTATATATATATATTTTATTCAACAACCTTGCTAAACTTCTTTTTTATTCTAATGATTTATCTATAAGTTCTTTTGAATTATCTATGTACATGACCATATCATCTGCTAGTAATGAATATTCTGTTTTTTAAAATCCTTGTATCTTTTACCTATTTTTCTTGCCATATTGAACTGGCTAGTAGTCCAGTAGAGAGCTGGTTGGAACAAAATGAAAGTTTAATTGCAAGTGTCCTTGCTTTAGTCCCATTCTTAAAAGGTAAGCCTTTGGTGTTTCACCATTAGGTACAATATTTGCAGTAAGTTATTATTATTATTTATAAATACTCTTTATCAGTTTAAGGAAGTTTGATTTTATTCCTGGTTTCACAAAGGTTATATTTTAAATCACAAATGCATATTTAAATTTATTAAATGTCTTTTGTATCTACTGAAATTTTTGTCTTTCTTTTTTTTCTTTAATCTATTCATTTAGTGGATTACAATTATTTACTTTCTCGTGTGAAAGTGACTTCACATGCCTGTGATAAACTCACTCAGTCACGGTATATTATCCTTTTTATATATTGGCTAATATGCTAAGAGGTTTACTGAGGTATAATTGACACACACAAACTGCACATATTAAAAATGTACAATTCGATCAATTTAAGGTATGTATACATTCATAAAACCATCACCACTCCCTCTATAATGTCTTCCTCCCCCCATCCTCTCTTTTATCCCTAAGGAATCATTAATCTGATTTCAGTCACAATATATTAGTTTGAATTTCCTGCAATTTTATATAACTGGAATCATACAGTATGCACTCGGTTTTGCCTGTCTTTTTTCACTCAGCGTAATTATAATTATTTTGAGATTCTTCAGTGTTGTTATTGTTTGTATCAATAGTTCATTCCTTTGTATTTCTGAGGAGTACTCAATTTTATGGAGATACCACCATTTGTTTACCCATTCACCTGTTGGTGGATCTTTGGGTTGTTTCTTTTTTTTTTTTTTTTTTTTTTGCTGTTACAAATAAAGCTTCCATAAACATTTATGTACAAGTCTTAGTATAAACACATGCTTTCATTTCTAGGAGTAGAACAGCTGAATCATATGGTACACATAGATTTAACTTGTTAACATACTACCAAATGATTTTCTAAACTGGTTGACTATTTTACATTCCCACCAGAAGTGTGTAAGAGATCCAGTTATTTCACATCTTTGAATATGATCAGTTTATCAAAATTTTAACCATTCTAATATCTGTGTAGTAGCATCTTATTTTGTTTTATTTGCATTTCTCTAATGACTAATGACATTGAGCATCTTTTTATGTGTTTATTTGCCATCTGTATATCTTCTTTGGTGAGTGTTTATTAAAATCTTTTGCTCATTGTTTTATTGAATTGTTTTCTTATAATTGAGCTTTTAGAATTCTTTATAAGATATATAATTTTCAAATATTTCCTCCAAATCTGTGGCTAATCTTTTCATTATGTTCACAATGTCTTTTAAACAGTAGAAATTTCTAATTTTGCTGAAGCATGACATATTAGTCTATTCTTTAATGGATATCCTTTGATGTCTCCATAAGAAACACTTGCCTAACCTGAGGTCATAAAGGTTTTTCCCTATGTTTTCTTCCAGAAATTTCATAGTTTTAGATCCTTTTTGAATTAATTTTATGTATGGTACAAGGTATGGATTGGATTAAAGTTTTTTGTTTGTGGTTTTTTTTTTTTTTTTTTTTTTTTGCATGTGGCTACCAAATGATTCCAGCACCACTTGTTGAGAAGATTATCATCCTCCACTGTTTTGATCAGAAATTTCACATAAAGCCTAAAACTGGCTCGTAATTTTCATATCTCATACTCTGTCATGTTTTGGTAACAAGTCGTTCAGGTCTTATAAAATGAATCTGAGATACTTCTTATTTTTCTGTTCTTCAGAATACTTTATGTAAGATTGGAATTATATTTCTTCCTTGAATACTTGTTAGAACTATAGAATTTTGGACTATTGATTTTTCTTAATTATGGAAAATATGTTTTCTTAGGAATTTGTCCTTATCTTCTATATTTTCAAATTCATTGGTATCTAGGAATATTAATAATATTCTCTAATTGTTTTTTAATCACCACAGCATCTGTAATGATGTTTCCTTTTGTATTCCTGATAGTAACTTCTTTTTAACTTTTCCTCAATTAATCTCAATTAAACAGATATTTAGAATTTTTATTAGCCATTTCAGAGAACTAACTTTTGGCCCTATTAATTTTCTTTGTTTATGATTGTTTTCATTTCATTAATTTATGCTCTACTAGTTGTTAATTTCTTTCTCTTTATGTACACTTATTGTGCTTATTTTAATTTCTCATTGATGATTAATTAATTAATTTCAGCCTTACTTCTTTGCTGATATATATGCATATAAGACTTCAAATTTCCTTTTAAGTACTACTTCAGCTGGAACACAAAATTTACCAATAGCATATTTAATGTCAATCAGTTTAAAATATTTTCTGTTACCTATTATGATTTCCTCATTGACCTATCAATCATTTTGAAGGGAATTTCTTAATTTCCAAGTATATGAGGATTTTCATGTTATGTTTGTTTTATTAGTTTCTAATTTAATTGCATGTGTTCAGGAAACTTGTTTATGTAGTTTTAATCCATTGATATTCCTTAACATTTTCTTCATGGCCCAACGTTTTGTCAATTTTTATATATATTCAATGTGAGCTCAAAAAATATTGGGTGGATTATTCCCAAATATGTGTGTGTGTGTGTCAGTTTTTTTCTTTATGATATGTTACTTTTTCATTTATTGAATAATTTGTTTTAAATGTGTTTAATCAAGTTCTAAGAGAGGTTAGTAAACATCCCCCATTAGTATTATGGATTTGTATGTTTCTCCTTATAATTCTCTCACTTTTGCTTTATATATGTTGAGGCTACATTGATAGGTACATACAGATTAAAACTGTGAAATCTTCCTGGTGAACTGTGACCTTCATTATCTCTTTGTTTTTAAAAACTATCTTCTCTAGCTACATTAACTTCGTTTTGATTAGTATTTTCATGCTGTATTATTTTATAGTTTTGCTTTCAGTCTTTCTCTATCTTTATGTTTTAGATGTGTCTCCTGTAAGCTGGATATACTTGGATTTTGTCTTGTTTTGTTTATCTTAATCAGGTTTGATAAGTGCCACCCTCCAGGAACCTCCACGTGTTCAGCTCTCTGGAAGCTCCTGAATCCTGTGTTCTTGGAAACTTCATTACATAGGCATGATTCAAACATAGACAACCACATAGAAATGTTATTGGACAAAAAGAGTATACTCTAACACTAACAAACTAGATGGGGAAAAGCAACATGGCCTACCTGTTCAGATTCTTCTTGGCCTCTCTGTATAGTATTCAATCCCCCTGGGTAGTATGGGGCAGTACTTCTGAGATGCGGGTCTTTTGACCTACAATCAGATAAAGTAGGTCAGAGAATTTCTTTATGGCCAGTTCCAAAATAGAGTCAGGAGAAAGTTAGAACAAGCCAGGAACTGTGGATGAGAATCAAAATATATACATCATAATATCACTGTCTGTTTCTACTATTTTAGTAATTTCCTAGAAATTACAACATGCATACTTAACCTTTACCCTCCTTCTTGATAATATAAGCAGCTTAGAATATTTAACTCCATTCAACATATATGCCATTTAATTGCATTTTAACTTTTTATTTTTAGATGCCATGTTATGGTTTGTTTTTTTACACATTCAATGTGTACTAGATTTACTCACTTTCTTTGCTCTTTATTACTTCTGTATCTTACATTTTCCATGTGCTTAAAGTATTTCTTTAGAACTTTCTTCAGTACGATTCTGCTGGGGGCAAACTCTCTCAGTCTTCGTTAGCCTGAAAATGTCTTTATTTCAGCTTCATTACTGAAATATTTTTTACTGGGTATAGAATTTGAGATTGGTAATGATTTTCTCTCATTACCTGAAGGATATTCTTCCACTGTCTTCTGATGTCTCTTGCTGCTGTTGAGAAATCATGTCAGTCTAACTCCTTTAAATACAATCTGTCATTTTTTTCTGATTGTTTTTAATGTTTTCATTTCTTTACCTTTGTTTTCTTTTTTAGCTTTGCTCTTCTGCTGTTTTACTGTGGAGTTGTTAGATTTGGGTTTTATGGGTTTCTTTTTATTTATTCTCCTGGAGAGTCACTGAATTGTTTTAATCTGTGCATTAGTGTCTTTCATTACTTCTGGAAAATTCTCAGCCATTATGTCTTCAACCATTACTTGTGCCCCATTTTCCTCCTCTCCTTTCTGGATTCTAATGAAATGTATGTTAATTCTTTCTCCTCGATCGTTTTTGTCTCTCATCTTCTCTTCTGTATTTTCTTTTTGTCTTTGTTTTTAAAATTTTTTTTCCTTTCCTATCTTCTAATCCACCAATTCTCTTTTCAGCTGTTTAATCTGCTATTAAAGCCATCCATTTGATTTAAAGAAGGTGGCCTAAAAACACATATTTACCTCCTTATCATTCTAAAATCCAATTAAATTGAAGAAATACAGAAACACAAATTATGAAAAATATAGAAATAAAAACTAATTCATGACAGCACTAAAAACTAGTCAGGGGTACCATCAGAAAAATAAAACCATGGAGAATTTCCAGATTATATAAATTTAAGTTACTGTACTTTTTAGTTCTAGAACTTCCATCTGGTTCTTTTTTATATCTGCTATGTAATACTTCCTGAAAACATTTTAAATTTATCTTTTATTTATTAAATAATAGGCATAGTTATTTTATTACCTGTTTTATAACCCACTAAATCCAAATGTCAGCTATTTGTGATTCTATGTCTGTTGTCTGTTGTCTCTGTTGGTTTATTCTTTCTTTGTGTTTTTTCTTTTCTTTTTTTGGGGGGGGTGGGGAGGGCTTTTAAAAATGTTTGTTTCTAGGGCCAGCCTGTGGCTCACTTGGGAGAGTGTGGTGCTGATAGCAACAAGGCCACAGGTTCAGATCCCTATATAGGGATGGCCGGTTGGCTCACTTGGGAGAGTGTGGTACTGACACCACCAAGTCAAGGGTTAAGATCCCCTTACTGGTCATCTTTAAAAAAAAAAAAGAAAAAAAAATTGTTTCTGTTGGTTCTTGCTCATGTTGTCTTCTTTCTTCATGTGCCTGTTATCTGACTACATCTGTGCTGATACTTGAAAATGTATGTTTAGGAATAATTTGAAGCCTAGTAAAGAGATTTCTTTGTTTCTGCTAGGCACCTAGGGACACTATCAGTCTGAGATCACCTAATTCTAAGTTCAAACCTTATATTTCCCTGTACCACCAAGGTGATGGAAACAATCTCAAGAGGACTTCAGTTATTCTTATCTCTCAGTTTTTTATTCTCTTTTCAGTATTTGCTTTTTAGGAAGGCTTCTAAAAATATTTTCCAGCATTTTTAGTAGTTTTCATCATTGAGTTAGCCAATTACCAAAATCTGGAGGTCTATTAATTTCTTCCTGAGTCACTTTTGCTAAATACTTTTTTGGTTAAAGAAGTCCATTTCTTTAAAATGTTCTAAATTTATTAGCACAAAGTTGTTCATAGTGTTCTCTTTATCTCTAGTGTTGGTTACATCTGAAGTTATAACTTCCTTTTTTTTATTCTTAATTTTTTAAAATTTGGACTTTCTGTCTTGTTTTTCTTAGTCAGACTCCCCCAGAGGTTATCTATTTCACTATTTTTTTTTAATCGATAGAATTTTCTGTTTTTTTTATTTTTCGATTTCATTTATTTCTGTCTTTATCGTCAATGTGTATTTTTTCTAATTAATTAGAGTTTCTTCTGCTTTTCTTTCTCTGGTTTCTCTTTTCCTTTTCTTTTTTTCTAATTGGTCTCCTTCTCTAGTTTCTTAAGTTCAACACTAAACTCATGAATTTTCAGGCTTTCCTCTTTAAAGCAAATAACAAGTTTGTTAATTATGTTGTTTAAATTTATATCTCTACTAATTTTTATCTGCTTTATTCAGAGAGGTTCATTGGCATATCCACTCTGATATAAACTTGTCAATTTCTCATCATATATCTATTGTTTTGCTTTTATTTTGTCTGATATTAATATGGCTACTAGTTTTTATGGTTAGTATTTTCCCGAAATCCTTCTCATTTTTTAACTTTCCATCTTTCCATTTTTTAAATATAAAGAAATTTTTGGAGATAATAGAGTTTTGTTTTCTTTTTTTTTTAACTCACCAGAACAATTTCTGCCTTTTAACTTGTGAGCTCAGTATATTTGTACATGGATTAAATCCATAATTATATTTTCTGTCTTTTTGAGGTTGAATTTAATCCATTAACATGTATTATGATTGCTGGAAATTTAGAATTTGTTTCTTCTATCTCATTTTGTGTTTTCTATTTGTTCTACTTTTTCTATTTTTTCCTCCTCTTGTGACTTTATTTATATTTGCTTAATCATTTATTTGTTTTCTTCTTTCATTTATGCCTTTTAGTAAATGAGAATTTATACACTCTATTTTTTATTCTCTTGTAACAGTAGTAGTCTTAGTACTCTTATTTAACAAGATCTAAAATTAATCATACCTTAACTCCTCTTTCAAATAATATGTCTTAAAAACACTCTTCTTGCATTGACTTTCACCCTCTTCCCCCAACTTAACTGAATTGTTAAGTATGTGTGATAAAGTTTCCAGAATAGGAATTAACTGGATAACTTTCCCACCACCAGAGGGTGAAATGCATTTTCAAAATATTTTTTTACTTTATATATTTCAAAATAATGTTAATACTTATCTTAGTTGTAAACCGAATTATGTTTTAAACAACTAACTGAACTTTTGTTTAAAGAGGTGGGCTAAAAACAAATTTACTTCCTTTTCCTTCCAAAATTCAATTAAATTGCCAAAAAAAAAAAAAAAACATAAAAATGAATTTATAGCACCACTAAAAACCAGTCTGGGGGGCTACCAGTTGACTAGAAGAGTGGAGAATTTCTGGGTTATAGAAAGCAGATATCACATGAAGTATTAATTCTGAGGAGGGGAGGAATGTCAGGAAGAAGGGGATTAAAGGAGACTTCCCTTTGTGTGTGTGTGAAGTGTTATAGGTGTATGTTGTCTGAATTTCTACAAAAATGTATTGATGTATTTTTTGTGTAGAAAAAAGGTTACATAATCACTTATAAATAAACTGCATGGATAATGAATACAAATTTGACAATAAAACTAGCAAAGCTGAGGATCTTTGAAACCCATATACCTGACAAATCTCACAAAGAACTCCTCCAAAAGGGAGCTAAGACCAGAGAAATTGAGGATCAGTCATCCATTCAGGATTTGTTTTTGTTATGAAATGAAGATCCAATTATGTATATATTTTCAAATGAATAGCCAATTGACTTCATACCATTTATTGATAGTTTATCCTTTCTCAACAGAGTTGATATATCACCGTTATTGTTTACTAAATTCCTTTAAATACATAGATCTGTATTTTCTATTCTTTTCCACTCATATTTTGTTCATCCTTGTCCCAGTACTACACTGTGTTAATTATTATTTTTTATATGTATCTGTGTATTTTTATATCTGATATTGTTAATGTTCTTCTTTTGCAAAATTTTCTGTTATGCTCTCACATTTTCTTTTCTAGATAAAATTTAGAATCTGATTAATTTCATAAATAATTATCATTGTTTATTGATCAGGGCAATATTTTATTTATAGATACATTCAAAGAAAATTAACATGTTCATACTATTGAGTCTTTCCATTCTAGCAGTTTTACACTTTCTTCTCTTTTCTCTCCATCTTTCATCTCTGCCTCTCTCTCCACATCAGCTTTGTTATCTGCTAGTCCTCACAGAGAAGGATATGTCAGCCTGTTGCTCTCAATCCACATCCTCCCATTTTCACTATCAGAAAAAGGAATAGCTCTTTTTCCCAGCTGTACCTAAGTAAATCCTGGGGTAGATATTCATTGGCCTGGCTTGGTTACATAACTTCTTCCCAACCAGTTACAGTGGTAGAAAGATGGGGGAATGTGTCCAATTAGGAGGCATAAGCCACACAATAATTTGAGCAGAGACAATAATGTAAAGAATTTTAAACTATAACAGGGAATTGGAGTATTGAAGATTGGCTAATTAGAAATAAAGAAAACTCTACAAAATATAGGAATAATGCATTATTTTGAAGAAGTAGGTATTATCCCTGGGGCTACGATGGAGCACCCCAAAAAAGAGCCTCTCTTAGACTATTGCCCCCCCACCCCCCCACCACCACGGCTGGGCTCCAGACCTTATTGGGGAGGGTGTGGCCATGGCTCACTGAATGACATAGAATCTATGATCCTTCACAGCTTCACTGGAAATCTGCATTCTAGGTGCTGGGGAAAGCAATTTACAGGTAGATGTCTAATGGAGGAACTCTCACCTGAAGGGGTGGAGATTGGGGGCATTGCTGCAGGAGCTGGGCACTGGAGGAGCTGTATGTGTGGTAGTGGTTGGACACCAGAGAAGCTGCTCATGATGTAGCAGCTACATGCTCTTCAGGAACATTCCTGAGTACTCAGCTCCCATATGCACCTTTCTACAACAAAACAATGGTGTGTTTCTATGTCATAAGATACGGCTATCTTTCTTACAAGTGAAATTCATCCTTTCTACCAAGTGAAAAGACATAGAATCCTAGGAGTCATTTTATCTATCACTGGCTATATTAATTAATCCTCATATTCAGTGACAGTTCCACTGAATATTCTGTTACCTGAAGACTAATTGTAAAGTTAACTTCTGTGGTTAACTTTGAGTTGCATGTAGCCTCAAATAAAAAAAAAAAAAAAAAAAAATATATATATATATATATATATATATATATAACTCCAAGCCCCCAGTACCAGTGATTGGAACCTTATGTAGAAATGGGTTCTTTGCAGATGTAATTAAATCTTTTGATGAGATCTTTCTGGATTTAGGATGGGCCCTGAATCCAGTGGCTGGTGTCCTTATAGGAAAAAGAAGTGGGGGATTTGAGACACAGATGCACAGAGGAGAAAACTATGTGAATACGGAGGCAGAGATTGGAGTGATACGTCATAGGCCAGGGTGCCAAGGATTGCCAGGCAACCGCCAGAAACCAGAAGAAAGGCATGGAATGCGTTATTGCTCAGAACTTCCAAAAGGAACCAACCCTGCTAACACTTTGATGTTGGACTTCTGGCTTCCGGAACTGTGAGAGAATACATTTTTGTTGTTGTAAGCCACCAAATTTGTGGTGCTTTGTTATAGCAGCTCTAGGAAACACATACAACTGCCAATAACTTGAATATATAAAAAAGATGAAAATGGTTAGCAAATACAATAAACACATATATAACAATCTAATAGAAAATGTGCAAAAATACTACTGTCCTTGTTTCTATAATTGCTCACAAGGCTGTAATTGTATGTAAAGGCAGTATGGCTGCCTTTTTCCTCTACCCATTCTATATTTTTCCTGCCCTCAGCCAGAGGTTGGGGTTATTTACTTGATGGAGTGACCCCAAACCTTCATTTCTGAAGAGTCCAAGTCATCAAACACCCTACCTCTTCTTTTGGTTGCTGTTGTTTTTCATTATCCATACTATGGAACATGGAAGTACTAAAAGGATGCACAGAGAATCCCCTCAATTCCAGACTGTCCTCCTTTCCTCCATTACATAAAAGCAAGCCAACTTCCTCTTAGTAATTGGGATCAACCACTCCAGCCAGTGGATTACCTCCTATTTTTTGCCTTTTGCTTTAGAGGTATAGGGTACTCAAAATGGCCAGGTGGTAGTCTAATCATTCAATTTAGTGAACCATTGTTGCAATTCCTAATGGAAGCACTCTCTCCTTAGAAACTAAGGTCTCTAAATCAGCAGAAAATTTTCCAAGTAAGGACAGAAAAACTCTGAGAATAAGTTATTAGGTGATACTGTGGGAAGAGCCACTCTTACTGACATACCTTGATTCAAATGTGTCTCGGCTATGGGAAAGATGGCACCACATGATGGTCTTTGATTCAAAACAAATGTAAGACAGAATCCCATTTTTCCAGGGTATTGCCTCCCATCTAAGAGTATAACTGAGTCCTCAGTAAATCACTTCACCATTTAGTTAAGCCAGCTGCCTCCACATGATGGTGTATGTGGTAAGCGCAGTTAACGCTATAGGCACGGGTCCATTGCTGCACCTCCTTTGCTATGAAATGAGTTCCTTGCTCAGGTGCAATTTTGAGTAGAATGATGGTAAATAAGGCATTTTGTGAGCTCACAGATAGTGGTGCTGGCAGAAGCATTATGAGCAGTAAAGGCAAATTCATTTCCAGAATATGTGATTATTCCAATGAAAGTGAATCTTTGCTCCCTCTATGATGAAATAGTCCAATGTATTCAACCTGCCACCAGATGGCTGGTTTATTGCCCCTGGGAATGGTGCCATATCAGGTACTCAATGTTGTTCTGTGCTCGTGACAGAGTAAGCACTTGGCACTAGTGCTGGCAAGGTGAGCCATGGTAAGGGGAATTCCAGGTTGTTGGGCACATGCAGAGCCTCCCTCCCTCCCATCATGGCCACTTTGTTCATGGGTCCATTGTGCAAGCATGAAGGTAGCTGGACGAAGATGCTAACTGACATCCACAGAGCATGCCATTTTGTCCACTTGATTATTAAGAGTGACCTCTGCAGTGGATACCTTTAGTGTGCATTCAGACAGTACATAAATATCTTTACAGTTTATGCCCATTCAGAAAAGTTCATTCATATACCCTGTGATGGTTAATTTTAGGTGTCAGTTTGATTAGATGAAGGCTTACCTAGAAACCAGGTAAAGCAATCTTTTTGGGTGTTCCCATGAGGGTGTTTCCAGAAGAGATTAGGAGGAGAGCCTGAGTGGACTAGGGGGAAAGGATCCACCCTCAATATGAGCAGGAACTATCCAATCCACTGAGGGTCTGGAGAGAATAAAAACGGGGAAAAAAAGGTGAATCTATCTCTCTATCCTCTGCAGCTGAGAAACATTCTTCTCTCCTGTCCATGGACATCCAAACTCAAGATTCTTCAGCATTTAGTTCCAAGGCCTTACACCAGCAGCAACCCCTGGCTCTCAGGCCCTTGTCCTTGGACTGAGGATTACACCAACAATTCACTGATTCTGAGACTTCCAGAGAAATACACCATCAGCTTCCCTGGTTTTGAGGCTTCTGGACTTGGACTGAGCTATGCTACTGGCATCCAGTTTGCAGATGGCCTATCATGGGACTCTTCAGCCTTCACACTCATGTGAGCCAATTCCCCTGGTAAATCCGCTCTCATATATTTATATACATATCCTGTTGGTTCTGTCTCTCTGGAAAACCCTGATAATACATACCTCTTTCCCACACTTCCCTGTCACCTATTTTCCAATCCCATTCCTTCCAAGTCCCTGAGTATCTAGAAAAACCATTAGCAACTGCCCATTCTGGCCATCTCTCACTCCAGATATGCTGGATAAACAAATATACTGTTTGTTTGAAATCATTTGAAGGAGTTTCCTTCACCACTTTTGTTCAGACCCTTGAGTAGGGCTGAGAGAGCCACTGTGCTGTAGAAGGTGGATTCCAGAGGGACTGTATTAGTCAGGGTTCTTCAGAGAGACAGAATCACTAGGATATAATTCTATAAGGGATTTATTAGAGGAATTAGCTCATGCAATTGTGAAGAAAAGCCCCATGATAGACCGTCTATACACTGGATGCTGGTGTTGTGGCTCAGACCAAGTCCAAAGGCCTCAAAACCAGGGAAGCTGATGGTGTCCTTGGTGTAAGTCCTGGAACCCAAAAGCTGAAGAGTCTCGAGCTCTGATGTCCACGGACAGGAGAGAAAAGTGTATCCCAACTCCAGCAGATAGAGAGTGACTGTCACCTCTTTTCCTCTGTCTTTTGTTCTCTCCAGACCCCTAGTAGATTGGATGGTTCCCACCCAGTCCACTCAGACTCTCACACTAATCTCTGCTGGAAACACCATCATGGACACACCTAAAAAGATAGCTTTACCAGGTTTCTCAGCATTCCTTCATCTAACTTCAAGTTGACACCTAGAATTAACCTTTACAGGGGACTTACATGCTGTAAGAGCCTGTCAGGGGAGCACATTGGAACCAGAGAGAAAACCTTTCCATATTCCAATGTCTCTCCAGCATTCTCTACCAACAGAACTTAACATTGTGATAGCTAGCAAAAGAAGACTACTTTTAGAAGTAGTCCACAGGTACTATATAGGTGGCCCAGCTTAGGATGGAAATCCACCTCTCTATCAATCATGCGCTTATTGCAGCTCCCATTTGGAATCTCACTAGGTTGGGGATAGGCAGAGAGGAGAAGTAGTTCCCCAAAATGAGAGGGAAGAGCAAGCACTCTTCCCAAAAGAAGAAAGGGAGTTTCAAGATGGCGGCGGCTGCGGTGGCTGGCGCGGAGTAGCTGAGGTGGAAAAGGTGGCCACTGGGCCTCAGGCAGCCGGAAAACTTGTGGACCTTCCTCTGGCCATCTCTTAAGGGAGGACTGCTGCTGCTGGCCGGTCGTGGGGGCTCAACGCCACTTTGCCCCCGGCAGGAGAGGCTGCCTCATTTACAGGCAACAGCTTTGAAGTGTGGAGCAGGAAAAGAACTGATTCTTAGCTGCAAAAGTGAGTCTTGAAACAGGGAACACGGCGCCAGGGCTGCTGTGGATGCAGCCAGGATCCCGGAGGCTGGGGCCGCACTGAAGGCGGCCAGCTGCCCTATTCAGGATTCGAGGTTTCAGGCCGGCATTAAAGAAGATTCCTGGGAGCGCCCGAGCGGCGCCGCGACTGAACAGCCCGAGGCGGCAGCGCCGAGAACACGGAAGGCAACAAACCAGAGACAGAGCGAGCGCCCGACCTGGCACAGCACTGTGAGTGATCCCTGGCACAGCTCTGTTCGGGGGGTGAATGCCCACGCGGCTTCCGCCTGCACCACCAGGCCACTCACTGCCCCGGTGCTGCCTCCATTTTCCCAGGTGCGGGCAGCTCCGCCCTGCTCGGCCATCACTGAGCCCATTTGCTTGGCCTGGCGCGGGGCTTTCCGGACCCTGCGGGCCGACCTCCTCTCCCACTCCCTCCGCGGTTCTCTGGCAGGACTGGGGGTGTGGGGCGTCCCGACCAGTTTTGGGAGGGCTAGGAAGTACGGGTGGGCCGACTGTCACTCCACCACACCCTGGACTCCGGCCCCGGTAAACTTCCTGTTACTGGGAGGCAGATACCATCTCTGCGACCACCAGTTTGGAAAAAAGCCTAACGAATTTCTGGTTGGGAATAGTGCGGTAGGAGAGTTCCCAGGTCCGCTTGAACCTGCCGGAGAGCAGGCTGCAGGCGGGCACTAGACTCGGTTTATACCGGGGGGATACAAAGGTGAACAAGACCCGAGAAAGATCTACACAGTGCTACAAAGGCACCCAGAGAGACCGGTCGTCTGTGCCTAGCAGAAACCTGGTAGACTTCCTGGGCGAGGCGGTGCTGAGCAGGGTCTTGAAGGCCCAGCTGATAGACGAGGGGTGCAGAAGACACGCCCCAGCCCAGCACAGTGTGCACAGAGGGGGGAGACGTGCGGCCAGGGAGGCGGAGTCTCGACAGAAACCACACACCTGGTGGGGTCGCCACTGCACGATCTAACAGCCTGGGCCAGAGCACACGGAACGGGGAGAAGTCCTGTACAGAAAGTGAAAGCTCAACAGAGATCACACACCCTGTGGTACGTGATCCACCAGCCCAGCAGAGTACAAGCTGACCAGAAAGGTGGATCCCCGGAGAAGCCCAAGACCCGAGGCAACCACACACACAAGACACTAGAGGCCAACTGAGCAGTCACGGCGGGAGCCATACCAAATTGGCAACCACAGCAACATCCTAGTTAGTCATTAGTCTTAAACCGGTGGACTGTGAAACCCCCTGCAACAATGAATAAACACCAAAAAAAAGACACCAGAAATACAAAAAATCAAGAAAGTACACCACCAAAAGTTAATAAATCTCATACTCTAGATCCTATAGAACAAGAAGCCCTTGAAATAACTGACAAGGAATTTCGAGTGATAATTCTAAGGAAACTGAATGAGATACAAGAAAACTCAGCTAGACATCATGATGAAATGAGGAAAAGTATACAGGATCTGAAAGAGGAAATATACAAGGAAATCAATGTCCTGAAAAAAAATGTAGCAGAACTTGCTGAACTGAAGAAGTTATTCAGCGAAATAAAAAACACAACGGAGAGTTTAACCAGCAGGCTTGTCGAAGTTGAAGAGAGAACCTCTGAACTTGAAGATGGGCTGTTTGAAATAACACAAGCAGACAAAAAGAAAGAAAAAAGAATCAAGGACATGGAAGAAAATCTGAGAGAGATATCAGACAACCTCAAGCGCTCAAATATCCGAGTCATGGGTATTCCAGAAGGGGAGGAAAATGGAGATTCCATTGAAAACATATTCAACAAAATAGTGGCAGAAAACTTCCCAGGTATAGGAAAAATCACAGATCTTCAGATCCAGGAAGCTCAACGATCTCCAAACGTATTCAACCCAAAAAGGCCTTCTCCAAGACATGTCATAGTCAAATTGGCAAAACTCAGAGACAAAGAGAGAATCTTAAAAGCTGCAAGAGAGAAGCGTCAAATCACCTATAAGGGAGCCCCAATCAGGTTAACATCAGACTTTTCATCACAAACCCTAAAAGCTAGAAAGGAATGGGATGATATTTTCAAAATACTAAAAGACAAAGATTGCCAGCCAAGAATACTCTACCCTGCAAGGCTATCCTTCCAAAATGAGGGGCAAATAGTATATTTCTCAGACAAACAAAAACTGCGGGAGTTCACTACCACAAGACCACCCTTACAAGAAATCCTCAAGGGAGTACTGGGTTTGGTTCCTGAAAAATAACTACCACTGCCATAAAAACCTAAGAAAAATCTAAACCCGCTAGTACAATAAAAATGGCATTCATGAAGAGAAAACAAGCTAACAAAAACACTATCTACAACCTAAGGAACCAACAAACAAAGAAACTAAACAGTAAATCAGAAAGCAAGGAACAAAAGACACCTAAGACAACCAAACAACCAATAAAATGCTAGGAATAAATCAACACCTTTCAATAACAACTCTTAATGTTAAAGGCTTAAATTCCCCAATTAAAAGACACAGACTGGCTGACTGGATCAAAAAGCAGGACCCAACTATATGCTGCCTACAAGAGACCCACCTCACCCATAAAGATTCACACAGACTAAGAGTGAAAGGATGGAAAAAGATTTACCATGCAAACAGAAAAGAAAAACGAGCTGGAGTGGCTATTCTTGTATCTGACAAAATAGACTTTAAACTAAAAACCATAAAAAGAGACAATGAGGGACACTACTTAATGATAAAAGGACTGATCCATCAAGAAGACATAACAATCATAAATATGTACGCACCCAATGTTGGAGCAGCCAGATTTATAAAACAAACTCTATTAGACCTAAAGAAGGAAATAGACACTAATACCATAATAGCAGGGGACCTGAACACTCCACTGTCAATATTAGACAGATCATCTAGGCAAAGAATCAGTAGAGAAACACAAGATCTAAACAAGACTCTAGACCAATTGGAATTGGCAGATATCTACAGAACATTCCACCCAACAACCTCAGAATATTCATTCTTCTCATCAGCACATGGATCATTCTCCAGGATAGATCACATATTAGGTCACAAATCAAGTCTCAGTAAATTCAAAAAAATTGGAATTATCCCATGTATCTTCTCAGACCACAATGGATTAAAACTAGAAATTAATAACAAACAAAACTCTGGAAACTATACAAACACATGGAAATTAAACAGCATTCTACTTAATGACATATGGGTCCAAGAAGAAATCAAGCAGGAAATCAAAAAGTTTATTGAAACTAATGAAAACAATGATACATCATACCAAAACCTGTGGGATACTGCAAAAGCAGTATTGAGGGGAAAATTTATTGCATTAAATGCTCACTTCAGAAGAATGGAAAGATGGCAAGTGAACAACCTAACACTTCACCTTAAAGAACTAGAAAAACAAGAACAATCCAATCCTAAAGTTAGCAGACGGAAAGAAATCATTAAGATCAGAGCAGAACTGAATGAAATTGAAAACCAAAAAACAATTCAAAAGATCAACGAATCAAAAAGTTGGTTTTTTGAAAAGATAAATAAAATTGACAAACCATTAGCATGGCTAACAAAAAAAAGAAGAGAGAAGACTCAAATAACAAAAATTAGAAATGAAAAAGGCGATATTACAACTGATTCATCTGAAATACAAGGAATCATTCGAGACTACTATAAACAACTGTACGCCAACAAATTTGAAAATCTGGAGGAAATGGATAAATTTCTGGACACACACAAGCTCCCAAAACTGAACCGTGAAGACGTAGAAAATCTGAACAGACCAATAACAATAAAGGAGATTGAAGCTGTTATCAGAAGGCTCCCAACAAAGAAAAGCCCAGGACCAGATGGATTCACAGCAGAATTTTACCAAACATTCAAAGAGGAATTGACACCGATTCTTTACAAACTATTCCAAAAGATTGAAACGGACGCAAATCTCCCAAACTCATTCTATGAAGCAAACATCATCCTGATACCAAAACCAGGTAAAGATATAACCAAAAAAGAAAACTACAGGCCGATATCCTTGATGAATATAGATGCAAAAATCCTCACTAAAATACTAGCAAACAGAATACAGCAACACATACGAAAAATTATTCATCACGATCAAGTGGGATTCATCCCAGGGATGCAAGGTTGGTTCAACATACGCAAATCAATAAATGTGATACACCATATTAATAAACTCAAACACAAGGACCATATGATCATCTCTATAGATGCTGAAAAAGCATTTGATAAAGTTCAGCACTCATTCATGACAAAGACCCTCTATAAGTTAGGTATAGAGGGAAAGTATCTCAACATAATTAAAGCCATATATGACAAACCCACTGCCAATATCATCCTGAATGGGGAAAAGCTGAAAGCTTTTCCTTTAAGAACAGGCACTAGACAAGGATGCCCACTCTCACCACTCCTATTCAACATAGTGTTGGAAGTACTAGCCAGAGCAATCAGAGAAGAGAAGGAAATAAAGGGCATCCAGATTGGAAAAGATGAAGTCAAACTGTCCCTGTTTGCAGATGACATGATCCTATATATCGAACAGCCTAAAATCTCTACAAAAAAACTGTTGGAATTGATAAATGATTTCAGCACAGTAGCAGGATACAAAATCAACACACAAAAATCAGTAGCATTTCTTTTCTCCAATAGTGAACATGCAGAAGGAGAAATCAAGAAAGCCTGCCCATTTACAATAGCCACCAAAAAAATAAAATACTTAGGAATTGAGTTAACCAAGGAGGTGAAAAATCTCTATAATGAGAACTACAAACCACTGCTGAGAGAAATTAGAGAGGATACAAGAAGATGGAAAGACATTCCATGCTCTTGGATTGGAAGAATCAACATAGTGAAAATGTCCATACTACCCAAAGTGATATACAAATTCAATGCAATCCCCATCAAAATTCCAAAGACATTTTTCTCAGAAATGGAAAAAACTATTCAGACATTTATATGGAACAATAAAAGACCACGAATAGCCAAAGCAATGCTCAGCAAAAAAAATAAAGCTGGAGGCATAACACTACCTGACTTTAAGCTATACTACAAAGCTATAATAACCAAAACAGTATGGTACTGGCATAAAAACAGACACACTGACCAATGGAATAGAATAGAGAATCCAGAAATCAACCCACACACTTACTGCCATCTGATCTTTGACAAAGGCACCAAACCTATTCACTGGGGAAGGGACTGCCTCTTCAGCAAGTGGTGCTGGGATAACTGGATATCGATATGCAGGAGAATGAAACTAGATCCATACCTCTCACCGTATACTAAAATCAACTCAAAATGGATTAAGGATTTAAATATACACCCTGAGACAATAAAACTTCTTAAAGAAAACATAGGGGAAACACTTCAGGAAATAGGACTGGGCACAGACTTCATGAATACGACCCCAAAAGCACGGGCAACCAAAGGAAAAATAAACAAATGGGATTATATCAAACTAAAAAGCTTCTGCACAGCAAAAGAAACAATTAAAAGAGTTAAAAGACAACCAACAGAGTGGGAGAAAATATTTGCAAAATATACATCTGACAAAGGATTAATATCCAGAATATATAAGGAACTCAAACAACTTTACAAGAAGAAAACAAGCAACCCAATTAAAAAATGGGCAAAAGAGCTAAGTAGGCATTTCTCTAAGGAAGATATACAAATGGCCAACAGACATATGAAAAAATGCTCAACATCACTCAGCATCCGGGAAATGCAAATCAAAACCACATTGAGATACCATCTAACCCCAGTTAGGATGGCTAAAATCCAAAAGACTATGAACGATAAATGCTGGCGAGGCTGCGGAGAAAAAGGAACTCTCATACATTGTTGGTGGGACTGCAAAATGGTGCAGCCTCTATGGAAAATGGTATGGAGGTTCCTTAAACAATTGCAAATAGATCTACCATACGACCCAGCTATCCCACTGTTGGGAATATACCCAGAGGAATGGAAATCATCAAGTCGAAGGTATACCTGTTCCCCAATGTTCATCGCAGCACTCTTTACAATAGCCAAGAGTTGGAACCAGCCCAAATGCCCATCATCAGATGAGTGGATACGGAAAATGTGGTACATCTACACAATGGAATACTACTCAGCTATAAAAACGAATGAAATACTGCCATTTGCAACAACATGGATGGACCTTGAGAGAATTATATTAAGTGAAACAAGTCAGGCACAGAAAGAGAAATACCACATGTTCTCACTTATTGGAGGGAGCTAAAAATTAATATATAAATTCACACACACACATACACACATACACACACAAATCGGGGGGCGGGGAGGAAGAAGATATAACAACCACAATTATTTGAAGTTGATACAACAAACAAACAGAAAGGACTTTGTTGGGGGGAGGGGGGGGAGGGAGAAGGGAGGGAGGTTTTGGTGATGGGGAGCATTAATCAGCTACAATGTATATCGACAAAATAAAATTTAAAAAAAAAAATATATATATATATATATAAAAAATAAAAAAAAAAATAATAAAAAAAAAAAAATAGAGACCTCAAAAAAAAAAAAAAAAAAAATGCCAAATGTTTTTATTAATGTGGAGTTATCCATGACATGAGAAGAAATATACCACTTAATTTTCCTTTCTATTTTAGGAATTTAAAAAAATGATTAAAAAAAAAAGACCTGTGAAGTTTGTTATGTTCCCACTCCGCGATGGAATTATTATTTTCTGAAGCTCTTGACTTATTTATAATTTGGCCCATACTAGCTCTTATAAAAAATAATTCATAATTTCTTTCATTTGATTGTCCCTCTAAGAAAAGAAAAAGAGAGAATGCTTTTTCCATTGGTGAAAGTGGTAATTGCAAATACATTTGGACTCAATAATTAGTGTATTTTTTCTCATTTAGTCATTTCTATTAATAAAATAATAGAACCCAAAAAAAAAAAAAAAAAAAGAAGAAGAAAGGAGTTTGGGGGCTAACAAAACAATAAATGTTCCCTACAGTTCACCTCCAGACTACTCAATGCATGTATGAACACATACACACACACACACACACAGAGTTTTCTTTTTATCTATAGTCCTCTTAACATAAACAGCTATCCCATATGCAACTGCAAATGTACTCAATTTCTCCCCAGTGAGAAGAGAAAATTTAGTTACATCCAGCTACTAAATTCAGCTCCAATTTCAAGATGTTGAGTACTGTCAATCTTGATCAAATCTAGATGTAGCTAAATGACGAATAATGAATTTATTTCCAATGCACAAATATGCAATAAAGGAGGGGGAAATGGGATAACAAAAACTAATAAGAAAAGACAGAAAGGAAAGGCAACATACAGTGGCTGTGATCATATACCATATCCTGCTGGCCCAGAGTAATAAGGATAAGAAGGAGTTCATTTCTCCAGCAGAGAATCTTTGGTTAGCCAATCAAAGTGCCAAGATTTCCCTTGTCTCAAAGACCCTGCCTTCCACGGGTGGTGAGAAAAAAATCTCCTGGGACTGTCCTGGCAGCCTACTTCATCTTTTTAGCAGGTATGGAGACTGGGACATTGCCTTTGAGAAAGCACAACAGTAAGTACCTTTGCCAGGCTGAGGACTTTCTGGCAATACCTTAAAACTTTACTTGGCTGCCAGTCAATGTCATTTGGGGAAATCCATTAGCTTGTTATCAGAAATCTTACTGAGACTGAGCTCTGAATATGGACCCTGTCCTTCCTGTTTCTATCTCTTGGAAACTAGCCTGGCAACTCTGTCAATCTCTCTAGAACTTAGTTCAACAGCTTTTGTCATAGATTCTGTCTGAAAGTAGGGGGAGGTAATAGACTGGGATTATGAAAACAGCTTACAGCATCATCCTCCAGCCCCTAAGTTGTATAATGGGAAGAACTACCTTTTTCAATCGGTAAGGGGGCATAGCAGAAGATATTTGAGAAGAGTCCTGACAAATGAGGCATCCATGACTCCATTGCTCCCCTGGGTTTCCAAATTCCTAGCTGGCGTATTAACTTGATGTGGGGCAGAAAACTTAGTTATTTCAATTGGCAGAGTAGATATTATCTGTTCCTTATCAGCATAGGATAACTAAACCACTGGCAGAAAGGACTCCTCTTGACCATGCTGTATAATTTTCACCCCAATATTGCCTGTGTCTTTCAGAAAGGCCATGCGAAACTACAGTATGTCTCTCTTGTGGCACTAAGGGAGGCCAGAAGTGGCCAACATATTTCAATAGTCTAATTTTCCTTTTCTTAAGTCAAGTCCCCTAAAGCTAGAGCTTTATTGGACATAACAAATTACCTATCAGTGTCTCTCAAGCTGCCTGCGGTGAAGGATAAATTTTTTTGTTTTCTTGTTTTTAGTTACCAACCAATTGCAGACAAATGCTTTAATAAACACAAAAATGCATATGTAGATGTCACTGTGATGTCAAATTATTAAAAGTTTAAAAATGTTCCTCCCAATTTCTATACCTATTTCATGCTGACTAGTACAGCTCACTGATTGGCTTTGAATCATACATCACATTTTCAGTAGCACTGATCTAACCAATAAAGCTTGCTATTTTCTCAGCCTGGGATGAATGGCTCCTCACTGTCCCACCCACCTTGACTAAGCCATTTCAACATTTTAAGGTCAGACAATTGCAATTCCCCATTTCCAGGTATCAATTTCCTTATTAATTAAGAATCTTGGTTCAGAACATATGCTATATATTCCACCCTTATATTCTAACCTCTATTATATTCTGTTATTGTCTATAACCTCTGTTATATTCTAACCACTGTTACATTTTGACCTCTGTCTCCTAGCTGGCACCTGAATAATGGGGCACAGTATAAAAGCAGTGAAGCCCATAGACTTTATCTCATTGTCTTACTTCTTTCATTGTGAAGTGAATTCCTTGGTCAGAGGAATGGTATATGGGATAATGTGATAGCATACAAACATTCCATAAATCTATTATTAATGGAAAATGGTGCTCGCAGCAAAACCAAATCTAATTCCAGAATGTGGAACTATTGTAGTAAGGCAATTCTTGACTGATCAATGACAAAAACGAGTCCAAAGAGTAATTGATGTGCTTGATTCCAGGCATCGAGTTGATCCCCTTGAAGGAGAGTGCCTCATAAGGACCTTAGAATTGGTCACCATTGTTCTAAAATTTACCTTTAAACAGTGGCAGCAGCTGAATGGAGCATTTCCTCTGCCATTTCATTGGTAAATCAAACCATGTTACTCTCAGCTTAAAGTCTGTTTCCCTAGCACTTGGAAGAAAATCCAGACTCCTTCTATGATCTACAAGGCATTAAAGGCTAAGGCCTTATTTTCTCTCCAACTTCATCTCCTGCCATTCTTCCCTTGCTCTTTTCCCGATGCCCTAGCCAGGCCAATACCCCAGCACAGCAAGCTCTCACATACCCTGTTGCCTATGCCTGGAACACTCTGGGTACCCTTCTCACACCTCTCCCTTTTAGAGATTAGCTGCCATGTTACCTCCTAAAAGTCCTCTCCTCACTACCACATTCCTTTCTAATCCAGCTTCTGTTCACTTTCAATACCTGACCCAAGCTATTATTTAATAGTCCTTGAAAAATAACTTAGTATAGAAATTGAAACAAACCCAATCATTACACAGAGCTTTTAAATGTACAAATATTTTTTCTGAACACAGAGTGGGAAGCAAAAGGTCAAGAGACATCCTTGGAGACCCCACAAATAGTTAAATACTCAAATGATTGTGTACTCCCAAATCCTCCAGAATTCAGCCCATGTCTTCTCTTTCAAAAGGAAAGTAGCATCATCATTTTTCGTCATCGATTCACGCCAATCAGAGGCCAGGCACCCATGAACCTGCCTCGTGGCCTTTTATTAACTTCATCGGGGCTGCTCACTGGCGGCACACAGGGCCAGAGGCTCTGAGTGCAGCCGAGCTCCGGGGCAGAGGCCCGCGACAGGCTGGGAGTGGGCGTCCGCGGGATTTCGCGCGGCGCTCCCGGAGCCGTTACCGGAGCCTCGCTCCCGCGGGCAGCGCATCTTAAGCCAACCCGAGGGGTCGTTCAAACTGGCGAGTGTGCGCCCCTCGGGGTCCCCCGGGTGATTCCTGGGCTACTCGGGCGCAGAGCCACAGAAGGGTCTCAGTCCCCAGACGCCCAGCTTCCAAGTGAGCGCCCTCCCAGTCCGGTCGGCCCGAGCTGCCGCTTCTCCCGCCCAGCTCCCCCGTCCTCTCACCCTTCCGGGACCCGGCGACCGAGCGTTAAAGCCGTCAAGTGCCTCCCAGCTCCCGAGGGAGAGTCCCGACCGCAAACCTTAGTTGAGTAAAGGATATAGAGGGACAGAGTGACACAGGCTTCCTGAGCTGTCCATCCATCTATCTATCCGTCCATCCTTCCATCTATCGTCTATCATCCCTTATCGCTCTGTTTTAGGAGTAGGCTTCGAATGCCTGAGAGCTTTATCGCGACATCCTAAATTATCGCGTTTATTTGAACTGAAAAACCGACGTGCGACCTTTTCAGACAGAAAACGTCTCGTTTAGTTAGTAAAAACTAGCTTTACCGATTATGTTATATGGGTACCTTTTGCATAAATTGAATAAGCTAATGAGAGAGTTTAAGATTGTGACCAAATAAAAGTGACTTTTAAAAATATTACTATACGTCAGAAATTACGTACATATGTTTAGATATCAGCTAAAAATATACAAGGGATACATTGTTTTTTCAGAACCTTCCCAAGCCGTTCTCAAGCAAAAACGTCTAGCCCCGTGCCCTCTACCCCGCCTCACCCTCCGCCTCTCTCTGCTGGTGCGCAGGTGCGGCCTGACTTGTAACTAAGGAGGAAGGGAGAGTGGGGGCGGGGAAGGAGAAAGTGACGGGGAGTAGTGAGAGCCGGAAATGAGTGGCTAGCGAGGCACCCAGGAGGGCCCTGTCCGGCGGCGCTCTAGCCCCCTCGCGCTGTCTCTATGCTCCCCCGCGTCTAGTCTATTTATTGTCGCGGGGAGGCAGCGGCCGCCCAGTACCCGGAACAACAAAGCCCGAAAGACGGAGCCCGAATCTTGGGGGCTCCTAGCAACGGGCCGGGGCGGGAGTTCCATGGAGACTGGGGAGCGCGCCCGCCTCATCATCATCCTCATCCTCCAGCTTATCCTTCGCGTTCGACGCAACCGGCAGCAGCGCTGCCGCCGCGTCCTCTGCCACCGCCCCCTCTTCCCACGGTAACCCCGGAGGCGACCCTGGGCGGGGGGAGCGCGAGCGACTGGGCGGCCTGAGTGCCGGGCGCGGGGCATCTGAGGGCCCGGCAGGCGTGTGCGGAGCCGGAGTCGTGCTGCGGGTGGGGTACGCGGGGGCGGGTGACTGGAGGAGAGGAACTGAGGCGGCGGAAGCCGCTCGGGTGGCGGCGGGAGGGTCCGGTTCTGACGAGGACGGGGTGATATTTGGGGACCTCACTCGGGATAACGGGGTGGGGGTGGGGCGGCCCTGCCTGGGAGCAATTATCGAGCCGGGTGTAGGGTAAGAAAAGAGGGCTTATTTTTTGTGTGAGCCACTACTAGGAAAGGCAGGGAAGGGAGATTCCCCATCTCTCTGGAGCCCTCACCCAGGGGAAGAGGGACCGTGCAAAGATGTTAGGGGTTTCGTGGCTTCCCACAAAACTTCAGCGGCCTCTGTGCAGCACAGGAGGGCTCCCAAATAGCGGCTTAGTCGGCTCCTCGTTCTGGCAATGCCAGTGTTCCTGCTTTATTTTATTATTACTATTTTTGACCAAAACTAGGGATGGAGAAGGATCTGGAACTGAGGAAGAGAAAATGAATTGTAGATAGGGCTAAACAGAGATAAGAGTCAGGATAAGTATTAAGTAATAGCCCTGTAAGAACTTTAAAAGTAAATCTAATAGGGAATGACTGTTTTTAAAAATCTCTTTCTGCAGAGATATGCATCTGTAGGCTCTGTCACTTTGCTCATTGCAGTAAGACTCAAACTGTGCCCAGTCCACATCTGTGAGCTCTCTGACTGCATCTGCCACCTGCAGTTCCAGAGCGACACTGGCAGTAACTAGCGTGAACTTGTGTATTTAGGATGAAGAACAGTGCCTTAAAATTGTGGCTCAAGAAAAGGGAACAAGCTTGGTGCGATTTTTTGTGTGTGTGTGTATGTGAAGAGGCAATGACAGAATCCCTGGGGACATTTTAGAGACTAGGAGACGATTCAGCCATCCTGGCATAATTTGCACAATCTTTTTTTTTTTTTTTTTTTCCTTAACATTGCCAGTGACTTTATTTTTTTCTTTTCATTTATTTTATATTTTAATTTATTAATATACAATATAGTTAATTCTCGTGTCCCTTTACCAATTCCTCCTTTTCCTCCCATCCTCTCCCCCCCCCCACCCCCGCCAATCAACATCATATCTGTTCCCTGGTCTTAACAAAATCAAGGAATTGTGATTGTTGCAGAATCTTAAAGTTTGAGAAATGGCAGTTCATCCAAATCGAGAAGTGACTTTTAGCGCTATCTGGTCAAGTTTCACAGTTTGATATGCCCAGTTAAGTACTCATGAGTTTATGCTTTCTCTTTAAGCCTTTCATCACAAACTACTAAATGATTTTATACTTTCCAAAACCATATTAGGTCAGTAAATGAAATTTTCCTGTGGTATGCTGAAAAGGCCACATACATAGTACTATTATACCGTTTTTGTGGCCAACAGGAATAAAGCTCTTTATATAAAGTTGAAGATTAAAGATGAAAATAAAGCTGATAAATCATAGAAGCATTTTTGTCAACTACAGCTTCTGTTTGTTCTTCACCTCTTTTTCTAAGCCTGGTTTCTCTTAAGCAAAAAGGTGTGATCCTTATCAACCCCCTCTTTTTATACTCTCCGCCATCGAAATCAGTATCAGAAACTGATCTGCTACTATCTACTCTTGATCGGTCAACTAATTCCTGAAGGACTAGCCAGAATACATAGTTTTTAACAGGCATTTTCTTTCTTTCTTTTTTTTAAAATTTATTTTATTTATTATTTTCATTTTAAGCTTTTAATCTGGAATTGAGGTTCAGGGTCTTTTGTTAAAGGAATTTCATGTATGTGCAAAGGTGTGGGCAGTTTTAACAAGGATGCTAAAGGATGTGAACATTGAGAAACCTAAATTGCATTTTAAGACTCTTAAGAATAAAAAGGTAATATTATCATCTTTAGATTAATGAATTGAGGACTGTTGCTTTATCTTTTCATATAGCTATTCTGTGAAGGATATGCTGGGAGGACCACCTTGAGGCTGTAGATGTTGAATGCCGAGATTTTCATAGTGCATGTGACACTTAATGAACTCCCTTGACCTCAGGGCTGCCATCAGACACACTTCCTGTGGTCCTCATTGCTGCTGTCTTTATCCTTTCTCTGTTTGAGTGGGGGTCAAGCCCTAGTTTCCACCTTTATTAACAATCCTATTTCTGCTTTCCCTGTTCTTTACTCCAACCCTTCCAGTGTTTGGTGTTGTCTTAGTTCCTTTCCTTTCTTTATCATGTCTGAATCAAAAATGATTTTTCTTAATGCTGTCTGTATTATTTGTTTCTTATGGAGTTTTCAACATATGTCCTTTGTTTGTATTGACTTTTGATTAATGTTACTTTGTTACATTTTCCTCCTGTATCCCTCCCCTTTTTTGGACAATTGGAGTGGTCATGTCAGATGTTCTGTATTCATTCTGAATAACTGTTGGTTGTGAATACAACAGGTTAGAGCCGTATGCTGAGAATCAAAAGGTTGTATTGAAATAAGACATGTGAAAATATTTGAACCTTTCGGAATAAAAGGCTTTCTAGAAGCCCCAGTTGCTTTTTTAAAGGTAAAAGAGTATCGTAGAGCCTGCTGTGTGTTTTAAATTCAACCTTACTTAGATTTTCATGATTTTTATTCTAAGAAAGGTATTCATATGTCAGTCTTTTCTGATCATTTTGCATCTGAAAATTTGACTGAAATTACTTTTTTCCAATGTGAGGGAACTAAAGTGATTTCCACAAATTTTGCTTCACGTGGAAAATTGTCACATCAAAATTTTTGTGGATATATACATATGTAGAATGTGCAGAATTTGCTATAAAGTAGAACAAATATATATGAAACATTTAGCTGAGTATCTTCGAAAGGTGTTATTTCTTATCATGGATGTGGCACATTATTTAAAAATCAGCAAGTATTATATAATCTAATTGAATGGATGTGAGTACAGTTTTTAGATAAAGGAGGCCAGTAATAAGCTGGTGACTGATTTCCTTCTGTTGCATCATAGACCATGTGATGAAATGATTGCTATGAAAAGTAAAGTTTAAATTGATTTTAGAAGAATTTATAGTAGAATATTTCCACAGTGTCTTTGAGTTAGAACCCGTAGTACTTTGAAAATTTAGCTGTATTGTGACATTTGAACTAATAAAGATTTCCTGAAATTTATACCCATTTTGTTGCACCTTTTATATTCCTAATGCCATGTCACGTATGCACAGCTGGATGAAAGAGGTGTTTCCCTTCAGGTGCTTTTTGTGCACTTGAAGATAGCAGAAAAATGACATACATGGGTTATAAAACATGACAGACACAAATTTGAATTTTAAGTCCTTTATTACATACTGCCTGGTACTGTAGTTACTGGTGTACAAATTTCATCATGCCTGCTAAATTGGAAGATTCTTGAGAATCAGGACTATGAGTCACATCATATTGTGTGTTCGTGTCGTGTATGTATGTATTTTGAAGATTAATGTGTTAATAGAGGGAGATATATATTTGTTTATTTTTATTTCACTTCAGGGACTTATCTAGTTGATGAGGGGAACCTTTTTGAAATCTGATTCCTAATGCCTAAAATTTCAACTTTTCATCCTGTCTATAGTTATAAGCAGCAAAAATTTCTCAGACATGATTAGGGCTTTGTTTTAGCCAATTCAAACAATAAAGATACTGGTTGACTGCCCTACCTTGAGTAGATATAGTATTTGCTCTTGTCACCCGACTACCACTTTGGGAAATTTCAAAAGGTTGAGAGACTATATACATGTCTGAGGTCTTTCCAGTCCATGTAGACAAATTTGATTTTTGCATTATGACACAGTACATCTTTTCTTTAGAAGAGAGATGGGTGTTTGTATAGTTGTGAAAAAGCAAGATTCCTGAAGTATATGTAGTGGAAAGGAATCAGGTCACATCAGAAATTCTACTCATCTGGTCTTATCTGTGACTAAAGGGTGACAGAATTGATGATTGAGTTTAAAATGTCTGGTTTTGTGCTGGGAAACATGCTGCTAGAGATCCCATTAAATGTTTAAAACTAAGCTGATTTCTGGGGCAGTTCAAATATGCCTTCATGTAGGAGTTAATAATATGAAACTCTTTAAAATTTTACCAAAAAATGCAACACAAAAGTTAGTCTTTTGGTTTCTTTCACTATGTAGTATACATCCATTAAGAAAGAATACTGAAAATCAGATAGTGTGTTAAGGTCAGAGTTTTCTCAGGACATGTGTGGATGACTTTAGTATTGAAATGTCCTTAGCATGGTAGAATATACATCTGTCTGTAGACATTCGTCCATGGTATGTTTTTGTTTTTTAACTATGTGAAGAATTACAACATCTTAAAATAAGTAAAGAATTTTCCATTAACTAAATGGTTCCAAAGAATCAGGTGTTAACCTTCCTCCTCCTTACATTACAAGTACCTGTATTTTCGTTGTGAGACAGAACAGTTTTGATCAGAATCAGTTAACGTTTTCTTGAGTTTAGTGTTGTATAACACAGAGTATGAACTCTGGATAGTGGCTGCCTCTGTTCAGCATCGTGGCTATGGTTTTTATTAGTGGTATGGCCTTGAACAAGTTTTTTCACTACCATGAGCCCCAGTTTCCTCATCTGTACTATGAGGTTATTGTTAGTACCATCTCTTAGAGTTGTTGTGAGAATTGTGAGAATTTGAGAATTAATTAAACACTTAGAAATTTAGTTAAGAGCTGAAAAAATATTAGCAGGTACTAGTAGCGATGATGCTAGGTAGTACATTAAAGGTGAACCATTAGACCACTTGAATGTTTTTTAAATTTTTATTTAGAGGCTTTCTACTAAAGCATTGAAATTCTTTCTTTGTGATCACTAACTATTGAACTCATCTCTGCTCTTAGGTTTTGGGAGGGAGAAGTACTTTTTTTAAATTTTGAATTGTCACACAGGCATCTGGTTATCACTTATGGCAGATGGACTAAGTAAAGAGAGACATCTCTGTTTCTTGGAAAAGGAAGGCCAACAAAGCCTGGTCTGGCACTGTGTTGCAGCTATTGAAATGTTATTTCCCTGTGGACTTGACTGCTTGTTTAGCTGTATGGTACTTCTGAATAAAGGGAACAGACCCCAGTGGTTTCATTTAGCAGATTTAGTCTTTCTTTAGAAAACCCTCTATTTTTCACTTGTATACCCTTAATTGATGGTAAACTTGAAACTTGCATTGTCCGAGTTAAGTCATTTAACTTGAATTTTGTGTCACTATAAATGTTTTAAATAGTTTTTTTGTAATTTTAGCTGAAATTGCTGCTTTCCACCAATAATTTGAGGCTAAAGAATGACTGCAAAGGATTGCAAAATTATTTGTTTATGCTAAGGCTAAACAAATATTGAGGCTACCTAATCAGGAAAATAATTTGATAATTGCAACTTCGTTTAGGCTGCTATTAAAATAGTTAATTTTTAAAAGTTAAGTCTAAACGTTTTAGTTTAAGCTACACAGACATTTGAAACTGCTGACTAAAAAAATAAATGTTTCTGGTTGAAGTTAATTGCAAACTGTTCTTTCCTATTTTGACTAATATTCAGGCCTTAGTTTTTATTTGAAATATATTTTTATAAATTATATATTATAGAAGTTTATGTAAAATATATTATTAAAAGTATATTTTGCTTTAAATGTACAGGGATAAATTTTCATAATTCCTCTTTCCATGTTGTGCTGGTTTGTTTATTTGTTTTAGTTTTTTTATATACCTCTACACACTAAAAAGATTGGCAAATATCCTTATATTTAGAGGTGTGACTTTTGTTTTCCTGCTAAAAGAAAGTGAAGTTTGTTGGTACTGTTGATTTAGTTGATCAACTAGGTTAGCCAAAATAGACTTAGTATTGATATAGTATTGTTAGCATTATTTTCTTAGCCATGACGGATTTTGGATCTAAAAAATACTGAGATAAGAGAGAAAATGATCATGGCTATTTCACTTAAATATATATGTACATCTGTAGATATATTCTCCTTTAATTTTAGATACTCTGAGGACTGCGTTGGGAAATTTTTAGGAATACAGGTTTCCAAGGTGTCAATACTATTGTCCACAATAAAACTTGCCTGTTTTGAGCCAAAGTTCTGTCTAACACATTGTTAATGTTTTCCTAGTGTTATTTCCACCACACTCTTTTTCAGGGGCAGATGTTGCTGTCCTTCAGATATGAAGATAACAAAGCCAATGTGTAACCCGAAAGTACAAATATGAAGATGAGTATTTGATTTATGACTATGGTCAACTTTTGTAGAGCTTATCATTTTTTGAACCTCAGCTAAGACTCATGGTGAACCTGAAGCTTTTGTGGAACAAGAACCACCCCATCCTTTTTAATTCGACATACTTTTGTCGAGCCCCAAAGCCTCTTTCCTCCTCACCTGCTTTTGGCTACAGTGAGTTTTTTGGGCATCGTCAGTTACTCATATGTATGTACAACCTAGTGAAGTTGTAATGAGCATCCCATAATTGCTAATCGATTAACCACTGTCCAGGATCTTACTGGTTCAGATTAGGGTGGTTGCAAGAGGCACAACCATGTTGAAGGCACAATTACCAGTTCATCAGACCTTCCTCAACACAAATTTGACATGCTAATCTAAAAGGTACCTTGTTCTCGATCTTAAAAAATAAAATAAGAATAAAAATAAATAAAAGGTACTTTGTTCTCTACTCTTCTTTTGACAAGGAAGTGGGCAGGAAAAGGTGAGATAAGAGATGTGACATGGCTCAACAGATTAAAAGCTGTAATAATTCTGTGAATAATAATTCTGTCATTTTCTCAGGAGCATATTGCTAAAGTAAGTCTTCTGGTCAGTATAGCAGAGAAAACCTTCAGCTGGCCAGTAATCTTGAAACTTCCACTTCAGTACATAGTGCAAAACTACTAGGATCATCATTTTATTTGTGTGTACATTAAGAATGTGTGCCTCTTGGCTTACTCTTTCTAGGATTTTGTTTTTAGCCTGTTACAATTGGTAGAATTTCAAATGTCTGAAACCATATCCTTAATTTGTTTGTCTTGTGTTGTATTCTCACTCTAACTTTGTAAAGAGTAACAGAGAAAACAGTTGCCCTTCAGGGTTTGGGAGTCCTAACTATAACCAATAATAACTTGTTAGGTGCGGGAGTACTAAGCAAAACATTCCAGAAAGTGAAATAAGGAAATAATAGGATTTTATTGGAGAACTTGAGGGGATTGCGGCTATTAAGATTCTTATTGCTATATTGAAAAATGTCTGCTCTTTCTGCTTATGCCCCAAATCTACAGTTCTTTCTTTAAGTGGTTCTTAGTATTCATTTAATTCAGCAAGTACTTATTTAGTTCAAGACCAGGTGCCAGCTACTGAGACAAGTTCTAAAGATACACATATGTATTTATTTTGGTGGCTGGACAGTAGGGGATTTGAACCCTTGGTCTTGGTGTTATCAACACTGTGCTCTAACAACTGAGCTAATCAGCCAGCCCTTAAAGACACACATTTAATTAAACAGTTTTCTTCAAGGAGCTTGGTGCCTGCAGTCTAGTAGACGGCCTCTTTCATTTGGTGTGCCCTCTGCTGGGGTGCTCTTCTCCAAATGTTTTGTGTGACTGGCTCCTTCTTATCCTTCAAGATCTCATTTTATGATTCATTTCTCATTTCTAAGAAAGTTGAAAGGCCTTCCCTAGGTCATTCCTCCTAAAGTTTCTCTTTTGTCATCTTGTATATTTCTTTTATAACATAGATCACATTCTCTGATTATTTTAATTGCTGGCCCATTTGTTGTCTGTTTCTTCCACTGGAATAAAACTGCCATGAGGGTTCCGTTACTGACCATTTTGTTCTGAGCTATATTCTTAGTGTCTACCCATAGGGCGTAGTTCACATCAATTGCATACTAAATGTGCAAACTAGAGTAGGAGTTTGTTAATTGAAAGAGTGGGGAAAGGGCATGCTAGGCAGATATAGAATGAAAAGGGTCTGCTATTGCAAGAGGAATAGTATAAAGTTGAGAATGTTAAGGTGTGTTGGAAATGGAAGATTAGGGTATAAAAGGAAGATTGGAGGTGGGAGCACACTGCATTCTACACCAAGCAGATTAAATTCTATTTTGTCTGTCAAAGAGAACCAAGAGATGTTTCTTTAAGTAGGGATGTAGCACAATTTGGAAGATAATTCTGGTAGCTGTTTGGTAAATGGACTAGATCGTAGAGACTTCAAGCAAAGAGTTCCATTAGAAGGCTGTAGCCAAAATGACCTGCAAGAGAGCCTAATATAAAACACTATTGCTTTGGATGCAGGATGAAAAGCTAGATTAGAAGTTAACTGGGCGTAGGAGAAAAATGAGAGATGAAGGATGATTCTGAAATTTCTGATTGAGGTAAATGAATGTTGGATGGTACCTTATTCACTAAAATTAAGGAGAGACTGGGTTAATGGGTACGAAACTGTGCTACGTACCCTGAGTGAATAATTGCACAGTATATGTGTGTATCGAAACAACACACCATGCCCCACAAATATGTACAAGTAAACGTTAAAATAAAAAAATAAAATTAAGGAGAGACAGAGCGAGTATTTTTGAGGGGATTAATGAGTTCTGTTTTGGATGTGTTGGTTTAATTTAATAGATATGCCTAATAGACAGTCGGAATATGGACTCAGATCTCTGGTAAGTCAGGATTGAAGTAGGAGCCAGCCATAAACGAGTTCATAGATAGCAACTGAAGCCTGAAAAGCTTTAAGAGGAAAAGGATTTAAGTCAGTAGTTTATAACATTCAGGGATATTAAACCCATTTGAAAATATTGTGAAAACAATGGCCTCGTCAGGTACACATATAGATTTGTGTATGTATAATTTCAGGGGGATCCTAACCTCTGGAACCTATCATTGAGCTTTTCAGGGACTGTTGTCAAATTCAATTAGGAACTTCTGATTTAAGGAGCATGCAGAGAAGTGTCTAGGAAAGATGCCTCAGAAGGCTGTGAGGCAGAATTTTGAGATTCAAAGGTTGCCAAGGCTTTATGCTCTGGAGAAGTTCAGCAGAGGAGAGCTTCATCTATGCTGTTGGATCAGCAGTGAGCCATTCATTGGTAATGTTTCATACTGCATAGAAGCAGAAAGCAGATTATGCCAGTTTAGAGCATGAATGGGAGTTCAGGAAAGAAGCCATGGCAAACAGTGTAGAAATCGTGATATTCTCTATGGTAAACAGTACTGCTATAAGAATATATCCCATTTTAAGGACTTACTGATAGGGAAATTTCATTATTTTGATTACCTATTGTGGTGTTTCAGCCCAATGGTTTTCAACTGGCTGCACATTAGAAACACCTTGGAAATGTTTTGAAAATTAAGACCCTTAACATGGTCAATTAAGTCAATATCTCTGGGGTTGAATTTCTTCACAGTTATTTTGTTTCTTTTGTTTAGGCTTTTTCTTAATAGTTAAGAACCAGTGTTCCAATCGGAAAACTTCCTCATCACTCTTGTAGTGTATACTATGTAAGAATCTTTTCTTTTACTTGTATGTTGTCATCAAATTACCCACCTTACCATTGTTCTAGTTTTAAATCAGTGTTCTTTAGTCTTTCTCACAGGTTCTCCATATTTATCTTTTTTGAGTGACACAACCCTCCCTCTATTACTGAGATCCGGCAAGTTCTGAGTAAAATAAGACATTTTTAATGATGCTTACATGTGGAAAGAGAATTTATTCTGAAATACTGTTTGCTTTAAGTATATTTTTTACTCTTCTTGCTCTTTTTTAACCAGAAAGTTTGAACTCTATACTATTTTTCCAAGTAGCTAATTTCATAGTTTTACCTTGCTTTTCTTAAAATGGCACTCATGCATGCTGTAGACCTTAAACATGTTGTCTACACTACAGCAGACATTTCATGTGAAGGGTAACCCTGTAAAAGCAGTGAAAGGAAACTATCAAAAACCTTAAATTTCACCTGTTGTGTTTTCACCTTGCAGTGCTTTCTCTTGATTAAATTCTTGATGAGCTATCAGTGGTTCACATTTGAACCTTGTATTCACATACTTGAAATAAAAATCAGAATATGGAGAAATTTGACCTTGATGTATGCCAACCCTTATACCAACCAGAAGTTACAGGAGAATTTATTTGATCTTTTAATTACCTAGTGAACTAACATACCTGAAGATTAAAATAATCTTTTAAAAGTTGTGCTATTTTATTAGCATTAGTTTAATGGCTAAATTAGTCTCACAAATTGTAATCACTTATGGGTAACTTAGGCCAATTATCAAGCTTCTATGTAAAGAGATTAAACATCCTAGTTTTTTAAATGGTAGTCCATAATATGGGAAAATAGGGATACATGTAAGACCTGCTCAAGAAATCTGATACCTTACAATTTAAATAAAGTGAACATCGTAAACTTTTGTTGTAATTTTACATCCAAACCTGTTTACTTCTAATTTTCCTGCTCTTGCATGTACTTAGCCAAGTAAAATTTAGCAAAATATCTATTTTGTAATATGTGGTAGACTTGATCGGAGTCTTTTTTTCTCCCTTTCTTTTACTATTTCCCTTACCAACTTCCCTGCCCCTGCCCACCCCCATACTCCCCCCCCACACACACAATCAACAACTACTATTAGTTTTAAATGGTTTTGTTGTTATTGGGGATTTTTTTTTTAATTCACTGTTAAATTTAGCTTTTTTCAATACTAATTTTACTTAGCAGATCAATCAACATTATGTTATTTTTACCCCTTGCTTTTAAACTTGAGGTATCATGATCTTTTTTTGTGTTCCAAAACTTGGAGACTGCAATGAATAACTAGAAATCCTTTCCATTTTTGAACATTTCTCTGTCCATGGAAGATGAAGAAAGAAGATAATAATAGTAACAATGAGAATAGCTTAAGTTGGAATGCTTACCATGTGTAAGTACAGTGCTAAGCACTTCACATGAAAATTCACTTAATTATCACAATTTTACAAATGAGGATATTGAGGCACAAAGGTGTTAAGTAATTTGCCCGTAGTTGTATGGCTGATAAGTGGTAGATTAGGGATTTAACCTAAGTAGTCTGCTGAGCTCTTAAACTGTGTGTGTGTGTGTGTGTGTGTGTGTGTGTGTGTGTAAACATTGCTTTTTAATAATCCCAAGCTAACAGTTAAGTTCTATAGACATTTTATTGAATGTGTGTAGTGCCTTGGGACCTATGCCAAGTCTGGTTACAGAAGTAAGATAGATTTGATTATGCTTCTGAGGAGCTTGTCATCTACCAAGGAGACATATAAATAGGAAATATTTCACTATATATAGTGAAAGTTCAATATAGTGTGGAAAAGTGCCATGACAGAGATATGCATAATAACATGGTAATGGGACTCAGAATAGGGATACTCTGGCTTAGTCTTTGGGATCAGATTTTTTGGTTCTTTTGATTTTTTTATTTCACCCGTGATGATTTTAATTACTGTCTATACTAGGGTTTCCAAATTTTCCTTTCCAATCTAGACCTAGACGTGAACAATGAACTTTTATTATCTGCTCAGTATCTCCTCCTGCATTTCTCACAAGTTCCTTCAATTCAAAATGTCCAAAATGGAATTGTTACCCTTCTTCCTTCCCTGTCTCCCCTACAAATCTGCCCTCCCTCCTATCTTAGTAAATAATGTCTTGGGCCACAAGCTTGTAGTCATCCTCTGTATCCCTTTTCCTCATCCCAGTATTAATCACAAAGCTCTGTCCACTCTGTCTCCTAAAAATATCTATCTTCTGTCTACTACTTTCCATCTTCAACCAGTACCACCACTCAGGTTCATGTTGCTGTCATCTCTCTCCTGGACTGTTACACTAGACCCTGACTGGATTTCCTTATCCATTCTTAACTTCCCATTGCAGAAGTGGTGGTGATATATCTTTAAAATGCTAATATATGAGATCATTAATTGCTTCTCCTTTAGCTCACCATTGCTCTTGGAATAAATATGAAAATTCTTAACATGGCATAGAAGGCATGATTTGACTTCCATGTATCTTCAGCCTTTCAGTGTTCCAACTTTAGCCATGGTGACCCTCTTCCAGGTCTTGTTCATTGTTGTATGCCTATCCCATAGCATGGGGGCTAAGCTTAGATTTGTAGTTCATTTGTTATAAAATTGATTGAACAAAGGTAATGCTGAGCTATATGGAACAAGTAGAACTAAGCCACATGTAGAAGTGGGTATAAATGATTTTCAGCAGAAGGACTAGATTAGACAAAACGTTAATATTCTGTACATATAAGAGCTTTTATAAATCAGTGAAAAATCTCAGAAAGAAAATGAACAAAGGATATGAGACAGTTAACTTTGGAGAAATAGAAATGGATAGTGATATTTGAGTTCACTCTGATTAGTATTTAAGGAAGACCAATTCAGTGTTGCTATTTTTTATATCTAGGGTTGTCAAAGATTTTTGTAAAATCTTTGGTGACCAGATAAGACAGCATATGCATATGATCCCAGTGTTATTTAATATGCACAGATAAATATATTAGCCTAGAAATGTGCTTACATGAGCATAAAAAAAGACTTAACAGTAGTTATCACTGTGGTAGGATTATGATGACTTTATTTTCTTTGAGTATTTCTTATGTAATCAGAGGATGACATGCTGCTTCTTTAAAAATCATTCATTAAGACTATTTACTTGAGGGCCGAGCCCGTGGCGCACTCAGGAGAGCAGCGACGCTCCCGCCGCGGGTTCGGATCCTATATAGGAATGGCTGGTGCACTCACTGGCTGAGTGCCGGTCACGAAAAAGACAAAAAAAAAAAAAAAAAGACTATTTACTTGAAATATTAAGTATATCCAAAATCCACTTTTACATATATATGTCTGTTTCTGTTACTTATAACAGAATACCTGAGACTGGGTAATTTATGAAGAGACGAACTTTACTTCTTACAGTTTGGAGGCTGGGAAGTCCTTGTCCAGGAGACATATCTGGTGAAGGCCTTCTTCTGGGTAGGAACTCTCTACATGGTCCCATGGTGACCAGTGTATCACATGTGAGGAATGGCATGAGCAAGAGAGCTAACCTGCTCACTCTCTCTCCTTATAAAGCCATCAGAACCACTTCCATTACTCCATGAAGGAATCAATCCATTTACTAGGGCGCAGTTCTCACAATCCAATCACTTCTTAAAGGCCCGCCTTTCAGATACCATCATCAGATTTTTCCACTCTCTTAACACTTACAATGGGGGTCAAGTTTCCAATACATGAACTTTTGGAGGACACATTTAACCCATAGCAACAAAATAAGGAACCAATATGCCAAATTTCTCATCTTTGAGTTTGAATCCCCAAATTTAAAGTTGTATTCAATAAAATATGCTTTTTTGCCTTGTTATCCATAATAGTATATTAGTTAATGTTAATGGTAGCGTTGACTAACGATAATGAAGTATAATTTGTGAGATGCTCATTAATTCTTCAAAATGATCATGTGAAGTAGATGGTATTGTTTGCATTTTACAGATGAGAATAGGAACAGTTCAGACCTAGCCATTTTCACTTAACTTCCGTTAGGATCCATGTCTACTGTTTTAACATCCAAGTTTTCTTACTTTATAGATACATTTTAGTATATGTTGAAACAGTGAAATAAGTAAGCCACTGTTTAAACATTATTTTAAGATGGGATGGACATTAGGTTATGTGTCCTTATATTGCAAAATAATTCATTTTTTCAATTGGAACATTTTCATGAGAGCGTAAACTATTGAACTTATCTTTCTTTAAGCACTCATTCAGAAAATCAGCATCGTTTAAATCTTCCCTCACTACCTTTTAGGCACCATTATGAATATTTTTGTTGACTAAAACATAAAATACACTTTTCTGCACTTTTTGTTGTTGTTGTTAATAGGTGCTGGCAACCCTCAGAGTTGTTGATAATTGACTTCCTTAAAAAATAGTATCTTTGTAGATCTCTTAATATAGATCTTACAAATCATAACAATTCTCCTTTTTTGACTTCAGACAATAATAATTTATTTTGCTCACAAATCTGCATTTTGAATAAGACTCAGCAGAAATAGCTAGTCTCTACTCCATGGCTGTCTGTCAGCCAGGTAGGATGACTTAACTGGAGGCCAGAAGATCCATTTTCAAGGTGTTGCCTACATGTGGCTGAAAAGGTGGTGCTGGCTATTGACTGGGAGCTTAACCAGGAACAGGAGCCAAGGAACTTGGTTTTTTCTATATGGGCCTTTCCATGGTCTGCTTT
This sequence comes from Cynocephalus volans, assembly GCF_027409185.1. NCBI lineage: Eukaryota > Metazoa > Chordata > Mammalia > Dermoptera > Cynocephalidae > Cynocephalus > Cynocephalus volans. The sequence continues at coordinate 134,667,846 of NC_084464.1, forward strand.
GGCTTGTAACAGGGTGGTGGGACTCCCACGAACATGCATTCTAAAAGAAAAAGGCAGTAGTACTAGGTATTTTTATGACTCAGCCTGGGAAGTCACATACTGTCACTTGTTTTGTACTCTTTTAGTGGAGGCAGTTACAAAGATCTGTGTAGGTCCAGGGAGGTGGGGGTATACCATTCAGTAGGAGAAGTACTGAGGTCAAATTTTAGGAGGAGCATGTCAGATGGGAAATATTGTTGCCATTATCTTTGGGAAATACAATCTGCCACAGAAGCATTTGCCTGGACTAGTAGTGGTCTGGAGTTACTGATAGGCCCATCCCAGGCATGGTGTTGCCTTTCCATGGAGCTAAACCCTCAGTCCTTGAAGGCTGGATTGCATACCTGTTAAAGCTGTAGAGTCATACTGCTTATATTCAAAAGCCAGTTCTGCCACGTAACCGTAACTTTGAGCAATAATTTAACTCCCTGGCTTCAGTTCTTTTCTGTAAAATAGGAAAAATAATAATACATACCTCACAGGGCTATTATGAAGAAGTTTATGAGTGTACCTAACACATAGTAAGCAAGTTAACTAACTTTTATTACTCATTACATTTATCACTTCTTTTAATGGCAAGATTGTTATTCTGGTCTACGTAAAACAGTGACAGCTTTTCCAAAGGAAATCTGGAATATGATTAGAAGAGTGAAGCGTGGATTATGCCACATCTCCCCAGCTCTTCTCATAACAATTCATTTCTGTGCAAGTTATTTGTGTGAGTGCTACCTGCTTACCAGTCTTCAGACTTGGTATTTAGATTGAATCTCATAGGTAGTAGGCAGAGACAGATGTAGTGAAGATTGCTTAACTTAATGTAATGATGGTCTTGTACATCAAATACTTTTGCTTTTATTTAAGCGTTTGTTAAATATTTTATATGATATAGGTGATGTAATAAATAATCCTTTCCTTTGGAAAATATAAGAGGTTTTTTTTGTGGCCGGGCATACTTTAATCATCTTCATATAGCTAGACTACAAAAATGCCAACCCTGAGGACTGGCTCCTAAAGTGTAAGCTCTTGAGCCAAGCACCAAAATGTCCTCATGATAGAATGTCACCCTGCCAAATAAGTTAAAGGTTTTCAGTTTTATTCATCTGCCTATGCTGTTGCCCCTTATTGCCTCTGACTTTCTCCCTTTGTTGTCCCTTTGAACACAAATTCATGTTGAAAGGAAAAGTGGGAAGTTTAGAATTGTGATGATAATTTATCTAAACATCACAGTTCTTAGAATTAAAATGGAAACTTAGTGTATAATTTCCAAATTTGTATATGTCTATAATGTGTCTTCATCTGCTATCTTAGACCCCTGGAATTTTAGAATTAGATGAGATCTTAAAAACCATCAGTCCAGTCTCATCTCTCATCTGATAGACGATTTGTTTTTTTAACATTCCTGTCAGTTAATTATCTAACACTACCTCCCCTTTTTTTCATCTGTGGAGCCCACTACTTTTCAGTGTAGGTATTTGATTTTTGATGTGACTGTGTGAGATCTTTCATATGACTTTGACTCTGTCAATTTCCTTTTTATTTAGATATTTGAGAACAACTGCTCTTTCTTTTCTTATGCTAAATGCCCTGATCCTTTCTTTACACAGCTAGCTGTTTTATAGCTCATACCATCCTACTTTCCTCTGGATATCTGGGTATCAGTGTCTGCTTTAAATGAGAAGTTCAGGATATTCTAGAGGTTGCAGTAGCAAAGAGGCTATTACTTCCTTTGGTCTAGACACTAACCTAGGTTTGGGGAGGGGGGGGTTGTTTTGTTTTCTTTTTTTAGGTAATATATTTGAAACTATGTTGTCTTAGTATGGCTTATTGTGAAGTAAAGTCTTTTGCTTACACAGCTTTTAGAAGTTATTATGGAAATTTTCAGACAGAAATGTAGGGAAATTAATATAATGAATACCCATATATCTGTCACCTAGATTCAATAATCATTGAGAGATGAAACAGTAATATGGCATTTTTTGGTCTTAAAATACTGTTATAACTACTGTCCAAGTCTATGCTTGTTGTGAGTCAGATGTGTCCCCCTGATGCACAGTTCACGTATTGGAAATTTTACCCCTGTTGTAACAGTGTTAAGAGGGTGGGGAATCTGATAATGGTATTTGAAAGGTGGGGCCTTTGAGAGGTGATTGGATTGTGAGAACTGTGCCCTGGTGAATGGATCGATTCGTCATGGAGTAATGGATGTGGTTCTAATGCTTTTAAAAGGAGAGCGAGTGAGAAGTTTAGCTCTCTCTTGCTCAGCCATTCTCACCATGTGATACCCTGTGTTACTGTGAAGAGTCACCACCCATCAACAAGGCCCTCAGCAGATGTATTCCCTGACCTTTGGACTTCCAAGTCTTCGAAACTATAAGAAATAAATTTTCTTTATAAATTACTCAGTTACAGTATTCTGTTATAAACAACAGAAACAGATTAATACAATGCTGTATCACAGAGTAGATTGTCCAGGTTTCCTGTGGCAAGATTCCTAATGTCATCTATCACTCAGATCGATTCAGATCCACTGAGATCACTCAAATTTCCCTCACATATCTCTTAAACTAGTTTGTTCAAATCAGAATTCAGTCCAGGACCACGTTATAAAGACATTTGTTTCATTTTGGTTTTTAAAAAAAAGGGCTTTATATTCATCAGTGATACATTACATTTTATTGGTATTACCTCATTTGACTAGGCCAGGAATCAGCAAACTTTTTCTTAAAGGGCCAATAGTAAATATTTTAGGCAGATCATTCCGTCTTTGTCACAGCTGTCAGCTGTGCCTCATAATCATTACAGAAACACTTGAGCATGGCCGTATTCCAGTAAAACTTGACAAACACTGGCCCATTGGCTGTAGTGTGCTGACCTCTGCCTGAACTATTATGAACTTGGTTTCTTTTCTGTTAACTGTGAGTGTTCTCAAGTTCTGAATCAATTTATTAAATAATACTATTTGGTTACAATATTCTACTGTCTGTGAATCCATCAAGCAGTAATAGCTACTTTTAATGAACATGTGCTATGTACTTGACATAAATAATCATATTTAATCCTTAAAAGTACCCTGGGAGGTACAGAAGAAAAAGTGAAGATTTAGGGAGAGGTTAGGTAACTGACCCAGTGTCACATAGCTGAATGTAAAGACTAGGTCACAGCCCCCTTTCGTAAGATTTATGCCATACTATCAAACATTGTGAAAGAACATCCTCTTTTTAAAAGGCAAAATGTTAGCTTTTCTCCACCTTGGTCACAGGCATGTGTTGAGAGACTGTCAAGTAATGCATTGGAATCAGGACACAAGTGTCTACCATCAGCCCTCCATATCCGTGAGTTCCACATCTGTGGATTTAACCAACTGCAGATTGAAAATATTTGGGGAAAAAATTGGGTCTGAACACATTAAAAAAAAATTGTACTGAACATGTACAGACTTTTTTCTTGTCATTATTCTCTAAACAATACAGTATAACAGCTATTTCCCTTACATTTGTATTGTATTAGGTATTATAAGTGATCTAGAGATTTTTTAAAGCATACAGGAGGATGTACATAGGTTATATACATATACTACACCATTTTATATCAAGGACTTGAGCGTCCTCAGATTTTGGTATCTGTAGGAGGTGTTGGAACCAATCTCCCTTGGATACCAAGAGATGACTGTATTTCCTAATCTATTCCAGGAGCTTTATAAAGAATATGAGCTTAGTTTGGATGGCAAATCTTACTATTAGAAAAGAGCAATCTCTGGGAGACTACGTGGGTTCATGTTGTGTTTGCAAATTGATCTGTTACCGGTCTTCCTTTGCTTCTGCCATTTCTCAAATCGTGGATGGTCATTTTGTGGTTAAAACTTTGAGTCCTTTCCTTAAAGTATCCTCAGCTGCAACTTGCATACACTTAAAGTACCTAAATTCTATTTTTCTATATTCTCAGGTTTGTTTAGTTTTAATCATACTGTTTTTATGATACTGTTTGTTGTAACTTTTCAGTTTAAGTTATCTTTGCTGGTGTGGAAAATTTTAAATGTAGCAGTCTGATGCAATTTGCCCTAAAAGCCAGGAGGTGGCGGTGTTTTCCAGGTGATTTAAGGTTGCAGTTTGTTGTGGTTGCTGAATAACGTTTTTGAATACCAATAAGAAAGTCAGAGGACCAAAAATATAAACAATGTGTTCTTGTCCATAAAATCATTGAGTAAGAAAGAAGGTGCTTCAGCTTCTATGATGTGTTTTAATAGCAGGCAAGAAATATGACATTTCCTGAAGGTAGCACAGCTGCAGTTTTGAACTTTGCTTTTTATTAGAAGGAAATATTTGACAAGCCATACATGAGGAACAGGACAAAGCTCCTGATCAAACATGTCTAGATATTAGGACTTGGGATGTGGGCAAATACTTGATATTTATTTTTCAATCAAAATAGAAATAAGTATTTTTCATATAGTAAACTTTAATATATATATATATATATTTGTTTATTTTAATCCAGACTGTGCAAAAAAGTAGAAGAAAAAAATCATAAATAAAAGTCACTCTCATGCCAATTCTCTGGATAGAAAATTGTTAACATTTTGGCAGGTATAAATATGTAAGTGCATAAACAGATATGTAAACCAAAATGAACTCATATAGGTTGAGCATTCCTAAATCCAAAAATTGAAAATTCTAAATGCTTCAAAATCTGAAGCTTTTTGAGCACTGACATGACACTCAAAGGAAACACTCTGGGCCGGCCTGTGGCTCACTCGGGAGAGTGCGGTGCTGAAACACTCTTAGGAGCATTTTGGATTTTGAAGCATTTAGGATGCTCAACTGGTACATGTATGCTGCAAATATTCTGAAATTTTTAAGAATCCGAAATACATTATAATTTATAAAATCTCTTTGGTAGTTTTATATAAGACTGTGCTGTACTTTATTTAACCAATCTCTTTTAGATAGATGTGAAGATTATCTCTGTTATTAACAAATTGCAGTGTATAATCTTATTTATACTTTGCTCAGCTCAATTTATTTCTAAAGTTATATTCCTACTGCTTGACTACAATTCCACATATGTGCACATTTTTAATTTTTTTGTAGAAAGTTTTTATACCAAATTATGAGAAGGCTGGTTTACTTACCTTTACCAGCACTGTTTGATATTTGCCAGTATAAGTGGTATCTCATTCTTTTAAGTTAGCATTTCCTCAATTACCAGTAAACTTTAAAAACATATTTCTAAAGGCAAAGAGCTTCTAAATAAGTAAATTAATTAATTAGTCCAAAAAAAATAATAATGGTAATTTTAATATTGTTAGAATCAAGGGATAATGAAAACATATATCCAGCTAAACTCACACCTAAAGCACTGGGTTATAATCACCTTAAATGTTCATACAAGAAAAGAGAAAAAGTTAAAAACATAGTATTAAGCATTCAACTGAAATACTTTCCAATCTAAGAAATTAGAGAAAGAATAGAATAAATCTGTAGATAGAAGAAAATAATGAACATAGGCAAAAAATTTAATAGAGAGGATCAATAGTTTATTCTTTGAAGAAACTTACCAAGTAGAAAAACCTTTCAGTAAGATTCATGAGGTGGAAAAAGGCAGGGATAAGTGATACTAGAATGAAAAGGGGATAAGTATGCTACAGCAGAGATTTTTAAAGATATTAAGAAATATCATGAAGAATTTTATGCCCAGTAAATTAAAAAATTTATAAGAAATGGAAAATTTCTTAGGAAAATTTAATTTAGAAAAACTGACTCAAGAAGAAGTAGAAGACATCAATGTCTTAACTCTTAAAGAAATTGGATTAGTCTTTTAAAATCCATCATGCAGACAAATGAGAAACAGGTCCAAACAATTTTTAGATAAGGTCTTCTGAACTGTCTTCTAGAGAATTTAAAAAAAAAGAAAAAGAAAAAAGAAAGAAAAACTACCCTAACTCGTTTAATGAGTCTAGTATGACCTTGATACTCTAACCAGATAAGGACAGTACAAGAAAGGAATATGATAGGCTGATTCTCCTTACAAACATAGATGTATCAATCCTAAATGAAATATTAGCAAACCAGATTCATCAATATATTTTTTAAAAATCATGACTTAATTGGGTATAGGGATATAGTATACTTGTATATGTAATTAATTTAAGAGAAATGTATGAAAATTATAAAACGCCAATTGAGAGTAAAGATTTTTCTCTGGAGAGGAGGATGAGCATGTGATTTGGGAGAAGGGCATCAGTTGTATTATAATGTTTATTTTTTTAGGCTGAATGGTGGGTACATAGATGTTAATTGTGGTATTACTTTTTACCCTTTTGTATAATATTTCATGCTATAATGCTATTGTTAGTAGGCTTAATAGCTTTGTGAGTTAGAAATGTCACTTTCCAATACTGTATTTTTAATGGAGTAGCTTAAACACATTCCCCTTGGAGCTATACAAACCAGCAAAACAAATTATGTATAAATCACCATGCAATATAATAAACTATACTACATTTGCATTTTCATGGATATTTTGTTAAAGGGCTTGTAGGGAAGAAAAAGGCTATTAGCTCTTTTTTGTATTCATATGAAAATAAGAAGTAAAGTTTCAGCCTTGTTAAAGAGTTTTTTTGATGCCTAGAATTAAAAGAAATAGTTTGGAGTTCTAGGTAGATGAGAAATTTAATATTGACAAGAGGTATTTTATAGCACTCAGTCACCAAATAATAATTGAATATTACTGTCTGCCAGACATGGTGTTAAGCCGTGGAAATGTATAGACCTTTGAGACATAGTCTTTGATCTCAAGAATCTTAGAATTTAGTAGGAGAAATAGATGATCCACATGTTTAATTATAGGTGCCGTAATAGTCATAAGCAATTTGGAATATTTCTTCCCCAGTGTGAATTAGTTTCCACTCTTTCCTGTAGCAGCTTTGTTATCTTTTGTTGTTTTAATTTAAACTAAGTTATACATGTATGTTTTCAGAAATAACTTAAGCTTTTGAACTACTAATATTTACTCAGGTAGACCTTTTTTACCCATTGAAAAATTATTTAACTACACTTAAAACTAGAAGGGATCTGATAGGCCATCAGATGCTTTGTAGAAATTGACATTTGTCTGGCCGAGCCCGTGGCGCACTTGGTAGAGTGCGGCGCTGGGAGCGCTGCGACGCTCCCGCCGCGGGTTCGGATCCTATATAGGACTGGCCGGTGCACTCACTGGCTGAGTGCCGGTCACGAAAAGGATAAAAAAAAAAAAAAAAAAAGAAATTGACATTTGTCTGTTTCACTGGATTGCCATTCTAGTTATCCTGTTTAAAGGGAATATAGTATGTTCAGCTTTAAGAAGTGAATCTTTGTTAATATCCAGTACCATTCTCATGTTCTACAAGATAGATAAACTGATTACAAGTGAGTTTTTTTCATACTTCAAATAATGTGGGGTCTTTCATGTAGGGTGCCTCTTTTTTGAAGTACTGACTTTTTCATATTGTATCTTTGATTGGAAACTTTTTGGAAAGGCAGTAGTATTTTCTGAGCCTGCTTGCCAGGTTTCTCATCTAAAATATGAACACTTAATAACTTATGATGAACTATTCCCATGACCTCATCTTTAGAATTTAAGTTGCCAAAATGTAGAAATAATCGTTAATTTTGTATTAAATTTCAAGGCTTCTTTACATTTACAAAGATTTGCTTTACTTTTCTTTATTGACTTATTTTTACCATATGTATTGTCTTTGTATTGTCCCCTCAAGGAATTCAGTAGTTTGGAACTCAGAGCAGCTAAGTCTGAGTCAATTTGTTTTAGCCTGTTTGATGTTAAAAACAAAAAACTGTCATGAAACTGAATTTGACATAGGTTCTTCATATGAAGTTTCTCCTTAAGTAGTTGTTTTTTGTAGCTTATCCTCGAGGAATGTATAGTAGTTAGGATCTACTAACTTCCCATAACAAAAATCCAGCATAAGAATTGTTTTTTCTTTCACACTCGTGAGATCTAGAATTAGGAAGTGCAGGGATAATAAGGAGCTTCTCAGCTTCTTATAGTTCTACCATCCTCAGCTCATTGTCTCTTGGTCCCAAATGGCTACTTGAGCTCTAGCACTCAGGTCCAAACTCCAGGCAGCAAGATTGAAGAAGGGTAGAAAGGCAAAAGGAGTTCTTGCTGGCTTAGTTGGTCACTCTAAGCAGATTTCTCAGAAGACACATAACCATTTCATTTTACATTTCATTGACCAGAACGTAGTCATGTGGCCACTTGGCTATACCTGTTGCCAGGGAACCTGAAAACTATAGTATTTTATTTCTGCCACAGTGTTCCCAGCTAGACATCTGTGTTCTCTCTGGTTATTATGAAGGAAGAGTGGAATGGATGTTGGGGAAAGCAACTAGGAGTCTCCACCTCATAGTAATTTCACAATTTTTAGAGGAAAATAGCAGAAAATCTGGTGGTGTCCATGTGGCTCAATAACTGGGCTATACTATAATCATGAGAAGTGATGCTAAGAAATCTCTGATCTGTTGATTTGAATTTATTTCCCTGATAATCACTATCATTATTGTGTTATCATTTCCCAGATATATGTGTTAAGTATTTTTCATACATTATTTTGTATAATTCTTACAACATCACTCTGTGGTAGGCACTATATATCCCATGTTACAAAGGACAACACTGAGACACAGATAGATTACATAGCTTGCCTAAGTTCTTACAACTAGTAAGTGGTGAGTCAGGTTGAACCTACTGCATAAGACCAGTGGTAATAACTGCCTCTGTGCCTCTGCCTGGTAATCTGTCTGCCTATACATATCTATCCATCAGTCCCCACTGCCAACCCATGCCCCACCCCTTGTACATAAAAATGATTTGAGGTAGCCCAAACATACATAAGGAACAGAAAAACAAAAACATAGGCAGATTGAAGGGAATATAAGAAGACAGAATGAAGCTGAGGTAAAATCAATACAGAGAATTGAATGCTATATGGCCCTATAGAGGTGTTACGAAGTCTTGATCTGACGTGTCACTGTGTTCTGTCAGCAACTAAAAGGCAGAAAACGAGTGAATTTTCTTTATTTGGACTCTTGGTATCTTCATTGTTTTATTTATATAGTAATTTGAATTCTTATAAAGAATACTAGTTTTTCATATTGTGGCTGCAAGGAATCTTAAAGATAATTATAGTGGATTGTTATTACTTTCTGACTTTTTGTGGGTTAGGTAAGTCAAATTGCCATTGTTTATTATTTATTTAAGACGTGAAAACACAAAGAGAATTTTTTAGCTGGATATGGGTCACATGCTCGGTAAAAACTAGGGCTTGCTTGTTTATGTAAATGCTCTGATTGTAGCAATCTTGAAAAATATATATTGGAAGATTCAGATCTGAATAAAAATAGCATTGTGCTATTTGTTGGAGCTCCCCGAGAACAAAAGACTTTGCCTTATTAATTTTTTTCCTCTAGCATCCTCGGCATATAGGTGTTCAGTAAGTGAATAATGAATGAATGACTAGTAAATGCGAAGAGTCTGTTAATAAATGTTGTGAGTAATATTTCTGCTTCTTTAAGTAAATCAGTTACTCTGCCCAAAACAGAGAAGTAATTCATCCTTTTTATAGACCCAGCAAGTTGTATGAGGTGGGTTTTTAATACCATTAATGGTTGGGCACTGGGACCACAAAGTCCAGCCCTTGAACATGGTGTGTTTGGGGAATCTCCATAACTATGGTGCACCATGGTTGTAAAGGCGAGTAGCAGAACGTAAATCTGACAAGTTCCTAGCATATAGAAATTACATTTAAGTTAATTTAGAGAATGAAAGTTAGACCTAGATTTTGAAGGATATTATATAACATATTATCTTTAAAAAACAACATTTTTAGCAGAGAAAAGAAGGGATATGAGTTGATTCTAGTAACGTTTGAAAAATAATAGATTCATTTCTTACATTTTAGTTTTAAGATGATTTGTGAAAAATAATAGAACATTTATGTTTATTGACTTTATTTTATTTTATTTCTCAGGATGTGATCTTCGTGGTAGGAAGCAAAGTTTTTCAACTACCCCAATGGATGCAGACAGTGATGTTGCATTGGACATTTTGATTACAAATGTAGTCTGTGTTTTTAGAACAAGATGCCATTTGAACTTAAGGAAAATTGCTTTGGAGGGAGCAAATGTAATTTATAAACGTGATGTTGGAGTAAGTATCTGAATTTGGGTATGCGTACTACATAGCCTAATTTTATAGTGCAATGAATGATGCTAAAATGTATTTATTCTACAGATCGTTTATGGTTTATGAGCATCTTGCCATCTGCTAATTGTACTGGATATAGAAGTGAGCCTTGCAGAAACAGCCTCTGCTCTCAAGGAGATGGCAGGTTTTGGAGATACCCATTTATGAGTCTTAGCAAAGAAATTATTGCTTACAGGAGCATTTTATTGTTCTCTCAGTTTATTTTAGCTAAAGAAAGGGATCTTTATACTTTTATGTGTACTCAGTCAAATATGATTATATTTGAATGATGGCCTAATATGTATTATAGTATTTGTAGTATGTTAATTGTCATACTCCTCTTTAGTTAGCCAAGGTAGTTGGTTTTCTTTCATCACAAATTGCTGGAAATAATACGGTTCATATCTTAACCTGGACATTTTAAGTTTTAGTTTTTGTTAAGCCTGTAATACAAGGGATCTTCAAAAAATTCGTGGAAAGATTCATATTATCTTTTAATTTTATTTTCTCACAAACTTTTTGAAGTGCTCTCGTATTTAAGATAAAAGCCTTAGTATTAATAAGTAATAATAAAACCATAGTATTTTAGGCTATCATTATAAATGACAATGGATTATTTATTTGACTTTTATAAACCAAAGATTGATGAGATATATATTTTATACATTTATTATTAAAATTAAGAATGTATCCGAAGGCTTTATTTAAACTCTAAAAATTAGATGCCAGTCTACCTGGGCAAAGTAAATTATCATTAGGTTTTAGCATTAGAAACTAAGTAAAGATTATTTCAGTGACTCACAATTAAAGATTTTCAAGCTCATCAGTAATACCATCTTCCCTTAAAAAAAGGAATAAATATGTCTGCTAAGAAGTTTAAAGAGGAAAATGCCTAGTACTGCTTTGGTATGTTAGCATGACTTATGGAAAGGAAGTATTTTTTTCTAAAAAAGGTTAACTGAAAAATCTGAGTTGATTGACAAGCTGGTGGTAAGAGGCAGTTAAATGTAGAATAAACTCAGTCTAGTGTTTTACCTGCGTAAGAAATTTTATGGATTTCAGTTAAGGTAAATTTTGAGTCTCCTCAGATTTAATAGCTTCCTAGTTTGTTAATATGGCATATGACAGAGAGAAGGAGGAACTCAAGTCTAACAAAAGTTTTTAAGAGAAATATTCTATTCATTTATTTGTTGTATTATCCAGTAAACATTTCTCTTTTCTTATACATAATATGTGTGTAATATTTCTATAAATGAAAAATTGCAATGAAAATTTAAATTTACGTGTTATCTTGGAGCTTAGTCCTTGACCTGTTTGTACTCATTATGTAGATAACTTCTTTCCATTCATAGCTTTAAATGCCTTTCGTATTTAAGGAATCTCTGGCTTCAGTGTTTCTCCTGCACTTGAGATTTCCATTTCGAACTTGAGTATGAAATAGGCGTGTCAACTGTAATATACAATACAGTGTAGAGATGGGTATCATGAAGCAGAATAAAGCAGGATTTGGAATTAGAGAGCGATGAAGGATGGATGTTTCGGTGGAATCGTCAGGGAAGGCCTTTTTATTGAGGTGACATCTGGTGAGAGACCTGAACGAAGTGACAGTATTGAGGGGAGAATATCACAGATGAAAATAACAACTACTGCAAAGCTTTTGAGGTGTGAACAAATTTGGCGTGTGTGAGAATCCATGCAAACTCCAGTTATATGACTGGAATGGAATGAGAGTTGAAATGTTTATGTACTTGTAGTATGTTGATTTCACGATACAGTGAGTGATTTATATAGACCTTGTATTTTTAATCAATTAAATATCTTTGGATTGCTGTGTTCTTTGTGTTTAGTATTGTACTTGATTTCAGAACGGATGATTTGAGAACAGTTGTTTTCAGTCTTGGACAAACTTGGAGTAGTATTTGGACATTAACATGACCACACAGAACAGAAATGTGAAAATTAATGTTTATTAGGTAATTCTATTTTTTTTTTCTAGAAAGTATTAATGAAGCTTAGAAAACCTAGAATTACAGCTACAATTTGGTCCTCAGGAAAAATTATTTGCACTGGAGCAACAAGGTAAATGTTACTTGGGTTTTTAATTTTAATTTCTTCTATTCCCCTCATGGAAGAGACATTTTCCTAGACTTACAAATAAAATCAGGGCTGGCCAGTTAGCCTTGTTGGTTACACAGTGGTGTTATAACACCAAGGTCAAGGGTTCAGATCCCCATACCCACCAGCTGCCAAAACAAAACAAAATCATTTGTAAAGCTTCTTATATTCCTTAGTATAAAATTTATTTCCTGTGTAACTGATATATTTTTCTTTTTTTAAAACCATAGTGAAGAAGAGGCTAAATTTGGTGCCAGACGTTTAGCCCGCAGTCTGCAGAAACTAGGTTTTCAGGTAACATTTTCAAAAAATATCCAAACTGCAAATATTCAGGGATTTATTTTGTAAAATTAAAAATTTTAATTTAATAGACTAAAGAAATTACCAAGAAACTCTTCTTATTGGTTGAACTTTTTTTAGTTTTTTTTTTTATATTGCCTTTTAGTATGAAAATTTAGTAGTAAAACTTGGCCATGTGGGTGTTTGTAATAGATTCTGGCATTTTCTCAAATTTCTTTCTAATAGAGAGATTTGTTTCCTTACAAGTTAATTGCCTTTTCAACTCTTCTTCACTTCTCACACAAAAAATTCATTTTTGATTATCTCAAGAATGCCAGGTCAGGATGATGAGAGCTGTAGAACCCTGTTGATGTGGACACACTGGTTGGCAGGCTGTCACACCTGTGAAGTGATAATCACCAGCATGTCAGCCTTATCAAAGATAACTTTGTAGAGGCATAACTTTGAGTAAAATTACTACTTATTATGGACTTCCTTAGTCACTTGTAAATGATGAGTGAATGAAAGATAAGGATGAGATATGGTCCCTGAAGAGGAGAGCTAGGCTGGGATTTGGATCAGTTTATAGAAATAGTGATGGGAAGAAAGTTTCTCTCTGAAGTAGAAGGTAACAGGAAGGTACTGAACTACTGGTAAGGGGTGGGGGGTGTTGGTGCTTGAGGAGAGTGGCAGTAGAGAGAGCCTTGAAGTGCACCCATGATTTGATGGCACTGCCATTGTGCAGAGTTTTCTGGCTTTCCACACCTGCTTTGTGTAAGCACTGAGTTGGAGGATAGTCAGTCAGTCCAGAACTGCGGTTTTAGGAGGAATGTTTGAAAAGATGACGAGATGAAATAATTCAAGATGTAGGTAGCAGAGGCTGAAGTTATTAAGAAAACATTATTTTTGGCCTTGGAGCTTCTTTTCTTAGCATAACATTAGAAGTGTTGAGAGAAATCCCAATTAGTTAAAAACACAATTTTATCACTGTCCCCAAAAAGAAACACCTAACAAAACTCACGGAAATGTCATTTTGACTTAATGCATATAAGAAAAAACATCTGACTTTTGGAGCCCAATGTACACTCTATTTACTCATATTGACTTTTTTTAAAGTGACAGCTTTTCCATTTTAACTTTTTAGAAAGAGGACCTTGCTTTAATTCTTTTTCCCTCACCATTGTCTCTCCTTTCCCATTAGTTTTAAATATCCCATTTAAAGTATTAAAAAATTAAACTAAACATAAAATTAAAAGATTCCAGAGGTAATGTTTTAATCCTACGAATATATCAGGTTTTACTTTTTTTAAATGAAGTTTTTGAGCTTTTTTTTCTTTAGTTCAATTATAGCTTTTAATACCGATTAACTTATAATACTGAATTCATACTCAAGATGTTTCGGTTTTACCTTGTTTGCTCATATTTTTAAGGATTGAAACAATTATTAAGGATTACCATGATGAGCAGATTTTTTTGTTTCAAAATAATTCATTGAGTTTTACTTCTCTCCTAAAGGTAATATTTACAGATTTTAAGGTTGTTAACGTTTTGGCAGTGTGTAACATGCCATTTGAAATTCGTTTGCCCGAATTCACAAAGAACAATAGACCTCATGCCAGGTAAGTCTTGGGATAATCAAGATAACATGCCAAATTTTAAATTATTAGTCAGGCTATAAATAATTAATTGTAGCTTTTTTTTGTATAGTTATGAACCTGAACTTCATCCTGCTGTGTGCTATCGGATAAAATCTCTAAGAGCTACATTACAGATATTTTCAACAGGAAGTATCACAGTAACAGGTATTCTATGATATTGAACCAAACTTGTCCTTTACAGATTGAATGATGTAAGAAATTCCCTTACTAAGAATGAAATAATGTCTAATTTCTCCCCTTCATTCACTTTCACTGCTCTTCAAGGGGAGCCAGTTTCCTGACTTTTAACAACTATAGATTAGTTTTACCTGCTTTTGTACTATTTGTAAATTTTACAAATACTATTTTGTGAATGTCCTCTTTCATTCATCATTATCTTAGTGAGATTCATCCATATAGTTCTATGTAGTTGTATGTAGATCATTCATTCTCATTGCTGTGTAGTATCCAGTGTGTGAATGTATGTACTGCCCATAGGCATTTGAGTAGTTTCCAGTTTGAAGCTATTAAGAATAGTCCAGCCCTAACTTGATCGTTACACATTGTATACATGTATCAAAATATCACTCTGTATCCCATAAATACATACAATTATTCCATGTCAATTTAAAAAATATGTGTTAGAAACTGCACATAGCTGGAAGTAGTCATGGGGTTACCACTTATGTTCTGGTGTAGTCACGTTAATTGATTTTTGTATCTTGGTTATATTGATTGAAATGAACACAGTATTTAAAACTTTTTAAAAAAGAGAATGTTTTAGTGTATATCACCATGATATTTTTTTAAATTTATGATATCTTGCATTTAAAATAACCAAGAGAATCCCATTTTACAAACGTCACAGAAGTTTTACATAAGCAAAATATTCAAATATAATTGGTACCTACTTGTTATGTTATATGTGTATTTTGTTAATTAAGTCTTTTGAATCTTTAGTTATTTGGAAGGAGTGGTTTCAGAATTCTAGACATGCATGTCACAAAGGGTAGTGTTAACATGTGGGATGATTTTTAAAGGTACTGTGATTATAAATTGTACAAAGGCATCACTTAGGAATGAGGCCCAACCTTATGCAAAATTGAATTAAAGGACATTTCTTTAGTATCCTTAAATTTTGCTTTTTATTCCTTCAGTCATTTGAGGAAAATACAATTCTTTGACACCTTTAGACTTTCAATAAATAAGCTTTAGTTTTGACTCATCCCAGGAGATTTCCATGTTCCCTGTGGCCTTTCAAAGTTTTGAAAATGGGGTGGTAGGGAACAAGTCTATTTGTTCCTTTCTATCGTGTGTCTGTTTCTAGACTTTGGAGCTCAGACTTCTGAGAGGCCACAAAATCTATTGATAAGTCTCTGCTAAGTATAGAATAAAACTATGCATATGAAACATTCTGTATTTATTAATAGATAATTAAACACCACAATAACAAACTGAAGACAATTGTCCTGGTTAATTAGTATGCATTATGTACTTACATCTGGAATATTCTATGAAATGTTACCAATTCAGTGGACACATACTGAGTGGTTCCTGTGAGCAAAGCACTATGTAGAAGGGGTAAGGTGAGTCAGGAGGAAGTAGTTCAGGATAGGGTGTGGTCAGTACCTTTGAAGAGTTCACAGTGGGTGGATATGTAAGTTTTCACGATCTTTCAAAAGTGGTAAATGAGTATTAGTGATGAAACTATTTTATTCAAAATAAATTTCATGAAAATGTTTTTCATTACTTTGTATGTTTCTTTTTAGCTATTTAAATGAAAGATTACATTTTTAAAAAGTTGTTCCAGAGTTATATGGATTAATTCATATATACCATCACCTCACTGCCTTGTGTCCTTTTTTTTTTTCCTGTTGACTTGAGTAAGCTGTGAGGGTGAAATGACCAGATAAGCAATAAACATGTGGGCCACCAAGTAGTAGTAAATCTGTGGGGATTTTTAGACCATATGGTTTAAAAGAGGCCTCTGATTTCCCAGCATTTGAGTAGCAACTTTCTATCAGTCTGCTGGGTTCCTCCGTACTCCTTTGAGATTCAGTTGTAGCCTAACCAGAAGCCAGATGACAGCGACCAGAAGCATGGTGGTTATCTAGTCCCATTTGTTATTCTTTCCTTTCATACACATATCACAGTGCTTTTTATTCTGCTCCATGATAGTTTGTATGCAGTTTTTTTATATACTCTTTTTTTTTTTTTTTTTGCCCTAAAACAAAATGAATAGTATCATTTTGTGCTTCAGGTTTTTTTTCATTATTCAGAAAAAAAAATTGTATTATCTTGGTCCTTATTATGACTATGTATATAATTATGTAAGTATAGATTTTTAAAAAAGTAACTTAATAATCTGAACTACTTGAGTATTTTTAATTCTGGGAAGTCAGTTTTTCCTAGTGCTCCCTTTTTCAGCTCTTCTCACCCTTTCCTCCATTGTGTTTGTTACAGGGCCCAACGTAAAGGCTGTTGCTACTGCTGTGGAACAGATTTACCCATTTGTGTTTGAAAGTAGAAAAGAAATTTTATAATTCATCACTTAATTGGTTAGAATCTCTAACTGAGCACCTTTTAAAACCTGCTGCACATTGGACTCAAAACAAAAGGAAAACTGGACCAATAGTAATTGAGGAAATAGACTCTTTTATTCATTCACGGCTACAGTGTAAGTTCCAGGCCCTTTGGATTTTATTTCAGACCTTGCTCTAATATGAAAAGGAAGTTTACAAGACATGACTTTGCTGCTTTTACAAAAGGACATTCTATTTATTTTCGCAGTGATTCTCATGTCCCCCATAAGCAGAGCTGTCACAGTGTGCACTACTTTAAATTGTTTTATTGTTGTCATTTTTATTTTTTTCCAGTTTGAACTAATGTGTTTTATTTGTGAATAGTCTTTTACATTTTTGTATGCTGAATATGGGCACCAAAGAACCTGTAAAAGTTATCTTTTTAATTGAATGTGCACCAATAAAAGTTTGGAAAAGATCTCTTCATATCCATTCTATAACTTTTATTCCCCATTTTCTATTTTAACAAAAATTGTATTTGTAATGCTTTTTTTTTTTTTTTTTTTTTTTTTTTAATCTATGCAAGCTTAGACCTTGGCTAAAGTGTGTTAGCTTCTTTGTGAAGTATATTTTGTATATATGTACATGCCACATGTGTATAGCATCTTTTAATGCTCTGTTAACCAAATATCATATAGGAATTTTTTCTTGCAGATTAGAAATAAAAACATGTATATAAACTCTAGGGAACTGGAGTAGAACTTTATAGATAAAGGATAATGTTTTATGTTGCTAATTTAATATGATAGAAAATGTTAAATAACTTTTAAAAGTTAAGAAATTGTAGTTTTAAAAAGAGAAACCTCTTACCCACTAGATGGTTTTGAGAAAGAAGCTGTGATGGGTTGTACCTCCTATGTACGTTTATTATTCTGAAGAGATTCAGCTACAGTTGTAGGGAAGGGATTGAGGTTCTTGACTCGTTAATCTTAGGTTGGTGCTCAAGGCTATACTAAGAGTCTTGTCAGAAGTTGATAACATTGTGCCGTTTTAACAAGAAGTGCCCACAAGCTGCCTCTGTGCCACAGTATAATTATAATATAGTTCAACTTGAACTTGAAAGCCATTTTGTGAGATAAGTCTTTCCCTTTGCTGTGTCTTACTTAATGGAGCTAAAGGGTGACTATCAGTATGTGGGATGGCGACTCTTAAAGTTATAATAAATATGCATTAATGAAACAGTGTCTCTCTGGCTCATGCATGAGCCTTGACTGGTAATACAGGACCAAGCCACAGTTGTGCTCCAACACTTAGGTTTAGGAGTTTAATATAAAAACCAACAGTGATTTTACCTAGAAATGAAGTGAAGGGTCAAATTAGTTTCTCAGTAGAAACTTAATGCATGTAATATTCCAACACATCTTCCACGAAAACCTGAATTACCAAGTATTTTGAAAACTTTGTGAAAAACTGCAACATCTTAACCTTCATATTTAGTACATTTTCCTTATCATATTCTAAAATCTTGAAAATGTAGCCGTAGCACTCCACTGAACTCCATTTTTATGTTTATTTTTATGCTCGTTCTTCTCAATGCTTTCCTATACCCTGCTTCTCACTCCCTCAAAAATGGTGGTAAAGGCTAACTTTTACATTTTCTTTATTGAGAAAGATTTAATTTTGATTTTTAGACTTTCATTCCCTTTTTTTTACATTTGTGTTTATTTGCTCCATTTTAAGGTCTAGTATGATAGCTAAGCTCATAAATACAGAGAATAAAATTCAGTGAAAGAGTTATAGACAGACTTTTAAAAATTTGAGATTTTTTTTTAGTTTCAATTAGCAGTAATAAGTGACCTTCTGTTTTGCAATGTTCATAAAAAAATAAATATAGAATAGGGGGAAAACTTTGTATAGCTAAGGTGCAGATCCAGATTATGGAACATTTTCAGTATTTGAATGGCTTGAAAACTGGGCAGATCAGTAGCCCATCAAAATTTGAAAAGGGGAGGAAAGACAGTCTAACCAGGTCTGGTTTCAGAGCTGCTGTGTGAGCACCATTTGGCAAAGTGTCCATGGGTAATGTACTAAACTTAATAACGCTGAGAGGAAATGAGTGTGTCTGATGTCTTCTGCTGGCTTTCCACAAGTACTGTAAATTTTTTTATATAAATAAAGACTGTGAATATATACATAAAAACTAAAAGTATTCCCCCCTTTTTATTTTTGAAAACCAAAAACCTCAATTTGGTGTGGGGGCATGGGTTTTGGGTGAAAACTAGTTTAAAGTCAAAATCGTTAGTTAACAGATTCAGGATAATAAAAGAAAAATAAAAGAGAATGTTTAAGATAATGAAGTCAAAATCACTAGTAATAAACCAGCTAGGTTTATGAACAATTTCCTGCCCATTTACAATGAATGGCTAAACCAAGAAATAGCTAAAGTGTATAGTGTTTGATCTTCAAAGGAAACACATGGAACAATTATGTTAAATATCTTACAATTTGCAATGCTTGGCAAAGGAAAAAAAAGTTCATGTTGATAAGCTGTCTTGATCTTTTTTTAAATCTTGGCATACAATTCCACCAAAAATTCATAATAAAGTTCTTAAATTGATCCTCTGCAGAACATGCTTTGCCTTCTCTTTCCAAAACAAACAAAAAGCAATGCATGCTGTAACTTGCATGCGAAATGTGCCATTATAGAATTAAGATCTCAAATCTCTTTTTAACTTTCCCTTGACAATGTTAATTTAGATATTTAATAACCAGGGCTTTTAGTCATTTTCCTGAGTCTCTGACATTAGTTTTACTATTGCTTATTTAGATTTATAGTCTTTCCACTTTGTTATAAGGGAATGGAATGAATCATAAACCTTTATGTCAAACTGGGGTAGTTTGTTAGGGGGCAGTAAGAAAATTCCAAGCTAAATAAAAAGGGGTTTTGGCTCTTAGGATTCTCTTTCCTTTAGGTTCATCATATTTTATTCTTTTTCAGGATAGGTGGTTCATGTTTTTTTTACATGTGTTCCATAACTTATAATATTAGTAGTTTAATGGATTACTACTTAAGTGATTCAAGATTCTTTTTTGTGAATTTTTTTAATCATCATATCCAAATTCTACTGGAAAATGCCTTACCAAGTCTTAAAATTCAACTGCAGAAATACAGAAGAGAGCAAGCCATCGTGTGTGAGTGAAAACCCAAGTTGCTGGTACGGTTGGCCATCTCTATGTTTCATCACAGAGAAGAACACAGTGAGGGAATTGTCCTGATGTCTGAATGTCATTTATTAGGTCTACAGTCATCTGAAAGCATCGATCACAGCCTGTGTGCTATAACCTGAGGTAGTGATATTCCTGAGGAGTGCGGAGAATTGCAGAAAACTATGGATTACCATAAATTATCATTGAAGGACTTCCAAGGAGAGAATTTTTATAGGCTTAACTTAATAATAAACCTAATTACTTAGAAATTTTGATAAAGTCAATGACCTAACTCCTTTTTTAGTATTTTACTAACAGCGACTTCTAAAGAAATATGTTCCCAGGATCTTTAAGTTCTTTCCTATTCATTAAAAAAAGATGGAGAAATGCTTATTTTTCTCAACTATTGCAGAATTATTTTAACATTTTATAATATGAAATTCATAAAAGGATAGATATTTTGCATTAATTTGCATTTCATAATTTATAAAATAAGCTGTATAATCTTTGTACTTGTTGAACCGTAACTAGGAATTATCACTAGAATTCTAGCCAGGGGCCGGCCGGTTAGCTCACTTAGTTAGAGCATGGTCCTGTAACACCAAGGACAAGGGTTCACCACCTGCCAGCCACCAAAAAAAAAAAAAAAATTCTAAGCCAGGACCCTATCCTAAGCTAGAACATATGTGCAATTAAATTGTCCACATTTTGTGTCCTGGTTCTTTTTTATATAAGACCCAGTGCAAGTAGTGTCTTAGTAGGCAAAAACTGTAAGGTCTTGTCCAGACCACTTGTTTGTCTGCATAATAAAGCTGCTACTGGCCTTTATATGTACATAGCTTAAGGCAAAGGTTGATCTCATCACTAGGATTTAGTTTTTCAAAGGCTGCTCTGAAAAAGGTGGAAAGTACTGAACCAGCCTTAAGTAACCAGTCTTACTTAACCTGATATGCTGCTCAGAATAAAAAGAGATTGCTTGGGATCTTGTATCTCCTCTACCTTTTAAAGTTCCTTTTGGGAAAGAGGAGATTAAAGGTGGTCTTTATAATTTCAGGGTGTCCTTTAAAACTAGCTCTATGACACTGAGTAGGAAACTTGGGAATGGCAAATATGCACTGGTAAGAAGACACCCTACTAGTGTTCTTATACTGTATCAATGTTGGTAAGGTTTCAAGGCCATTAGGTCTCTTGAGAAAGCTGCCTTGGTTGTTCCCTACTACGGAAACTTTTACACTCCGAGAGCTGCTCTTGGGTTTTCCTCTTTTGAAGCTTTGTTGCCATTAATTCTTCTTGGTGATGACTCATAAAACAAATGTTGTTTTTCACATAGTTACTGAAAGAGAAAAGGCACAAATGAAAATGTCATTCCTAGCTAACAGTACTTGAAAAAAATGTGCAGGCTATTATTTTTTAAATCACCCTGGGGTTTTAATGTGTTTGTTTTGTTTGCAGCTGGCCAGTGTTAATGTTTTATTTATGCAAAAACATTTTTATTGTGAAGCCTTGATGTCTCATGAAATTCAGTATACCACAGAACCTTGGTCAGTCTCATGCAAAGGGTAAGGTGGGGTGTCTTCTCAGAGCACAATCACAGCAGTCCTCTCTTCAGGGAATGATTCTAAGGATAGTATTAGATACAGAGAACTAGTGGAGATTTCATCCCAGATCCTATTTCATCTTTTTCCATGTCTCAAACTCCACTCAGAACACCTATATTTATATCTACATACTCTGCTTTTTGCATCATCCCCTCATTCTTATATTCACAAATTCTTTTCTACAGGATTATTCCCATTGGCATAAAAATATGCCATAGTATTTTACCTTTGTTAAGAAAGAGAGAGGGCCACCTGTGAACTTGCCTCCCTTTTCAAATTTTTTTTCTGTAATTTAACCAATTAATCGGGTGGCCACACTGTGCCGTGCTATGGTGGGTGGTATGGAGAGTGGATAAAGACACTTGCTGTCAAGGAGCTTACATTTTAATAGGGGAGACAAGCACATAAGTATGTAATTTGAAGTAGTAAAAATGCTAATGAGGAAAGTAAATGGAAAGGGAGAAAGAATGACTTAGTTGGGGAGGGCAACTACATCATACAGGTGGTTATCTGCCTAAAGTGACCTTTGATCACAAACTGTAATGAGGTTAGGCAGGGAACCACGTGAAGAATTCCAGAGAACAGAAAAGTGGGAGCAGGGAAATGGGTGGGTACCTGGAGGGGATGTGAAGTCTAGGGAGGTTTTTGTTTTTTTTTTTAAGGATGGGAAATAACTACAGGTGTGTGTGCGTGTATGTGTGTATTATGATAATCCCATAGAAGGGGGAAATTGATGAAATCAGTGCACAAATGGAAGCACTGGCCTTTGAAACAAGGCAGAGAATGTGGGCATAGATGTAGGTAGATTAGTAGATGTGGCAGGAGAACGAGGTGTTCTCTTTATTTCTGTTTTCTCAGTGAACTAAAAAGCAAAATCATTGGCAGAGTGAGGAAGTAGGAGGGAGTGCTGGAGGCTTGAGGGGACAGTACAGGTGTGAAGTAATCACCTTGGAAAGTTGGAAAATAACAGGCAATGTGTAGATTGCAGGGCATTCCTAAAGACCTGCTTGAGGTTTATGTTCATACATTTAAAACAAGACTGGTTAGTATAGTTGTGTTTTCTTCAGCCACATTTAGTTCCATGGATGCAGGGATAAAATAAGCTAAGAGTTGGTTTAATTGGAGTTAAGGTTTGCCTGAATGATGGAGGGAGACAGGAGAGGGTGAAGGGAGGAGAAGGGGATTACAAAGGAAAGACGGTGGCAGTGGTCGTGGAATGTAACAGGGTAGGGAAGGAAGTGAGAACATAGGTGCTGAGTACTCAGTGGCTTCCAGGGCCTAGTGGAGATGAAGAAGGTTGAAGTGCAGGCACTCGAGACAGCGAGCGGGAGAGAGGAGTGGTCAGAGGGGGAGAGGGATGGCTGCGAGTGGAGCAGTCATGGGTGAGGACAGTCTAGGGTGTGACTACCCTGTTTGCTCCCTTCATAGCAGAACTTCTTCAAGGAGTGGACCGTAGCTGATGCCTTCACTTCCATTCTCTCATCAGACCTCATTAGTCAGCTCTGTCCACTCACTCCGCTGAGACTGTGCCTGACAAGCCTGTGATCACCCCCTGCTTTGTACTTGGTCTGTCCAGTCCCACCTTCCTATGACACTTCTTTCTGGCTTCAGTGATACCATGTTCTCCTGGCTTTCCTCCAGTTTCATCACTGGCTGCTTTTCAGTCCTTTCTGATACTCTCTCTCCTCTGCTTGATCTCTAAATGTTGACATAATCCAGAGCTTGGGCCTGACCTCATTCCCTTCTCTGCTTTCTGACTAGATGAACCTATCTGGCTGCATAACTTAAACACCATGCTCCAGCTGATGGGCCCCCACGTTGGACTCTCTAACCCTGAGTGTCTCCTGAATTTGAGACTTAAATATTCAACTGCCTACTAACAACATGTCTATTTGATGTCTAATGGACACCTCAAAATCAATATGTCCAAAACAGAACTCTGTTATCTCCCAAGCCCTGAAACCTAGTCCTGAAAGACTATCTCACGTCCATCCCATTTCTCAAGCTAAAACTTTAGGTGTCATCATGACCACTTCATTCCTTACTCCTGCATCCAGTTCATTCATTCATTTCTTCATTCTTTCAACAATGATCTTCAGTTATATGCCAAGGAATTGGTCCAGGTGCTGGGAAACAACAATGAATAAAATATACAAATTCCCTGCCCTCAGAAAATTTAAATGTAGTGGGAAGAGATAGACAATAAATCAACTAAAACATAGAGTGTTTCAGCTTTGGTTAAAACTGAAGTAGGAAAGTGGATGCAGAGCTGGGGACATGACTGATTTTAAATAGGGTAACAGGAAAATTCTGAAGGAGGTGAAGTGGTGAGATGGGTGGATATCTAGGGGAAGAGAATTCTAGACAGAAAACAAGTGCAAAGACCATGAGTCGAACATGTCTGGTGTGTGTGGGATACAGCAGTAAGGCTAGTGTGGCTGTGAGAGTAGAAGAGTGGAGAGCAGTAGGAAGTGTAAGGCTTATAGGACATCATCTGCTTTTACTGTAGATGCAGAGCCACTGGAGAATTTGAGCAAAGGAATGACTTGATCATGTTTAAAAGGATCATTCTGGCTGCTCCGTAGAGAATTGATTGGAGAGGTGTGGGGGTGGAAACAGGGACCAGGTAGGTGACTACTGCAGTAATACAGGAAGGAGATCTTGGTGACTTAGTAGCAGTGAAGGTGGTCAGGCTCTGCGTGTGTCTTGAAACAGGAGCCAATAGAACTTCCTGGTAGATTGAATGTTGGGTGTGAGAGAAAGAGGGAAGACTCCAAGGCATCTTGGCCAGAGCAAGTGGAAAAATAATGTTGACATTAACTGAGCTGGATAGGACTGTGTATAGTAGGTTTGGAGTATCATGGCTTCAATTTAGGACATGCTAAGCTTGAGAGATATCTGTTAGACATTTGAAAAGAGATGTGAGCCATTACAGACAAGCTGAGTTTTGGAGAGATACCTAAGGTAGAGACATAAACTTCAGAGTCACTGGCATTTAGATGGTATAAAAGCCACAACACTGAGATCAATCAGCTAGTGAGAGGGATAGAGACGTGGTCAGAGGACGAAGCCCCAGGGCATGCCAACTTTAAGAGAGATGAGATGGAACCAGCAGAGGAAGCTGAGGAAGAGTGACTGGTAAGGTAGGAGACAACCAGAGGTGGGTCCCCAAAGGCAGTGAGGCAAGTGTTTGGGGAAGGAGGACATACTCACTTCAAATGCTGGGGGTAGTCACTAAGATGAGGAATGAGAATTGACTACTGGATTTAGCAACTGAAGTGTTAAAAAGAGTAGTTTCAGGAGAGTGGTGGCAATACAAATCTCACTGCAGCAGGCTCATGAGCGAATGGGAAGGGCAGAATTGATAACACTGAGTATAAAGAACTCCGTAGAAGAACTTACAAATAGCAGTGAAACAGGGCAAAAGCTGGAGGGGGAAATGGCACCAAAAGACCTTTTTCTTAAAAAAAAGAAGATGGGGAAACAATCACAGCAGGTTTCTGTGCTGATGAGAAGCAGGGAGGTAAAAATATGGGCAATGCAAGGGCGAGCAGGAAGAATTGTTGGAGAATGTGCTAGAGAGGGGAGAGAGGGTACAGAGGGGTTGGCCTCTCACAGGAGTGACTGAGTTCATGCAGAGAATCCAGAGGGATGGTAGTGCATGGAGAAGGTGGTGGAAGTTCCCTCCCGATTATGTCTGTCCTCTCAGTGAAGTCAGCAGCAAGGCCATCAGTGGGTGTGAGAAGGTGGTGTTGAGCGGTTGTCTAGGAGAGAGGCAGAGCTGATGGACTAGGGACTGTGTGACTGACTGCCAGGCAGCACTGGGCCGCTTGAGGTCTGTGGTCATGATTGAAAATGAGACCCAGCACTGGGATGCCCCTTTCTCAGCCTCATTCAGCTGTTGACTGCAGACACTCACTGGGGCACACCTTAAAATGTAAATCAGATCATGTCACTGCCCTGCTTAAAGTACTTGAATAGCTTCCTACTGCACTTCAAATGAAATCCAAACCCTCACTCAGCCTGCAACGCCCTGCACATTAGTCTCTACCTACTTTCTAACTTAATCTCAAAGCCTGCAGCCTCCCAGACTTCTTTTCGTTCCTGGAACAGGGCAAGCATGTTTCTGACTGAGCCTTTGCTCTGAATCCTTTTTTATCCCCATCTTCACAGCATTGGTTCTTTATCATCACCCAGATTCTATCTCAAATGTTACCTCTCAGAATAGCTTTCTCAGATCACCGAATCAAAAGAGGCCCCCCAATCACTTACTATCTAATCAGCACATTTTAATTCTTGTAGTAGTTTTTGGCAGTTTTAGGTAATGTTTGTTTGGGTTTGGGCGGGGGGCTGGCTGGTATGTGGATCTGAACCCTTGATCTTGGTGTTAGAACACTGCATCCTCACCAACTGAGCTAACTGGCCAGCCCCCGTTTCAGATAATGTAGAGCCTAGATCAGTGCCTGCCACATAATACGAGGGTGCTTCAAAAAGATCGTGGAAAAGTTTGTATTATCTTTTCATTATATTTTTCCACAAACTTTTTGAAGAACCCTCATAGATGTTCAATAAATATTTATTGAATAAATGAATTTGGATGAATGAAGGAAGGAATGGCCACATCAAATTAACTGCTAAAAGTGAAAAATAATTTAAGCCTCGGAACTAAAATATTTACAAAACATTAACTTGTTTGTTTTCTCTATTTGTTTCCACTTAAACTGGGGAAAAGAGTAAATAAAATCACAGTGGAAATAGCAAGTATGGTGAACGTCCCATTTTGAGTTTGTAGCTGGCCGGGCAGAGGTTCAAAATAAAATCCCTTCAAGTTACATTATTGCAGAAATCTTTTCTTACCTCTAAGCTGAGTCACTGTTAATTTTATAAGAAACTTAACATCCTTGGAAGAATATTTGTTTTCTCAGCTTTGTAGAAACAGGGTTAAAAGAACCTAACTCCAAGTATAAGAGAGGAAAGTGTCAAGCAATATGATGTTAATCTCATATTATAAATATTTTCCTTTTTTACTTCTCAGAAAAACTCACGGGGATTTCTACATCAGGACTGGTTCCCTGGTGTCAAAAGTTGATTCATTATTTTATTAACTTCTAAATTTGTAAAGACTCCGTTAACTCAGCAGTGTCTTTCCTCAGTCTTCAAGTTCACTTCAGCTTCTGTGTACCAGCAAGTTCCATGGGCTTTCCACCACTCCACATTTCCTTAGCTCATTTGATAACTTGTCAATACCACTATTTTATTTTTTGTCTCTGACATTTCTCTGGAGGGAACCTTGTTTAACATATATACTTCATACATATTTTGTTCAATTTACATAATTCAGACTTGCTTACATTTTCATTTTAAAAGCCTTTGCCAACTTGCTGCTTTGAACTAAAAAAAAACCCCTAGCTCTGTAGTATTGCATAAATAGGAGTTAACCAAGATTTCTAAAAACAGCCTTTCCTTTCTACGCTCAGTGCTGGGCTTCCCCATGATACGCACCTAGCAGGTACTGCTGCTTCTATAAATGAAGTTAAAACGCAGAATCACTTTTGCCACCTTGTCTTCCATAATTCTCTCCATCAGAGTTATCTAGTTTTGTTCTTTGGTACAAACCCTGCAGTATTCATGTAGTCTGTTTTGGGGTCAGCAGTACCTTTGACTTTTGGTCCTCTCCTAATTTGCAGCTTATAACTTTCTTGGAGAGGGTACGGATTTAAGTTTGAGTAAAACTTAAAAGTAACAGAAATGTGATTCTTTGAAAAACATTTCCTAAGTTAGATTTCACTAATTCTTTCCCCATCCAAATTTTGAATTAAGAAGTTTTACTGAGTTTCAGATAACCACATTATATCTTCTCAAGGAGTGTCTCATTCTGGAAGCCTACTAGGTGGAAAGATTGGATTTTCTTAAGTTCTTTCTTCAGATTTTCATTGGGTTTGCAATTTGATACATTCTGACAACCCCGTAGGAAAAAGAGATTGGAAAGTTGCTTAATTTTAAGTCACATATAACATTCTGCTTCCAAGTTAGACTTTTTTAAAAAGAGTACAACAGGGAGTGTTAGTAAAGTAGGCCTTTAGTTTCATTTGATTAATTCATGACAACTTCCTCCCTGCTTCAATTTTTAGTTTTGTTCACAAGAATTTTTAAAAGAATTCTGCTCCCTGAATTAGCTGATGGGTAGCTCAAAAGTACATATAAGAAGGGTGGATTTACGATTGAAACCCATGAAACAAGTCATCAAATCAAATGGTGGATACTTTTTAATCATCTGCTAGAAGTCAATATTAAGATGGGCATTGTAGAGGTTACGTAAGAAAGAATGGACAGACAGCATTCCTGGAAACTAAAACTTTATAACCTAGTTAAGACGGTGAAGCCACAAGACTGCCAGTTAATGTAATATCGAACAAAAGGGGACTAGAAAATATTGAAAATCCAGGAGGAGGTAATGCTCTCCAGGGCTACAGTTACTCAGGACTCAAAGTCCTGAGAGAATGGGAAGAGCAGAATAGATAACACTGAGTATAAAGAACTCCTTAGAAGAAGCATGAAGATTTGAGTTGACTCAAGGTATGATGATACAGGGCTAAATCCTCAGTGACGGCTGTAATGTAGGAATAGAGGGAGAAATAAGGAGATAACAGTCAGTGAATCAGGATGGGATCTGAGGAAGATTGTTCCACAGGCGCTAAAATAAAATTATGTGGTCAAAAATTCTTTCTCTTTCCGGCCGGCCCCGTGGCTCACTCGGGAGAGTGCGGCGCTGGAAGCACCGGTGCGCTCACTGGCTGAGCGTGGTGCCGAGGACTGCGATCCCCTTACAGATCAAAAAAAAAATTCTTTCTCTTTTAACCCATCAAGAGGTTTGCTATTTCTGCCCCTTGAATCTGGACTGGCCTTGGGTCTTGTACTGAAAATAGAAAGTTGTGGAAGGGATGTGTGAATTCCAGAACATCAACCTCAAAGGCCTTACACGTCCTGCCTTTGCTATCTCTGAATGCTGCCCTGAGTCTGACATAGAGGAAGCTG
Organism: Cynocephalus volans; assembly: GCF_027409185.1. Classification (NCBI taxonomy): domain Eukaryota; kingdom Metazoa; phylum Chordata; class Mammalia; order Dermoptera; family Cynocephalidae; genus Cynocephalus; species Cynocephalus volans. The sequence goes on from NC_084464.1 coordinate 134,696,517, forward strand.
TTTTAGCTTCCTGAAGGATGAGAAGCCACTGGAGGAGAACCGAAGCTGCCCTCGACAGCCAGCACCTACTGCCACCTGTGTCTAGGTCTTGGATGACAGGGGCCCTCTTGCCCATGTAGCCACGGGGGAGTCCAAGTGAAATGAGCAGAGGCACCACCCCGCCAACCCAAAGCATCACAGGAGATAGTCCATTGCTGTTAGAAGCCCCTACGTTTGGGACGGTTTGTTATGCAGCGGTAAGTAACTGATGTAAAACAGACACAGGAAAGAATGAGAAATGAAGGAAGACTAATAGAATTAGAAGTCATTGGTGACCTGGAATCTCAGTCCTACAAAAAGCCTGAATTTATCAGGAATGTTGCCAATTTACAGACGGATATGTCAAATTATCAATGTCTGAGGCCACTAATGATTTGAATTGTGTATTTGTAATTGATAGTCTTGTTCAGATTCTATGCTTACCAGGAAATCCAATCATTTGGCTTCAATCTGCACAGAGCCAGGCAATGGGTTGGTAAGGCCAAGAGTATCTCCAGCCTTCCTGACAATTATTATTTCTCATTGTAAATGAATCATTTTCACTTTCGTTTTATTTTTTAAAAGCAGGGTTCCCATCTGTATCGAAAATTAGCCCTACCATTTGATATTCACTTTATGACTTGAAACGAGAGGTTTTTTTCTGTATACTAAAGCAAAATAGTTTTAAGACCTTAGACATTTAAAAATGTATAACGCACAAAAGGAAAATTTTCCACAATCCTACCTACTATATCCCCTAATAAGCCAGGATTAACAGTTTCTTCAATAGAAATAAATATGCACACATATACCTACCATTAATTAACCTATCAGGTATATTCTTCCTTCAGATAGAAGCTGAAGAATCACTATGCCCACAATTTCTGTAATCATACATTTCTCTCTAATGTTTTGAAAGTATTTTTAAAAGAAAATTACAAACTGTAGTTTCCTCCCATTATATTAAAAGCCAAGAACAAATATTCCTACCTACATTTCTAAGTGAAATGATTTAATCCTGGGAAGAGTAACGAGTTCTCTTTCATTCCCAGCCCCTATGCATCCATCACCTCTTCCCCCAGGCCATGGTTTTAATGGCTAGAGCTACTAAAAGAAAAGGGGAATTTTCTATGATCCACTTCTAAATTAAATTGTTTAAATAGTCTCTCCACATGAAATTTATTTTACCAGTTTTCTAAATGCCTATTCATATAAGAAACTTCATCTTTAAATTATTTTGTGTGGCTACATTTAGCACAATTGTAGACAGTTAAGCCCAAGAGTTTTTCTGCTAATTGTAGCCTTAACAAGTGTTTAGGGCTCAAAACCTGTAAGTCTGATAGAGATGGAAGGGCTGAAGCCCCTGGTCCTAGCCCAGGGTGAGCATGGTATCCCAGGACCTACCCAGAACCCCAAACAAAGGACACCTCCTATGTGCAGGGGCTGGAGAGATGGGAGAGGTTCTGTGATCATTACTGAAAAGAGCTTTAAAAGGTTCACTGGTTGCAAAGCAATGGTCCTACTTCATTAGCTGAATCATCCAAATTAAAGGCAAGGAAGGAAAACCAGAGTTATGCATTGAGACATGGTCTCACACCAAAGGGAGTGTCCTAAAATAATTACGGATATTATTATTTTGTTGCACATAAAAGCTGCATTTTTGACCAAAAAGTATTGTTCAGAAACCAATGTCCATAATACTTACGCTTTTGCTAGCTCCATTGATATCTGTTCCAAAGAACATCCTTTTGTCTCAGGTATAAACACAACAACAAAAAACAGGGATGCCAGACTCATGATTGTATATATAAAGCACACCCATGGCAGGCCAATAAGATCTATAAAGGACAAAAGAAACCAATTAGAAATATGTTTTGTGTTGCTTGGATTCCATTTGTGAATAGCCATTTTTTAGAGCATATATGAAGCTGTATGTATTTTCAAACATGCCAGTAGTTTCCAGGAAAATAGGAATCACAAATTGAAAATATAATGAGCTCTGAACATGTCACTTTTACAAACTACCCCAGCTTTCTCTGGTAAGGTAAATAGCACTCTTGTAACGATTACGATTTAAACTTTCTCTTGATGGGTGGATGGTGCAGGTCAAATATGTCCCCCAAAAGTTCATGTATTGGTAACTTGATCCTCCACTGTAACAGTGTTAAGAGGGTGGGAAATGCAAATATAGTATTTGAAAGGTGGGGCCTTTGAGAAATGTAGTGGATTGAATCATGTTCCCCCAAAACTCCCTGAAGCTTCAATCGTGTCCCACAAGTTTTATGTATTAGAAACTTGGCCCCCACTGTGACTGTTAAGAGGGTGGGAAATCCTACTATGGTAATTGAAAGGTGGAGCCTTGAAGAGGTGATTGGATTGTAGGACTGTGCCATAGTGAATGAACTAAAAGTGGTGGCCAGGGGTGTGGTTCTGAGGGCTTTAAAAGAAGAAGTCTGTCTCTCTTGCTCTCTCTCTGCTCTCTCTACTTCCACCATCTTGCAATGTGAGACCCCTGAGTCACTGTCACCACCACCAGATGAATTTTGGACTTCCCAGCCTCAGAAACAGTAAGCAATAAATTTCATTTTCTTTATAAATTACCCAGTTCCAAGCAACAGATTTTGTTATAAGCAACAGAAACAGACTAATACAAGAGGTGATTGGATCGTGAGGACTGTGCCCTCATGAATGGATTAATCCATTCTTGAAGTAATGAGTTATCACAGGTGTGATTCTGATGGCTTTACAAGATCGCCACTTGATACACTGTGTTGCCACTGTACTCTGTAGAGTTTCCACCCAGAAGAAGGTTCTCACTGGCTGTGGACCCTGGAACTTGGACTTCCTGGCCTCTGAAACTGTAAGAAATAAACCTCATTTTCCTCATACATTACCCAGGTTCAGGTATTCTTTTATAAGCAACAGAAAACAGACTAATATAGTGGACATGTCTTTTTCAAAATGGTAATGTATCTTTATTAATATTTAAAAAGCACAAACTCATTGCAAAAAGAGAACCTCAAACAACACAGAAACATATAATGCAGAACGTAAAAGACCTCTCTCTTCTCAACCTCTGCAGTTCCCCTCTTGGGAATTACCACTGTAGCAGGTTGGTTTCCGTTTGGTGGATATTTTTAATGACATAATTGTACAGATGAAGTTTTCTTGGAATGAGCTCACCCTTCCTTACTCTGATTTGAATAATTTTATGCTGGCAATATTTCATCATTTTTTAACAACTGGCTGTGTATTTGTAATGCTTCCTCCTGGGCTCAGAGAAAACAGTGATAATGGGTCCAATGAAAGGCATCAATTTGCTGAGATGTGTCAGCAAGAAGTAGGATTCTCAAGATTTGATGGATCTCTCCTGCCAGCCTAGTTTCTCATCTGACCACTTCTAGCCAAACACACAGTTCTTTTGTAGTCACTGGCAAGGTCAAGTTACATGAAGAAGCTGGTGAGGGGTGGCCCCCAATGCCCTTGAGTCTGCCATTTGCATTGTGCTAGAGGCCCCTGGCTCTGTAGCAGACAAGATTTGCTAATAGCCCTCTACATCAGCGGCCACAGGGCATGGTTGGTCAGCCAGGTAAATGGACTGAGCTGTTGTGTACTGAGGCAGTTTTTGTAAATGCAGGTAGAAGGTGGAAGCATGGTAACCACTTGTCAGTGAGTTGTGCTGAGACAAGAACTGGGAACTAGGAGCAGCACTGCAGTTCTTTGGGCAATTTTAATTAAACTCTGATCTCTCTGGGCTTTTCTTGCTGCTGGCACAGGGTTTTGCCCAGCTGATTGCTTAATAAAATGCTTGTAGAATGGGTCCTTCGTCCCTCCCTGGAGCTTAAAATCAGAATATAGGGTTTGAAAAAAAAAAAAAAAGGTCATCTCATCAAACCTGCCCCAGGAGTGTTTGAGAACTTCAGTACCAGGCAGCTCACCACTTCACAGAGCTCCCCACTGCCTTGTGAAACAGCTCTGTTAAAAAGGTATTCCCAGTGCAGAGCCCAAATCTGCCTCTCAGGAGCTTCCGTTCAGAGGGTCTGCTTTGTCCTCTGGCACGACACACACTGAATCAGCTCTCCCCTTCCCTTCTTCATGACAGCCACTCAAATATTGGAATGCACCCCCGTGGCTTCCTGAGCATCCTCTTGTCCAAGTCAAACATCCTGATCTCTCAACCATTCTCTGCAGAGCGTGGGTCACATGCCCTCATCATCCATGTCACGCTCCTTTGCTGGACACACTGCAGTTTTTAAACAACCCTCTCAAAATACTTTACTCAGAGCTCAACGCCATCCTCCAGCTGTGTCATGACCACCGCGAGTCCATTTGTCTATCTGGAATAGTCTGCTCTTATTGACACAGCTGAAATTGCATTAAAATGTTGGTATTCCAGGGCTTGTTGCCAAGTAGAACCTTACACCTTTTAGGCCTTTTTATACCATACTTGGAAAGTTAATTTTTCAAAATAAGTAGAAAATTCCAAGCATCCCAATGAAATGTCATCTAAAGGTTTTAGAGCATTCCAGGCTTTTTTAAAAAGTGGATTTCTTTTCCTAACATTTGTTCTTAAATCCCATGCAGGAGAATCTTCTGAATCTTCATTAGCTCATCCAATGTATTAGCTAAACTTCCAGAGATGGGTCATATTTTTTATCCCTCATCACTTCCAATCTTTCTTTTATATTTCTCCTTCTCCACGCCAAACAGCAGATGAACGGTGTGTGTGTGTGAGAAGGTGAAGGGCACGTGTCTGTGTGTGTGTGATCTGAGTAGGAGAGGAGTGATCAGTGCTAATGACCAGCTTCTTTGTTTCCTTCACTCTTGGGCTATTTCTAAAAATACAGGACATAAACATTTGAAAATTTTATATAAAAACTCAAACCATACTTATTAGCAACTCCAAAAGTTAATTTTCAAAAATGGATGTACTAAATAAATATATGTACATATGTGTGTGTATGTGTGTATATATATGCATGCTTTTCAGTAAACATCCACTTTCGAAATTTATATATAAATATGAAGAATATGTATATATGTATATGAAGAATACACACACACACACACACACACACACACACACACACACATATGTGTAATGAACAAACTGGGTCATCTGTTTCATAGAATTTTCCACAGTCTGGATTTAGTCATAGTTGATTGTAGTCATGTCACACGTCCCTTGTGTGTATATACATGAAATAGAGAAAACCCAACTCATTGATCAATTTTGGAAGATGCTGGGGAACCACCTCTTTATTTTGAAAACTAGAAAATAAAGAGAAAGTTTCAAGCCAAATAGCTAATGAGAAGAAATTTCTCTTCAGAGAAGTACCCCAGACAAAAATTTAGAAGGAATGATAGAATAAAAATACTAGATCTGGGTGACAATCATCAAAGGAGGCCAACAGGACAAAGTGGGAGACTGCCAGACCTGACGGCAGGACACACCACTGTCACCTGTAAAGGAGTTGCCCACAGACAGGAATATCTAAATCTTCTCAAGTCTCTATCTAGATCTAAATAGCAATTTACAAGAAACACAAAGGACAGAGGGCCATGCGACATGAGTACAATCAACAAAATCCAGACTGTGGAAAATTCTATGAAACAAATGACCCAGTTTCTTCATTTAAAATATGAGGTGGGGTGGGGGTTGGGGAGAACAGAGATAAAACCTACAAATTACAAGACATATCAATCAAGTATAAATTACATATTTGGATTGTGATTCAAACAACGTATAAAAAATAATTATAAGACAATTGGAAGAATGTGAACACAGACTGGATATTTGATACTTAGGGGTGATTATCAATATTTTTAGGTGTGATAATGATGTTGTGGTTATTTTCTTTAATGTCTTATCTTTTAGAGGTCCATGCTGAAATTTTACAGACAAACTGACATTATGTGTGGGATTGAGTCAAAATAATTTGGCGGGGGAAAAGCAGGTGCAGTTATCAATACATTAAGATCGAGAGCCGCTTCATTTGGGTGATGGCTAGATCGGGTTCCTGGCATTCTCTTTGCTTCCGAGTGTGTTTGAAAATTTCCCCAATAAAAGGTTCTCTAGGTGGGTGTTTGTCCTAAGAAGACAAGAGACATGAGAGGAAAACAAAGGGATCTTACCAGTTACAGTCAAAAATGTCAGAGAGATGAGGAGATTGATGCCCCAGTTCATGCTGGAAGTGACGGCCATGGCTCGTCCTCTAATCCCACCGGGAAAGATCTCACTGAGCACCAGCCAGGGCACTAGAAGAAAGGGGAGGGTGGGGGCGGGGGACAGCAAAATGAGCGAAGTCCATTGAAACCGAGGCCAGACCACACTGATCTCTCTCTGCCCTAATCCTGCCTGGATTTGTGCTTGGGGAGCAGGGATCACTCCCCACCTCAGCAGGACAGGGCAGGAAAGGGATGTGCTTTCTCCTCACCTCCAGCCAAGGGAGAAGGGACTCAGGAGAAGCACTAGGAAAGCTTGACCGTGGTCCCCATGAGTAGGACATGAAGTGCTGCTGTCTGACACAGGCCTGAGAAATGCCAGCAGGGAGGCAGAGGCTGGGGCTACCTGCCTCACAGCAGCAACAGAGCCAGCGTTGGGCATCCGCCAAGCAGGGAGCCTCAGTGCCAGGTCCCAGCTGCACCTGCTCTAGGCCTGTGTCCTTCCTCACACTCTCCTTTCCCCCTGACCTTGGAGAAGTCCGAAATCACAGCTAATGAGTGGACAGGAAATGGAGCAAAGGGAGGTGAAAAGAATCTGAGTCCTTCTCCTGTTTGGGCTTCCGGGCCTGGGGCAAGCTGTGGGGGGAGAAGTTCTAAATGAAATGGAGCTCCAAGATTTGATTTTTATACCAGACTAGATGCTGGAATTTCTGGAAGGAGGCTCTTCTTGGCACTAAAATTGATCAGAGGACTTTTTATTATATGAGAGTGACAGGGAACATTATGGGCCCCGCCTGATGAGATTAGAAAGTGCAGTAGTGGAGCAAATTGACTTGTTTTCTGCTCACAGCCTATCAAACCCGGTTTGCCTAATAACATAGCTACGAGTTCTTACCGTGGGCTGACTTTACACACATTTTTACATGATTTCATTTGATCCTCACAAATCCCTACAAAGTGGGAACTATTACTATGCCTCTTTTATAGAAGGGAAAACTAGGGCTTAGAGGAGTTAATAACTTGCCAAGGTCACAGAGCTCATAAGTGACAGAGGTGGACTTGAGCCCTTGCCATCTCTGGAACTGTGCTTTTTAATCACTGCGTTCTCTTGATTGTGGTTCAATAAATATTTTTAAATTAATAAATAAATGTGGTGTGGAAGTACCTTTTATTCTGTGGAAAGAAGGACTTAGGAGCAACCCCAGCCTTGGTTCACTGCTGACTAATTCACTGTGTGTTGGAATGTCAGCTTTTAGATATTGACCAATTGCATAATCCTAACCCAGAGGAGGGGACAGGAAGAAGAAGCTAGAAGCCAGGGAGGGACCCCACTGGCCAGCCACCACTTGTGCTGCCTGTGCCAGGATGGAGCAGCCAGCTGTGTTCCAGTGTAACAATTTGCCTCTAATGAAACGATCATCTCTGTAGAGAAAACACCTGCTTGTAGTAAAGTTGCTGGGGTTTTTTGTTTTGTTTTTAAGTAAGAAAACATGAATTGAATTGTAGAAGACTGAATTTTTTTTCTTGATTATCTTCTCCAAGTGAATCTATACAGGGTTACCCTTAGGGCAGGAAAGATAACTGTAACAAAAACAACATTATTATTGTTCTAATGAACGGGGAATTCAAAAATAAAATTCCATATTTCCCACCTTTTCACCTCACCTCTCTTCGCCTGCCCTTCCCCACCCCAAAAGACCTTCACCAGGTTCCTGCAGATTATATCTTCAGTGGAATCACTTTTCTCTTAATGAGACCGGTTTCTTGCTCAGGTAACCCTTTCTTAAGCTTTGCAAGATTGAGTAGAATGATATCTGCATAAATCTGGTGAAGTCTTGGTAATGAAAACCCATCCTTGGGCAAATACAAGATAAAATTCTATAAATCCAGTTTTTTAAGCTAAATAATCTATGCCACACATGAAACCTATACCCCTTCCTGCAATGGGTGTTTGACATGGCTCGGGTGGAGCTGGGGATCCCTTATGGCCTTTTGTTTTAGCAGCCCCAAAGAAGAGGTGGAGGGAGGGGCACACTTTCATTTTCTTTTAGTAGAGGAGTTAGCACAGGTTTTCTTGATCCCTCTTCCATCCCCACATCATCACCTCTCAAATTCCCTTCTTCTCCTTTCGTCATCCTGATGGCCTCTTGGAATTATTTGGTGAGGTTTTCTGAGAATCATTGCTAGGCTCGTGAGAGCCACAGTTGGTTCAGATGAGAATGAGCTAATCCTGCTGTACAGAAAGTGGTGGATCTCTCCAACAAGAGGTCAGGACGGTTACATAAAGCACACTAGTTATATGTTCAGTCTGAACTGCCAGAGGCTTGTCTAGAAAAACCCAAGGTCCATCCTGCAATCCTGTCCTAGGCATATTTTCACTGCAACAGTTGAGCCAAGTCCTCGGGCAGCTTAACCAGTCAGTGAGCAGTGACCTGAATATTGAAAAGGAGACTTCCCTCTGTCCTGTCTCTGTTCTTATGTAAGTTTGTTGTCAGGAACCCCTGCCCCTGATGTTTCCAAAAATAAATGTACCATTCCTGAAAACTTCTACATCTTTTTTGATATAATGGAAAGAATTCAGGAATCGATGCCTTCGTTTATCTATTCTTGATAAACTGAATGTTGCAGTAATTGTCAAGTGTTTTGACAACGATGATTCAACCTCCCAATATGGAACCTGTTGAGTTAAAATTAAGGAGAATATTATCTTAACAGTGAATTCAGAACTGTACAATCACAGGTTTTCAGATCCAGAGAGAGTGAAATAAAAATCTGAAAGTGGCATGGGTGGCAAGATGGAATTTACTGAAAGGGTAAGAGACTTAGGAGCAGGATGGTGCAAGAATATCATAAGCCTCAGTTTCTCTGGAAAGATGCTGTGAATGTCCAAAGCAGAAAGAATGAAGAAGCTCAGTTTCAGTTCATAAGTAAAGAGCACAGAGACATAAACCACTTCATGGGGATTTAATGTTGACATTTATAAAACAGGTGGAAGTTTTTAAATCACCGATGTTTTCTCTAATGAGATGTTCCAATTTCTCCCAAAGGAAAATCAAATTATTGCCACAAGAGAGGCTCTTTTTCACTGCCACAACAGAAAAGTGGTGGCTCTCTCTGGGCATCCTCTTTATTCCCTACCCTGATGATAGGCCAAAAAGGGACACATTGTCCTATTTGCTTGTGACCCACAGAATACTCAGAACAGAGACAGTGAACTCTTCTACAGTGAGCATGGCCACTGCAGTTCAGCAGGCCCTGAAACAATTCTCCTCGATTCCTATTTTCCCACCTTCAACCCCATCGCTCCAGGACTGCCTCAGCAATTTGTACTCCTATAAATGTCAGAGTTTGCACATGTCTTTAAGGTCTTCTCCATGCTGTAATGATTGAGAAAATTCTGGACTTGCGGGGTTGAGGGGAGTGGTAATTGTCCACAGATATGGAACTCATATTTCATGTGGTATTAGATCATCAAGGCTGCCCATCAGAACTTGCCTGATCCAGAGGAAATCTGTACACAGGATATTTCTGACTACACAGAGTATCATAACAAGACCATGAAGGACAAATAATTTTGACATTTCTCTGTGTTCAGCTGAGGACATGGAACTGGATTAATAAGGGTACGCAATGGAAATGTCAGCCCTACCACATTTAAGTTACCCTGTATATTTCCTCCCTCCTGCTTATTTCTGGCCACTGCCCCAGTGTTTTCCACAGACACTGTCGTCTAACCCACTACAGTTCCAGATTTATACCCTGTGGCTCTCCAGGCACACTTTCCATTTAGCTTGAATTCTTCCTGAACCACCTGGCATGCTAAGCCCATGGTGTGAAAGATTCATAGAGGTCTTGAAACTCTTGCCAGAGAACTGCTGGCAACTTTGGAGAAAGTTCTACACTCAGGCTGCTGAGTTTTCAACAACTTGATTTGCCAATGAACCATGCCCCATACTTTGTAGGTGTGAAGCCAAATCCTATGGTTTTTATTGCCTTTTCAAGTAGCATGCAGTATACCTAGATCCCTGGCTGCAAAGGAGTACTTAAAATGTGAATTTGAGAGGGAACATGCCCATTCCTTCCAACCAGATGTTTAAATTCTGGCCTCCTAAGTTCCCTAAGTGGAAAAAGTATGACCATCATCTCCAGCACCAGCAGTGATGTGGGAGCTTTCCTTTCTTTTTCCTTTTCTTTTTGTGTTTTCACTTCTCTCTGTCTCCTTGAGTTGTGCCCACTCATGTCCTTTTATAAAAGAAATGCTTTATTCAAGAATACTATCTTGAACTATTTAAATTACAAACTAAGAAAGGCAATGAAATAAAGTCTCAACGTTTTCCAGTCTTTCTGTTCTAATGATTTCTACTCAAAACCAACTGAAATGGTATTTTGAAAAAATATTTTAGGGAAAATTGGACTAAATGGAATAACCCTCAATGAAAAATGTCGGAGTTAAAAATGAAACCCCTTTGTGAGCAGGTACCAGCTGAGAATAAGACAAAACTATGGCAGTGGTCTTCAAACTTTCCTGCTCGTGTAGCCTTTAAAATAACTTGAAACCCTAAATATTTTCTTTCATTTATAAGCCAACATCTAACTATTTTTCACTATTAATTTAAATAATAGCAAAGAATGCAATATCAATTATATTTAAACTCTAGTGTTTAAAACAGAATCATCACATCACTCTTTTAAGTGTTTTTCAGTGGAATTTAAATACCATGCCTATTTGATGCCCCTCATCATTAATTTAAAAAATACAGGAGCAAGGTATTTTACATAAATTTTGCATAGTTTCTTTTTCACTGCACTTAGTATTTTATCCTACTGTAATGTATTTTTAAGCTTGAAAGTTTCTTACTGATCATTCCATCATACTTCCCTGAAAAAAAAGATCTTAAATTGAAATTTTAAGTTTATTTTTATTTACTCTAAGAGATTAGAAGTATTTTTTCTGAATTAAGCTAACAATTATTCATACAAAATTGGTAAAAATTATAGAAATATCTTGAAAATTTTTAGAAATTATAAAATATGAAAAATGAACATTTATTGGAAATACCACTCCAATAAATGGTAGAGTTTTTTTTATTATGTACCTGTGGGTGAATGTCACTTATTTTTATCATAACATGATACATTTCAAGTTTTAAATAGATAAAATTTATTGTTCTCAATAATAATTAAAATAGATGGGGAATTGAAGAAATTGTGCAATTGCAGTGTCACTCAGTTTTTTGAATTAATGACAAAAGTTATTTTTAATGATACATCAACTGATACCTTGATGAGGTCATCCTTTTTTGTTGAAAGCAAATTATTGGAAATATCTCAGTTTATGAAAGGACTGTCATCTAGTCCTTAGAGTCATTTTCCAATACCTACACCGATAATCCCAATTGTCTTTTTGATTAGTGTTCTTAGGTTTTTATAATTTGGGACATATATCATACTAAGATTTCTGATGAGTAGCAAGTATGCTTTCTTTTAAGTGGAAGAACAGTTATAACTGGGGAGATGGAAAAGGAAAAATTTTAAGGAACACGTTTTTTTGAACTTGAAGCTCTGGAAATTGATTTCCTTTGAGAAATCATTGAAAGATTACTGTTTGGAAAGTGACCCCCCCTGCAATATGCATACTCCTGTTTGAGGATCACTGAACTAGAGTTCAAGTTGCAAAACAAAAAAAGGAAGGAGATACAAGAAATTAGTCTTTTCTAGTTTGAACTACAACTTGAATATCATGGCTTCTGTTATTATATTTTATGTTCTATTTTTTTCACTTTGATGCTTCCATTAGGAAAGTATTGTAGTTTATAAATGTTGCAAGCTTTCCTTGGAAGAATTCTTAAAATTGTATTCTGGAAAACAAGAAAGTAACAAATAAATGCTTGTACTTATTAACATAGTATTAAACGAGACCTTACTCTGTCTCTTTAATGTCTTTACTGTCCAATATTTATAATTTTCAAGGACATAGGATGTAATTGGACTACTAGACTGAGAGAAAAGTTAAATATTGATGTATAGTATGTGAGCAATTGCTGATGGTGATGAATTGATGGTGTCACTTCACTATGTGGTTAGCTGTGCTCCTGCTAGAAAAAGGCAGTTTTAAACTCTGATTCTGTTAGGTACCACTGCTGTATCATCTAAGTCCAAAGAGGAAAATGGGATTTAATTTGCTAATTACACATGTTTCTTTAAGTTCTTCCTTGGATGCAAAGTTAGTGTGGAACCACGTGGGTGCTATTTTTCATATACTTTGCATTATTTTAATGACTACCAGAGGACCAAATAATTCGCCACTTCAATCAATCAAAATGATTTTTAACTTAATTGGGAAAAAGGATCAGTGTTCTGTGAATATTGGTGATAACTGAAACCTAAATTTTAAAAGAAAAAAAAAGATTTGAAAGATCTTAAATGTAAACACACTTCACACAGCACATTACATAAATATTATCGTATAATGGCTACATTTGATAATAAAACTCCTTTGTTTAAAAAATAATAATTTATGCAAGAGTCCTTTTCTCTAAAGATACATAATTATCCCATAAGAATGGTGAAAAATCCCAACACCTGCAGCCAGCCCAGCGGCGACCACCAAGCCACTGCAGGAAGCTCCCTGGGCTCTCCCAAGCTGAGGTAGTGGGGGGCCTCAGACCCCAGCCACGGCTCCTGACATGTGCAACCAGCCCAGCAACGATCACCAAGCCACAGCAAGAAGGGCCCTGGGTTCCCAAGCTGGGAAGGTGGGGGGTGAGGGCTTTTGCCACACACCCCTGACATCTGCACCCAGCCCGGCAATGACCAAGCCACCACTGGAAGCCCCCCAGTCTCCCGTGTGGCAATGAGGGGGGTGCCACAGGCCTCAATCCCACCCCTCCTCCTTCCTCCTTCTTCCATCCCATTTCCTTCCCCTTTCCCCTCTCCCCCCTCCCTCCCAACTGCTCTGCAACAGCATCCTAGAATGTGAAAAATAATATTAATAAAGTTACATTTTCTTTAAAAAAAAAAATAAGAATTTAAAACCTCAAGTGATCTAACAACAACAAAAAAGAATGGTGAAAAAGGAAAATGAGCACTTTGACTGTGATGGTTCTCAATGTTAGGGACCCTGAAGCCTAGGAGGAAATGTGAAGAATATCAAAATATCTTTTGAAACACTAGATGTGCTTCTGGAATGTAAGCATCTTTGTTTTAAATCCAGAATGTCTTGGAGTGAAGAATCTAAGTAAACTTCCAAATTAGAACCTGCTGTTCCACATCCCTGAAATTGTCATAATCTTTAGCCATGCAAACAGCACATAAACCATTTTTTAATTGTCATAATCTTTAGCCGTGCAAATAGCAAATGAACAATTTTTTTAATTGTCATAATCTTTAGCTGTTCAAACACCACGTGAACACTTTTTAATTGTCATAATCTTTAGCTGTGCAAACATCACATGAACAATTTTTTTTTTGAAGAGCCAGAGATAATTGGGTTTAAAATCTAAATTTAAATGTTATGGCAGATGATTCTTATGCTTCCTACTGAGACCCAGCCTCCAAAAGGCTGGTTCAACTCCATAAAACAAAACAAAATAAAACCAAAAAACTAGACTGTATAATCTTAGAGCTTTTAAAAATTCAAGTTTCTTGTTTAAAACATGAAAGAGGGTATTTGAGTTTTAGGACATTTGGTTTGGGAGATGGTTCTCCAGTGGTCTCTCACATTTCTGCATGTCTTATGAGCAAAGACATGTTTTTGCTCCAGGCTGTCTTTCCAAGGATGTTTGTTATCAAAACATCCTTAGAGGATAGAGATTGTGTCACCCTTTGAAGAAAAGAGCAGGTGTGTTTACTGTCCATTAAAGAAAAGATAGGAGGGTACTTCAAAAAGTTCATGGAAAAATAGAATTAAAAGATAACATGAATCTTTCCGTGAACTTTTTGAAGTACCCTTTCTGAAGCAATGTTTCCCTCCGGGGAAGAAATCAGGCTGGATTACTGTCTATTATAAAAGATTCGGGTTCCCTAAGATTGGGGATCCTCTCTTATAAAACAACCCATTATGGGCAGGTGCCATCTGGTTCTCTTCATGTTGACCTTTGGGTATTGGAGCTTGGGGAACTGATGGAAATTCTGATATTCTGGCTATTGCTATTGCTATAAATAATAAACTGCCCTTTGGCTCTGACCAAGGAGTCTTGCATCTTTTATCAACCTACATGAAACTGTAACAGGCTAACTTGCTAGCCTGTAAGTGGGGTAAAATCTCAGCCCTTTGCAGTTATTGACAGTTTGATTACTTGTGACTATGGTATGATTTTTCTACAAAGATCCGTTATTACTATTATTAACTTTGAATTGTCCATTCATATCTGAGAGATTTAACGTGATTTTTAAGCCTAAACTAATCCATTGAAATATTTCTAAAAGCTCTAATGATTAATAGGTAAGCAAAAACACCCCCTCCTCCTAAATCCCAGGGTTAGATTTTCATACATTTCTCTTAGGAAAACCATGAGGGAATTGCTTCAGATGTTTTTTGTAAAGAGTCGAGTTTAAATGCATTCAATTACTAAACTATGGTAGGAATAGTTATCCCATAGTATGGCTATTCTCAATCTGTTTTTCAGGGAGGCTGAGTCTTATATTTGGAGAAAAAAAATGGAAAAACTTGGAAATGAACATTTTGTCTAACATCATAAAATTTTTAAATGACATTAATTTTAGTAAATTTAAAACACAAACCTTCTTTAGTCATCAAATACTGGAAGTGGCCCTGCATTCTCAGTTCGGTAGCTTTACTCAGATATAATATTTGGCCAAATGTCAATGAGATTCCAACCAAAACCAAACCACATTCACCTCTTTTTCCCTAGATATTGAGTCAGATTCACACCAGAGATCATAATATATCAATCTCACACTAGAGAGCTCCTCCTTAATCACAGAAGTTGAGAGAGTTCTAGAAAGACTTTTTTGATTCATCCAATAAATATTTATTAGCCCCTATTGTGGAGCAGGCCTTATGTTGAGCTTGGGGAAGCCACAGTGAACAGGGCAGAGTTTATGTGCACAGAGGACATATAGTCTAAATTAGTTTCACCAACTTAGAAAAGTGGACATTTGGGCATTTCTCAGCCTAAATTATACTTTTCACCTTTCACCTTTCACCAAGGCTTCATGATTCTCTATAAAAACTGTCTGGTTTTCTAGAACACCCTCTTGACTGTAGGTGATCCAGGACTGAACTCAAACTTCTCAAAGCCACAAATCTAGTGTCTGTAGCTTTGGGCTGACTGGAACGGTGTAGAGAGGGAGGTAAGAATGACCACAGCATCATAAATCAATATAAGGCCACGGAGCACTTCCTGAGGGTCCCGCAGTGGCTTAAGCAACATACCTGCTGAGGCCAGCCCTGGCACTGTCAGAACTATTCACCTCATGTCTAGCCCGTGGGCAGACACTGAATAGCACTAATAGCTGAGCATACTGAGTCCATGCTGCAGAGCTTCATTTAACTCCTCTACAGTGTGAGGTAGATACTATTGCTCCATTTTCTAGAAAAGGAGACCGAAGCCTGGAGAGATGAATTGACTTGCCCAAAGTCCTACCCTGGGGAGCTGGGTTTCGAAGCCTGCCCGAAGCCTGGTCCAAACTCAAACACCACGTGGCACATCCTCAGCAGGCTTTCTCGCCATCTCCTCACCATCCAAGCTCACATCCTCCTCAATAACACTTGGCCTGCCGGTACAACTCCCACCTCCCAGATCTTCCCACTGCTTTCTTCATACAAGCCTTGGCCCAAATGTCACCTGAGAAATGCTTTTTGTGCCCATCATACCTGAAGTAACTCTCTTCCAAGCATGCTCCTTCCCTCACCCCTTATTTTTTAAATCATTCTCACCTACACCTAAATTTTGACACTTCTTTCTCCTGCAACTGTATCATATGCATGGTCATTTTCTTGCTTGTCACTAGCTCCATGAGGGCAGGGTGTGGCTCTCTCCCATCCATTCCTGAGTCTGCAGCCCCTGGCACTGCGCTGGCATGCTGCAGGTGAGCACCGCACACTACTGAACTAGTGGGTGGAATGATGGATCCCCACTGCTCTCTCCCTCCTCTCTTCTTGGTCACTCCAAGATGCTTTCTTGTTGAAACTCCTGCCTGCTTTAGTCTACAGGTTGGTAGAAAAGAGCAGGGGAGGTTATCTGGTGCCACCTGTCTTTCAGTCCTCCGTGTGAAGTTCCTCTTAAATATGTGATACAAAGGTAATTGAAGGATGACCGTCACAGCCTTGTTACCTAACTTCATATGTGACCTTGGAAAAAGTTCCTTCCATCCGCTCTTAATGAGAAGGTATTAATAAGAAGATGGAAGAAGTTAATTAATTAATTGATAGATATATGAATTTTTGGACCCAAAAAAGCCCTAATAATTGTTGTGAAAAGAATAGCCACACACATTTTTCTGAACTCCAGTGATGATTTGAGGGAGGGCTGGGTTTCTACGCAAGTGCCACCTCAAATGAATGCATGAGATAGTGACATTATGCCTTAGGTTTTGTCTCATCTTTACTTTGTGAAGCATGCATAGAACAGAAGTCTTCATGTGGTTCTATGTCCTCACAATGTCAAGAATCAGTGATTCTATGCTGCAGCTTGAGCCAGACGAGTAAATTCTCAGTTATTAAAGAGAGCTAAAATGATGGTCAGGACCACCCTAGAAACACAGTAAAGAGTCAGGTTAAAATTTTGAATGTATTTTGAAGTGAAAGATGAGGTATGGAAAATATGATGGTTAATAAAAGTCTCTAATAATGGCAGGGGAGTATATATCCTGATTTTATGTGGTGGAAGAGTTTTAATACTAGTTAATAGAGAAATGGAAGACAGAGGCTCTTTAATCTCTTTTGGGCCATGAACCCCTTCAGTAGTAGGCTGGTGAAGCCTACGGACTCTTTCTCAGAATAATATTTTAAATGCAGAACATAAAGTACATAAGATTACTTGGTACCAAATTTATGCCCCCTCCTGAATTCTAGATTCTAGAGAAACCCCAGTTAGGGAAGCAGAAAACCAGAAAGTAAAATGATGTAGAGCAAACACTTAACCTAAGAATAGAAACACTTTCCTGGCAGAAGAAAACCATGCTGTGAGCTAATACAATTAAGGAATGTTGTTCTAAGCCAATCCATATTTAAGAAGGTTTAATAAGGATGGTTTAATCTTCCTTTCGATTTTACTTTAGAACAGCAAGTACTTTTCCCTTTATATCTCTATTTACACAGAAGATTTGCTTGTATTACAAGTAATAAACTCTTTAAATAAAATACCTTAGCAATAATCACATCAGGTTAATAAGTTTTATAATGCATTCAAGATCTGGTATGAAAGTTTGCTCCTAATAAAAATTTTTAGACTCCATCTGGTTCCTACGGTTTATACCAATGCCCTAGAATACAATTTTGAGGATTTAAATGGAATTCTTAATGTATGTTTTCTTTAGAAAAGAAAAAGAAGCCACAATGTGAATATGGACATAAAGGACTCTAGCAAGAAAAAAAAAAAAGGCAATCATTCAGATCCATCTCAAAAATACTAGGAGAGTTCAGTCCCAAGTCACAGATGTGAAATAACTGTTCCCTTTAGAGGGAGTAATTCGGTTTCTGTCTCTGACCGCATGCCTCTCAGCCGTGTGTGTGAATACCCAGGTCAGTCCTTGGAACGGCAGTTATGAATTGGACGAACCATGAGATGGAAGAGTCATTTCCCTTTCACATACCCAAACTTCAACCCTGAGGTCCTCCATCTCACAAGCTCTGCTTTTGGTCTAAGTGGTTCTCAAAAAGACTCTCTTCTGCATGTTGTAGCAAAAAGAGGTGTCCAAAAAAACACAGGACTACTTTTAGATACTCTGTGTCCACAATTCCCAAATGACTATTTATGACTTAACAAAGAAATGCCCTAAATGCCTCCCACCAGTTGTTTCTGATCACTGCTAACTCCCTTGCCTCTTTCCTCACAGGCAAAAACAAAAAGAGATTTTTAAAAATCATGTCCAAGTGATAGATTGTTCTGCAAAAAGTCTCATGATTGTGTCTGGAAGGAACAGGAGTTTCTTTGGTAGCCTAGCCTTTCTAGTTTAATCGGTCCCTAGCCTGCCCACCAGATTAGCTTGACACAAGGAAAGAAGCACTCTTTGAGATCTTTTCTGTATCTGCATCATATTTTTGAAGTCCTTTTCCCCCTCGGCCCTGAGAAACACATGTGTAATCCAGCATGATTTTAAGCAGACTTATGCAGTGCTCACTTAAAGGGACAGAAAGAAAACGTGAGATATCTCTTCCTTCAAAGAGCTTACAATCTAGTAACTATATTCTGGTTAATAAACCAAAACAAACATACAGAAGCAATACACTATATCATTAAGGACTAGTTATCATTAATGATGAGGACTAATAATTGTATTATCACACTATAACTTACATTTGCATCGTACTCTGCAGCATCTGAAACACTCTCACATGCATTATTAGCTCATTTGACATGTGCCCATACTCTGGGAGATAGAATATCATAATCTATGATACCCATTTCATAGATTAGAAAAAGCTTAGAGAAGAGAAATGACTTAAAGGTCTCATAGCCAGTAACTAGAAAAGTTGGTATTAGAACCCAGGTTTTCTGATTTTAAATTAAGGCTTTCTGTAGCCTAGAACTAAATTATACTCTCCACTAGAAATATACCAGCAGTTCAAACAAATAAATACCTCTAAGAAATAAAGTGAATTCTAAGAATTCATAAAGAAGATAAAACTTTCATTAAGCTTCAAAGGTAGGAAGGATGTGGATAGAGTAGAGGGGGAAGGAAAAGACCACGAGTGCTTTGTGTTTATTGACTTGGGTGTGGACCAGTGGGAAATAAATCAGCCCAAAGAGGTGAGGTATTGCCACATGACACAATGTCAGGGGGCGTCATTCACTTTGTATGCTATGTGGGGTCTAGATGTACTTCTACGGGGATGGCGGCCCCGGAGCACACCTTCACAGACTTCCATGTACATAGTGCCCCTAGAGTCATGCAGACACCTTATGGAGTTGGATGAGATTCTGGAGGGCCCTGAAAACCATACAGTGTTTTTCCCTCAAAGATGGGTGATGTGTTAGTAGAAAGAGCATGGGATTAGCCTTCAGGTGCTCAGGATTCTAGCCCTAAATCTGTGTGACCTCAGTCTCTTGGAGCTGCTCATTCCTCTTTTATAAAAGGAAAATGTTGGAGTAGATATTGTCTAATTTCCTTCTCATCTTGAAAGGCATTCGACTTCTATGATGTGGTAGAAAGTAAAAGGCATGGAATATTTGTGAACATTGGTGACATGAGGAAAATGTTTTTTAAGGATTACTGGTGTGAAAGTTGCAGGTACCAGAATGAAGTCACTTATGTCCAAACCCTAACAAATTGGAGATGGGAGGACATGAAAGAAGGAGCTCTCATGTGCATGTCTGTGACCTTCCTTATCACGAGAGATTTCTCTTGTGAAATCATGTTTTGCCTGTAACGGGACTTATTAAAAGCAAATCCCTCAAGACTTCAGTATTCCAGATAATCTGTGTACACAAGGACACTTGCCTAGCAAACAGCAGTCTCAATTAATAAGCTAAGGCCAACTCTTGTAACAAACCTCTGTAATCTTTGGTTTCATAACAGCCTCTGTGACTTCTTTTTGTCTTTAAAAGTTTCCCCTTTCCCCCTACCCCCCTGGATATGCCTATGATCCATCATAGTTTGCATATCCTGGATTTGCAATCCCCCTGCTATTCTAATTAAACTCTGCTTTGGAGAGTCGATCTGTCATTTATTTTAGATTGACACTGGTATGGAGGATGGATGGGCATGAGAAGAGCCTGTAACAGAAGAGGATTACTGGACAGGTCTCCTAGTAATCTAGGAATGAGACCATAAGGGGTAAACTAGGATGGCAGAAACAAGAAGGAAGTGATAAGCACAAGAGCCATTTTTGAGGGATAATCCAAGAGCATTTGGTCATGGAATTGGGGAAAGGCCCCAGAACACCAGCCAAGAGTGGCTGGCTGGAAGAGTGACTGCACCATGAAAGAGGAAGGGAAGTGGTAAGGGACCCTGGTGAGAGGGGAGAAGGAATTCAGCATTGGGCTTGTGTTTGGCTGACAGTGAAGCATCAAAGTGGAAAAGTCCAGTAGTCACTGGGAAAAAAGAGACTGAAAGTCATGTGAGATGCATGATGGAACTGGAGATAAGTGGGAGTCATCTGCTCAAGGGAGATAATTAATGTTCCTGAGAAAGCAAACATGAAAGGTTTTAAAATGCATTAGCAGAAGAGTGTTTTTTGGTTTGACAGCTAAGAAACCAAGGCCAAAAGATATTAATGAAATGACCTCATTTTTAATGGCCTTCTTTTTTTAGAAGTACAAGAATACTTTTAAAAATTCATGGAAAAAAAATAAAATTGAAAGATAATACAAATCTTTCCATGAACTTTTTGAAGTACCCTCATAAATGGAATAGAAGCTAGTTATACACTTCAATAATTTAAAAAATGTCTATCACAATGGAAGACTGAATTCAGGGCCCATGACCTTTTGCATATATTTTTCCCCCACATTCACATCTATTCTCTCTTAGGCCGAGTATATTACTGTGGTGGTTTTGCACTGTGTCCCTTTAGCTAAGCTGGAACCACTTTTCCCAGAATTCTCCTTCCCTGTGTAGTTCTGCATTAGGGATGGCAGAAAAAGAAATCTGCCTGAGATCTGGAAGACCAAAGCAACACGCCAGCCCTCTGCTTGAGGGCTGGGTCTGGTGCAGGTCTCTAGCCACCACTGAGCATGTGTACCTTGTTGCTGATTACTGGTTCCCCTTGTTGGTGTGGGAGAGCAGCGATTTTGGTCAGATCTTCTCCCACAACTTTTCCAAGTACTAGGCCAGGCTCCTTGTCAGAGCTCTTGAAGAAGGGCAACAATTTTTCTGCATCATCAGAGTTGATGCAGTAAGAGACAGATACAGGCTGCAATTTCTTCTCCTGATTCCAGAATGTTCAGTCTTTGTTTCCTTCTGCTTTGAGTCTGACTTTTCCTCCTGCCCACCCCACTGCCCTGCAGAAGCAATAGCCTTCCACAGACTTCTTCCCTTCATGGTACTGATTAGCAACTTTTTCCTTTCCCCCAATCATCCCTTTCCAGACCTTTGCTTTCTCAGCTTCTCCCATGATTGTGTGATGTCTAATCCCTATAAGAAATTCCTTTTCCATATCACTCGCCATGGCTCTGCTTTCCAGGTACAATTACTCACACTGTCTACAGATTATCCAGGCCTTTCTATACCTGATCTACCTTTAATTGACTGCACTCTGTATTTTACTTATTCTCAAAGGATCATTTGCTATTAGTAAAGGATGATGAAATTTTAAAATGTATCTTAACGTTTTTAAATAGGCATCATGATAGACAAGGAACCATTATTAAAGTACTGGCCAAAATAAGGTCTGGGGAAACTATAGGCTTCAGGTGCCTGACCCTGGGCACTTCGCACCCAGAACTACCCAACTCTAGCTGTTGAGTGAGAGAGAAAGTAACTTCTAACTTGTTTAATCCATTGTTATTTTGGTCTTTGTTACATCAGCTGATCTTGGATTCTAACCAATACACACATTCAACATTTTCTTAATCAAGTTCAGTTACTCAAGTAAATGCACATCAAAAACTCTCTTCTTACCATTACTCTTGACTTTCATCCTGTAGCTCTGCCTTATAAAAAGTACATGCCCATTTACCTAGCAGAGCTTCAGAAAAAGAGAAACTTTGTCTTTATCTTGCAAAAAATGCAAACTGGCCTGCTTAATAGCCTGATGGTTGAACAGCAATATTTTTATTGTATTTATTCTTACATTTTATGTATCTTCAAGGGGAGGATGGAACTAAAAATAATTAATGTATACTGTCAACACCACCCGCAGAACTGCCTATTCTTGTCTGGGATTAAAGATTAACAATGAATGTCAGAAGACAAGACATGTTTTCATTTTTTTCAGCAAGTCACTTAACCTCTCTGAGATTCAATGTCTTCATTTGTAAAAGTCAATGAATATCCTGTCTTCATGGACTTGCTGTGAAGGTAAAATAAAGTACTCCAAGGTATGTAAAAACTGCCTAGCACAGTACTTGATATAATAGGTGTCAATTAATATTAGTTAAATCTAAAGATTAAATTTAAAAAAAATTAGTGTAGAATACTATATAAGGAATCCTAGAAGGTAAATAACAAACAGCCTCCAGTAATTTTTTCAAAAATCAGATTGAGTTTTCTGTAAAGGGGAACTCTTGCTCTAATATAATACAGTATCAATTGATGTGTTCAAGACTGAAGGATTTGCTGCATTTTTCAAAATTACCCAAAAACTAACAAGAGAAGTATAGCATGATAAGCAGCCATAAATAGGTTGTTTGTGGAAGTTTAAGAGCAATGTCTCTATTAATATGTGCCATTACATAAACTCTTTCAACTTGAGAAGTTCCCCTCTGAATTAAAACAAAGAAGGCATCCCTTCCTTTTTGCTAACTTTCTCTTAGATTCTTAGTTTATTCTTGATATTTCAAAAGATTGAATCAAAAATTGATGTAAAAAGGTAATACTGTATTTTTAGTTTATGATAAATATACAGAAAAAAAAGATATTGGCAAAAGAAGTCAATGGAATAATAAACACCACCTGAAGTTTATCAAATGAGCAAAACTTTTTGTACTTAGTAATACAGAAAAGTTCAACAAGCAAGGTTAAGTTGTTCCTTAGTACAAAATAGCACCGATGCTAGCCCTTCTGATAGACTTTGAAGGGCTTCTTGATATAAAATTGTAAGTAAGATGCTTGCTCAAATTTCATTAGTTTTAAGTATCAGAGTAGACAGAGAGTATCTCACAGGTACATACCCATGATCATTGAATCCTGAAATAATAGTAGAAATCTGTTTTCAGGAAACTGTTCACTAATAATATGTATCATTGTTAAGTATTAAGAAGCAGGGTCAAGGTTTAGGAACAAGTCAGAGTGGTCAGAGGCTGATGGTATTGTAATGCTTACTCTATCTGCCCATGCCCAGTATTATGTGGGGAAAGGCCATCTTTTGGCCATCCATAGTTTGGACTATGTTACCCAGTTTTGCCACAGCTGATTAAGACTGAACTGCTACCTCTGACCTGACAGAGCAAAGAGCAGAGTCAATCAGATTGCCTCTCTCTTTCTCTTTCTGAAATTTGAATGAATCAACATCTAGAAACTGAGCTCACTTGGAAGTGGGAGTAGAGGCTGAAAAATGAGGAGGTAGAGTTGGGGCAGGACAGGCCATATCAGCCATGTACAAGTACCTTGGATTAAATGTCCCCCGAAACTTGACCCCCACTGTGACAGTGCTGAGAGGGTGGGAAATCCTGTTATGCTCATTGAAAGGTGGGGCCTTGAAGAGGAGATTAGATTGCAGGACCATGCCATAGTGAATGGATTAAAAATGGTAGTCATGGGCATAGTTCTGAGGGCTTTAAAAGAAAAGCACATGAGAGGTTAGTCCCTCTCTGCTCCACCATTTTCTGCCATGTGAGACCCCTGAGTCATTGTCACTACCACCAAGACCCTCATCAGTTGTGTTCCCTGAACTTTGGACTTCCCAGCCTCTGAAACCATAAGCAATACATTTCATTTTCTTTATAAATTACTCAGTTCTGTGTATTTTGTTATAAGGAACAGAAATGGACTAATACAACAAGTCTAGTTATTAATTAACTGAGATTAAGCAGGCCAACTCACTAGTTGCTGACCAGAAAGAACCAGAGAGTGTAGCTCAGTCCATTCAGCATTGAACTATGATCTCCTTGAAACAAGGACCACTCTATCCTGTTCTTTACTGGTTTCCCCAGCATTTAGCATAGTTCTTGGTTATTAAAAAAATTAGTTACTCAATACATATCACTGGAATGACTAGTTAATGAGTTAGCAGTAAATGACAGGAGTGAGCCCATGTGTGGCCTTCCTTCCAGAAATACTGTCCAGTACCTGGCCCCAGAGACATGTACTTTTCCATGAAGTTCCTTCTCCTTCAATACAGCATAAATCTTCTTATTGGTCCTGAACCTCCAACATTCCCTTTAGTTGAGCCAATATGCTTGCCTCCTTGATCCTTATAAACAAGTTTCAAAACCAATTCTGGAAATAGAGAGGGAGGGGCTACAGAAGAAAGGGAAAGGAATGAGAGAGAAAGAAAGATAAAGAAGGGGGGGAAGGTAGAGAGAGACTACTCCTGATTTTTATGTACTTTTTTTTTCTAGTCAGGTGCACAAAAGACCCTTCACAACTTCCCTGCAGAGAGGTTTAGACTTTGGCTGTGGGGCTAAAAGATGAGAGAAATGCAACAAACACCCATTCTAGCAAATCCATCTGTAAGACAGTTTGCTCAAGAGAAATGTTTATACTCTGTCATTGGTACAAACTGGCTATATAAAATAAAGTTACTAACTTGTGGCTGTCTCCCTGTAAATTGTTTGTATTGCATTGGATGGAATAACTAGACTCCTGTTGTCCCATATAATGGACCAGAGTGAAGTATCACGGGAGGTTAATTTTGTGAATAAAATGTACTCAAAGATAATGCATTCTCCTTCCCAACTGATAATCCCTTCTTCATTATTATTGCAACGCACCCCTATTTTGTCTGTAAGAAAATCTAACCACTTGATTTTTATTTTTCTTCCACCTATGAAGAAACTCAGAGGAGATATGGAGGAAATGTTACATAAGTAACCTTTGCTTTTATAAAACAATATAATTCCCTTGGACAATAAATATCTTTCCAGGTGTGGTTCATCCCCTATCAATTGGAGTTAGAGTATCCTCATATGACATATAATGGAAAACTTATTCTTCAATTGAATACTAGCCCTGCACTTTCCAGAAGCAGATATAAACTAAGCATACTTTCCACATTAGCAGAAACATCAAGTGGCCAATATTATCCTCATCTTGCTTCTAGTACTTATATGTATAAGGTACTACAGCAGTGGGATGCTCTGACTGTCCAAAAGTAATATACATTAGGCTGGTCGATTAGTGCAGTTGGTTAGAGCACAGTGTTATCACACCAAGGTCAAAGGTTTGAATTCCCATACAGACCCACAACCAAAAAGTAAACAAATAATACATGGACATTCATAAGGGGCGAGAGGGAAGGAATAAAGAATAAAGTACTTACTTGGTCCTAGACCAATTGAAAAAGCAGCAACATAAACAAGCAGACTGGCTAAGGACAGCCATTTCAAAAAAGATGGGACATCCGCAGGGTCTGTGACTACCTGGTTTTCAGTTTGGCTCGGTCCAGCATTTGGTAAGGATGCAGAGGTTGTCCCTCCCCTCTTATCCATGTGATTTCTCATGGGCATGTGTGAGCTGCTGCTGTGGGAAGTGATCCCTTGAAAGTGCTCTCTGAGAGTGTCATTGCTGGCTGACAGGTTTCTTGGTCCATAAAACGCAGACTCATCCAAGGATTGGTTGAGAGGAGTGTGGCTTCTGCAGATATTGGTGAAGTTCATGTGGATGTTGAGATTCACGATGCCCATGGTCATCAGTGAAGCTGCCATCACGGAGGAGCCAATGCAGAGGAAGGTTTTGCTGCCCACGTGGTCTACAAGCAGAGTGGCGGGGATGGTGCTGACGACCTTGACCACCCCAACCCCAGTGGAGGCGAGGCTAGCCGCCTCGTTGCTTTGAAAGCCAACGGACTTCAAAACAGTCGATGCATAGAATAATATGTTTGGCTGGCCAGTGACTTGCACAAAAAATACCAATGTCAGGCCTATCATCATTCGGGTCCTCATGTTGTCCTTTGAGCTAAACAGATCCCAAAAACTGTACTGATATTCATCTTTCAGGGAAGATTTTATCACTGTGAGTTCCTCTGTTGTATCTGAGACTGCTCTTAACCTTCCGAGAACCTTGCTAGCAGCTTCCTCTTGTCCTTTCATCACCAGAAACCGTGGGCTCGGAGGAAGAAAGTACATTGCAATCGCTTGCAAAACTCCCAAGGGAATAACAAGACCAAACATATACTTCCAGCCACGGGAAACATTGGCAAACGCGTAATTTGAAATATAGGCGAAAAGAATGCCAATGACAATCATCAGCTCGTTTAGTGACACGAGAAGGCCTCTTCTGTGCTGGGGAGCAATCTCCGCGATGTAAACACACGTGGCAATGGAAGAGAGTGAGATGGAAACCCCTATAGCGATGCGTCCCATGATAAGAACCGTGTAGGACACACTGAGTATCAAGACTAAGCTTCCGAGTCCCAGCAGGCAGGATGACAAGATGATCGCTGTCCTCCTTCCATACCTGTCTATCAGGACCCCTCCGATGAGAGAGGCGAGGAAGGCCCCAATGAGCAGGGCGCTCACAACCATTTCCTGCTCATGGCAGGTCAGGCCTAATTCAGTTCTGATCTGAAGAAGTGCCCCAGAGATAAGCCCAAGTTCATAACCCACCAGGAGGCCACTGACAGCTGCAGTGACAGAGGACAGGAAGGTGAACATGCTGCAACCTACAAGCAGAGAGAGAAACGGGAGGTCAGTTAGAAACTACTGCTTTAAACATTATTTATCCAAACGGAGACTTAACCTTGTAGGAGTCCTTCCTAGTGCAGACTTGAAACACACACGCAACTGCAATAGCATAATAAATAAAGCAAAACATGATTGAATCCAAAAGGAAAAGCCATTTCTCTCTCTTGTTTAGGAGGAGAGATGTGGACCCATTTAAGAAGTCCAGTTTTCTACTATTTCTACTGTTGATGTTGTTTTAGAGCAGACTGTGGTGTGAGATACACAGACGACAGATGAGGAAGACTGTATAAACAAGAACACCATTTAGTTCATACCTCGGCATCGGGTCAGAAATTCCAAGTGCCTGTTCCTATCCCAGCTGTCTAAAGGCAAAGCTTTGAGGGCAGGACAGGCAGAGTAGGAGCTTCTAGAAGTGCTGCAGGCTTCCTGTTGTGTAACCTAGGCCAAGATGAAACATGGCCTCCAGGAAACTTGCGCTCATTCCTCCTTGGCCACAACTGGGCTGCAACTGGCAGCAAAGTCAAGGTTGTGTTAGAAAGAAGGACAGGAGAAGTGGATATGCAGGGTAGGGGACCAGCCATATCCATTATATGCTGTGAGTCAGGACGAGGGGGAATAGAACATGGGGAGAAAAAAGGGGACTTCATATTATTCTTTTTTTTAATGTTAAAATCCAAGGAAAAAAGACAAAAGCTTAATAGTCATTAATTTGGGGTAGTAGGTACACAAGTGTTGGTTATATGTTTGCAACGTGTCAAAATAGAAACAAAACAAAACAGAACGTAGCAGAGAGAAGAGTGTTCCAGGCACAGGAGACAGCAATTTCCAAGGCCTTAGGACAGGAGACTCCAAAAAAATAAAATAAAATAAATTGAATATTTAGATGGAAAGGCAAATAAAAGTACACTAATCCACATTAAATACAACTAATAGTTTTGTGAACAGAAACCATTAAATTGAAGTTAAATCAGCAATTTATCCAGCTAATCAGAAAACAAATATTTAGCACCATTGCATAGCAGGCACTTTACTGGGCAGTAGGAGGTATGTGTATAGTAGTGAAACAAAACAGATGTGGTCCTTGCCTTCAAGAAACTTAATATTCTGGTGATATCTCTATTATCTATTATTACGTACTGTTTTATTTTTTTTACACGCAAAATGACTTTAAGCACTTTCTTGTAGGTTCATCCATGTCCTCAATTTTCACACATTCTTTTTCCCATGTGATCTTACAATCCTCAACAACCAATTCCTCTGCTGCAAGTAGTAGGTCAGACCCTCACATCTGGATAAGAATATTGGGTTGCTTCTTATCTTTACTTGCTGTTGTTCATTTTATCTATGTTTAGTGTGTTGATTAGTGTGTGTGTTTTGGCCATCAGTAATTGGTCTCTGATACTCCGGTTGGAGAAATAAGTGCTTTTGGACAGGAAAACACTTGGGAGGCAGAGAGAATGAGGCATCCCGAATGGCGTTCGGAGTGGCAGAGAGCAGCCGCCTGGGGACACTGAGTTAAGGACATGGAGAAATCGATGCCAGAACTGCTTGAGTAGCAGAGGAAGATTGTTCTTGCCACCTCGTCTTTCTCGTTCCTTGTTTTCCTCTTTATTAAATAGGAAATAGTGTTTCCCTACAGAAAGCAAGACTCCTGGAGATACAAGCGTCCTTTCCTTTGATGCTCTGCTATCCTGCGTTAGCGAGAGCCTGAGGAGGTGAGTTAAGAGGGGGTGGGTGTCAAATAGCTTCTTGTAGTGTGAGGGGAAAAACCTCCTGACAGAAGAGGGATCCAGCTTCTTCTGCTTTCTGGACTCAGATCATTTGCCTCATTCTTTTAGCTAGGGTTCATAGGACACTGACAAACAGAGATGTGTGCGAAGCGTCTGGAAGCCATCGCAGCTTGTTGATGTCCGTCTTGAGACCTAACACTAACACGAACACTGAGTATAAGTCTTCAGAGACATTATAAAATTATTTTTATATGAGCTGGTAAAAAGATTTTACTTTAAATTTTATGTACTACAACGTATTACCCTCTCTTTCTCATTATCTTTCTACTCTATCCGACTCGAGGCAATTTGCCTTTAAAAGGTGAAAGACTTGCACTAGGTCATTCCATGACCCTAGTCCCTCATGGAGAATTTGCCAACATGGCGTTATATGCTGCAGAATTAAGCTAAGGTCCTATTTGTCTGAAATTTTATCTATCTTCCTTATGACATGTTTTAAGGCTACTGCCCCAAACCAGCTGCCCCACTCAGCTCACTACCAATCCTTATTACTGCTGAAGTTCAATTATGATCCTCAGGCTGGCCACTCGGGGTTCTGAGTTCTAATTCAGTGTGTAAGGCTGACCCCTAATGCTTCCAGGATTGCAGCCTCGTGATACCTCAAGACTTCCATCATAGAAGATTTTCCTGGTGCTACCTTACCATATCAAAGCAATGAAGACAGAAATAGAGTGGGTTTTTTCTGTGTTTGCCTTTTTGGTTAATGATGATGATAGGTTATCTTATAGATGCCAGAAAGTAAAGAACTTTTCCAAGAACTCTGGCAGTGAACAGCAAGAAAGAGGTAAGATGTGGTTGGAAGCGATAGCAGGAAGGTGGGGCTTGTGTTTGTCTAAATACGGATGTTTGGGCAGCTGAGTGGACAGAGGAGAAGCAGCCAGAGCTAAACGAGAGGGCAAGAAGAGGATTCATAATTAGTGTTTTTTCTAGTCTGCCCCAACGATGACAAAGTTTAGCATACCCAGCAGTTTTGCTCATGACCCTGTTTCACAGGGGCCTTTCCTTTACATCCCTCTTCCCCCAAAAACGCCACAGGGATTTTTCAGCCTTTCTTTTCTCTTTTTCTTTTTGGGATTTTTCGGCTTTTCATGGACATCACAGAAGTGGAAACTATCTGGAGACTTGCAACAGGTACTACAGGTACCCACAGGCTGTTGGGTTATGCCTGTCCTGTCTTCTTGCTGCTGTTGGGGCTCAGAATACAATACCCCAAAATATGGCATCCTGACGTGCGGAGAGCTTTAAAGGGAAGGGCAATGGAAAGACCTCAGAGAAAGGTCGCCTGGCCTTCTCCCATCTTCCTGTCCCCTCTCCCCACCCCACAACACCCACCAGTCAAAGAAACCAGAATTACTCTTCCCCAAGGCAGGTCATAGAAACTAGAGCAAAACAAGCCATAAAACCCAGAAAGATCACTCTCACCTTCTCCCTTGAACACCCTCATTCCAGAGGAGGCCTGCCCC
This sequence comes from Cynocephalus volans, assembly GCF_027409185.1. NCBI lineage: Eukaryota > Metazoa > Chordata > Mammalia > Dermoptera > Cynocephalidae > Cynocephalus > Cynocephalus volans. Next base: position 134,726,583 of record NC_084464.1, read on the forward strand.
ATACCGGGAAGGAAGGAAGCTACACAGAGAGGCCACAAAGAATCTGAACGGACAGGCCTTGCTGGTTTCCCCCTCAGTCTATTCCCATTAGATCATCCCCGCTTTTTGTCCAATCACAGCTCTGCACGGCTGTGCATTCTTCATCAAACCAAAGCATGAAAACAGGCAGTCTTCCCTCGGTCTTTGGTCTTCACTTCTGAAGGTTCCCTTGTCACGTAAAACTTTGACTAAATAAACGTATTATGCTTCTCTCGTGTTCACCTGCCTCTTCTCATAGGAGTGTCAGCGTGACCCTCAGGACGGGCGAGAGCGCCCTTTCTGCCCCTGCCTGCCCTGCTTTGCTAGAAGACCGGCAGCTGCAACAGGAAGAGCTCGGTTTGCCTTTTGATACAATGACGATTCTTCACTAACGTAATAAAGGAAAACTGTTCCGATCAAAGACGTGATCGCAGTCAAGACGCTTTATGCAAAAGAGCGCGGAGACCCTCAGCGCAAGGTCACAAAGGGCGGCCAGGGGCCACCGCGCTGGCTGCCGCGACAACAGCGCCTTGTCCACCGCTCACGGCCGTTCAGACGAACCCGCAACTGTGGCTGGCTCCCAACTCGAAACGCTCAATTTTTCACAATATTTGCGTTGCTGCCCGCTTTCTTCCTCATGCACCTACTGTAATGCACGTGCATCGTGGGCACACGGTAAGCACTGGCCGCTACCCGCGTCCCCAGCAGGCCGGAAAGCGTGCACGCACAGGTGGTTTTTGGCAGGCAGCCAGGTAATTATACAGCCTGACCAACTGTGAATGCTTCACAAATTTAAAAGACCCCCTACTTCGTGTTTTGTTCAAGAAAAACTTGCAGTGCCTCCAAAATAGCCTTGCTGCTGCGGTCTGCCCTTTCCTTGCTCTTTCTCCCTGGATGCCTTTAAGCCCAACTCATCCTTCAATAGTCCTCCCAAGCGTCACCTCCCCTATGAAGACCACCCCCCAGTCCTCACCCCGCCCCTGGGCTGCCCCGCCCCCAGCCCCTTTGTGCTCCCACAGTGCATAGAAGGGGTGTTTTCAGAGCACCTGTCCTGTTGTAAGGTGCCCACTTATTGATTGACGGGTTAGTCTTCACTATTAGTTTGAAAGTTGCTTGAAAGCAAGACCCCTGCTGTACTCATATATGGATTCTCACCTCTAGTCTTTTGGCACAAGATTGTCAATTTGTTGAGTGAATGAATCCGCGAATGAATGGAAACAATGCTCCAGAATACCGAGACTTGGTCCTCTCTCTCCCCACTACAGCTGTATCAGCCGACTAAGGTTAATACACAGCATTATGTAACAGCACATGGAGCTTTATATTTACATACATGCTTAGCATTTGAATAGCATGCTATGAGCATTTCTATAAAGCTTTCGTTACTATTATTAGCTAGTTCATATAGCATCTTCGCAGGAACCATAAAGCGTTTCATTGTCACACATATATTTACAGATAATTTTTATTTATTATTTTTTTTACAGTGTATTTTATTAAACGTCAGCCCCGTGCATGGGATTATTCTCCAGTCATTCAGATTCAGTGTTTAACAGTGCCTTTTAGTGGACCAGGTTTTCAGGTTCCACAGCACTATCCAGGAACCAATTCTCCAGCCCATCTGCACCACTTGCTGTTTCCAGAAATTTCCATGCTCTTTCCGGACTTGTGCCTCTCTTCATGCTATTCCCCTTACCCCAGTGTCTTTCACTTTCCTTCACAGCCTAAGGAAACCAGATTCACTTTTGAAGATGCAGCTCACGTATCCTGTCCTCTACACAACCTTTCCAGACTTCCCTTCCTGGGTTAGCATTAATCTCTCCTCTCTGTCTTGCCTTTGTGTCCATAATCTTCCAGCACTCTGGATTATGTTTAGCTATGTCTGTCTCCTGCCTTAGATTGGGTGCACCTTCAGAGCAGGAGTGTGTGTGCCTGTGCTCGGTAGAAGCTAGAGGATGCTCCAGGAAACAGGTGCACTGGCTTAGCTGAAAGGCTCACCTCATACCAACTCCCAGAAGTCAGGTCCCTTGGAAAGCTGTGGTGCAGTGCTGCCAACCTACCAAAGGTCCTAGATGCTGCCTCTTGGCCTTGGACCATGTGTAGTGACGCCTGAGGTGGTAAATATTTGGCACTAGTCTTTATCTAGCCATATCTCCCACCCCTCCCCAGCACCCCAATCTTCTCCTTAGCACACAAAGAAACTCAGACCAACAGAAACTTTGGCCTGTTTCAACACCTACTATTGTTTAATCTTTCTAGGAAAAAAACATAAGACCTTTGCTTTCTTTCTGTTCTGTTTTTCCAGTCTCAGCTTTGACTTGACAGCACTTTCATAGACACACTTCCCCAAAACTAATGTTCTCCCGATTCTGTTGGCTGGGGAGGTATTAAGAAGAGGCACTATTAAAATTTGCATGTTAGTATTTCCCTGCATTATGCTTTGCTGTTGTTCATGATCTTTTTCTGCCTGACTGCATATATGACTTTTATTTTCTTTTCTTTCTTTTCTTCCTCTTTTTTTTTCCCTTTCTTCCTTCCTTCAGTTCAAAATTTTTACCAGGATAAGTCTAGGTGCTTGGTTCTTCTAAATTTGTCTGCCACTTGTTGAGTTCTTCTGCTCAGAAAAAAATTCTAGTATTTTTTGCCCTATTTGTTTTGGCATAATTGTTTATATGTTCATTATATACATATTCATTTCCTCTTTTATCTCTATCTTCTTGTCTTTTTTTTATCTGCATCCTAGAAGAGCTTCTCATATTCAGCCTCCACATCACAGCTTTCAGATCATATTTCCGATCATGCAGTTTTATTCTCCCCCACTCTCTGCATGACCTTTATACGCTCACTCCATCCTCACCTCAGTTTACTCTTATCATCAGATGCTGTCCTACATGTGTTTTCACAGTGTATTTTTTAAAAGATTACACTGAGAACAGAAATCAGAGGCTTTCCAAAATTTGTTTCCTGTGAAAAGAAATCTTAAAATGCATCCTTTTCCACTGTATTTGACATGTATTTGCCAATAACCGGATTAGCTGCATTCTCTTTACCCAGCCCCTAAATCAGTTATGATATTTTTGACTGCAAGAACCCCAAACCCTGAAAAACAGGAGCTTAAAACATAGTGGCATTTACTGTTTACTTATCAAGAAGATCAAGTTGGGTTTGGTGTCTCCAAGAGTTCACACTCTGTCCATCCTTCTGTTCCCATCTCCCAGAGGGTTGTCCTCCTCTGTCCCCCCCACCCACCCCCACTTGTCATCGTACATGCAAAGTGGCTGCCACTTCTCCAGGAATAAGATCCTGTCAAAACCTGTTCCAGATGATGGAAGAAAGTTTAGGAAGGGCTTATCCTACTGTGCCTCTCTCTTTTTATCAGGGACAGGACTTTCCAGAAGCACCCTCCAAGACTTGCCTTACTATCTCATTGACCAGAGTCAGTGGGCCACTGGTCAAACTCTGCTGCAAGAGAGTGCAAGGGAAGTGAGTATCTGAATCTTTTAGTTGCCCAGGTAGGAAAAGCAAAAAATTAAAAGGGATTAGGAATGGCTGCTGGATATTCAGTGTCTGGCACACCTGACTCTAACCACCTGGTTGCAGTTAGAAACTCCTCTTATGTCTTAAACTGGAGGCAAAATTGATGTGTACAGCAGCTAGCCAGATGGCTGATTTCTGGAAGTTATTTTTCTGGTGTGGCTCCATTGGAGTGAGAAAGAAACTTCTTTTTTTTTGCACTTGTACTTTTTGGCCCCCTGTTAAGAATAAGGGATATCATTCCTGGATTATTTAAAGCTGCTTATCAAACACTGTATATACAAAACTGCAACTTCTAGAATGCACCACTCCAGTGGCTCTTCTAGGCTGTGTCCCTTCTTAACACTGATTTCCTGTTTCAAAATGCAATGAACCACTGGCTTTCCTTTTCAGCACAGAGTTGTTAAAATCCTGAAAACTGGAGCCCCTGAAGAGATACAGACAGAGAAGTAAAAATGATGAGATGGGTGGGAAGAATCGGGCTGTAAGACAAAAGCTTCTGACCCTTGAAGAAAGCAACTCTGAGGGTCTGTGGAGCTGGTTTCCTTTCCTTGGTTGGTGAAAGTTCCATCTCTGTTAAATGGAGATGCACAGTGGCAGTCTGTGGAAATCTAGCATTTTACTGCTTGATCTTATACAAGAGGTTCACATCTGCATTTTATTTACTGGTAACTCCTAACTCATTGACAAATGTTTTTGATTTTCAACACTATTGCAATTTTGCATCTCCATGTTTTCATGGAGATTTTCAATAGATGCTTTAGGAGGGGTGAATCTGGGGAATAAACCAGCAGCCATCTTCAGTAGAGACCTCTGATGTCTCTACGATGGAGATTCTCAATGTGTGAGCCATGGTGAACTATGGACATTTGAAAACTGACATCTTAACAAGGATCCTCATCCCATCGATGATTATACAATGTTGGAAAAAATAATAACATACTTCAAAAATACTTAAAAATAATAAAATATTTCAAAAAGTTCATGGAAAGATTCATATTATCTTTCCATTTTATTTTTCCATGAACTTTATGAAGTACCCTTGTACACATTTGTACTTCAAGATTTCAAATATATAGAGATGTGATGAAAATTTTTTAAAAAATTTATTTAATGTGCTAATGAATGCATAGTAGCTCTCTGTTATTTTAAATTTTCTTTCTTTTTCTTTTTTCTTTTTTTTTTTGTCTTTTTCGTGACCGGCACTCAGCCAGTGAGCGCACCGGCCATTCCTATATAGGATCCGAACCCGCGGCGGGAACGTCACTGCGCTCCCAGCTCTGCACTCTCCCGAGTGAGCCACAGGCTCGGCCCTGTTATTTTGAATTTTCTAATCAATAAATAGAAAACCGCAAAGACTAATATGTGAGGATTTGAAGTTGTTTTTCTATTTTAAAAGGAGTATATCTGTATACTCAAAATTGATTGAAAATCACCCCCAGTTCTTTTTAAGTTCTTTAATTAGGAAAATGAAATGGGCAGGACATAAATAACATTGTAAAGCCTGTGGCTGGAGGTCCTTTTAGGAAGAGCACTGTATTTACTGAAATTAATACCTACATGGACACCTGGGTATTAAAGGACAAGCTCATGCGGCATGTCGATAATGGACAGACTACGAGAGAGGGAGAGAAAGGGAGAAAGGCTGGGGTGCTTTATATAACAGAAAGAGAGAATTTTGACAAGGGAGAGACAGAGAGAGGTTATCAATAAAGAAAGGCTAAGAGGGCCCAGAAATAGAAGAAATGGAAGAAAAGGTGAGGACAAGTTTTCAAGGTGTGGGGGATGAGGGGGGGAGAGAAGCTGAGGGAGCATTACATCAAAAGGCATGTGGTTTTTAGAAAGGTTAGTCTACTAGAAGCTCCTTATGGTGGATTTGACACAAGAATTTTAAGAATGGGCCTACCTAATATTCAAGTGCACTATAGCTCTCTTCACACCATCTGTAAAAATCTACAAGGAGCTTATGGGAATGGGATTTGAGAATGTGAAGGGAAAGGGACTATAATCTACGAATGGGTTGGAGCAGGGTTAAGAGAAAAGACCAGTTGTTGGAAGTGAAGGGCAAGAGTCCAGGGATAACAGGAAGTTGTGCAGGACGTCATCGGGAGAACCACAAGACTCCTGAGGTACACAGTGTGTGTTTGAGCATGGGGGGTGGGGGGGGGGTGCAGGGAGCAAGGAGGCATGCGGCTTTAGCCATGTGGGAGCTGGAGCTACTTTTATTTTAATATTAAAAGAATAGTGACCCCACAAAGCTGGAGAATTTGGAGACATGCAAGTGGAGTTTTCTAAGACTTCCTAATCTTGTCACCAGCACCACCACTTTCAGAAACTTTCTTGATTTCTCTACACTCATATGGTCTCCTTCCCAAGAATTCCTGCCTTCATGGTACTCAGCACACAAAGGTTGCATGACATGGTGCCTGCTTACAGCTTCAGATTCCTTTGTCATTCTCTTTCCCTGCTTTGGATTCTGTGATCCCCTCATACCCTGAATGTGCTACTCTCTCTTCTCCAAACTTGTACACAAGTTCTTTCTTCTGCTTAGAATGCTCTGTAAACCCATTGCCTCAGTTATACCATCTTGACTTAGCTTAGCCACACTGTCTTCCAGGCGTCTTCAGGAACTGGCTGGACTTTCCCCTGTGCACGACCACAGGCTTCCGTCTCTCGTCACCTCCTCCATTATAGGACTCCTGAATCTTGCCTCTCTCCTCAGTTGGCAGTATGCATCTGCACTGCATGGATGCCTCTTGTTTACCATTGAACTCCAAGGCATGGCATCATATATGATTCCTAGCAGACACTCAATATTTGCTGAATGATTATCTTGTAGCATTTAGATTCTTATCTTTCTGATGAGTTAGTAAAATCTATAGACAGAGATAATGTCTTAAATTTCTTTTTTACCCTGTAGCATCCAGCACTGTGCCTCTCATATAGCAGGTGCCCAATAAGTATGAGGGTACTTCAAAAAATTCGTGGAAAGATTTCTATTATCTTTTCATTCTATTTTTGAGGAACTTTTCGAAGTACCCTCGTATTTGTTAAATTAAAATCCTCTTTAGTTCAGTTCCACAAGAGTTTCTGCATTCATTTACTCATTGAACAATTAAGCATGTGCTATGTACCAGCACTTTTGGGGCACAGATGACAGACTAAAATTCATCTGGGTGGTGAGATCAATCAGCCTTGATGGTTATCGTGAGCACTATGTTAAGACGGTTCCAAGGCTGCATCTGGATCTGATGGTGCAAGGTGGCGGTATTTGTGCCACGTGTATGTGATCCTTGATGTATAGGCTGGAAATACAAAGAAAAAAGCATAACACCTTCCTCTTAGCAACTGCACAGAACTTTCCAAGTACTGTCAGTCAGCTCAGAGCTCTGATAAGTACAAGAATATATATTTTATTCAGGAACTTGTAATCTTACAAAAAAAGACATGTTACATGAGAAATTAGGGGACTAGCTAAAATAGAATGCAATCAAGTTCTGAAATGAGTGTAACTGGTACCCAAATTCACAGATCAGACTGCTCAGAAAGTAGAAGCAACAGCGCTGGCTGGGATTATTGGACAAGAGGGCAAAGCCCTGCACTGGATTTAGGATGCCGCGGTTGTGATTCCTTTGCTGCCACCTGTTCTTTGTGCTACCTGGAGCAAGTCACTTTGCTTCTCTCCAGGAGGAAACTGGGCTTAATGCTGCAGGTTCATTCTGGAATCTGAGTACCTGATTAGTTATCAGCTAGACTTTGACAAGTCCCTTAACCTTTCTGTTCCTCTGTGTCCTCATTCATAAGATAAAGATAATAATATCATCTACTTCATAGAGTTGTGAGAATAAGAGAGGTAGAGGAGTGCCTGGTACATGGTAGTAAGCTCTTGGTAAATATTAGCTGTTGTTTTCTTACCCTCAGTTTCCTTATCTGTGAACTGGGGGAAATATTACTTCATTGGGTTATTTCAGAGACAGGAAGAGATAACAGTAATAGAAGCTCTTGGCCTACAATAATCATTCAACAAAGGCTCATTTAATCAATCTATGAGGTGAAATCTTTGTAATATGAAGGTAAAACTTTGAAACATTCTCTCTCAGTGATAGCAAAGAAAATGAAATGATACTTTGTTTCCAACATAACAATTGTGCCTTTTCATAAATTCTTGAATTCCTGTGTTTTCAAAATTGGCAGTACCTACACAACTGGGCTTGCATCAAGAAAAATTCTTCCTGTGATTTTTGCCTTGAGGTTTCCACAGTCACAATTTAGTTTCCCAATGAAAATGAAACATTTTATTAGCTTTGGATGATTGCTCACTCTACAAATTGATCCTAATTGTCACTTTTTTCCTCCTATTCTTAAAAAGACTTGCACATCTGAAGCTGAGATGTCATTTCAGGCAGGTTTCTAAACTAGTGTTGCACACAACGCCCAACTCCAGCTTCCGTAAAGTGGAGACTGGTGTGTGCAGAAGCAAAACATTTTGTACGTACGATATAATATGGATCCCACTAAACGTCCCAGAGACAGTGATGCCAAGAGAACTGAGTCATGAGTTGTCTAAGAGTTGTCTGAGTAACAAGTACTTCCAAAGGAATCAACAGTTTAAAGTTAAATTACACTTGATTTGCTTAAGGAAAAAAGTATTCTTATAAGCCAAACAAAGGACTGGAGCTTTCTCCCTGATATTTTGGCAGAACAGTATAAAATGAGTCATTGTTCAAAATCATAAAAGATCTTAAACTTAGAACAATGTGATAAATTTTAGTCTTATTATTACTTACACCTAAATTGTATAGAATAATTAGTATATTACGAGGCATAGCCATTTAGCAAAAGCATAAATGAGTGTGCTATGACATATGATGGAAATGACCAAAGACAAATCAGAAGAAAACCCACAGAGATTTGTAATTTATTATGAAGACAATATATTTGCCTCAGTTTCAGCCAGGAAGAATTTTGGGGGATTTCAGGTTCTTTGACTTTAAATGAGATTGGTACTTTTTGAGGGAAGATGGGGTGAGAGATCAATCCTTATCTGGTATTTGGGAAGCCAATTCCAACTTTTCTTTTTCTCACCACCATAACTCAGTGTCTTTTAAGTGGATTTCATTGTGTTATTTTATTCAATAACTCACCCTTCTGGAGAAACAGTTCATAAGAAAAAAAAATTGAACGAGAGAGCTCCAACTCTGATCAGCTCAAAAATCTTATAAAACCAGTTTTTGCTCATATTTTCTGAATAAATAATTGCTTCAACTCCTAGAAGCCAGAGCTAATTGCACACTAATAGAGGGCCATTTGGAGCTCTCAGAACTTTTCAACCCTGAGGCTAAATAGTTCTTCTATTGAGAAAATGCTACCTATGAAACCATGTTTCAAAAACTAAATATTCTTGAATGAAAAATAAAATCCCATACATCTACAGCAATTAAAAATTACATTTTAAAATTGGCTGATTCACCTTTTATATACACGTGTAAATTTGAGTTTCCTTAGGTTGCTCCAGGATGAATCCACTGTATTGTGAGTTCTGTTGCTACTAGTGAGTGTAAGATCTAGACCACTAAAAAGCACCCCCTGGAAAATTCATAAGGAATATACTTCATGGGCTCACACTGGGGTCCTATCAGCTACTCCAAGCTGTGTTCCTGGGATCTCTGTGGTCTCTGCAAGCGTAGTAATTTGGCAGAGAGCAGGGTGATGTTGAAAATATTTAACTGGGGCAAAGGCAGCAACCTATCAGAATGGACACAGGCTGCAAAAACCAGTTCAGGCGTGCTGCTATGTGGCAGCTAGGCTCAGCCAGCCTGGGTTGGCCCCACCATTTGGCTTCCTGCTCCTGAGCTCACTGCTCACTTCATCCACATTTTCCCAGCCTTGCCACAGCAGGCTCCCACCAATGTGTGTCTGTGCTACCCCAGTGGCCAGGAGGTGGTCTGTGGCACATGGCAACCTCTCTGCCCTCTCTGGGTGACAAGTCCCTAAAGAGGAGCAAGAGCACTGCTGTGTGTGCCAAACATCACCTGGAGTTTGCAGTGAAACAGCTCCCACCATGTTTGTCTAGAACCTTCTCTCTCCCTAGTTGATCCCAGAGGAGCCATTGCCCAAGCCTCACTTCATGAAAAGCCTTAAATTTAGGCTTTTGATTTGATTTCCAAGTTAAGTTAAATGTACTGTCTCAGAGATATGCTGACTGGATTGAAAAGGCAGATGTTTATCTTTAAATCTTGTCTCATTACTAGACAAAAGAGCCTATAGTCCTTCATAAATTAACATATCTATAAATCCTGTCCTTTCCTTGGGAATATCATAATTCACACAATTTTTTGTTATCAGTCATTAATTTGTTAAATACATATGTTTTTGAAGCACAATAATTTTTGTCATGGGTTTTAATACTTGACTTTTTAGTATATAAAATGCCTGGGAAAATAGGAATGGCCTAGTGTCTCACAGACTCTGAGAGGCTCTGGCCCCAGGCCTGGGTGGGCCCAAGGTAACTGGCCTGTTGTTAGAATTCCAACTCTTACATCAAAAGCTCTGTCATCAGGTCAAGCTGGTTGGCCTGACTTTCTCTTCCCCGGGGATGAGTTTGTTCCCACAAGTTCTTCAGTCTCTTACAAGTACACTTCCCCTCAGGCTGCCCAAGGAAGCCTGAGAAAGCAGGGCCTGACTGAATTCAAAGAGGCCCACTTTAGGCAAAACCTGAGAGAACAACGCTCAGTAGGAGCCTATTGATGGTTCCACCTTACATACAGGCCACCTGCTCAGGTTCCATTTGTAAGAAGGAGTTCATGGCTTTAAAAACGTTTGAGGACAATTGTCTTAGGGTGTTCATCTGATTAGTGGAAAAGCGTATTTTCTAAATCCCAGACTGTGGCACCCTCAGAGGGGAAGAAGGGCAGCCCTCTCAGCTGGGTCTGTGAGTCCAGTTCTCAACCTTCTGGGTTCCAGTACATTCCACAGCTGGGTCTGCAGTGCTGAGAACCTGCACTCAGGTGGTAAATATTGTCCTGGTTTCTGACATTTTGGGAAGACAGGAGAGAAAAAAGTAGTGCTGGTGGTAAAGGGAGAATGAAGAAAACTCTCTCCCTAGCCAGTTGTTTGGATCATGGAATAGGGAAAGCCTGGAATCTGAAGATGAAGGAGCGAACATCAGGCCTCCTGGGCCAGAGGCCACCAGAGTCAGTTCTGTACCAGCCTCTGTGTGAACTTGGGTCAACCACACATTTTCCAGCCTCACGTTACCCTCATGAGAGATGCTCCAGTGTTTTAGTTTCTCACTTTACCTGTTGTGAGATCTGTTGTCAGCTCTAGGTCCCAGGATTTCAAATTAAGCTCAACCCTGCCCTACAAGGTCAAGTAGAACACATCCACGAAGACTGAAAAATTTACTAAAAATGTACCCACTTTGAGTCATAGCTTCTTGAAAGTGAACTAAGTTCATTATCTTCTAGTCATTAGATCAAAGCATTCTTTTCAGTTAAAAAGGGGTTGGCCGAGGAAGACCTACTGAAATTTGTCATTGTGCCCAATAATATTAAGGAGGATTCAATCATAGAGCTAGGGTTTTTGTTGTGTTTTGTTCCATTTTTCAGTACCTCATGATTTAATTTCCTTGTGATGCGTTGTATAACTCATTCCTCCTTGTGCTTTGATTTTTCCATCTACAAATATGGAAAAACTTGCTACCTTCAAACGCAGAAATATTGTGATAATTATTGAGCTTTTATTAAATACTCCAAACTTCCTGAAAGAAATTATAGAAGTTTAAAATATAAAAAAACCGAAAGGAATATTGACAAATATTATTTCACTAAACCTCAACATTTTTGTAAAACAGACTAAGGTACAATACCAATATTAATGAATGAAGATGTTAAGTAACTCATCAAGATACATGGCAAGTCTGCACTATACACTCATTTATTCATATATGTGTATAATTGCTTTTGGATGCCAAGAGATATTTAAGGCAAATTAAGAAACTTACAATAGTATAGTAAAAGGTTTCTATTCATCTAAATGTAAGCTATATATAGCACAAATCAAAGTTGTATTCATCTGAGATTTTAGGGAAACATTTAGGCTTCCTCTTCTACATAATAAGGTTCATTTAAAATTAAATTTGAAAAATAATTTATGGTACTTATTCTTTTATCATTTCTTTACAACAACATAAACAGTTGCACTTTAAGTAAAGTTTTGTGTATGTATTCAACTTTTACAAACTTAAATACATGTTACCTTCCTTTGGGATAACTGTGAACTTGTAGAACGATATAAGCTATTAAGAGTAGTACACTGTGCTTTCAAAGCTATGTCAAAATTAAATAGTCAGTTTTTAATGGTTACTGCAAAGGCCCCTCCTGAAGTTTCTTTTCATCTTCTTTGAGTCATTTTGCCATTATCACTGATACTATTTAGTTAACCCTTTAATTGACATCACCAGCTCAGCTTGCTCTGCAGTCTATGCTGCAGCTCAGTTTCCCAAGAATTCAGAGAAAAGAACTTTGCAACTATTTTCCTTTGCCTCTCAGTACAAGTTTCCCTTACCTGCTCTTAGAGAATTTGGGAGCCAGGGAGCAAGCAAGCGCGTAGGGAAAGGAGCAGCTCTACATAAGATAGGGCTGGGCCCTAGTGAACCGAAGATCTCAGATATCCACTCTGGACTAGAAGTGGAAAAGCAGGAGAGGGCTGAGCAGGGGACAGGAAAGGGAAGAATGAAGGCTTCTCCAGCCCCAAGAAGGTGCCACTTTAGGCCTCCATGTGAGGGCTTGTGGATTCAGTTCCAAGATCAGACAAACTCATAGTGCAAAAATGTCAGTATATAGATCCATTCCAAGGGAAAAGCAAATGCCTTCATTTAGTGTGTTGGATTTCTCATGAAATTCCAATATATAGCTTGAGAATGTAATATGTGTTTAGGTGGAGCAGAACTGAAGAAACTAATACGAAGGAGAGAATTGTTGGTGTTTGATTTCATTTCGTATAATAGTTACTTTCTATTCCTTTGAGAACCAACTAAATGAACAGAAAAAGTCACCAAAAATTTGGTGCGATGCGTTTGTAAGAAGTGTAAATGTAGAAGTGAAGACAAGCCTTTGGGTTAGCAAATGAATTAAAACTTGTCCAAATTTCACCTCTGGAAGGAAAAAGTGTTAAGCAAACCTCAGTTAGAAAGACCAATTTTAAAGAAAGCAGAGCAGGTGAAGCAGGCGTTACAGGCTCTGCATAGCGCTCAAGTTCATTACAGACATGCTGGGCATTTTAAAAGAAAGTTGTGTTCATTGATTACATAACTAATACTTTTATGAGCCCTACTTAAAATACTGATTTTTAAAACGGTGGTTATAATGTCCACTTGTTACATAGTGTCCATTTGAGACAGTAAATGGAAAAGTATGTGTGGTTGTTTACAAATGAGACTATCTCGCCGGTCATTTCCAAAATGAGAAAGATTTATACATTGTATTATGTAAACACAGTCCACGGGGGCCATCATACCAGCCGCGGGTGTGGAACTCACCCAAGGTGCCAACAAGACTTCAGTTTGCACGTTACAGCTCCGAGTCACTCCGCGTCCCCCCGCGTCCCCCCAGACCCTGTCCCTTCTGCATGCATCCTGCGCTCTCCCATGCGCACGCGCGTGCACACACACACACACGCGCGCGCGCGCGCACACACACGCACGCCCGAGGGAGACACCAGCACAGCTTGCTCCTCTCACCCGAGCCCCGCAGTCCCACTTTACCTCTCGCCCAGGGAGGATCCCGGCCGCCGCCGGTTCTGTAGCTGCCATCAGGCTCCGCCGCTCCCCGCTTCTGGTTCAGCAGACTGGGGCCCTCTGTGTTTTCAACAGGTACCATGGTCACGTAGAAGTTACAGCCTCTCCCTCGCCACCAAAGCACCCCGACCTCTCCCGCTGACAGGAGTGGTCACTTTCCCCATGGTCGCATACTAAAGAAGAGTGGGAGGAAAACTTCGGGTAAAGCCAGTGTAATATGTAACCAACTTTGTTCCTATTTCCGAAGGCTTTGCCCTTTTCGGTGACACAGGCTGTTGCTATTCCAAGCAGCCTATCAGAGGCAGGGGGAGGGCCGTGTCTCGGAGGACTGTTTTTGCCTTTAGATGCAGAGTGGGAAGCAAAGGGTTAAAAGGCTTGGAAACGGGAGCTCAGACACAGCGTTTGGCCATGAGCTAGGGGTAGCTCTTGTATTCCTCCACCTTTGAAAAGAGGGAAAGAAAAGAAACATGCAGATTTAAATGCAAGCTGAGAGTGGGGACAGAATACTCACAGATGGTATCAGTTGATCTTGCAGAAAGAGGAACAATTTATGCAAAGACATACCAGAAAGAAAAGTGTGTCAATTTTCCAACAAGACTGTTATTCTAAGAGTCATGACACTCAACCAGCTTAAACAAAGCATGTAACATCTTTGTTTCAGCCTGTTTTTTGATCTCAGTGAATGGCTTATCTACCTATCTCCAAGGCTGTCAGACAACTAAGGCCTAAAAGCAAGAATATACAAACTCAGAATGCTTAGATTCTCATGACTTTTTATATCCTGAGATTATAGCAAAGTAATCCATTTTTAATGGATAATTGCCATTAGACAGAGAACTGATCCTGAATTTTCTGTCAGATTGCATATTTGCCTGGGAAGGAGGATACTCACAATTGAGAGAGGCCAGACAAAATGACCCATTGTGTGGGTGTGATGGTCATATAATCTGAAACAAAAGCAGGGCGTGAGAGAGAGAATTTTTTTGTTTTGTGAATATATTTATGTAAAAAGTTTTACAGAGTTATGATATGTTAATTTAATTTATACATTTAGCAAATCATATTTATCGAAAAACCTTACGGAAGAAATTGGGATCATCTTAGAAAAGAATTTGGAGTAAACACTAACATTTATGGAACATTTACTATGTAACAGAAATTGTGGTAAGGGCATTAACTCAAATGATTCTTTTGAAAAAACTTGTGAGTCAGGTACCAATATTATAGAATAGTCAGGTACCATAAAGGCTGAGTAATTTGCCTAAAATCTCCCTGCTAGTGAGTGGTGGAGCTGAGATTATGAAGCCAGGAGGTCTATGCCATAACTCTCCTGTATCTTAGCTTCCCAGCCTTGTCCTTCTTTGATTTTCTTGGCTTCCTACACTTTTTAGCTCTTCTTGACCTTAAGAAGATGCCGTGAAATATGGCTTTTAGTCCCAGCCATTCCTCTGGAAAGGGGAATGGAATTTGTGCTTGTACAGACAGAATTTACTTACTTTCAGAATTTTGACTAGATCATAACAAAGCTCTAAATTAACTTATCATTTGTACGTTTCCTTTACTCATCACTAGATATTTCTGTATATTTCTTATCCTTCAGGGAATCAGGTAGCAAATGGAAATATATAATAATTCAACTAGTATTTATTATGCACCTGTTGTATGTCTGCTGATAGTGCTGAAAAATGGAAGGCCTCTAAGCATAGCCCGGTCCCCTTCTGATTAAGAGGGTGAGAAGTTCAGAATCCCACAGATCAGCTTTTTCCAACGAAAGAATGTGTAATGCAACGATGGTTTAAGCAACTGCTTTTATTTGTTCCCAGGGTGTGTTGTGATTGTAGGACTAGCAGTTTTTATCTGTGAGACACACATATTTTTAATCAGTTCTCCAAAATCTCTTGGCTTCTATCTTTTTTTTTTGCTCAGAACCAATGACCTTAGTGTGTGGGAGGAGGGAGGGCAGGAATGCTCTTGCCATGGGTCAGTTTTATAATTGCTTTGTTTAGTGATCTGTGTCTCTGGCAGCTTCTTGATGCTGTGGAAGTGTTGGGGTGTTCACTGTAGTGTTTGACTAGGAAGAAGATAAACCTAATTCCAGAATACTTTACTGTGGTTAAAAGCAGTTCAACAGTTCTCTCTGCTTTCTGTAACCAAACTGTACAGGAGGTCCATGGGCGTAAACCAACCAGAAATCAAAAAGAATAAGCAAACAATGCAACTGACGACGTTGCCTCCTGGTGCACGCAATTCTGTTCTTTGTTCCACTGTTGACCTGGCATGGTCCATTGGCTGTCTCAAGCTCTGTTCTGTGCTCACTTCATTCTCTTAACCCAGAAAAGTTTAGAGGGTGAAACTCTTTCCACCCAGTCTAGAGGAGAATATTCTCTCTGCCTAAGTTCCCTTAAGAACCCTGTACTTTTCCTTCAGTATTTTCCATATTTATAAAGTATTTATTATAGTTATGTGCAGTGATTTGATTAAATCTACCTTTTCTGCTAGATCGTAAGCTCCTTGAGAGTGTGAACCATGTCTGTTTTCTGTATTATGATATTCCGGGTGCCTGGCACAGAGTAAATAGTAAATATTTGCTGGCTAACAGACTGATCCCTCTAAATCCAATAAACTTTAGCATTACTAGAATGTAAACTCCAAGAGGGCAGGCACCTGTAAATTTGTCTTGTACATCCACTCATCTCTATATCTCCAGCTCCTAGCACAATACCAGGCATAGACATTCTATAAATATTTGTTAAATGAGCGCTCACAAATGGAGCTTGTAGTGAGCTAAATAACTACTCAGTTTTTAAATATCAAGGCCCATATGACGACTGCCTATAACATTTTGTCCTTCCTCTCTACTTTCTGCAGTTTGAGCCACTACCAAAGGAGCAGCTCATTAAAAGCTGCTCCTTCACTCGAAGAATATATAATCAGCAGACTGTAGACAGATAGTTCATTCTCCATAACCCCAATCATTTTACTACATTCTATTTTAGACCACTGCTCATAGGCAATGCTACCAAATCCAAAAACACTTACCATGGTTTGCAAACTGACAAAACAGGAGAGGATGAAAGAGAAGGCAATCAGCATCACAAGGCACATGAAACCTGTTATGTATCAGGCCTGTTTCATGGCAATTTTTCTAAACTTCACAACAACTTTGTGAAGTAAATACTATTACCTGCATTTTGCTGAAATTGAAACTGAGATGTTTATGAAACATACCTGAGATCAAAAAATACTTTCCAATTTTGTATTATAAAAATTTTAAGTCACAGAGGAAAACCTAGATTCTATAATCAACATTTTATCAATCTGGATCATCACCTGTCAATCTGTATACCAATCCCTCTTTCTCTACCCGTTGATTTGTATTAGTTTTTATGCATTTCAAAATAAATTGAAATACTTCAGCATGCATATCATTAACTAGAGTTCAATTTTGTTTAGGTTCTTATTTTTGTCTTTTGAGAAATTTTACATATGAGGTAGTGCACAGATCTAAGGGTGCTATTAGATGTGTTCAGGAAAACACATACACAGGTACAGGCCAACATTCTATAACATTACAGAACATAACCGTCATCCCAGAAAGTTCCTTCATGTCTCTTCTGAGTAAATTCCCATTCATCCTCTAGAAACAACGAATGTTCTGATTTTTTTCACACAGATTACCTTTGCCTGTTCTAAATCTTCATCTAATGGAACTGTAGAGTATGCACTCTTTTGTAAGACTTTTTCATTACTCATAATTTTGAGATTAATCCATGTTTTTATGTATAATAGTCCATTCTGTTTATTGCTGAGTAGTATTCCACGGGTAAATATTCCAGTTTATCCATTTTCCTATTGATGAACACTTGGGCTGTCTCCAATTTTTCGTTATTATAAATAAAGCTGTTATGAGCATTTTTGTACAAGTGTTTTTGCAGGACAAAATGTTTCAAAGCACAGTCGTCCAAATCCATTTGATTCCAAAACCCACATGCTTTCCTCTACACCCTGTTGCTTCTCTGCAGTGCACACTACTGCACTAATTTGATGTGGAATGTACCTCCGGTGGTTTTATTCTAAAATAAATTCATTATGGTGTAAACGCAATGGGGAAATACGATCTTTAGACAACCAAAAAAATTTTCAGATACAATTTCAGTTCTTTATTAACCATATTCCCATAAAATATTCATCCTGATATGATTGTTTGAAGAATATTTATTATTTCACCTTTTTATACTATCTGAATAATTCCTCTACCTAAAAGTTTTCAATGCAACTTTTTTATTATATGCAGAATATTACCAATCATAACATGCTGATTAAAATTCCTCTATTTATGAAGTATGATTCAATTCATTATGATGTGTTCATTTGATATATAATAAATCATTAAAAGAAAGACAGTGTACCAATGTGAGAAAATGTCATTTCTATTATTTTAAGTGGGAAAATTAGAGTAGAAAATTGCATTCTTGTTACCATTACATTATTTTAAAAAATATATGTGTACATTAAGACTAGAATAGAACTTGGAAAAATTGAAAATAATTGATATGTTAGGGTGGTAAATCCTGTGCAAAAAGTACTTCCTTAAAAAATGTTTTCTTAATGTTGTTATAATATTGTATATATAATAAATGTAAATCTTCAAAAAAAGTTCTTCATATTTAGGGCTGCCATGTACTGTTGTGCAGTTTAGTACACCAACTCCAACTGGTCCATTTCTATTTGCAGACAGCAGAGGCTTGTTGTTTTATAAAGCAAATTTTACAGAATATGACAGTATTGAAGAAGGGGCAGCTAACAGGCTGCTCAAATTATAATCCCCCTTTAAATCACACCAACATATTATCTACCAGTTTGTCTTATGACTGCTTTTGTACCAGTTAGGTACATAAAATGAGCACCTTTCTCCCTTTGATTAGCTATTTCTCCAAATAAATTATTTCTACTGTTAAAAATCTCCCTCAGTACTCTCCCCATGCTCGTTGGATGGAGGGCACTTGCAAAAAGTTGTTCAATGATTAACCCTTTCCTTGAGGTTGATCATCCTTTTATACTGTGATGTCAGAAAAAGTTGCTTAATCATACATGAGAACAGGCAGCATTGGTTTGGGGCTCAGTCCACCTTCATTCCATGTCTCTTCTTATTTGCTAGTGTTGGGAAAATAGAATAGTTTGGTCAGGGCCCTCACCTCGGGTCCCGTTGGGTGTAGTTTAGCACATCCCTTGTAAGCAAATTGTGTGTGTGTGTGTGTTTGCGGAGTTAGTGTGCATGAGCACCAATGTGTCTTTTTAGTTTTGTTGCTATTCTTGTGTTCTCTTGAGAGAGAGACAGAGAGAGAGAGAGAGAGGAGTTTTAGTGAGGCAGGCAGGCAGGTGTCTGCCTTGGGCATCCACCTCCGTGGCCATGCTTTCCAGCCTATGGGTCCAAGGACCTTTTGGTTAGTTACCTAGCTTATAGACCTGTGTGAAGGGGTCTTGTGACCCAGCCTGGCATGTGTGGGGTCTGGTGACCCAGCCTGGCATATGAAGGGTTGGTGATCCAGCCTGGTATATGAAGGGTTTGTGACCCAGTCTGGACAACAGGCTTGAGGGGTCTGGGAGCTGCAGACCCAGCCCTAGCTCAACAGTCAGCCCAGTCAGTGCAGGATTACCAGAAGGTAAAAGAACTCGACAACTGGCATGGTCAAGTAGCTTTACAGCTAGTTAGTGAGGAGGGCACTGCATAGAAAATGACTATTTTCCAAACTTAAATATTCTGAATAACTTGAGGAAATTTAGGAGCAGAAAGCTCATTGAAATGAGAAATATCATACTCAGCTTTTTAAGATGAACTCATTGAATTTCAGCACTGGTGGACAGCTTAGAGCTTATCATGGACTGTTAACTTTCTTTTAGGCTGTCCAGCTTCTGAAGACCCTTCCTGTTTGGAGAATACCCTTCCGGATAGAAGATTCTTTCTCCCATGCAGAAGCTGGAAAGGCCTGATACTTCTTTCCTTGCTTCCTTCATGTATAGGGCCAGGCTCTGACAAGCAGATCATACACCCAGATTTTGCATCAAAAGCTGGCAGCATAGGGCCAGCCCATGGCTCAGTTGGGAGAGTGTGGTGATGATAACACCAAGGCCATGGGTTCGGATCCCTATATAAGGATGGCTGGTTAGCTCACTTAGGAGAGCATGGTGCTGACAACACCAAGTCAAGGGTTAAGATCCGCTTACCGATCATCTTTTTTTAAAAAAAAGAAGCTGGTGGCATGAAGTAGCAGGATCTGCAGGTCTCAATCCAGTGAGGATGGTGGCAGTGGCTCTGACCAAAATATGCAGCATTCGGGGTTGCTAGATACACGTTGTGAAGTGTGTGCTCAGGGGTGGCTGGACCAGCTTGGAGCAGGACTTTGGTACTACTCCTGACTGCGGAGTCTCCATGTTAGAGCTGGTTTCTGTTGCTTTAAACCAAGAACTGTGAATGACACTGTATTAGTCCATTTTTGTGTTACTATAACAGAACACCTGAGATTGGGTAATTTATAAAGAACAGAGGTTTATTTGCCTGACAATTCTGGGACAGCTGCATCTGGCACTGGCCTCATGCTGCTTCTGTTCACATGGAAAGCGGCAGGCAGCCGCACATGTCAAGAGGAAGCAAGAGAGAGAGAGAGAGAGGTGCCAGGGTCTTTTTAACAACCAGCTCTCATGGGAACTAACAGAGGGAGAACTCACTCACTACCCGCACCCCCCAGGGAGAGCATTAATCCATTCATGAAGGATCCGCCCCTGTGACTCAAACAGCTCTCAACACTGCCACATTGGGGATCAGATTTCCACGTGAGTTTTTGTGGAGCAGCAACACATCCAAACTCTATCAGACACTAAACTCAACTAAGTCCTTTTGTATGTGTGCAGAGGCAGATCAATCAGGAAGCTAATGAAGTTTAAGCTTCAGGGCCCCTTGCTCACACCAGCCCTTCCAAGGCCCTGGGAGGCACTCAGCAATGCATTCATATGATTATATGGTTTTGTAAAATTTGCAAAAGTGAAATATTTAACTGTAACCAGTTAAGACAATTAACTTTTTGCATCCTGACACTGACATCCCTCTGTCGTATTTCCTTTGCGTTATGTGACATAGGAGTAGCCATGAAATATTTGGGATCTGACTTGGGGTCAGTTAAGTTGGAAAAATATTTAGTTTTAGGGGCTGGCCAGTTAGGTCAGTTGGTTAGAGCACGGTGTTACTAACACCAAGGTTAAGGGTTACTGACCAGCTGCCAAAAAAAAAAAAATTTTGGCTTTGGTTTTTTATAGATGGCTCACAGGCACTTTGATGTATAGGTAAGCTCTTGCTAACTCTTCAGGTATAGGAAGGACTTCCAGGAATTCTGCTACCCACTGCGCCCGCTCATGTGGCACATATCCCACTTTGTCACTCATGTGGCACGAAGATGAAAAGGCGCAGGGCTAGAGGTGGTCACTTATTAGGAACCTGCCCTGTGGCTCCCAGGGCCATGGAAGAGGCCCACATTAGGACAGACTGGGTTCTTTTATTCTCTGTACAGAAAATAACATAGCAAAAACATTATGTCATGAAAAGAAGATCGAAAGGCTTACAACCAAAAAATGGAAGGAAAATGTGTTACAGAGGTGTATCAGGCTATTCTTGGACTATGCAATGTCTGTGACACTTGGCGGCTTTTTAACATTTATAATTTATCTAAATAAATATTTATTTTTGTTCTTAATTTTGTATTCTTATTTTTTATATATAGGAACCCCCAAATTTTATAACCTTCAGGTCCCACAAAATTTTGATCTGCTCCTGTGAATATGTTCTGGGAATATAGTTCTTTCCAGATGACCATGCTTACTGCATATCTCTAACATCCCGCCACTTCTGCCCATTCCCACTGCCATTCTCGGAATCCAGGCCACCTCACCACCTCCCACATGGACCCCTGCAACAGCTTCTAACAGCTTTCCCCGTCTGTGATCTTGCTCTCCACAGCCCATGTTCCATACTGCTGCCAAGATTTTTTCTAAAATATAGATTCTTAAATAGCTTTCAGTTATTTTAAACCTTTTGCCAGCTTCTAATTGTTCTTAGGATTGGTCTAAATTCCTTAATGAGGTTTCAAATGCCCTGCACTGTCTGGCACAAATGGACCCCTTTCAGACCCATTTCCTGCCATGTCCTGACTTGAACTCTGCAGTCTAGTCCTATTGTGAACTATGTGGTGGGCAAGCAATCATTGCCTCCTTGACCTGATTCCTTTTTACACACTCTCATCTCACTCCTCACATGGTCCCCATTCTTTCACCCTCCCAACACAACTAAATAAACCAGGGATAGATGTTCTCATGCTCAGGGAGCCAGCAGCATGGGCCAGGATTCTTTCTTTTAGATCCTCTCTCGCTGAATTAAGTTAGGGAATGATATATAGGTCAGAGTTCAGTGAAGAAATCTGAGCAGGAAGAAATTTAACACAGGGAATTGGGGGCTTATAATATCAATGGAAAGCCTGAAAGATCAGATTCCGAGCATTCAGGTAACTCGCAGAATAACAGAGCTGATTCAGCTGAGCTGTTATATCTAAGCTGCGCAATGGAGCAATGAGTTAAAGAATGCATTGCTTAAATCCAGGGATCAGACTATCTGTCCCCATAACTGCATTCTCTAGGAATCTATAGATGCTGGAATGCCATCTCAGGAATATCTCACAACTGCCTGACCCTGAAGGCTAGCAGAAACTCCCCAGAGGCAACTCCTCATCATAGCCTCCTTCATGCAGATGCATGAACTGATATCTAGAGCTCTACTTCAAGGGCAATAGGAAAAGTCTGGGAAATGTAGCTTTCTAACCTCCCCAAGTGGGAGGGAAGGTGGAGTGGAAGTTGATAGGGACACTTTCCTGTACCCACCTCAATGGTTTGGGTTAATAAATCATATGGAGTGGAGCCTGGGGTCAGAGTCATGGCTGGTCAAAGTTTGTGCAAGCCAGAGTTTTAACAGCAGGAGCAAAAGTGACATGCAAAATAAGGGAAAGGTAAGTGCAGAGAGAGCAGAACGGAAACTCAGAGTGAAACAGAGAGGTGGAATTCTATGGCCCCATGGCAGTGGTCTTGGTCTTGGGTTTCTATGAGGCCTGGCTGTGCTTTATACCTGCCCTTCAATGCTTGAAGGCCTGGGTTGTGTCCTCTTTTTCATCCCTCCCCACTGCCAGCCCATCCCCCATTGCCAGGCTCTTCTATCTTCTTTGAACTCCTTCCCTCAGGCTGGGCCAAGTGCCCTCATCTCAGCTCCCAGGGCACATGTTGCCAGCACTGGTCGAGCATTAAGCAGAGAGTGCTGTAATAATTTACTAATCTGTTTTCCCTAGTAGTCTGTAAGCATTGTGAGGACAAGGTCATGAACACCTTGTTCACATTCCTCCAGGGTCTAGCATGATGTCTGAAACCTTGAGTTGCTCTCAGAGTATTTATTGAAAGAAATATACAGGAGAAACAGATGGAGAAGAGGGTGTGAAGAATAAAACTTCAGATCAATCTTGTTTTGTTTCACTGCATTGTTGTTTTGAATGCAGGTTCTGGGACTAGTCTTGGCTTTAATTCTGGGTGTACCACTTACTAGCTCTGGTTCTTTATGCCTCAGTTTCCTCATGTCTAAGATGGGACAAGAATAGCATGCCCATTTCATAGGGTTCCTGTGAGGATGGAATGAATTAACATACAAGAAAGTATTTAGAACAGTATCTGACCAAGTCATCCTCAATAAATGATAGCTGCTGTTGTTATTGTTGAATCCAAGGGACTCCATAGAAGTATGAAGCAATAATATAAAAAATACTGGTTTGGGAGTAAGATAATATGAATTTTAATGTTGGATCTTTATTACCCACATGACTTTGGTCAAGTCAAATAATCTCTCTAGGCTTGGATTCTTCATCTCTAAGATAGAGAAACATACACTTGCCTTGTACAAGGGTAAAAGTTTGTGGAAAAACAGAATTGAAAGATATTACGAATCTTTCCATGAACTTTTTGAAGTAACTTTCTATGAAGCTGCTAATTGCTTGTCCAGAAGCCAGGCTCCCTCCTTTTGGCAATATTCCTATAAAAAGTGTTAAGGTACTGTACAAATATAGTCTATTCACCAAGGCAACAGTAATAACAACTGTAGAAGGGAACAGAGTTAATGCTTAGTCTATTAGTTTGTTCATTCAAACCATGCTTTTTCTAAATAAGGATGGAAGCAGCATATGACAGTAGACTGGCAACTAATACAGTGGTGATAAACCAGAAAGGTCCACGCATCTCCAGCCTTTACAATAGCATGACCTGACTCAACATTTCATAGAGCCACATATCCAACTGGAAGCCCCTGGTGAAATCTTCAACTCTCAGGTAAAAATGTGGGGGCTGGCCTTACCTCCCAGGACTAGTGGGATAGCCACCCAGGAAGAGAAAGGGCAAGTTTAAAGAACTGGGGTATATCTGTAGTTTTCAAGCTCCACCTTTAGACAGTCTACTCCATGAAATGGCAATGGCCAAAGCTGCAGTGTTTCTCTCCCTGTTGGCAAATACAGCGTGTATTTAAGCTGAAGGAATCAATTTCAGCATAAGTAAGAAAGAGATTTGCTAGGACAACATTCCTGAACTTGTCTTCTGCAGAGCTCGCATGTCCCTCAAGTTGTTAACAGGTGTTCTGAGGAATTAAAAAGTGAGGGGGCTGTTTCATTAAAAAGTTTAAGAAAGTCTTCATATTATATGCTGTTCTTGGGACATCAAAAAAACATTTTATATTTAAGAAATTTTGCAGCCTAGATGTGCAAACAGTTCTAAGGTCGAGTTTCCGCATTTTAAAATTTTGGATCCTTAATTTCTTGAGAAAAAAGTCATTAACTTTTAGAAGGATACAGTTTGGGAAATCTGCATGAAGATATTTGTGGAGATGAGTGGCTTGGCTCACAGCAGGCCACGCACCTGAATTTTCTCTTGTCTGCTGCCCTCCTCTGATAGACACAGGGAAGAGCAGGTTTCCAGCCGCCGTGCACAGAGGGGAGACTGCAAGTCACTGCAGGTCTGATGGGAAAAGAGAGAGGGAGACACTTGAACCCTGGGAGTTGCTGTTGTCAACTGCTCTGTGCACTTTTGGGGCCCCTGTTAGCTGCTTGTTCATGCTGTGTCTACGCTCTCCCAGGTGCCTTTGGGCCCTGGAGTAAAGGGAATATAGGAGTGAAGGGAATATAGGAATTCATTCAGAAACTCATCCATTCATCCATTCAAATATTTACTGTGTACCATGTCCCTGGTATAATACAAGGTGGTAGGTAGGGATTGAATGATGGAGGAGGTACTCTCATGCAAGAATCAGAGACTTTTCCAGGCTAGCTGACTACATACATTGCACCTATGCCTGACTCCTCTGACTCTACTTTTCTTCCTTTCTACATATGAATTTCAAAGACCGAAGTCTTTGATCTGGATTTCTTTCTTCTTATCACGTCACATCCAACAACCAACTTTGCACAGCTTTCCAGATCTCAAATTCCATTTGGTAAAGACATTTTGCTTTTTAATTATAAATGGCCTCCTTAGGTTCATATAATTTTCACCATCTCCAGAATTCTTATTTCATTCTGTCTTGTACTGAAATTTGAGGCAGAATCTGGGTCACAATATATATCACTTGAAGCTACACTGGGCATAGACATGTATTTGCTCCAGGAAGACATTTTAATGGAATTCTTAAGGTCAAAAGGTGTCATCCTCCTTTAATGGTTCACAAGAAATGGAACATTCTAGAATTTCTACAGAAAAAAAAAAAAAGGAAGATTCATGAGGTGGTTTCTAGACTCTCCCTCCTTTGGCTGCCTCTAACTTCACAGCAACTTATAAGAGACAATGAAGCACCTCTGGAAAATTCCAGTCTTGCCCCAGTGCAGAGCACCATGAAGTGGCCCAGGTAGGCTGAGACACTTTGTGACTTTAATCATCATTATTATGTGGTATTTAATGATGAGTAAAAGTAAAGTGGTAGAAGGAAGAAAGAAATCTTCCATTACTCACACGGAAATGAATGTATTCTCACAATGTGCTCTCAAAATAAAAGCTCTGATTTGTAGGGGAGCCTTCTAAACTCTTCACCATTAGAGCTCCTATATATAATTCATTGACTGGATGAAAACAGGTTTTTTAATTGTTCTCTGAACTTTGGCAAGACAAGTGTAAGCAGTATCTTATATCTGCCTTCTGAAAATGGTTGAAGAACTTGGACCCATCTATAATGAGGGTAGGTCAGCAGTGACATTGACCTCCCCCAGACCCTCTCCCCAGCATTCCACCACCAAACTCACCAGCAACCAGAGTTTTTTCTCCTCTCAAAACTTCACCTGCATCACAATTCTCCTTAACCTTTCTATAACCCACACAATCTACTCTAGCATCCTTAATGGATAGTAATTTGATCTCATGCAAACTGTACTTTCCTCTTCTCAAAATGATCCTTCTGCCCCTTAATTAAACATTTGAATGAAAGAAGAGAAAACTCGAGTTCAAAGATCTGTACATATAAGAAACCTAATAAAAAGGAATAAAGCAAACATGTTTATTCCAAGAGTGAGCATCTTTCAGAAAAAGAGCAACATCCAGATGCCTTTATGGGTTAGTTTCCAGAAGACTATTTCTGGGAAGAGGGGATTTGCATTTTTCTAACGTGTTCTACCCACAGCCTAACTCTTCTAGAGCTCAGGGGAGATTTTTTTCTGATGCACACTCATGACTGAGTAAGCGAACTGATCCCTGGTCATTTCCTCTCTCCAGCTTTATAAGGCCATCACTAAGAATCACAACATGTAAGGACTGAAAGCGGCCTCAGAGACTGTCTAGTTCAGTGTCTCCTTTTGACAGATAGAGAAACTGAGGCTTTACATGATTAGTGATTAGCCTAATCACATAGTGACCTACTCAGAAGCTTTGTTTATAAAGAAAACCATTAGTTATTAGGTAGTAGGATTATTAGCTTTATGTTATCTTTCATTTTTAAAAGTATCAGAAAACATTAGTTAAGTCCAAATCCCTTGTACTGTTGAACCTGATGTGTGCTGCTGTGGCCCCAGCCCTAAAGATGTAATCTTCACCCTGACAAAGGCCTGATGAAGAAAGAAGCTTGTCTAAAGTTGAGGGCAAGTGAGGAACAGGACAAAGATGAATATCAAGCACTAGTAAATGCAATTTCCTCTTTCCTTGTTCTTACAGGTGCTTTGTATTTTCTTCTGTACATGACAAACATTGAAACACTATGGTGAGCAATTAAAAGTGTATAGCATGTCCAAATTCCTCATGGTCAGGGAATCAGATGATGAGTAAATTTTTAATGATCATTATGAGAAGAATCTTGTTTTAATCATTGTCCTAATATACATATGCACTTCCCTGCCTTAGTTACGTAAGGTAGGAACCAGAACGTATATTTTCTGGGGGCTCGAGGCAGTCTGTCCCTCTTCCTCTGTAGCTTTCCCCCGCTGGCCCGCCCGCCAGCATCACGGAGGCCTGACAGACTGAGGCTCGTCACCCTCTCTTTTCCTGAACCCCGTGTTCTCAACCTCTCCACTCCCCCCAGGGAGCCTAGGAAGGAACCCAAGGCCGCTAAAGGAAGACAGAGAACCAAAAAGCACCTACATAATTAAAGAGGCCCTGCCTGAGGAAGGAAGCGCTAACTCTGCTCCCCCCCTGGTGAAGAAAATATTTGGACCCATGATAGCTCCTTTAAGTAGCTGAAATAATATTTTGGTGCATGTTTCTGATTTCAAGCCCTTTATGAGTGGGTGGCAACACCAGATATGTGAGGTTCAAATATATCTGAAGATAAAATTTGAATCTTAAGACTCATTTAAGAACATGCTTTTTCTTCATCAACTTTACAAATATTGGAAACTGGCCACTTAGCTCAGTTGGTTAGAACACAGCCTTGTAACACTAAGTTCATGGGTTCAGATCCCCTACCAGCCAGCCACCAAAAATAAAAAACCTTGTGAATACTGTATGAATTCCATTTATGGAGGTACCGAGTATGTCCCTTATTCTTTGCCCATCCCCACCTGGGCTCACAGGGGTAGCAGAGCTTGGCGTGCCTTGTTCCAGGGCTGCTGACCAGCAGCCTGGAAGTAGCAGTGACCTGGCACTGAGAAAACAAGGCTCCTCCCAGCTTCTGTTTTGCCAAAATTGAGACCAATGAAGGAGGATTGTTCTGGATTGTCCAACACACAGAGGGAGGGAGGCCAGTGCCTAGGTTTTATATCAATTTCCTAGGGCTACCGTAACAAAGTACCACAAACTGGATGGCTTAAAACAACAGAAATTATTCTCTCACAGTCTGGAGAATGAAAGTCTGAAATCAAGATGTCGTAGATGGCGGCGGCTGCGGCGGCTGGCGCGGAGTAGCTGAGGTGGAAAAGGCGGCCACTGGGCCTCAGGCAGCCGGGAAACTTGTGGACCTTCCTCTTGCCATCTCTTAAGGGAGGACAGCTGCTGCTGGCCGGTCGTGGGGGGTGACCGCCACTTTGCCCCCGGCAAGAGAGGCTGCCTCATTTACAGGCAACAGCTTTGAAGTGTGGAGCAGGAAAAGAACTGTTTCTTAGCTGCAAAAGCGAGTCTCAAAACAGAGAACACGGCGCCAGGGCTGCTGTGAATGCAGCCAGGATCCCGGAGGCCAGGGCCGCGCTGAAGGTGGCCAGCTGCCCTATTCAGGATTCAAGGTTTCACGCTGGCATTAAAGAAGATTCCTGGGAGCGCCCGAGCCACGCCGTGACTGAACAGCCCCAGGCGGCAGCGGCCGAGAACAGGGAAGGCAACAAACCAGAGACAGAGAGCGAGCACCCGACCTGGCACAGCACTGTGAGTGACCCACTGGTCCAGCTCTGTTCGAGGCGCGGATGCCCACCGGGCTCCCGCCTGCACCACCAGGCCACTCACCGCCCCGGTGCTGCCTCCATTTTCCCAGGTGCGGGCAGCTCCGCCCTGCTCGGCCATCACTGAGCCCTCCCACTTGCTTGGCCTGGCGCAGGGCTTTACGGAGCCTGTGGACCGGCCTCCTCTCCCACTCCCTCCCCAGATCTCTGGTGGGGCTGGGGGCGTGGGGCATCCCCAGCCAGTGTTGGGAGGGCAAGGAAGTATGGGCGGGCCGACTGTCACTCCACCACACCCTGGACTCCGGCCCCCAGTAAGCTTCCTGTTACTGGGAGGCAGATACAATCTCTGCGGCCACCAGTTTGGAAAAAAAAGCCTAACGAATTTCTGGTTGGGAATAGTGTGGTAGGAGAGTTCCCAGGTCTGCTTGAACCTGCCGGAGAGCAGGCTGCAGGCGGGCGCTAGGCTCGGTTTATACCGGGGGGATACAAAGGTGAACAAGACCCGAGAAAGATCTACACAGTGCTACAAAGGCACCCAGAGCGTCCGGTCGTCTGTGCCTAGCAGAAACCTGGTAGACTTCCTGGGCGAGGCGGTGCTGAGCAGGGTCTTGAAGGCCCAGCTGATAGACGAGGGGTGCAGAAGACACGCCCCAGCCCAGCACAGTGCGCACAGAGTGGGGAGACGTGCGGCCAGGGAGGCGGAGACTCGACAGAAACCACACACCCAGTGGGGTCGCCACTGCACGATCTAACAGCCTGGGCCAGAGCACACGGAACGGGGAGAAGTCCTGCACGGGAAGTGAAAGCTCAACAGAGATCACACACCCTGTGGTACGTGATCCACCAGCCCAGCAGAGTCCAAGCTGACCAGAAAGGTGGCTCCAGGGAGAAGCCCAAGACCTGAGGCAACCACACAAACAAGGCACTAGAGGCCAACTGAGCAGTCACGGAGGGAGCCATACCAAATTGGCAACCACAGCAACATCCTAGTTAGTCATTAGTCTTAAACCGGTGGTCTGTGCAACCCCCTGCCACAATGAATAAACACCAAAAAAAAGATACCAGAAATACAAAAAATCAAGAAAGTATACCACCAAAAGTTAATAAATCTCAAACTCTAGATCCCATAGAACAAGAAGCCCTTGAAATGACTGAAAAGGAATTTCGAGTGATAATTCTAAGGAAACTGAATGAGATACAAGAAAACTCAGCTAGACATCATGATGAAATGAGGAAAAGTATACAGGATCTGAAAGAGGAAATGTACAAGGAAATCAATGTCCTGAAAAAAAATGTAGCAGAACTTGCTGAACTGAAGAAGTTATTCAGCGAAATAAAAAACACAACGGAGAGTCTAACCAGCAGGCTTGTCGAAGTTGAAGAGAGAACCTCTGAACTTGAAGATGGGCTGTTTGAAATAACACAAGCAGACAAAAAGAAAGAAAAAAGAATCAAGGACATGGAAGAAAATCTGAGAGAGATATCAGACAACCTCAAGCGCTCAAATATCCGAGTCATGGGTATTCCAGAAGGGGAGGAAAATGGAGATTCCATTGAAAACATATTCAACAAAATAGTGGCAGAAAACTTCCCAGGTATAGGAAAAATCACAGATCTTCAGATCCAGGAAACTCAACGATCTCCAAACGTATTCAACCCGAAAAGGCCTTCTCCAAGACATGTCATAGTCAAATTGGCAAAACTCAGAGACAAAGAGAGAATCTTAAAAGCTGCAAGAGAGAAGCGTCAAATCACCTATAAGGGAGCCCCAATCAGATTAACATCAGACTTTTCATCACAAACCCTAAAAGCTAGAAAGGAATGGGATGATATTTTCAAAATACTAAGAGACAAAGATTGCCAGCCAAGAATACTCTACCCTGCAAGGCTATCCTTCCGAAATGAGGGGCAAATAGTATATTTCTCAGACAAACAAAAACTGCGGGAGTTCAGTACCACACGACCACCCTTACAAGAAATCCTCAAGGGAGTACTGGGTTTGGCTCCTGAAAAATAACTACCACTGCCATAAAAACCCAAGAAAAATCTAAACCCACTAGTATAATAAAAATGGCATTCATGAAGAGAAAACAAGCTAACAAAAACACTATCTACAACCTAAGGAACCACCAAACAAAGAAAGCAAACAGTAAATCAGAAAGCAAGGAACAAAAGAAACCTAAGACAACCAAACAACCAATAAAATGCGAGGAATAAATCAACACCTTTCAATAACAACTCTTAATGTAAAAGGCTTAAATTCCCCAATTAAAAGACACAGACTGGCTGACTGGATCAAAAAGCAGGACCCAACTATATGCTGCCTACAAGAGACCCACCTCACCCATAAAGATTCACACAGACTAAGAGCGAAAGGATGGAAAAAGATTTACCATGCAAACAGAAAAGAAAAACGAGCTGGAGTAGCTATTCTTATATCTGACAAAATAGACTTTAAACTAAAAACCATAAAAAGAGACAATGAGGGACACTACTTAATGATAAAAGGTGTGATCCATCAAGAAGACATAACAATCATAAATATGTACGCACCCAATGTTGGAGCAGCCAGATTTATAAAACAAACTCTATTAGACCTAAAGAAGGAAATAGACACTAATACCATAATAGCAGGGGACCTGAACACCCCACTGTCAATATTAGACAGATCATCTAGGCAAAGAATCAGTAGAGAAACACAAGATCTAAACAAGACTCTAGACCAATTGGAATTGGCAGATATCTACAGAACATTCCACCCAACAACCTCAGAATATTCATTCTTCTCATCAGCACATGGATCATTCTCCAGGATAGATCACATATTAGGTCACAAATCAAGTCTCAATAAATTCAAAAAAATTGGAATTATCCCATGTATCTTCTCAGACCACAATGGATTAAAACTAGAAATTAATAACAAACGAAACTCTGGAAACTATACAAACACATGGAAATTAAACAGCATTCTACTTAATGACATATGGGTCCAAGAAGAAATCAAGCAGGAAATCAAAAAATTTATTGAATCTAATGAAAACAATGATACATGAAACCAAAACCTGTGGGATACTGCAAAAGCAGTATTGAGGGGAAAATTTATTGCATTAAATGCTCACTTCAGAAGAATAGAAAGATGGCAAGTGAACAACCTAACACTTCACCTTAAAGAACTAGAAAAACAAGAACAATCCAAACCTAAAGTTAGCAGACGGAAAGAAATCATTAAGATCAGAGCAGAACTGAATGAAATTGAAAACCAAAAAACAATTCAAAAGATCAACGAATCAAAAAGTTGGTTTTTTGAAAAGATAAATAAAATTGACAAACCATTAGCATGGCTAACAAAAAAAAGAAGAGAGAAGACTCAAATAACAAAAATTAGAAATGAAAAAGGTGATATTACAACTGATTCATCTGAAATACAAGGAATCATTCGAGACTACTATAAACAACTATACGCCAACAAATTTGAAAATCTGGAGGAAATGGATAAATTTCTGGACACACACAAGCTCCCAAAACTGAACCGTGAAGACGTAGAAAATTTGAACAGACGAATAACAATAAAGGAGATTGAAGCTGTTATCAGAAGGCTCCCAACAAAGAAAAGCCCAGGACCAGATGGATTCACAGCAGAATTTTACCAAACATTCAAAGAGGAATTGACACCGATTCTTTACAAACTATTCCAAAAGATTGAAACGGACGCAAATCTCCCAAACTCATTCTATGAAGCAAACATCATCATGATACCAAAACCAGGTAAAGATATAAGCAAAAAAGAAAACTACAGGCCAATATCCCTGATGAATATAGATGCAAAAATCCTCACTAAAATACTAGCAAACAGAATACAGCAACACACACGAAAAATTATTCATCACGATCAAGTGGGATTCATCCCAGGGATGCAAGGTTGGTACAACATACGCAAATCAATAAATGTGATACACCATATTAATAAACTCAAACACAAGGACCATATGATCATCTCTATAGATGCTGAAAAAGCATTTGATAAAGTTCAGCACTCATTCATGACAAAGACCCTCTATAAGTTAGGTATAGAGGGAAAGTATCTCAACATAATTAAAGCCATATATGACAAACCCACTGCCAATATCATCCTGAATGGGGAAAAGCTGAAAGCTTTTCCTTTAAGAACAGGAACTAGACAAGGATGCCCACTCTCACCACTCCTATTCAACATAGTGTTGGAAGTACTAGCCAGAGCAATCAGAGAAGAGAAGGAAATAAAGGGCATCCAGATTGGAAAAGATGAAGTCAAACTGTCCCTGTTTGCAGATGACATGATCCTATATATCGAAGAGCCTAAAACCTCTACAAAAAAACTGTTGGAATTGATAAATGATTTCAGCACAGTAGCAGGATACAAAATCAACACACAAAAATCAGTAGCATTTCTTTTCTCCAATAGTGAACATGCAGAAGGAGAAATCAAGAAAGCCTGCCCATTTACAATAGCCACCAAAAAAATAAAGTACTTAGGAATTGAGTTAACCAAGGAAGTGAAAAATCTCTATAATGAGAACTACAAACCACTGCTGAGATAAATTAGAGAGGATACAAGAAGATGGAAAGATATTCCATGCTCTTGGATTGGAAGAATCAACATAGTGAAAATGTCCATACTACCCAAAGTGATATACAAATTTAATGCAATCCCCATCAAAATTCCAAAGACATTTTTCTCAGAAATGGAAAAAACTATTCAGACATTTATATGGAACAATAAAAGACCACGCATAGCCAAAGCAATGCTGAGCAAAAAAAATAAAGCTGGAGGCATAACACTACCTGACTTTAAGCTATACTACAAAGCTATAATAACCAAAACAGTATGGTACTGGCATAAAAACAGACACACTGACCAATGGAATAGAATAGAGAATCCAGAAAGCAACCCACACACTTACTGTCAGCTGATCTTTGACAAAGGCACCAAGCCTATTCACTGGGGAAGGGACTGCCTCTTCAGCAAATGGTGCTGGGAGAACTGGATATCCATATGCAGGAGAATGAAACTAGATCCATACCTCTCACCGTATACTAAAATCAACTCAAAATGGATTAAGGATTTAAATATACACCCTGAAACAATAAAACTTCTTAAAGAAAACATAGGAGAAACACTTCAGGAAATAGGACTGGGCACAGACTTCATGAATACGACCCCAAAAGCACGGGCAACCAAAGGAAAAATAAACAAATGGGATTATATCAAACTAAAAAGCTTCTGCACAGCAAAAGAAACAATTAAAAGAGTTAAAAGACAACCAACAGAGTGGGAGAAAATATTTGCAAAATATACATCTGACAAAGGATTAATATCCAGAATATATAAGGAACTCAAACAACTTTACAAGAAGAAAACAAGCAACCCAATCAAAAAATGGGCAAAAGAGCTAAGTAGGCATTTCTCTAAGGAAGATATACAAATGGCCAACAGACATATGAAAAAATGCTCAACATCACTCAGCATCCGGGAAATGCAAATCAAAACCACATTGAGATACCATCTAACCCCAGTTAGGATGGCTATAATCCAAAAGACTCTGAACGATAAATGCTGGCGAGGCTGCAGAGAAAAAGGAACTCTCATACATTGTTGGTGGGACTGCAAAATGGTGCAGCCTCTATGGAAAATGGTATGGAGGTTCCTCAAACAATTGCAGATAGATCTAACATACGACCCAGCTATCCCACTGTTGGGAATATACCCAGAGGAATGGAAATCATCAAGTCGAAGGTATACCTGTTCCCCAATGTTCATCGCAGCACTCTTTACAATAGCCAAGAGTTGGAACCAGCCCAAATGCCCATCATCAGATGAGTGGATACGGAAAATGTGGTACATCTACACAATGGAATACTACTCAGCCATAAAAACGAATGAAATACTGCCATTTGCAACAACATGGATGGACCTTGAGAGAATTATATTAAGTGAAACAAGTCAGGCACAGAAAGAGAAATACCACATGTTCTCACTTATCGGTGGGAGCTAAAAATTAATATATAAATTCACACACACACATACACACATACACACACAAACCGGGGGGGGGGGAAGAAGATATAACAACCACAATTATTTGAAGTTGATACAACAAACAAACAGAAAGGACATGGTTGGGGGGGAGGGGGGGAGGGAGAAGGGAGGGAGGTTTTGGTGATGGGGAGCATTATTCAGCTACAATGTATATCGACAAAATAAAATTTAAAAAAATAAAAATAAAAAAATAAAAAAATAAAAAAAAAAGAAAAAAAAAAAAAAAAAAAAAAAAAAAAAAAAATTAAAAAATTAAAAAAAAAAATTAAAAAAAAAAAAAAAAAAAGAAAGAGAAATACCACATGTTCTCACTTATTGGTGGGAGCTAAAAATTAATATATAAATTCACACACACACACACACACACACACACACACACACACAAAACCGGGGGGGGGGGGAGAAGATATAACAACCACAATTATTTGAAGTTGATAAGACAAGCAAACAGAAAGGACATTGTTGGGGGGGAGGGGGGAGGGAGAAGGGAGGGAGGTCTTGGTGATGGGGAGCAATAATCAGCTACAATGTATATCGACAAAATAAAATTTTAAAAAAATAAATAAATAAAAAAATAAATAAAAAGCAAAAAAAAAAAAAAATGAAATCAAGATGTCAGCAGGACCCTGCTTTCTCTGAGAACTCTAGGGGCCAACGTCCTTGCCTCTTCCAGCTTCTGGTTGTTGCTGGCAAGCCCGGGCATTCCTTGGCTTTAGACATACCACTTCAGTCTCCACCTTTGTTGTCACTTGGCTTTTTTCCTATATGTCTATGTCCTTTCTCCTCTTTTCATAAAGATGCCAGTCATATTGGAGTGTAAGGCCTATCTTACTCCAGTATGACTGACCTCATCTTAACTAATTACATCTGCAAAAACCCTATTTCCAAATAAGGTTACATTTTGAGGTCCCAGGAAGTACACAAATTTGGGGGGAATACAATTTAATCTGGTGTAGAGCTGAAGGGTCAAATGCAACCCCTTGACAAGTGGGGCTTTGATAATCTGGGGAGGAGACAAAGTGTTTTGTGGTGCCAACACTGGCGAAGACCCCACTGTCTCTCCTATGGGGCCCCAGTGAGGTGTCAGTGCCTGGGTCACAATGGCTCTCTGGTGCACTTTGAGGTGCTTGGGCACAAAGCACCATGACTATCACCCTGGCAAAGATCCCTGGGCCCAAGTGTGGCATTGAAGCACAAATCCACACATCAAGGGTCCAGGGGGTTTGTGAAGTAGACCAGGGACCAGAGGGGAGTTTTCAACATTGTGAACTGTGTGAAACCTCCAAGTCATTCATCAAAACTGGGAGAGACAGAGCCCCCAGATAATTTATATAGTTGATTTGTAGGAATTTAAGAAATGTGACATTTCTTACACACCATGATGTGGAAGAGAATTCACAACTACAAATAAGGAACAATTCCAGAATGTAATTGAATTCTTCTGCAAACCATGGCAGATTACATCCCATAAAATTGGATGCCATTGATTTTTTAAACAATGCTGTGATTCTCTTGGAGAATTGATTGACAGGGCTGAGTGAGAACTTTTTTTTTTTTTTTTTAGCTTCTCATAAGTTAATAAATAAATAAATAAATAAATTTTATTTTATTAATATACAATGTAGTTGTTTTTTGGGTCCCTTTACCAATTCCTGCCCCCCCCCAACTCATCAACATCATGTCTGTTCACTTGTCTTAATAAGTTCAAGGAATTGGAATTGTGTCTTCTTCCCCACACCCCCCTGTTTGTTTGTGTATTTATTTATTTATTTTTAGCTCCCACAAATAAGTGAGAACATGTGGTATTCCTCTTTCTGTGCCTGACTTATTTCACTTAATATAATTTTTTCTAAGTCCATCCATGTTGCTGAGAATGGTAGTATTTCATTCTTTTTTATAGCAGAGTAGGTAGATATACCACATTTTCCATATCCACTCATTTAATGATGGACATTTGGGCTGGTTCCATCTCTCGGCTATTGTAAACAGTGCTGCAATAAACATTGGAGAACAGGTATACCTTCGACTTGATGATTTCCATTCCTCTGAGTATATTCCCAGCAGTAGAATAGCTGGGTCATGTGGTAGATCTATCTGCAATTGTTCAAGGAACCTCCAGACCGTTTTCCATAGAGGCTGCACCATTTTGCAGTCCCACCAACAGTGTAGGAGGGTTCCTTTCTTTCTGCAACCTCGCCAGCATTTATCATTCTCAGTCTTTTGGATATTAGCCATCCTAAATGGAGTGAGGTGGTATCTCAGTGTGGTTTTCATTTGCATTTCCCAAATGCTGAGTGATGTTGAGCATTTTTTCATGTGTCTGTTGGCCGTTCATATATCTTCCTTTGAGAAATGCCTATTCAGCTCCTTTGCCTATTTTTTAAATTGGGTTACTTGTTTTTTTTGCTATAAAGTTGCTTGAGTTCCTTGTATATTCTGAATATTAATCCTTTGTCAGATGTATATTTTGCAAATATTTTCTCCCACTCTGTTGGTTGTCTTTTCACTCTGTTAATTGTTTCTTTTGCTGTGCAGAAGTTTTTTAGTTTGATATAATCCCATTTTTTTATTTTTCCTTTGGTTGCCTGTGCTTTTGGGGTCATATTCATGAAGTCTGTACCCACTCCTATTTCCTGGAGTGTTTCCCCTATGTTTTCTTTAAGGAGTTTTATTGTTTCAGGATGTATATTTAATTCTTTAATCCATTTGAAGTTGATTTTGGTATATGGTGATGGGTATGGGTCTAGTTTCATTCTCCTACATACAAATATCCAGTTTGCCCAGCACTGTTTGTTGAAGAGGCAGTCTCTTCCTCAGTGTGTGTACTTGCTGCCTTAGTCAAAGATCTGATGGTTGTTGGTGTATGGGTCAATTTCTGGGTTCTCTATTCCATTCCATTGATCCATGTGTCTGTTTTTATGTCAGTACCATGCTGTTTTGGTTACTGTAGCTTTGTAATATAGTTTAAAGCAAGGTAGTGTTATGCCTCCAGCTATATATATATATGTTTTTTTTTTTTTTGCTCAGAATTGCTTTGGCTATTTGTGGTCTTTTGTTAATCCATATAAATGTTAGGATAGATTTTTCCATTTCTGAGAAAAATGTCATTGGAATTTTGATGGGGATTGCATTGAATCTGTAGATCACTTTGGGTAATATGGACATTTTCACGATGTTAATTCTTCCAATCCAAGAGCATGGGGTATCTTTCCATCTTTATGTGTCCTCTTTAATTTCTCTTGACAGTGGTTTGTAGTTCTCATTTTAGAGATTTTTTACATCCTTGGTTAACTTTATTCCCGGGTATCTTATTTTTTTGTGGCTATTGTAAATGCGCTAGCTTTTTTAGTTTC
This sequence comes from Cynocephalus volans, assembly GCF_027409185.1. NCBI lineage: Eukaryota > Metazoa > Chordata > Mammalia > Dermoptera > Cynocephalidae > Cynocephalus > Cynocephalus volans. Next base: position 134,764,269 of record NC_084464.1, read on the forward strand.
TTTTTCTGCATGTTCACTGTTGGAGTATAGAAATGCTACTGATTTTTGTATGTTGATTTTGTATCCTGCAACTTTGCTGAAATCATTTATCAACTCTAAGAATTTTTTTCTAGAGGGTTTAGGTTGTTTGATATATAGTATCATGTCATCTGCAAACAGGGAAGTTTGACTTCATCTTTTCCAATCTGGATGCCCTTTATTTCCTTCTCTTCTCTGATTGCTCTGGCTAGTACTTCCAACACTATGTTGAATAGGAGTGGTGACAGTGGGCATCCATGTCTAGTTCCTCTTCTAGATGATATTGGCCATGGGCTTATCATATATGGCTTTAATTATGTTGAGATACTTTCCATCTATACCTAACTTGTAGAGAGTCTTTATCATGAATGAATGTTGAATTTTGTCAAATGCTTTTTAAGCATCTATAGAGATGATCATATGGTCTTTGTCTTTGATCTTATTGATATGGTGTATTACATTTATTGATTTGCATATGTTGAACCAACATTGCATCACCAGGATGAATCCCACTTGATCATGGTGTATAATTTTGTGTATGTGTTGCTGTATTCTGTTAGCTAGTATTTTATTGAGGATTTTTGCATCTATATTCATCAAGGATATTGGCCGATAGTTTTCTGTTTTTGTTATATCTTTGTATAGTTTTGGTGTCAGGGTGATGGTCGCTTCATAGAATGAATTTGGGAGAATGGCCTCTGTTTCAGTCATTTGGAATAGTTTATAGAGAATTCATATCAATTCCTCTTTGAAGATTTGGTAGAATTCTGCAGTGAACCCATCTGGTCCTGGGCTTTTCTTTGTTGGGAGCCTTCTGATAACAGCTTCAATCTCTTTTATTGTTATTGGTCTGTTCAGATTTTCTATGTCTTCTTGGCTCAGTTTTGGCAGTTTATGTGTGTCCAGAAATTTATCCATCTCCTCCAGATTTTCAAATTCGTTGGTATATAGTTGTTTATAGTAATCTCTAATGATTTCTTGTAACATCACCTTTTTCATTTCTAATTTTTGTCTTGTCTTGTGGGCTTTCTCTCTTCTTCTTTTTTTTTTTTCTTTTCTTCTTCTTTTTTTTTGACCAGGAAGGGGATCGCAACCTTTGGCATGGTGTGGTCCGCACCATGCTCAGCCAGTGAGCGCACCAGCCATCCCTATATAGGATCCGAACCCGCAGCCTCGGCGCTACCAGTGCCACACTCTCCCGAGTGAGCCACAGGGCCAGCCCTCTCTCTTCTTTTTTTAGTTAGCCTTGCTAATGGTTGTCAATTTTATTTTTCTTTTCAAAAAACCCAACTTTTTGATTCATTGATCTTTTGTATCATTTTTTGTGTTCCTATTTCATTAAGTTCTGCTCTGATCTTAATAATTTCTTTCTGTCTCCTAACTTTGGGTTTGGATTGTTCCTGTTTTTCTAGTTCTTTAAGGTGAAGTGTTAGGTTGTTTACTTGCGATCTTTCCATTCTTCTGAAGTAAGCATTTAATGCAATAAATTTCCCCCTTAGTACTGCTTTTGCAGTATCCCACAGGTTTTGGTATGATGTGTCATTATTTTCATTAGTTTCAAGAAATTTTTTGATTTCCTGTTTAATTTCTTCTTGGGCCCATATGTCATTAAGTAGAATGCTGTTTAATTTCCATATGTTTGTATAGTTTCCAGAGTTTCATTAGTTATTGATTTCTAATTTTAACCCATTGTGATCTGAAAAAATACATGAAATAATTCCAATTTTTTTGAATTTTTTTGCAATTTGATATGTGACCTAACATGTGATCTATTCTGGAGAATGCTCTATGTGCTGATGAGAAGAATGAATATTCTGAGGTTGTTGGATGGAATGTTCTGTAGATATCTGCCAAGTCCAATTGGTCTAAAGTGTTGTTTAGATCTTGTGTTTCTCTGCTCATTCTTTGCCTAGAAGATCTGTCTCATATTGAGAATGGGGTGTTTAGGTCCCCTGCTATTATGATATTAGTGTCTATCTCATTCTTTAGGTCTAATAGTGTTTGCTTTATTAATCTGGTTGCTCTGATGTTGAATGCATATATATTCATGATTGTGATGTCTTCTTGATGGATAAATCCTTTTATCATTATATAGTGGCCTTCTTTATCTCTTTTTATGGTTTTTGCTTTAAAGTCTATTTTATCTGATATAAAAATAGTTACTCCAGCTCATTTTTCATTTCTATTTCTATGGTTTGTCTTTTTCCATCCTTTCACTCTTAGTCTATGTGTGTCTTTACAGATGAGGTGAGTCTCTTGAAGCCAGCATATAGTTGGGTCCACCTTTTTAATCTGGTCAGTCAGTCTGTGTCTTTTGAGTGGGAAATTTAATCCTTTCACATTAGGAGTTGTTAATTGAAAGGTGTTGATTTATTGCTAGCATTTTATTTACTTTTGTTTGGATGTCTTAAGTACCTTTTGTTCCTTCCTTTCTGATTTACTCTTTGTCTTCTGTATTTGTTAGTTTCTTGGGATGGTAGATAAACATTTTTTTCTCTTTATTTTTAGCATTTTTATTTTACTAGTGGGTTTTGTTTTTGCTTGAATATTTATGGCAGTGGTGGTTGTTTTTCAGTTACCAAACCCAGTACTCCCTTGACAGTTTCTTGAAAGGCTGGTCATGTGATAGTGAACTCCCACAGTTTTTGTTTGTCTCAGAAATATAGTATTTGTCCTTCATTTCAAAAGGATAGCCTTGCTTGGTAAAGTGTTCTTGGCTGGCAATTTTTGTCTTTTAGTATTTTGAATGTGACATCCCATTCTTTTCTGCCTTTAGGGTTTCTGATAAAAAGTCTGATGTTAGTCTGTTGGGGCTCCCTTACAGGTGACTTGCTGCTTCTTTCTTGCAGCTTTTAAGATTCTCTCTTTGTCTTTGAGTTTTGCCTATTTGACTATAGCAGTTCTTGGAGAGGACTTTTTGGGTTGAATATGTCTGGGGATCTTTGAGCCTCCTGAATCTGAAGATCTGTGTCTTTTCCTATACCTGGGAAGTTTTCTGCCATTATTTTGTTGAATATGTTTTCAATGCCATTTCCTTTTTCCTCCCCTTCTGGAATACCCATGATTCGGATATTTGAGCACTTAAGGTTTTCCGTTATCTCTCTCAGATTTTCTTCAATGTTTTTAATTTTTTTCTTTTTTTTTTTTGTTTGCCTGTGTTATTTCAAATAACCCATCTTCAATTTCAGAATTCTATCTTCTGCTATTCTAGCCTGCTGGTTAAACCCTGTTGTGTTTTTTATTTTATTGAATGATTTTTTCAGCTCCACAAGCTCTGCTACATTCTTTTTCAGGGCACTGATTTCTTTGTACATTTCTTCTTTCAGGTCCTGTATACTTTTTCTCATTTCATTGTGCTGTCTAACTGAGTTTTTCAATATCTCAGTTAGTTTCCTTAGAACTGTTGCTTGAAATTCCTTGTCAGTCATTTCAGAGACTTCCTGTTCTATAGAATCTAGAGCTTGAGAGTTATTATGACCCTTTGGTGGTATTGTACTTTCTTGATTCTTCATATTTCTGGTATCTTTCCTTTGGTGTTTAATCATTGTGGCAGGGGATTTCATGGTCCACTCGTTCAACCTTAATGTCTGGCTGGGATGTTGCAGGGACTGCCAATTTGGCACGGCTGCCTCAGTGCCTTTGGGCCTGGCCGCTTTAGGGCCTCTCTGGGCAGCGTGAACTGGCCTGAACTGGGAGTCCTGCAGGAACACCTATCTGTTCTGATGCAGGTGGCTCAGGGCACATGGGCCTGGCAGCTGTCGGGCCTCTTTGGGTGGCACACACTGGCCTGGGCTGGGAGTCCCACCTGAGTGAGAACTTTCATAAGTCACTGTTGACTTGGGGAAAACCAGTGGATTTTAAAATAATACTTTAAAAAATATATAAAATGCTTCAAAACTCCTGTACAGTCACTAGGTGAGATATTAACAAAAATGTCAGAAAGAAAACACAAAGATAACCTTGCTTGAGTTTATTAAAGTGATTTTACTACATGTCCCCAGAGAATGTCAGGAAAGGGAGTGACACAGATGGTAATCTTTAAGACTCCTATCTCAGATTCTGAATTTCCCTCAAAAAGTTAACCTTTTTCCAGGAACGCAAGGGCAGCCCCAGTGTCATCCAACATGGCCATGCTGCCTGAGTTACAGGCTAGCCATGGGGATTGGTGGTGGGAGAAGGCCAGGGTGGAAATCAGTCAGAACATAAACCACTGTGGGTCCCGGGGTGGGAGAAGTGGGAATTTAAGTAGATGGTGCCACAGGCCAGAAAGGACACAAACTGATGATACACCCCAGATGTGTTTATTTCCTAGGGTTGCTATAACAAAATAAACAACAGAAATTTCTTGTCTCACAGTTCTGAGGCCAGAAGTCCAAGATCAAGATGTCAGCAGGTCCCTACTGCCTTTGAAGGTGCTGAGGGAGGCTCTGTCTCAATCCTCTGTCCCAGCTTCTGGGAGTTCTTTGGTTTGCAGCAGCAAAACTTCAGGCTTCATGTGGTGTTTTCCCTGTGTGCATCTGTCTCCAAATTTCTTCTTAAGAACACCAGTCACAGGGCTATGTGGTTAGCTCAGTTGGTTAAAGCACAGTGTTACAATACCAAGGTCAAAGGTTCAGATCCCTGTGCAGGCCAAATGCCAACCCCCTCCCTCAAAACCATGAATCCACCCTACCCGAGTACTACCTTTTCTTAGCTAATTACATCTGTAGAGATTCTGTTTCCAAGAAAGTCACATTCTGAGTTTTCGAGGGTTAGGACTTCAATGTATGGATTTTGCAGGGACACAACTGGGGACTCTGCTCCGAGCAATACCGAAAACCAGAGGATACCGCAGGTTGGTTTCCTAAACGTCCTCCTAAATTACGCTGTGAAAAGGCTGGAGTCTCTATTTATGCTGAGATTAGTCTTTGGTATGGAAGGAGCTGGCTCTTTGGACACGTGCAGCTCAATCTGAGCTTGTGTAAAGCAGTCTTGGGCACATGCAAAGGAGAACATATCCCATCTCCACCCCCTGCCCCCCAACTGCTCTCCTTTCCACTGAAGCAGGTGAAGAGAAGGAGGAGGGCTGGCTGAGGAAGCTCTTGCTCACTTCCAGGAGTACAGGAGCAAGACATGGATGGGTTGGCTTCAGGCACCCATGTCTGGCCTGCTGTGATGGACAGCAACAAGAAGCCCTGACTTCCCTCGCACAGGCTTTGGGGGGCTTGATGTGAGCTCCCTTCCATAGGCCTGGAAGCTGGGTGCTAAAGCTGGGAACCCTCTGGTCCTGAACCTCATCAAAGAGATATGGCCCTTACTTGGTTTGTGAAGGAGTGTCCTGGAACCCAAGTGAAGTGACTGCCCTGTGGAGAAGGCCCCAGTGGTCTCAGGGGAGATGAGCAGCCCTGCTGAGCTCCACAGTGGGAAGATTCAGAGCAAGCCACGGAGGGGGTGGGGAAGCTCAGAGGCCTTGGTCTCGCTCTTCCTTGGTAGACTGTGTCCGTGAATAAACATACAGCTGAGCAGCGGAAACGCGGGTGTGTTTATAGTTCTTGGAAAATCAGAGAGGGAACAGGGAGTGGAGATACTGCAGATAACATGCAGTTAGGCTCAGCTCGTCCCTTTCATTTTCCCTTTGACTCCAAGCTACAGAAGTTCTAAAGATGGGAGGAAGAATATTGAGGAGGAAAAGGGCACAGTCCCTGGTTAGGGGACCAGATTTATTTTTGTCAGAATTGACCCTCTTCCTTTCCTGCTGCTTTTAAACCAAACACCGCTTCCCCAAACTTGAGATTTACTAGGGCTTCACCAGACTTAGAAAATTCCAAGACTGAGATGCACAGTGACCTGGGGAGTTGTTGCACAGCCAGGTTCTTTGCCTGGTCCTGAGGACATCTGGGGAAGATGTGTCATCAACTAACAAGTGGCTTCAGGTGGGAAGTTAGCATCCTGGGACATCCTGACCTGGCCCTCTTGGAGGGGCATCAGGGCAAGGAATACGTTTTCTTCTCAGAGACTCAAAGATTGGGAGGTGAGAGAGGGAAGACAATGATGTAAGATCATTCTTTGACAACACCGGTTTGCATTCAGGTCTTGCTGCTACCGAGTGTTTACCTCCCCCACCCCAGAAGATAGCCAGGCCTTTGTGTCCCCAGCCAGCCTTGCAGGCGCTTTTGTGTGGCACTGCAGGAAGGAGCGGTTGCCAGGCACCCATGAGACACCCCCTCCTCCTGGCTTTTGTCTTGCCCAGGCCTGGGTGGATTGAGGGGAAATACACTGCCTAAGAGGAAGAGAGAATGGGGTGAGTGCTCAGAGCTGAAAAGACCCAAGCCGCTGTGGGAGGAACATTTTGGAGAGCTCCCTCCAGACTGAGGAGTGAATGGGGGCTTTGTGATTTTAGCACCTAGAGAAGCAACACTCCCCCCACCATGCACACACTCTCTTGTGTACTTGGGTGGGGGCTGGAGGAGGTGGGGGTGGCAAAATCTCTAGGACTGGATTCTTGGCTTCACCCAGAAAAGCTCCTCCTCCTTTCTTCATCCAGTCCTTGTGGAAAGGGGTGTCCCAAGCAGTCCCTCTCACACAGGGGTTGGCGAGCAGAGTGCAGACTGGATTTCTGTTCCCCTTGGCTCCTTCACTTACACAAACTTCATCAGTCCTTCTCCTCCTCTCAATTCATTGTAGTTATTTTTAATCCTATTGGATTTTCCCACATGCCTCTAATTCTCACTACACCACCTCCCAACTTCTATGACTAAACTTATTTTTACGTTGTCAATGTTTATGGCATGTATGGTTTTAGTCTCTCCCGCTCTAATTAATTTACTGATGCTTTCTCTCTAGATTGATTTTAAAAACTGGTATTTACCATACAGCACTTAAAACAGCATGATTATGAATATATTACTTACTAAAACAAGGTGATGTTATGAGATAAAGAAACATACTCAACATACTCACGTGCCACGAAAAGCTATGGCACTAGAAGAAAAAATATGTGCAAATGTCAAATAATTTATTTTCTTACACTTTATCAATTGCTCAAAATTATACCACGTTTTAGATTGCTTTATATTTAAACCTTGACTTTCTTATAGATAAGTTTGTTTTTCTTTTAGTTTCTAACTGCCTTTGTTTTTTCCTAAGAATAGCACGTCTTTACATTTTCACTAATGTCATCTAGATTCTTGATGATATTTGTAAAGGTGAATTCACTGACCTTCTTTGACTTCTTATTTTAATCTGAGCAGGTTGATTTCTAGGTCTGCTGCATAATCTTCATCATAGGTAAGTTCTCTTGTTTCTGGATCTCATACATTTTTCTTTGAATTTATTTTAAATTTTGCTGGAGTATATCCTCAATTATTTTTTAGAAGAGTAATTAGTAGAAAACCTTCTGAGCTATGCATGTCTTAGAATAACTTTATTTTGATTTCATATTTGAATAGTAGTGTGGGTTGGTATGTAACGCCATGTTAAAAATAACTAACTTTTCCTCAGAACTTTGAAGGGATCTGGCTATAGGTTAAGAAATTTGATGCCCATCTGATTTTCTTTCCTTTTAGAAAAAAACTGTGTTCCCCTCCCCACCCTGCCTCTCAAAATCTTTTAAGCTACTTTATTTATCCGTGTTATGCTGAAAGTTCATATCTTGGTATGAATCTTCCCCCATCTATTAAGCTTTCTCAACACTTCTTAATCTCAGTTATTAGATTGTTCTTTATATTTTAGAAATACCATTATATTATTTCATTTATTATTTCCTCCCCTTTATTTTCTCTATTTTCTATTTCTGGAACACTCATTGACCAGATTTTGGATGGATCCCTCATGTTTTAGTTACCTATTGCTGCATAACAAATTACCACAAACTTAGCAACTTAAAAAAAAAAAAAACACAAGTCTGGCCAGTTATCTCAGTTAGTTAGGGTGCATCCTTACAACACCAAGGTCATGGGCTTTGATCCCCATACCAGCCAGATGCAAAAAAAAAAAAAAAAAAAAAAAAGTCCCCACATGTTTAATGTCTCACAGTTTCTGTTAGCTAGGCTTATTTGCTCAGGGTATCAGAAGTCTGCAATTAGGGTGTCAGCTGGGCTGCAGTTTCATATAAAGGCTTGACTGAGGTTGAATATGCTTCCAAGCTCAGCAGAATTTATTTTCCTGTTGGAGACAGGACTGCAGGACTGAGGCCCTAGTTTATTGGGGATTGCTGGCTGGACACTGCCCTCAGCTCCTAGAGGCCACTCTCAAAAGTCTGTGACAGGGGCCTCCCCACTCTGAATGGCTGTTCACTCCTTCAAAGCCAGGTAGGAAGAGAGGATTCCTGGCACTGGACTTCGCAAGAAAGGGTCTTGTATAATGTAATGTAATCACTGAAGTGGCATTCCATCATCTTTCTCATAGTCTAGTCTATAGAAGAAAGCCGCATTCAAGAGATCTATTATACAACATGGTAACTATAGTTAATAACAATGTATTGCATTCTTGAAAATCACTACAGAGTAGATTTTAACTTACCACAAGAAAATATGTGAGATAAGACATATGGTAAATAACTTGACTTACCCAATCCACAGTGTTTACGTATTTTGAAACACTGTGTTGTGCATGATAACTATACATCATTTTTATTTGTCAATTAATAATAAATAGGCCAGTCAGTTAGCTTACTTGGTTAGAGCATGGTGCTGATAACATCAAGGTCAAGGGTCTGGATTCCTGTACAGGCAGCCCACCCCCCCAAAAAAAACTTCTCATGTCTTTAAAGGCCAGCCAGTTTGTTCAGCTACTTAGACCATGGTGTTATAACACCAAGGTCAAGGATTAAGATTCCCATACAGGACAACCACATACACACAAAAAGTAAATAAGTATATGGGGAAGAGGGGAAGAAAGTCAGAGGTCTAGCCCACATTGAGGGGAGCAGATTCCACAAGACTGTGAACACCAGGAGGCAAGAATCTCGAAGGGGACCACTCCAGATGGTGTCTGCTACACCGAGGTCTCCTAATCACCCCTACCCCCACCTTGAGCACACAGTTTTCATTTGAAAAAATTTTTTTCCCCTTTTAATCCATGCTCTGGAATATTTTCTCTTCTTTTGAAGTAGAAGAAAACTCACTGTACAGTAGGTTGATATCCTCAAAGTCTAGTGGAGAATGTGTTTCAAGGGAAAGGGAGTGGTGAATGGTGATAACACTATGCTTTCTCTGCTGATGAGTCAAGAGAGGTGAGGACTGAGAATTACCACTGGATTTAGCATCGGGGATCATTGTGACCTTGGCAAGAACCACTTTAGTGAAATAATGGGGGCAAAGCCTATTTAGAGTAGGTTCAATAGAGAATGGGAGGAGAGAAACTAGAGTCAGAAACCATAGACAACTCTATGGAGTTGATTTTCCATGAAGAGAAAGAGAGAAAATGGGATGTTAGTTGGACAAGGGTGCAGGATCAAGAGGGATTCTTTAAAATGGAAGAAGTTGCATGTTTGTAGGCTGGTGGCAATGATCCAGGAGAGAAGGAACAGAAAATAAAGTGATACAGGAGAGAAGGGACAACAGCTGGAGCAAGGACCTTTATTGAATAAATAGGAGGGAATTGGGCCTGTTGCACAAATGGGAAGTTTGGCTGTCGACAGGAGCGTAGATGGTTTACGCATAATGAGAGGAAGAATGATGATTGGGAAAGAAAGGTTAATAGCAGGCATGAGGCCTACTCCCCACTGAGGGCATGTCGGGGGAGATGATTGACCTTAATCAGACCTTCTTGTTAATATGTTAATGATATTTACTGACAGAGAGAGAGAAAGAGAGCAGGAGTTGCCGGGTGTCAGGGTGATCAATGAAAACGACCTAGAGTTATATAACAGCCCATGCCATTACTCCAGCGTGAAGGCAACATTAAGGGATTTTCAGGCATGCAGAGCCGAATGGGAAAACCTAACTGTTCTTCCTCTACTATTCTTCACTCTGACATTGACATGTTGGGGTTTTACTCCCCAGTCCAAGCAAGTCTCCAAACCTCAGTGGACACCAAGTAGGTGTCCTACAACTCAGTTCAATTCTGATGCTATCTTCCTGGAGTCAGCGCAAACCCCTCAGGTTTCGGGCTTAGTCCCGCGACATCACCTCCACTTCAGATGCTGGTCACAAGCCACGTTCTGACCTGTGCTTTGGACCAGCTGGCTGAAGTTCCCATGATCCACCCCTCACGTTGCTAGAACAGCTCACAGAACTCATGAGAACAATTTACTTATTAGATTACCAGTTTATTTTAAAAGGATACAACTCAGGAACAGCCAGATGGGAGAGATGCACAGAGCAAGGCATGAAGGAAGGGGTGCAGAGCTTTGTGCCCTCTCCAGGTGGGACATCTTCCCAGCACTTCCATGTGACCAGCAACCTGGGAGCTCTCCAAACCCCATCTTTTGGGTTTTCATGGAGGCTTCATAACATATGGATGATTGATTAAATAAATCATAGGCTATCGGTGATTAAATCAATATCCAGCCCTGGAGGTCAGGAGGTGGGACTCAAAGTTCCAACCCTCTAATCACATGGTTGGTTCCCCTTAGAGACTTTCCAAAAGTCACCTTATTAATATAATCTCAGGTGTGGTTAAAAGAAGCTGGTTGTGAATAACAAAAGATGCCCCTTTATCACTTAGGAAATTGTAAGGATTTTAGGAGCTCTGTGCCAGGAACGAGGGACTAAGACCAAAATATATGTTTCTTATTATACCACAATATCATAATAGTTCAGAAGTTTTCTATCATTCATCCTTCTGAAAAAAAAAATTGAGGCCACACTTCAGCAAAACCTACAATGAATACAGGGAGGAAGAGGTATCAGGTCAAGATTGCTTATTGTAAGTTAGCCTGGAATTTATGGAGTTATGCAGTATGACTCTCTGGGGATCCGACAGCACACCACTAAATGTCTTCCTTTGAAAACAATGATTCCATATACATTGTTCGGAAAACAATTGTTAATCTGAAAACAAAATACATCCTAATGAAGGAGAAACATTTTTTAAAAGCGGAGTCTGACAGATTTGGGCTCCTCCTGAAAGAAATGCTATATCTGTGTCTGGGTTTTGCCTGTAGTCTTTGGATTATTGTGAAGTTTGGTGCTGGGTAAGGTCTATGAATCAAGTGGGTCTGCTCTGACAATTTAGATCTTCTACCTGGAGGCAGATAGGTGGGCAGGTGTCATTGTGGGAGTATGGTGCACACAAAATCTTCCCTAGGCTTTTTTTTTTTTTTCAATTATCTTTGGTTCCCTGTATAAATGTTGATTTCTCTGAAATTAGTCATTCTGTTTATTCCTCTTGGTCCTTCTCTTTTGAGCACTAATTTTGGAAAATCGCTCTTGGTTACCTGGCAACAAGCTCAGCCAAGACTGGTGGCTCACACCTCCCAAGAGGAGAGCCTGAATTTTCTTATGTAATCAAGTGCTCCCCTGCATCCACTGGGAAGGCTTTTACTCAAATTCACCTTCACACAGTAGCAGGCACCCTCAAATTCCCCACATGTAGACAGCTGGCATTTCCCAAGAGGTAATAGGCACCAGGGCTCCAGCTTCTGTTGACCTAAAGGAAACCGAGGCCAAACATATAAAGCATAGGATTTATTGAGCCAACATGACAATTGCAACTGGGGAAACGCATAGGTCAGGCTGCCCTGAGAAATGGGCTTGGAAGAGGGCCAGCAGGGCTTAACATTTTTAATCACAAGAAGGGGGAAGAATCAAAGGAGAAAGAGAGAGAACAGCCCCTCTCTAATCAGTTCATCAGTTTTTCTATTGTTTGTACATGATGTATGGATTTGGAGTTGTTACTAGGTTACATCCTACCTTCAGAGATTTAGGGTAAAGATTACAAGAAGCACTCTAGGTTATTGTATGACTTTCTGGTGCCATCACATCTGCTTCTAAGTGAAAATGGTCTTATGATAACTTTTTCAAGGACATGTGGACATGGCTCCTGACATATCCCGGATCTCCCAAGGCACTATAATTTAGCAGACCTGGTCAGAGCATATTTTTTAGTTATGATTTCTTAGTACCCGAGGTCAAAATATTTGTTTCTCGCATTCAAGACCATTGTCATGTTCACTTTATACAAAGGGGAGCAATAAGAATTCAGGGCCTCCTGCTGGACCCCATTGTGTACTCGGCTGCTCCCCAGATCCAGCGTGCCTCTCTACAGGACGTGAGCAACCAGGTCCTACGCACTTTCTTCTGCTCCCAACTTCCACCATATCGTACAGCCCCTGGTGTTTACCCTGATCGCTTTGGCGATAGTCTAGTGATCCTTGGTGTTCTTTTCTTATTTTTATATGAAGGGCCAGACTGATGTGTGTGATTGGCATGGCTACCAAAACAACTGTGTAGCTTTGTTCTTCTAACACAGTTTTTCCTGAAACAGGCATGCTGTCCTGGGGGAAGTGTGTGTGTTTATGTGTGTGTGTGCATGCACTGAATGACAGGTTTCATTTTGGACACATGAACTGAAAATGACAGTGCACATGCACTGAATGACAGGTTTTACTTTTGAGTGGAACTCTGCAGGAAACCAATAGGCCAATTTTGTTGACAAAAAGGCTAAGGCTTCCCTCTTGGAGCCCTAAACCCAGATATAGGTCACTGGATTTTTTTTAGAGACCACATCTCTGCTGGTTTTTCCTTAGGGCTAAACACAGTAGTGGCCAGTCCTTGGTAGATGTGGGGTTAGAGAAGACAGAGGGGAAAGCAGCCACTAGCATCATTGTTCCGTAGAAAGCCATCAATAAGTGCCTACTTTCTCTACTGCTCTTGTCCCTGCTGAGCTTAGGGCCTCCCTGGAACTTGCAGAGGAGATCAGCTTTTACCTGTACTGTAGGCTTCTCCTGAGGGCGCTCAGGCTGCTTGCCTTCTCCTTCAAAACTACCAAATATTCTTTCCATATTCTAGAAATCAGTCAAAATCTGCAGTCCACTCATTTCCTGTTATGGTTGTTTTCACCCTGTATTTCCTTCTTTCTTTATTTTTTATTGAAACATAATTGATAACACATATTTCTGGGGTACAAAGTTGACTATCTATAATGGTATACAAATCAGGATAATTAGCATATCCATCATTACAATACACCCTGTATTTCTTTACTCGCAACACATACACTCATCAAAGATTTTGCACCAGAAACCTAACCCCTAATATTTTAAAAAGAGTCTGGGTTTGAAACGATAGGATGCCATGAACCCTGCCTTTTGTGTTTACATAGAATGTAAAAATAGAATGCTTTTGCTCTCAATTTTGACTGCAGCCTCAAAAGGTTGAGTCAAAAGTAGTAGGTGGCAACTGTTTCCACATTTCCATGTCTCCTGTACAGAGCCAACAAAGGTGATCAACACCTGTTTCTGTGGCCCCCTCATCCCCCCTCTTAACACCCACCAAAGGGTATAAGAGGTTGAGTTGAAGTAGGACGCCCTGCAAAAAAATTGCTGGCAAGCTGAGGCATTCTTCCTCCCCAACCCCAGACAATGGGGAGGAGACAGGGATGCTTCCCCTTTTACTCAGGCGTGGTGAGAAGGGCTTCAGAGACACACTTGGAAAGTCTGATGAGCGTTGCTTCGAGTAGGTAATGTGTTCGACCTACGTGCATGAAGCCAAAGCTAACAGGCTAAGCTGCAGCCATGTGTGAAGAAAGGGGGAGAAAAGAGGTCTGCAGGTGCTACACTCAAGGGTGCTTGAGCATACCCCGGCTTAAGTGGGCAATGAGGATTGTAACTGGATCCATCTGGAAGGAATCCTGCACAGGAGAGGAGCCGAGTGAGGGGATCTTAGCAGTACTGGCAGGGGAGACCACGGGGTCAGGTGCTGAAGGTGAGGATTGTCATGACAGTTGAGTGAGAAAGTGCATCACCCATGGGAGGGAACTGGGCAGTGTGAGGTCTCACAGGGACCTCTGAAGAACCCACAAGTGCACTCCAAGAAAAAAGTCAGCCTGGAGCCTCCATAACCCATCCTCAGTTGAAGTCCCAGATCAGCTAATAGAGAGGAGAAACTCGAGGAAATAGAGGGCCTCAGCCACACACCCCCAACACCCGCAACCAGCCCAGAGATGACCACCGAGCTGCTGTAAGAAATGCCCTGGGCTCCCGAGCTGGGGTGGTGGGGGGCGAGGCTTCAGCCACACACCCCTGACATCTGCACCCAGCCCAGCTATGACCAAGGCACTGCTGGAAGCCCTCTGGTCTCCCCTGTAGTAATGAGGGGGCTGCCACAGGCTTCAATCCCACCCCTCCTCCTTTCTCCTCTCACCCTATTTCCTTCCCCCTCTTCTCTGCCCCTCCCTCTAACTGCTCTGCAACAACATCATAGAATGTAAAAATATAATATTAATAAATAAATAAACTTTAAAAAAAAGAAAGAAAAGAAAAGAAAGGAAACTGACTATGCCCCTCTTTCCCATTGCAAGTTTCCCGTCTGAAGGAGTCTTGAGCTGGCTAAGGAAGAAGACAACTTAAAATACAGTTTGAAGTTTTTACTGTACATGAAACTATGTATATTGATTATTGAAATAAATCTGTCACTATGACTAGAAGTAACAAGAAGTCATTTTTATTTTCTGAGAGTTATTATAAGATTTCTGAGGACTGTCTTAGATTTTATCCAACAGTAAGAGAAGAAATACCTCCATCGGGCAGGTTTGAAAGGGCATTGAAGAGAAAGAATAAAGTTTTTTCTGTTTGCACTTCATGAAAGCTACAGCTACTCACTCAGATTCAGTTTCAAATGTGCCTTTTGGGAAAAGAAAAAACGGGAATTACAGGCAGCAATTTAGAAGAATGTGGTGGCACATATGTTGGCAAAGTGTCCAAATGTGAAAACATTCATTTATTATTAATCCATCAAAAACAAATTGATCAGCTCTTGTGTGCCATGGCCTGAGCTAGGTAAGAGAGAGTCAAATGTGGATGAGAGTGAGTCTGTGCTGCCCAGTTCTTAGTCTGGGGCAAGAGTCAGACGTGTAAACAAATAAATTATAGCCCAGTGTGATATCATCATGCAGATGTATATGCAGAATTATATTGAAGCTTTCTCATATCTCATATTGTTCATTTGCATTTCTTATCTGCATATTCCTAAAATTAAAATTTAGTTGGGGAAAACCATTAACCCTGAATTGGGAATTTTCTAGTAGGGAAGTAGGGAAACCACAATGGAATAAGGGGTGAAGTGGGGCCCAGGCCATAAGTGGATGGGCCAAGAGAGAATTTGCCCACTTCATGACTTTGCTGAGAGCCCAAGAAAACGAAGAATTCACTAAGGAACAAGTTTTCCAACAGCTATGATACAAATTAAATCCAACTTTCTGTGACTAGAGCATGGTAGAAACTGGCACAGTTACATGTCTTTTTCTTAGACATATAAAAAAAGATCTTAACTAAAGCTATTTCTTGCACTTCACTTTTGAATTTGGCTAACATTATGTTAAATGGGAAGAAAATAGACAATTTTTAAATGCTTTTGTCATTTGGTCCTAATCATACACAAGAATGAAAAATGAGAATAATAATCTTTACCATTTTAAGGTTCAAAATCTTTTTCTTTGGAGTTTCTGAAATGAGCAAGGTACAAGGACTTTAATTTTTTTCCCAAAGGTCTTGAAGAAGATAATTGGTTTTTTGTTACTCTGTCGGATGAAGTAATATTCTCTCCTCAGAAATAAGGTATTTTGGCCATCCAGCTATTTAGAACCTACTTTAAATCTGACAACCATTGCTGTGGATTGAATGTCCCCCACCGCCAAACACACTGACGCTTAAATTGTGTACCCCAAAGTTCCAGGTATTAGAAACATGGCCTCCACTGTTACAGTGCTAAGAGGGTGGGAAATCCTACTATGATAACCGAAAAGAGGTGATTAAATTGTAAGGGTCATGCCATAGTTTATGGGCATGGTTCTGAGGTCTTTAAAAGGAGAGCATGTGAGAGTCTCTCTCTTTCTCTACTTCTGCCATCTTGCAATGTGATATCCTGTGTCACTGAAGCCACCACCAAGGAAGACCCTCACCAGATGTGTTCCCTGGACTTTAGACTTCCCAGCCTCTGAAAATGTAAGCAATAAATTTCATTTTCCTACAAATTACCTAGTTCCAGGTATTTTGTTGTAAGCAACAGAAAGGGACTAATACAACCATTGAATCAACATATTTGAATTTATTTCTCTGTGTAATAATGTTAAAAATTTTTGAATATGGCAAGCTACATTTTAGCCTTTTATTTTGTTTTTTAACATTCTACCTTCTTCACTTTGAACCCAATTTACTTGTGGTTAGGATTTATTTCCCCATGTGATAGGTAGCTTTGTGTGAAAATATCATCAATTTTTACATTATCTGTATAAGGGCCATATGGTCTGAGGAAAGGCCCTATTTCTTCCTTCCTATCCCACCCTCCAAATCTCTCAATTAACATCTACCCTTTCAAAATAAATTTAAATTCCTTTTTTTTTTTTTTTTTTTTTGCAGTTGGCTGGTATGGGGATCTGAACTCTTGACCTTGTTAAATTTAAATTCTTAGCAGCAGTTATGAATTTAATGTAGAGTACTTATATGTGAGAAAGAATGTATTATTTATTCTAAAATAAATACATTGGTCATGTTTTGGGGGTGTCATTAAGGACCTGAAGACTTACATGGTGCCCTCAAACACAGAAAAGCATCTAGTCTTTACCACATCATTGCCACGGTTGAGACACCCATCCGCCATATTGCCATTGTTGAGTGCTATGCCTAGAACACTGTGGGCAGTCAGTCAATATTTGTTGAACAAATGAATGAATGCTTAAAAGGTTTATTCAAAGGAGGATCTCTTACCCCAGTGTCCAAGGCCATGATTCTTAATTGTTGGTATCCAAAGGGTTAATTCATAGCCCCCCCCCCTTTTCTTCCCTGCTTGAGTTCAAAACCACCTGAGAGACAGGTGCAGGAATAGTACAGATGGAGACCAAAATATCATTTTAGATACTGGTAAAGCTATGCTGGACAGAATGGTCAAACAGTGTGCTAATACTAAACCCCAGAGTTAGACGTTTCACACACTACCATAGTTTGGATATGATTCCCCCCCAGCGAAATCCATGTTGAAATCTAATCTCCAACGTGGCAGTGTTGGGAGATGGGGCCTAGTGGGAAGTGTTTGGGTCATGCCCTTGCTGGGGAGTGAGTGAGCTCTTTCAGGAATGAATTAGTTCTTGCAAGAGGGAGCAGGTTGTTCAAAAGAGCCTGGCACCTCCCCTCTCTCTCTGTATCTCTCTTGCCCTGTGATCTCTATGCACTCTCTAGTTCCCCTTGTGCTTTCTGCTTTCTGCCATGAGTAGAAGCAGCCTGCGGTCTGTGCAGATGCAATTGCCAAACTTTCCAGCCACCAGAATCATAAGCCAAAGAAACCCTTTTTCTTTATAAATCACCCAGTCCGAGCTACTGTTATAGCAACAAAGAAAACCACCCAGCTAGACTGGTTCATTTGCCCAGCCAAGGCTGCTCTGGGCAACTGCAGCCCTCCTCCGTTGGGGCAGAGCCTGGAAAACCAAAAGCAGAGTGATGCAGGGAAAAATGCAGGAGGCCTGACTGAGCAGGCCTGGTTCCTTCTCCCAACTCATTCATCAGAGCAGTGTTTCTTCCTCCCCTGGGAGAACCGACAGTGATGGGAGGACAGATGTTGGTGTTTAACTCTTATGGAGGTCTCTCTATATGGGAGAAAACAACAAAAAAGGGAACATGTGCACTCCCCTTGACATTAGTATTCAGTTCCTCTATCATTTATGACCCACCTCATAAGTGCCCACCCACCATGAACCCCAAAGTGTGAGTTCCTCCTCAGTCTCTGGAACTAACACTCCCTGAATCCTTTTCTGGTCAGTTCTGGCTCCTGCACTGCAGAATCAGTCCCCCTCAATGGGTCAGTACTGATGGGCCTATGCTGCTGGAACAAAAGCTGAGCAGTGGGTCAGTGGGCAGGGAAGGGTTTTTCTGAGTTCTGGTTTTAGTTGTGCAGTAAAAATATCCTGATGCCATAGAGCATGGAGTCAGAATATAATTTCTTAGGATCTGAAAAGAAGAAAAACAACTCCCATTCTTCAGGTTCCCTACAGAATTAAGGATAAAATGCAAATAAATATTCCAATAATTTATTCTGCTGCTCCCCCTTGTTAAAATTGCATTTGCAATATAAATAATAGGCATTTTGGTGGATTGGTTTAAAATCCAGCATTGATGCAGGAAAGGAAAGATGATATAAATTCTAACTCTTCTTTCCCCTCATGACTCATTGACAATTTGGCACAGGAGTTCGATCGTTGTATAGTGACAGAAAGAAGCCTTGAAAGATGGGACCCTGGCCAATTATAAAATGGTCAATTCTTAATGTTCCCGTTGAAAGTGGCCCTTCTGGTGGTACAGGCAGCTGCCTGCCAAAAGATCTGTCTGGCTCAATGTGACTTTCAAAACAGTTCTGCTACCAGAAAGGCCAGCACGAAAATATAACTATAAATATAACCATGGGCATGGATGAGGAAGCGGGTCACACACATACTGTTTGCCACAATCTTGTGAACCCGAGGAGAGCTAGCTTTGCACAGTCAGAATAATAAAAGGAGAGATCCTGGGTCTTTAATGATATCTTTGAACTTATAAATCAAACCAACCCTATCTTACCTCTGAATGTTGAGTTACATGAGCCTATAAAATATTAGTGTTATAAAAAATATTTATCATTTGAGCCAATAAGTAGATAGAAATATTTTAAAAGGAGTGGTAGCATCTTGAGCTATTTTCTACATAAATTTGGCTTTTTAAATGAACTCTTGTCAGTAGGCAGGCTTTCAAGAAATAGAGCACAAGGAAGTTACATTTTGATAAAAGGGGGTAGAAAGAAAAAAAGGAAGGAAAAGAGAGAAAGGAAGAAAAGGAGAAAAAAGAGCAGACAGTGATATTTTTTTCAGAAGGCAATTTTTAAAGTCAGCATCTGGACCTAAATTTTTACCAGACTGAAAGAGATTGAGAAAAAGAAAAACCATGCAGAGTTTTCATAAAGGTAAATCACTCAATTCAAAGGACTTTCCTTTAATAACACCTAGATCAAGGGTTCAGATCCCCGTATGGCCAGCTGCCAAAAAAATTTAAAAAATAAAGAAATAAAGGACTTTTCTTTATTCTAAGATGATGTTCTTCCAACTATATTTTGGTGTTAAAATAATCTTTTTAAAAAAACATGAACGGTGGTGATGACAGTCGTGGCTTCATTTTTGTTTTTCTGAATTTCTCCATTTGAAATAAAAAGTGGGCAATTTTATTACGGTTCACCCTATTTTTTTTTAAAGCGTGCTGGTTCTTGAAGTTCAAGATTTAAGAACCGCTTCCGTAGAGGATGAGTCAAGGCCAAGAGCGCACGGGCTGAACAGGACCCACGCGGAGGCTGAGGATGGCTGAGAAGGGAGCGAACCAGAACACAGGAAAGGTGGGGCAGATGGAAAGAGCAGAGAGGGGCTGGCAAGAGCGAGAATTAAAGGGCCTTTCCACCCACTTCTTTTAAGTGATCCTTGACTATTTAAGTAAGTGATATATACATGCATGTATGTATGTATATACATTATATCACAGTGCTTAGTGCAGTGAGAACTACACAGGTGTTTTCTGTTGCAGGGTTAGTATAACTAATCCATGTAAAGAAAGAAGAAAAAGGAAAGAAGAAAACTAACATCTGATGTCTGGCACTCATTATCTCATTGAGTCCTCACAAACTACATTTTTATCCCCACTTTACAAATGAGGAATCTGAGTATCTGAAAAATTATCTAAGGCCATGGAGTCCCTAAAGGATGAAAGCCTGTTTGAACCAAGGTCAGCTACACCCCACACTACCTCAATGCTGAGGCTATCCAAAACATACCACAGTCCAAAATTGCTAATGTTAAGGTTTAGACCATTTATGATTTTAAAACCTTTATTGCAGAATACTAACCCTCCCGTTTGTATTTGACTCAGACCAGTAGTAAAATGAATGTGCATTCAGGGACCATGTATCAGTTGCTGATGAGAAGTTAAAGGTTTGCCCAGAGGGAAGAGGGTGCTGAAAATGAGAACTTGAATAATCTTGCTTTGTTCTTTGCAATTTAAATTTATTAACCACAGTAGTGCATATTAGAAGATCAAAAAGCAGAAGTTTCTCTAAACTCTTTTGCAGAATTTTCTTAGAAGCATGGAGGAAGGGGGCGGGGTTAAACAGATGGACAAGCCGTCATTGTACATCTTACTAAAGTGGTACCAGGTTCTTTGTTAGCAATAATGTGAAAGGAATACAGCATAAGTTGAAGAAAACAGGGCACTAATTTTCAGAGTTTAGTGAAGTTCATCCTAGTTACATATTTTAAGGGAGTATCAAGTACATGTCTACAAAACAATGAAATTTACTCTAGAAGCATTGTCTTGATTGGGATTTTCCTTTAATCCTCAACTTTGCCATTATTCAAAAAATGTTCCATGTTGATAAATCTCATGATCAAACCAGATAATTTTTGTCAGCAATTATATTGTTATCTATTCTGTAGCTGAAACATGATGAGGCAGCTGATTCAGCAGCTAGTAATAAAGTAAAGCGCATTTCCCCAAACCTGATTTACAACAGATTTATATGTTCTTTGGCCACTGATAAATCTGGAGCTTCACACAGCCTTCATTTAAAAGTTTCTCAATGCTGTCTGAATTCAGAATCTATCCCTTCACCCTTGCTGAAACACTAGAAAGAAACAGTTCTCAATGTCACAGTAATTCACAACTTCTTTAATGAAACAAGCTTTTTACAGCTCCATATATCCATCTAAACACAGCTAAGCACAGCTCTCTGCCCTTGACTCTTCATGGAATGGAATCGGCCTTTCTCTCTCTATAAAACATATGGATTGACCACCTCATCATATATTTTGAAAGTACATTTTCTTGTTTGTCTTTCTGCTGGCAATTCTTAAACCAGGATGAAGTTGGCATGTGTTTTGGAGAAACTAAAAAGAACTTTACTGCTCAATGGAGAGCTATAGAAGAGTGAATTTGAAATCAAATATAAAAATATAGACTATGTTCTCTAGAAAGCTTCCTAATCAGTAACATTTTAGCAAAGCTGAAGATCTGGAATGATAGGTTAATGTCCAGTGACCCTGTTCTCATCTGTCCTGGATCAAAGTGGATGACTGAGAATGACTGAGAAAAGCAGTCCTGGTAGCAGGGAGCTAGCTGGTACCATCAAACGACTTTGCTGGCACTCACAGCTGGCACTCAAGCAAAGTTTTGTCCTCTTCTGTTCAACAAAAGTAATTTCACAGAACATTGACACCAAACAAAGCATTCTGTGATCAGGATGGATCAGGACAAAAACAAGTGCCCTCTATAAACATTCCTGAACAAAGCTAAAACCCAGAATGTTCTCCAGACCACAACAACGATCAAACATTAACCATCAAACCTGACTAATAAAAGTGGAGGCTGCTTCTTTACCCATTACAGCTTTGGCCTGGTTCTAGTTTCTCTGTCTAGATAAGATTCACTAAGACACCTGTTAAAGATTGAATTATGACACCCCCGCCCCCCCAGTTCATCTGTTGAAGCCTTAAGCCCCAGTACCTCAGAATGTGACCTTGTTTGGGAATGAGGTTGTTGCACATGGAAATAGTTGTGAAGGGGTCATGCCGGAGTCTAGGGGCACCTAATCCAATGTGACTGGTGTGATTATAGAGAGGGAGATTTGGACACAGACACACACATACAGGAGAACACCATTAGAAGACTGGAGTTATGTGGCCACAAGCCAAGGAACTGCCAGACGCTAGGAGAGAGTCTTGGGACAGGTACCTCCCTATACCTTCAGATGGAGCGTGGCCCTGCTGACACCTTGATCTCAGACTTTCAGCCTCTAGGACTCTGAGACAATACATTTCTATTGTTTAAGCCACCCAGTTTGTGGTAGTACTTTGTTCTGGCAGCCATAGGAAACTAATAAATACCCAGTCATGGAATAGCCTTTGTTTCTTACAGTATCAAATCCAGAGCAAAACCTTACTTCCTTGAACTCTCCCCCCAAATCACCTCACAAGCCCAAATCCTTTAACAAGTCGTTCTTACACACTCTTACTGAGATGCCACACAATTTTTTATGGTGTCTATTCTCTCTCCCTGCAATAAATCAATAAAACCCTCTTTGTTTAATTACAAATGTATTCCTGGTGGCCTTTGGCTAAAGGGCATTGACACAACTCAGAAAACTTTTTTCTTCAATAATGTGTATAATTATGGCTTGTTTCAACCGCTTGAGTTTTTTTCAAGTAACCCTTAAATTCATATCATGGATCTGTGTTCTCTATCGTCTCTTCATCATAAAAAGGCTTCTATATATCACTGACTGAATTTTATTCAATTTCAGGGCTGCTCTTTATCACTTCAAGTGTGGATTGTGGATTTTTAAATTCTATTTCTATATTTAAAGCTAAGATGATGTTTCATTATCTTTCTGCTTTCATTAGTAAACTTTAAAAAAATTTTTAGCCTTTTTTTCTTATAACTTTCTGGTCTTTTTTTTACATAGGCTGTGTCATTTTGAATCTTACTGAAAATTTCAAAGAGTTTTCTGTTTTTCTTCTGGGTTCTACATTAAATCATTTTTAGAGGTTTCTGCTTTTTTTTTTTTTTTTTTGAGTTTTCACTATCATGAATCTCTTCTCTGGTTTTGCAATACATTTAAAAAATTTCCATGCTTTGTGTTTGTGTATATGGTAGAATATATTATGGTTAAAAAATATTCACCTCTAGGAGGAATACATTCAGTTGAGCCCAGGCTAGATCAGCCAATCCCTAGCTGACCCACAGATCCATGAGAATAAATACTTATTGTTGTAAGTCACTAAGATTTTGTGGGGTTTTTTGTTATGCATCAATTGCCAATGGATTCACTCTGTTTCCTCACTTATTTGCTTGCTCATTCACAGTCCCATGAGGGGTTAACTCCAGGTCCAGAATTTGCCAAAAAACATGGGTGGATGACCTTGGTTTCACTGTCTGACAACTGGGTGCTGATTAAATTTTCTCCCCAGATCTGTAACTATTTAATAGGTTAGTGTCCTTAGCCTCTAGCCTAAAGTAATTTGTTAACTGTGGAACTGATGGGATTTTTATTCTACCCCTCCTAGTAGTTCTGTGACACTGAACCCAAAGAGAATAGGAAAAACAATTCTCTCCAGAGTTGGCGCTCTGTGCTTAGAGCACTTTACGTGTGGAGACTGTATAGCCCAACATCAATGCATTACCTTCTTCTTGTTCAATTGTCTTCTGGGAGTTGGAGCTCCTAAATGGCTACAAGAAGAAAAGTACTAAAAGGCACATGGGAAAGGCTGATAGAGTGGGAATGGAGATTTGGCAGTCTAAAAAAGCAGCAGGCACAGAGAAGAGGGAAAAATGTCTGTTTTTTGTTGTTCTGTGGTTTATTTATTTGTTTGTTTGTTTAGTGCAGGCTTTGCCTTTCTGGACCAGGGGAAGATGGTTTGGGAGGCATTAGGGTTGTTCAGTTTCCTATGTCATAGCATGGGACGGGCATTTCAACCCAGGTTATTCCTTGGAGTTAAGGAACATTTCTACTAGAATCTGAAATACTGCTCATTTTAATTTTTAGTGCTGCGAGCTGCTCAATATTTCTTTTTTCCTAAGAAGTTTAATAAGTAGGGAGAAGATGGGTCAAAGTCTACTCGTTAGAGGCCATTTTAAATTAAGGAATAAAAATGAATGCAGTTATATAATTAAGGTATATGCTCCTTATGGGAAGAAACTAATTTTACATTTTTTCACTAATTTATAACAGTATTAGGCACATAGCTGTTCAATAAGTTTTCTTTAATGGATAAAAATCTGTTTGATCTAAACCATAGATTATCTCTAATTCTTCAAATGGCATTTCTTGACATTCAAGAAAGAAATTTTACACCTATTTCTAAGGTCAAAATATCCTGCTGCTAAGACATCAAGCCAATTCTCTATTTACTTATGCAACTTAGTACCAATCAAATAAGATTTATTGTGAAGATTAAATAAGATATTGTTTAAAGCAGTCAGTATAATACCGCTATAGTAGTAAGTATGTCTTATAGGTAATTTAAATATGAACTTTTATTATAAGCCACTAGAAATGCAAGTTCCTTGATGGTAGGGCTTTAACAGTTTTCTTTTTTTGGCAGCTGGCCAGTACAGGGTCTGAACCCATGACCTTGGTGTTATTAATGATAGTTTTCTTTAATCCTGTAGCCCTAGCATCCAGGTTCTTGGTATACAATTATTAAATGAATGAATGAACGAATGAAGTAATTCACACCTAGTGCTAAGTTCTCTGCCACCCACTTGGAAGATTACTCACTAGTTTCTATTATCTATATTAGAAGTTGATAAGTTACTGTATAAGTTTATCATCTGGTAGCATCAGCACAGGTTAATGAAAACCTCAGAATGATTAACCTCAAAATAGGTACAAATTATTACTAAGTCAAAGCAGATATTCCCTGTCTAAACTTGTTCATAATTTAAAAAATCATGGCAGGCATTAACAGCAGGAAATTCATATAAATTGGTATTTGAGCCCCAAAACAAACCTGCTTAGAGAAGTTTCCTTTAATTTTGGTGCAGTGGCTCAGTGAAATATTTAGTATTTTTGGTAATGTTGACATCTGTTTATTACAAAAGTGATGTTTCCTACTGTTAATGGAAAACAAGAGTTGAGTAATAAAATCAAGCAATATTTACATTACATAAGACAAATGAATTAAAGGATTTTTCTATTAAATGATCTTATTTCTCTTAATTTATGGTGCTTATATGACTTCAGTTAATCTGCAGTATATTAAAGGGATTTAAAATTGTTAGGGCTGACCAGTTAGCTCTAACCAGTTAGCTGGTTAGAGCATGTTATTGATAATACCAAGGTCCAGGATTTGATCCCTGCACCTGCCAGCCACCAAAAGATGAAAATTTAAAAAAAATTTTTTTTAATTAGCTTTTAAATCTTATGATTTTATAGTTCTTCAGCCCTGGGGAAAATGTGTTTTGCTTCTCTTGTCAAGTAACTAATGTTAAAAATGAATGTTGTTTTAAGGTTTTCAAAGACATGTAAACATATCTAATTTCTGTTCTCACGCACACATTATTTGTCTCTGATAAAATGAGTCCATCCAAAGTGTTACTTCAGAAATCTTGCAAATTTAAGGCTTCTAGAATTTTCCTTTGTTCCAAGTCTACCTTTTAATGTTTGAAGGTTAGAGAGAAATCATAAAATAATAAAGCAAAAGCCTCATTATGTAAATGCAAAAATCTTCTTTGAAAAAGTCCGCTTGCTGCTCCAGTGCCACAGTTTTTCTGTAACCATCATTTGCAGTGTGCTGGTCAGACTTTTCCAAGCCAATATTGCCATCTAGTGGTAAAGTCACTATGCATCTGACAAGATGAAATTTTGGTTGATGAATGGCAAAGGCTTTTTCAATTTTGCTTTGGTTTATTTTATGAATTTTATTCAAAGAGGGTGGAAAAATAGTTTTTCTTCTGCTTTCTGAAAAAATTTCACAATTTGCTATAGAGACTAAGAGCACTATTTCCTACCTGTGTGGCCTCAGCAAGTTACTTAAGCTCTCTGTGTTTTTGCTTTCTCATCTATAAAGTGGGTGCACTCAGAACAGTGCCTGGCACACAATATGTGCTCAGTGAATATCAGCTCTTATTATTAATTACTTCTTAAAGCAAACCTGAAAAAAATCCTTTTATTTCCTAGGAACACTTCTAATTTCTAAGATATTTCCCATTTATTTGTTTTAATAACCTTAAAATAGTAGAAGATAATGGAAAGTCTAAAATTTTACTGGTTTTTATTTTCATCTCTTAAAATTATTCAAGATCTTAAAATACATTTGAGGGTCATTTCCAATTAAAACCTCTTTTTTTAAAAAAAGCAGTATTTTTATATTGAATTTTCACATTTTTCTATAAACCCAATTTGTTACGATGACAAAATTTGAAAAATATAACTATAAGCAAATAAAAAATGAGTAATGCTTTTGGAAATGCAGCATATTCTTACTAAGAGCAGCTTCTAGAATATGGATATTATTACAGAAGACAAACAGCTAAGCATTCTGTGTCATCTCCAATCTGAAATTCACTGTGACATTCCCATGCAGATTCTTTTCTCCCATTGGTCACCTTGCCCCCCTTTCTTCACTTTCGATTTATTCTGTAGGCTCATGCCCTTTCCAATGTAAATTTGCCTATCTTTTCTCAGCTCCTGCCAAATCTTCTCTTCATCGATTACCCTGATCAATATCAAAAAGGCCCAAGACTAAAGCAAGCCCCTTGAAGCCCTCCCTAGAAGGTCAATGGGGGGTGGGGAAGTGGGATTCTTCCATGTTAATATTTGTGTCCCAGTCACATACATATGCTATAAATCACTATTAACACACAGTGCAGTTCAAATCGTAACCTATATTTCCTCCTTACCAAAGGCTCGGTGAAACTTACCAAATGTATCTGTCTTAGTCCTGCTAGGGTCCAATTCTCTGGTCTGCAATATCTTTTATTTATTTATTTATTTCTGAATCTGACTCTTGTTAAATCTGAATGGTCACTTTTCTTGTATCAGTACTTTTATACTAATTGCAGAGAACTTCTGCAACACATCCAATATGGGTGTTTGGATTATCACACACCCTCCTGTCCTCCCCAACCTGCTCCCTCCTTGTTTTCTTCCCATTAAAGATAAGCAGACTTCCTGTACCATTAAGGATGGTCCTTAATATACAACATGCCTTTCATTTCATTGCTCAGGTTTAAAACCTTGGAAACATCTTTAATTTTTCTCACATCTCAAATTCAGTCCATAGACAACTCATCAGCTCTACCTTCAAAATGCATCCCTAATCTGACCTCTCTCACTGCTAACACCCTAGGCAAAGCTACCGTCTTTGCTCCTGGACTTCTATAATATCTTCTAACTGATCTTTTAAGAATGTAAATCAGATCATGACTCAACTCTGTTCTAACTTTTCACTGTCTTCATGTCATATTTAGGATACAATCCAAAGTCCTTACCATGGCCTCCAGGCCCTGCAGAAACTGGCCAAAGATGACCTCATTTCCTTCTGGACTCCTTCCATACTGTGCCTGGCTTCACTAGCTTTCTGGCTCTTCCTGAACATTCTCACCTTAGAGCCTTCGCACTTGCTGTTTTATCCACCTGGAGTACTATTCCCCCAGTTGTTGCTGTTACTGGATCAGGTTCTTAGGTCTCAATGTCATATAAATGAACAATGCACCCAGCAGTAATTTAAGCAATGCTTTATTTAAAGAGAAGGGAACTTGTGCATAAGGGAGGTAGCTACAGGAAAGCTAGCTCCCTGAGAGGAGCTGTTTAAGGTCCTTTATAGGGCAAGGGGTGAGAACCAGCATCAACATTCTGTGCCTCTGGAGGTCACCCATTCTGTTCTTCTTGGTTGCATTTATGGCTTTGGTCCTTGTGCCTGCTCAGTAGGTCCAAGATGGTGGTGTTGCTCACTAATGCCACCCCAGGAGAGTGTGTGTATGGTCACATTGAAGTTTTGTATGCATGTAAGAATCAGGCTGGCTGCCTGGGGGAAGTTTGTGGTTTAAAAAAGTTGCTCGTCTTGGTTTGTGAAAATAACTTAGCAGGGTGTACTGGATTTTGGAAAATAGCTTCTCTGGGTGTGCTGGATTCTTTGGAAATAAGGATGAGGGGTTGAGTTTAGCGGCTGAGTCCCATCCCTAACCTGTCTCATTGCACTGACTTGCTCCCTCCCATCATTCAGACCTCCGTTCAAATGTAACTTCCAAAACAAGGACTCTGTAAACATGCTAACTCAAGCATCCCCTTCCTCATCTCTGTCCCATTCCTCTCTGCCCCTGAACTGGCTCTATGTTAATTTAGAGCACTAATCACTGCCTGGTATTGTGTATTTGTTTGTTGGTGGTGTGTCTTCCCTCTAAGATGTACACTTCATCAAGGCAGGGTCTTTTTTGGTTGTTCACTGCAAGGAATTATTTAAACTTTACTGAATTTGTGCAAGAATTATTGAGTAAATGAAACATTAGGGTTTCTATTGACTTTTTTCTCAGATTCTACATTTAATTATTAAAAGTAATAATTACCACTTAAAGAGTACTTTCCAAGTGACAAATACCACACTAAGCACTATCTGATTTAATCCTCATAGTAGTACTAAAAAGAATCCCATGTATTTTCTTTAACTGCCTGGCGACCTTGGTTATCTATTCATTTTCAAAATTAAAAATCTTGTTAATCGATATAGACAAATGAAATAGATTTTTTTCAGACACTGTATAGACGTATTTCCAAAACAAGTCTTTTCCCTTGATTTAAACTGGCTTAAGCTAATCTGGATATTTGAGATAGGTTATTTTAGAGGTCAAGTTAGTAGCCTCCAGTGACTAAAGGTGGAAGAGGGTTAGAGGTGTTCCTCACCAACCTTACTATTAGGTATACATTATTATGAAAGCAAACCTCTGGTTGAATTAGGCCACAAATGAACAGTTTTAGCAAGCTAGCACAATAACAGCTATATAATCAGTTTTTATAAGCAATCAGTTTTTATAAGCTCAGTGACTACCTTGCATGAAGTTCACTGGATGTGACAATATTCTAGAAGTAGGATTTAGTTAATCTGTGAGATCGGGTGATTTTATGAAGAGGCATGACCAGGTCTTATTTGGAGCTCTGGAACAAAAATTTTGAAAGGTATAGGCAGCTATATTCATCAGATTCTTATATGCTAGTTCATGCAAGGGCAAACATTCTTGCACATTATTTCTAAGCAAATCACATAGACTGAACACCATTCATTTTAACAATAAAAAATTAATTCTAACAGTTTTTATGCTGATGAACAATCCTTATAGTGCAGAAGGAAATCATTGAAATTTATAGCAGTAGCCTCTGGAGTGAGGTCGCCTGATTAGAGTGTCTCAAATGCTAACTATTTCTAGAATAGGCATACTCAATTCTGGAAAATACACTTTAAATGTCAAGTAACCTATGCTAGGGTATTCATACTTCTTATATATGTCACACTGTCCAAACTGAAGTATTTAAAGGTAAATTAAATGGAATAGTCTCAATGAGAGGCTAATTCCAGGGCTGTGTAAGTGAATGGACAGGCTGGACAGACAGACACAGCCTTATGCTGACTTTGTGGGTAGTAAGCAGTGTTATAGGGCACACTCAGCTCTGGGCTGAGGCTCCCCCAAATTACCAAACTCACAGGTCCGGCTGCCTGACCCCAGACAAAAGGAAATCACTCAAAAGTCAAATGTGGGTGAAAATGGAAGCCAGGTTTTATTCAGGACTAGCAGTGACCTAAGGAGAGATGTTAGGCTAACCCACCTCTCTGGTAAACCAGAAGGAGAATGGGTAGGCTAAAGGCATCTCAAAGACTCAGGTTTACTGAGGGGTTTTAAAAGAGGGGAATGAGGGAATGGAACGTGGGCACGGGAGCAGTGAGGGTTTCATGCAAGGTTTCAGGTGCAAAGTCTCGCCAAGACTATGTCTGGTTTCTGCTCCAATATTTATTGTTATCTCAGGGTCTGAACAGCACGTGCAAGTCTGCAGCTTCAGGCTGGCTGGAAAACAACTTTACATTCATATAAATAATGTCATCTCACCCTGTAACCAAGGTCTAAAATATCAAATAACCATGGGAAAAGAGGAACCTCAGAGAAATGCATGCCAAAAAAAACCTGTGTCTTTTAAAAATCTTTTACAGCCCATGTGGTTTTAGGTCCCAACATGGCTTCAGTCCTGCTCACTCCAACAGCAGGACGTATAAAGCCCTCATAGTCACCAAGAAAGGATTTCTCTGGAATGGAGGGCTTTGCTGCATACTACTTTCAGGTGGAGCAAACTTTATTTTCACTCCCACTGGGCCCTGTGATCGAGCTGGAAGTTCCCTTGGGCTCTCATCTGCTTCTGTTGGCCCCATGTGGAGCTCTCTGAAGTAGACACCCCCTTATCCTGGAGAACTGTTTTTGAGTTGTGGAAGTAAATTTAGACCAACCAAATGAGAAAAGCAAAGCCTCCTTATTCAGAGCTTGCTATAGCAAGGGAGTCAGCCACCATCACTTGCATCTTGGCAGAGACTCAAAGGCAGGCAGAGGAGTGGGGGAGCTCTAGAGTGGAAAGAAGGGAAGGCTTCAGATGTGCCCTGATTCAGGCTGTTGGCATGGGGAGGCTGCAGGCAGCTAAAGAGAAGTGGGCATCCTGTGTGATTGGTTGGGGGAGCATATTGGAATTTCTCTGATTGGTTCTAAATTGAAATGGGGACAAAAATTAGGGAAGCTGCCAATTATTAATCAAGTCCTGGCCATTCAAGACCAACTGTGATAGAAGTTATTGTTTAGCTTCCTGGATTATTACTAGAGATAGCAGTCTGGCTTCCCGCAAGTCTGACTTAAGCTGGCTTCCTGGCCTATTTATTGTAGATAAGGGGCTTGGTTTCCTGGCCACATTGTTGAAAGTTGTGGGTCAGAGTACTATTTTTTAATATGGTCTGACCATTATCCATTTGCAAATTCAGTTTTCTGGGTAGTGAGTGAGTTGGGGTGACCACTCAGTGCCGGGCCTTTCATGACCGTGTGACTGCATCTAAAGCTACCCACAGAGGCTGGGCATTATGGGTACCCTCAGGCACTATTAGTAAAAACAGCTCCAATCTCTGTAAATGTGGTCTCTCACAGCTACGTCTGTTTTGGTTTGTGGCTTCTCTTCACTGAGCGTTTCATCAATATAAGCCCATTTGATGTCTCTTTTTCAGGAATCCCTCGAATTTTCTGTTCCATTGATGGCACCCTTCTTCAGTTCCCATATTCATATCTCTTTTCTGTTTTGATGGCATTTTCGTAGGGAGAGGAGCTAAATATTTTTTGTTGAAGGATAACCTGTAATGCTTTTTCCATCAGACTGGAAAGAAGAAAAGATACTTTTCCATTCCTACTGACACTTACTGGAAAAAAGCAAGACTCTGATTTCCAGGGGATTTCTTGCTACCCCCTACCTCTCAAAAACACAAACTACTCTTAAGCTTTTTCATTTTCTAGGAATTTTGCTGAAGAAAACCCTACGCTGTTTTGTTTGGAAGATTAGACCCTTCAAGGAGTTAAGTGGAGCTGCGCTGCATGTGGCTATGAGGGGGAGGGGCAGGGGGAGGAAGGATGAAACTTACAAAACATGACGTCATTCTGCATACTTTATACAAATCAAGTCAATATAGAAGTCTAAATTTTAATTGCAGTAATGAGGCACTCAAAGTCACTAGACTATAACAATTTTTTAAAAAATTTATTACACATATTTCTTTCATAGAAAGGAAATTATTTTAATAGTTTCAACATTTACTTGTTCCAATATCATTTTCCCACAGAAATGGTTACTGTATTGGACATTCTTATGACACTGTAGACATTATGTCATTTTTGATGAATTTTAATTTTGAGGAGTTACATTCTCCACTGGTGACCAGTTTGGCAAAGTTACATATATTCTGTAGTATTAAAAGAAAGTTTTCAGAAATCCCTTCAGGAAATTCTCTCAAAATTTTGTTGTATCACACTGGGACTCATAAGAGATTTTAGGAAAAATCTTATACATTGCGACCCATCTATATCACATTCCTCACTATGGTCAGCAGTTAATTTAAGTTATAAATGTTTACATAGTTACAGTAGTTCTGCAGGTTACATTGGTCATCTAGCATTGAAAAGACCGTGATGTTCTTTTGAACATTTTCTTTTAAAAATGGTACTGTTATATCCAATATAGGCAAAAAATTGACTTTGAAATTTAGTTTTGGCTCACAGACGGGGCAGACTTTGTGATTTATAATTGAGAAAAAAATCACCTTAATGTTTCTAGTGTTTTTTAGGTAGAGAAGCTGGCATTAATATCGATAGACTCTGTCTGTCATTTATTTAAAACATAAATAGACATAAATACAATTTGTTTCACTTCCAAGATTTTCTTAGTGCCTTTGATAATTTCAAAGGTATTATGTACACTGAATTTTGTTTCCCAACTTCTTTTGCTTATAACATTAATTTTACCTAAAATATTATGTCAATTTAATACTGATAAAATAATGTTTATTTTTTCAAAAGTATTTTTTTTGCTTGGATTCTAGAATCTATTAATACATCAACAATTTCTAAAAACGATTGCATACTGCCACTATTTGAGTTTTTGTGTTGACTTTTCAATAGTTTTAAAGTTTTCAAATGTATCTGTTAAATGTGTTTTTACATACAGTCCATCATTTGATTGTAGCCTAATATTAATATTGTTTAGGGATCTTCTATTGAAGTCTGTTGTTTTCCTATTCATATTTCCAGTGTTGTTTTATGTACACATATATATGTATGATAATTATATATATGAAATACGTACATGTAAATAAAATATATACATATATATAGAAAGAAAGAGAGAGAGAACATAGATCTGGTGGCTTACTCTCCTCATGCCTTCAAGGAAACCTGGAACCAAGATTGACCCTTGGCCATTGCCTGGGAATGTGGCCCTTAGAGAGTTCTTTATTTTAGTGATTGAAGATTTCATTGCTTACACCTGGGGCAGCAAGCCGTGCCGTGCCAGCTTGTCAGGTTGATTTGCACAAACATCAAGATTGATAAGAGGTGCCTGTTTTCATTGTTGGGGTCTGAGTCTCAGTTACCATGCTGGTTGAATAGCAGGATATGCCTACATGGTCAACACCCCAAAAAAGCCTCAGACCCTGGGACATGAATGGCTTTCCTGGGCAAAGAAATCAATACCCAGTGGGTTTTTTCAGTCTTTTTTTTTTTTTTTTAGCTAGTTGAAGAACTTATGTGTAATAGGTTTCTAAAATATCGTATCTGTAATTCAGAAAGATAAATTTTCTTAATTCATAGGGCCAGTTTCAAGAATAGTGTCCTGTTGTTTACTATTCAAATTACAAGTTAATATGTCTGGTTCAATGGAAAAGTACATCAGGTTTAGTGGACTCTTCAGGTTTTGCCTCTAAGCTGTTTTTTTGAAATTTATTTCTGGTTGACATGAAGGTGAAGGTAAATTTACATTCTGCTCCATCAGTCACGTAAAGTATGCTCTATTACTGAAACGCATAGTTTTAAAGTCTCTTCAATTCTTGCTAGTCTCAAAAGATGGCCACCAGGGAATCTTATCCCCCAATCTCCACCCTTGTATGGATTCCACAGTGAATCTGGGCAGATTCTAAGACCCACTTTAATGAACAGAATGTATCAGAAGTGGTATTAGGCCAGTTCCAGGACTAAGCCTTAAGAAAGCCTGGCAGTTTCTGCCTTTGCACTCCTGGAAACCAACTAGCATGCGAGAAGACTGAACTACTCTGCAGGAGAGAGGAGACAATGCAAAGGCCCTGGAGGATGGGATGCCACTTGGAGAAAGCGGCCATGTTGAAGAGCTCCAAGGCATGTGACTGACAAAGTCATCTTGGATGTTCCAGCCCACTTGATTCTCCAGTGGACTCCAGCCCCGGCAACCATCTGACATGAGGGACCCCAAATGAGACTGGCAGAAGAAATGCTCAGTTGAACCTAGTCAACCCACAGAATTGTGAGAGATGATAATAAATGATAGTATTTAGCTGTTAAATTTTTGAGAGAGTGGAACTTATTTTTTACATAATGATAGATATTCAAAACAAAATTAGTGCCTGGAAGCTGAGTCTTGCCGTTCTAAAACGTATGACACTAGTTTTGGGACTGAACAATTGGGTAGAAGTTTGTAGAGGCTTTAGAAGATTAGCAAAGGCTGGAAGGTCAGTGAAGAAATTGCAACTGGAGTCAAGGAAAGCGGGACACAGTTATGTACAGGCAGAACAATTAGCAAAACTCTGATATGTAATGATACGAATTATAGAAAGGGTACTTGGTCAACTTGTGGATCTAGCTAAAGAGAATGCTGAATGTTTTGGCTGCCTGTGGTAAAGTACAGAAGGGGAGAGCTGAGCTAAAGAAGGATATATTCTGTTTTTTTAAAAGGATTTAGAAGAAATCTTTTTAACTCAGGACGTGCTGGGTTAGAAAATAAACTGTTACTCATTCTCAGGTAATCTAGACAGCAAAAGATTCCTGAAGTAAGAAATGGCCTGAGGGGGAGAAAAAATGAAATTAATGGAGCACCTTATAAAACATACTGTCAGGATAAAAAATAAAAATTTGATCAAGGGTATAGCTATAAGACCCTTTCAATTGTTGAGACTCTCAATTAGATAATAGCGCTTCAAAGGATTTTAAGGATGTTTGTCACATAGCAGCTTGACTCTCAGCCCAAAGAAGAGAGGGAACTTTATAGCTAAGAGATTTGTGGGTGTGGCTTTTGCTAATGGATTATAATTTGATTCATAGGAAGCCCACAAAAGCTTTATTTTTTTAAATTATTATTTTTTTTAATGAATATGTGCTGTTTAAAAATGAGGAAAGTATATACTGCATCTTTAGGTAATGCACTTTGCTGTCTGGGACTCTTTCCATTCCATCTCACTTAGAGTGCATTAATTTAAAAAAAATGAACCACTTCCTTATCATTATTGTTCAAATAAGTACGAATATTAATACGAAGACACTAAACCACTACCATTACTACTGCAATCTAGCAGATTAACTCAACATCCTACTCCATTTAATACTGTCCAGCAGAAGAAAATAACTAATTTTAATTTTACACATAGAAACAAAAGGAAGCACAACCATTTTACCACGGCCCTTCGACAGAGAACGTGAGCAGTTTGCTACAGCTGCCAGGCATCAGTGTATGGCAAGGGACAAGGGCTTGGGGATCCCCAGGTGAGGTCTATGGTATCTAGAGGGATGAAGGGGGGTGTTGGGAAAATATAGGAAAAATGGTCAGGGTCCCTCAGATGTTCAGAATCTTGCCAAGCATTTGATGTAAATAGGCATATGCCCTCAGGTGTTCCTTGGTTATCGTCTAGTGTAATTGTGCATGTGCACCCAGGTGTCCCGGGTATGGACTTAAGTATAAGGATGAGTGGCTCTGATCCACAGTACCTCCCAGTCCCGGGACACCCCCCACCCCGTGTGTGTGTGGGGGGGGGCAGCATAGGGAGGCCACTGCTGCTGCTGGAGGCTGCTGCTGCTAGTTCCCCCCGGGAACTAGCAAGGCCACTGCCACTGCCGGACCTGTAAGTTACCAGACCTGTAAGCTGCTGCCACTGAGGAAGCTGAGGACTGAGCTCATGTCGTCTGCCAACAGCTCCTGGAATCTTTCCCAATGACCTAGCATGGACCTGCATGTGAGGGGTCTGGGGAACCAGCCTGGTGTGTGAAGGGTCTGGTGACCCAGTCTGTACAATGAGTCTGGAGGGTCTGAGCCCTAGCTCTGACAATATAAGTGGAAACTTAGTATAACTAAAATAATAACTAAAATAATGAAACGTTTTGGCTTTAGTTATGATTTGCCTTACTTTACAGGGGGTCCCATGCTGATCTGCCTGGGTGGGGAGCAGGGGTGAGGGACAGCCTTTCCTCCTCTGGAGAAAACACTGACCCTTAGGAATTCTGGCAGCTGAATCAATGGCTATGAAGCCTGATCTTTCTGAAATCAAAGGCACGTGTGGAAATCCACTCCCAGCAAAGAGTGAGTCCTTAGAGAAGCCAATAGGGCTTCTGAAGAGTCTGCTCTGAAATGTCAACAATTGAAAAACACAACCCAAAGTTGACAGAAGAACTGTAGGGAACTTTATTCTCTCATTTGTCTTTTCACTGGGGCACTACCCCTCAGGAGGACCAGCTTGGCTCCTGGCACAGGGACCCTCCACCTTCTTGGGCACCTGTAGTGTTGCCAGGGCGCTAAAGGGGACAACTGGTGGTGTTTGTTCCATTCTGACTCAGCCCAGCTGGGATCCCCTCAGCCCAGGGTGGGGGCAATGGCTGCTTCTCCACAGTTCATATATAAGGCTTTGGCTCTGCCCTGGGTCAGGGTAGGAGAGAAAATACATAGAATGGTGGTTACCAACAGCCTGGGAGCTGCCCTCTCTCCAAAAGTCTGGCTCCTGAACAACACCCTGTCCTCCTGGGGAGGGTTTTTTGCCCCACCAAGGCTAGGCAGGAACCAGAAGAACAGTTTCTCTGCTTTGCCATGTCTGAGACCTTACCCAGTCCCCAGTCCCTCTGGCAAGTGCCATGCTTGGGCACTGTCCACACAGTGGAAACCAAACGAAATGACTTTGGCTTATGAAGGGGGAAGAACGTGAAACAGAAACAAAAACAAAACAACTCCCGGACAAGAGTACATGAGAGACCTCGAGCAAGACCAAAAGGAGAATCACCCAGTCAAGCCACAAAACTGAAAAGTAATAATTTTCTGTTTTAATCCACTAAGGTTTGGAGTAGTGTGTTAAGCAGCAAATTATCTATCACTGCATAACATTCTATCCCCAAATTTAGTTGCTTAAAATAAAAAAGGTGTATCATTTCTCACCATTTTGTGATGACCAGATAGTTTTTCTGCTTCACGTGGTGTCAGCTGAAGTGCTGAGATGAGAGAAAGGTCCAAAATGATCTCATTCACATGTCTGGCTGTTGGTGCTGGCCACTGGTTGGGAGTTTAGCAGGAGGTGTCAACGGGGGGCCTCCATTCTCTGTCACACTCCCCACTTAGCTACTTCAACTTCTTTACAACATGGTTGCAAGGTTCCAATAAGAAGCATTCCAAAAGGAGAAAGCAAAAGAAGCTGCTGATCACTTAAGGCCCAGTTTTGGAATTTACATAGTGTCACATTCTAGCGGTCAGAGCAAGTCCCAGGCCAGCCCAAATTCAACATGAGAGGGAAACTACACAGGGAGTGAACTTTGAGATGTTAACTAACATAGTTTGGATTCTACATTTCTTTCCAAAACTTTATTCATTTTTTTCCATTTTCTTCTTAAATGGCTTTTTTTGGCTGGCTAGTATGACGATCGGAACACTTACCGTTGGTGTTATAACAACACACTCTAACCAACTGAGCTAGCCCTTACATGGCTTTCTGTTTTCTAACCCTTTCTATATAATAACCTGTGTGTGTATATATGGTAGATGTGTAGATGTATACACACATAGATCCATATATATTTAGATTTTTTTCCCAACATTGGAATATAATTAATGTAAAAGCTTAGTATTTTAGCTTAAATTTTCTTTTTCTTTTCATTTTTATTTTTTTAATTGCAGTAAAAAACAAAATTTACCATCTTAACTATTTTTAAGTGTATGGTTCAGTAATATTAAGCATATTCACTTGCTGTGCAAAAGATCTCCAGAACTCTTTTATCTCGCAAAACTGAAACTCTATACCCCTTAAACAACTGTTCATTTTCTCCTCCTGATATTTTTTCAGTTTTAATTTCAAATAATTTTAACAGCAGTTAATTTTTATGAAATATATATAGCAACAAAACAATGGCTATAATGAAATTAACAGAGCATTATAATGTTTAATGTATATCTATTTCTCATTTTAATTATAGTTATTAAATCATAATACATTATTCATAATGAAAATATTTGTAGATTTAAATTGAGAACTCAGCAATACAATTATGAAATAGTAAACAAATAGCAGATTCTATGAATTACATTATGAAATGTCAAATTTAGCTCATGCATTAATACTAACAAGAGATTTTTAGAGAGACTCAGTATATCAGTTGGAAAATCAGCTCTTTATTTAGATGCACAGGTAATTTTACAATTGTTAGATTAACAAGGTCATTAGATGAGCACACTTGTTCTTTCTTTGAAATCAGTTCTCAAGTTCTGTTACTTATACGACTGCATTCTCAACTGTACCTCCTTCTCCTTAAGCCCTCTTTATCTCACTTTATTCTACTCTATCAGTCTCCTATACGACCTCTCCCTGAGACTTCTTGGGCTTCAATCAACCGTATATATTGTTGCCAAGTTAATTTTCCTAAAGCCAAGTTCCGATCTTGTCAACCACAACTGAAAAATACCTAATGGATTTCCATGGCTTAGAACAGTGGACCTCAAATGCTACTTGTCAGGCTAGGGCCCACAGACCCTTTAAGCTCATTGTGTAGACTGGGTCACAGATCCCTCACGTGCCAGGCTGGGTCGCCAGACCCCCTCATACAGGTCATGAGCTAGGTAATTGGAAAAGATCCTGGGAGCTGTTGGCAGAGTTGACAGGTTCATTCCAACATGAGCTCATTCCCCAGCTTTCTCAGCAGCAGCAGCAGCAGCAGCTTACAGAAGCCTTCAGTAGATCCAGCAGCAGCAGCAGTGGCCTCCTGAAGTATCCCAGGGACCCTGGCAGCAACAGCTTGCAGCCACAGCCTCCAGCAGCATGTGGCCTCCTTATGGCAAAGCTGCCCCTCTTCCTGGGGCATCCTCGGGGCAGGAGGCCTTGTGGATCAGAGCCATTTGTCCTTTATACTTAAGTCCAATAACCCAGGAACACCTGGGTATGAATCAGACAACCCAGGAACACCTGGATGCCCATGCACATCTACATCAGACAATAGCCAAAGAACACTTGGGCACACATGCACAATTATATTTACATCAAATGCTTGCCAAGATTCTGAATTCCCTGCAGGGAGCCTGACCATTTACCTTTACTTTCTTTACGTTGCTGAATGTTAGAACCAACTAGAGAGCTTTTAAAATTTCTGAAACCCAACCCACACTCTAATCTCATTAAATCAGCACCTTGTGCAGGAGTGGAGTGGGGTGGGAATGAGAGCCAGACATCAGTCATTTTTAATATTCTTCAGGTGATGCCAACACAAGTCAAGATCGAGATGCACAGCTTAGAACAGTTAATTAGAGGTAACATTAGCCCCATCTGTGAAGCTTTAAACAACTAAAGATGTTTGCTTTCTCTTTTTCCTCTTGCACCCATCCAAGAGATGGAAAATCTTGAAGATGGGCCTGGGCATTTTATCTTTTGTAAAGATCTCAGAGGATTTTCCTGCTTCTTACTGAGACCACTAGCCTAGACTAATTAAAGATAACCTAATCGGATGAAAATAAAACAAATGTTTCTTGATTATTTCAATACAACTAGGTGTGAACCTGGAATGGAAACTCCTTTCTCCATTCTATAAATGAGAGACTGTCGGGGAGGGGGGGAGTCAGCGTCTGCACCGGCGCCCCGACAACTAGCTAAACAGTGCTTGGCTCAAGGGAACGAGGCCGAAGATTACTCCCGAGAGGAAGCGGGGCAGGAGAGCACAGGAGATAGGTAAGTGCAGCCACCGGCCCCAACCGGGCTCGCAGAGGAACAATCAGACGCGGTGGGGGTTCTGTCAAGCAGCTCCGTTTATTCAACTCCAAGCCTACATATTTATGCATAAATGGGCTAAATGGGCGGGGGATTCTGGCGGGGGTCTCCACCTAACAAGCCAATCATGCGTGCCTGCATGGCTCTTGCCTATGCTTATAGTAAAGATCATGAAGTGTCCACGAGCCCAGAAGGCTTTCTGCACCAATGATGCTAAGCCCCGTAAATGGGGTGAGGTTTTACCCGACACCACAGTCACTCCCCTTTTACATCCTCCAGGCGCCATCCTGAACATGTGTGAAGAACAAAGAAGGGAACAAGCAGTCGCCATTAAGTGTAGCAACCATCTGTGCCAGGAAGGTAGCTGCCACCCAACAAGAGACGACAAAGATTAAAGTTAATATCAATGCATTTTCTTTTAGAAACTGAGGCGTTCAAATCTGAATCACCCTTTCCAGACTGTTACAATTCCCTTGGCCCATCATGTATATGAATTGGAGGGGCCTATGTAACACATGGCCCACTTTACAGCTTCCTGGGGAAATAGGGTCCCATCTCTTAAGCTCCACCAGAGCAGAAACCTCACCTATCTTATTCAAAATTATATTCTCAGGACATAGAAAAGTGTTTGGTTTATATTAGATATTCAAAAAGTATTTGTTGAATAAGGATGTGTAATTTTCCAGTTAATAATCTGAGATCACACAATCCTATATAATCACCTCCCCTCCTTCCCTCCTACTTAATTGTAAAAGAAGCCATCCACCTTTCAAACACCAGGTAGAGCTAGACAGCCCACAGTTACCATAGATCCTCTTACTGCCAGGTGGTGTCCCTGTTAAACACCGATCCTGCAGTAGATCACAGGACCTTTATCCCCTGATGCAGGGATACCTACTGATTCTAAATCTGAGTCTCTTACAGGCCACAGTTGTGCCCCAAATTTGGGCTCTGTATTAGTTTGCTAGGGATGCCATAACAAAGTATCACAAACTGCATGGCTCAGAACAACAGAAACTTATAGTCTCACAATCCTAGAGGTCAGAAGTCTGAAATGAAGGCATTGGCAGGGCTGTACTTTCTCTGAAGGATCTAAGGAAGAATCTGTTCCAGGCCTGGTTGTTCCTTGGCTTGTGACACATAACTTCAGTCTTCACATGACAGTCTTCCTGTGTGTGTATCCATCTCCAAATTTCCCATTTGTGTAAGGATACCAGTCATACTGGATTAGGGGTCCACCTTACACCAGTGTGACCTCAACAAATTATATCTGCAACGACTATTTCCAAATAAGACCACATTCTGAGGCACTGGGGATTAGAACTTGCACATGTGAATTCTGGGGTGGACTTTATTCAATCCATTACAGGCTCCAAAGTACAACCCACTGCTTAACCACTGTCTGCCAAAGCATCCTAAAGTCCAGAGTGGCAGCCAAAACTTAGTCACGGGTCTCCAGATTCTACTGTTAAGCCCAGGTCAAACCTTTCCCTCAAGATTTGTTTTCGTGTGGGGCCTTTGGTAACCTTTCTGTACATGGCCATATGTTCACCCTGAGAAATAACCTTAACTTAAAATCTCAAAGAGAGGAACTGCAGTATTGTTCCGCTCCTTTCAGAAAGCCCCTGGTTTCCTTTTGCATATTGCTTCTTGTTGGGAAAATATAGGAAAATGGTCAGGGCCCCTCAGATGTTCAGAATCTTGCCAAGCATTTGATGTAAACAGGCATATGAGCTCAAGTGTTCCTTGCTTATCGTCTAGTGTAATTGTGCATGTGCACCCAGGTGTCCTGGGTTATGACTTAAGTATAAGGATGAGTGGCTCTGATCCACGGCACCTCTCATCCCCGGGATGCCCCCCCGGGGGTGGCATGGGGAGGCCACTACTGCTGCTGGAGGCTGTTGCTCTTAGTGCCCCCGGGACCCTAGATAAGGCCACTGCCACTGCCGGACCTGTAAGGTGCTGCTGCTGAGGAAGCTGAGGACTGAGTTCTTGTCATCTGCCAACAGCTCTTGGAATCTTTCCTAATCACCTAGCATAGACCTGCGTGTGAGGGGTCTGGGAACTGCTGGAGACCAGCTCCGCAGGATTCGTTGGACCTGAATAGGTGGTGTGGCATCGGTGAGGAAAGAAAGAGATGGACCACAGATGTCTAGTGCAAGTGTGGACGACGACCACATGAATCTTGCTTTATTTATATTTTTTATTTAACCTTTTACATGATGATTTATCTTTTAATCAAAACATTTCTTTTATCTCTGTAGAAAAAGGAAAATCAGAATGTTCTAAAGCATTCATGTTGTGATAAAAGCACCCTCTCATGCATCAATAGTTTACCCCAAAGCCTGTGGCTTGTGGCCAGGAAACTATAC
Organism: Cynocephalus volans; assembly: GCF_027409185.1. Classification (NCBI taxonomy): domain Eukaryota; kingdom Metazoa; phylum Chordata; class Mammalia; order Dermoptera; family Cynocephalidae; genus Cynocephalus; species Cynocephalus volans. The sequence goes on from NC_084464.1 coordinate 134,806,046, forward strand.
AATAGCAGCATGCTTGGCATTAGAGAACATCAGACTTTTGGTCTAAATCACAATTCTTGACCTTTTAAACTTACACATAAACTTATATTCTAAATTCTTATAAAATCTTACTTATACTTATATTTAACAATTTAATGTCTTATGTTTATATTTATTATTCTAATTTATGACCAAAATCATAATATATACATGATTTTATATAATGAAACTTGATTATAACATTCTATTATATTTTATACTACTACTAAAAACAATTATACTATAAACTAATCTAAACAAAATCTATTAATATCAAAACCTTTTTATATATTTTTATTATTTTACCTATTCATCTTTATAGTAAAACTTTCTAATTTTTTTACCAATTGACTCTGGGAACAGTACAAGGAACAAAGTGAAAAGTTAAATGATCCTACTCAAACTAACAAAAATGCAATATTTCATTCTTATTATTACTAGGGAAACAACATGTTCTTGGTAAATCAAGTGAAACTACGGGAGTGGGGAGAAACCAAGAAATCTGTAACTAGTTGATGATCAATTAGTTATAAACATTACTGCACTTGGACCCATCGTCTCCCTGGGGGAATGTGGGTAGAAATCCAACGTAATAACTTCATTCCACACATACAAGAGCATGACCATAGCCACAATGGGTCCATGCACACATCACTAACAAGGAAGATTAATGACAAAATTAAATGGAGCCAACCCATTACCGGGAACATGCATCAAAAACACCTTTAGTACTGACAGTGCCCTTTAAATAAACCAGTTAATTTTGAAGTATTTTAACATGTCCTTTGAGAAACTCCAGGGAATTTCCCAAAGCCATATTAAGCCAAAAGGTTAGGCTGTTAATTCTGGGAAGCCTTGTCAAGCAACCAAATGTGAACAAACAAGAACTTCCATGGAGCCGTACCACACCCATGGGACCCCCTTGTAGCCTGCAGAACAAGGGGTATCAATCAGGCTCCCATGCCGTTCCCTATAGCAGAATGGCTCACGGCAGGTGACCCAGTCTGTACAATGGGTTTGGAGGGTCTGAATCCTAGCTCTGACAATATAAAGGGAAATTAATATAACTAAAATAATGAAACATTTTGGCTTTAGGTATGATTTGCCTTATTTTACACTTCTCTCTTAAACATGCTGCAAACCAAAAAGAGACGCTTGGGATATTCTCTATGAAGAGAAGGGCCAGCCTCTGCTCATCAAAATATCCCAAGCGTCTGACTGCAGCAATTTGCTCATTGACAGGCAAGTGATTCAAACCAATCAGAACCAGACTTTGATTAGAATTTTAGGGAAGAGAAGTTCTTTCCTTACTCTAAACCTAGAGCTCAGAGTATTTAAACCTGGGTCTCCATCACACGTGGAGACACTTTGCTTAAGAGTAAAGCCCACACCACCAGAAGCAGAGCTCAGTGTTAGAAAATGGCCTTAGAACATTCTTTAAGCCTCTGATTCAAGGCCACCTGATGACTTCTTTAGTTACATGAGCTAAAAAATTTAGCTTTTTATTCTCTTTTCACCCCCAATTAAGCCAGTTTGAGCTGAATTTCTAAATTTATTTTAAAAAACAATAACCAATGAATTCCTGTCAGCTGGGGAACCCACCTGTCACCTTAAACCTTCCTAATCTTGACTCCTATCATAGCATCTCTTGTAGGGATGATAAAATTCAGTGTTGGGATGAACTTTCTCTGGTAAAATTAGCCTCCTCTTATCATCTCTGAACTAGGCTTGGTAGTGTAGCTATCATAGCCAAAATGACAAGGAGTTCGACAATATTCAGCAGTTCAAAGACTCTTACAGACTTGTGGACACCAAGAGTGGTAGAAAAGGCTTAGTAGCATTTAGCATAATCAGAAAGTGATTATGTACATGGCCCCCGTAGAATTCAAACAGAATTTTTCCTGGAAGCATTGGCCCAGAAATTCCTATAGGGGTAAACAGGAAATAGGCTAAAATTTGAGGTACAGGAGGAGATAAAATAGATAATAAATCAATATTTTTGTACTAAAATTTAAATTGAGAAGTAAAAGTGAAATGCCAAAAACATATTAACAATTGAACTGAGTCAAAATTTCAGGAACCTTTGTATAGAATTATAGCACAGCATATATTATGATACAATACAATAATACACATACACACACACAAACCCAAACATACTAGATCTTAGGGGAAATTAGAGGAAAAACAAAAGATAAATAAGAGGCTGGAATACAACACTCAAAAGTCACTATGACTAAAAAAAGAAATTATATGAACTTTAGATTCAGAGCTGAGTTCAAATCCTAGTTCCGTCACCTTAAACAAGTTATTTTTTTCTTTAAAAGTTATTTAATCTCTTTGAGACTTTCTTCCACTGCAAAATGAGGTCAATCACACTTACCTTGTACTTCGGTTGTGAAATGAGGCCAATATATGTAAATATGTGTCATAGTAGGAAGTCAATCAATTATAATTGTTGGGTTTTTTGTGTTTTTCTACTGTTTTTTTCATCAATGTGCAAACTGCACATTTTATTAAGTAAACACAAACTAGGAGAGAATGACATACACTTGATTTCATTACAAGTCGTAATGCAATGCTTCTCCAAGGCTTACTGTATTAGCATTTCTCTATGTTTCAAATGCCTTTGAACTTTCTGAAAAGCTACATCTGTGCTCAGCAAAGTTAACAAGTGAATTAAGTTTTAATATAAATTGCTTTGTACACACTATATAATTGTTGTCTTATAAAGAAATGGGGTTAGTATTCAAAGATGACACATTTGATTATTTTAGGTGCTATTAATTATGTGGAAAGTAAGAAGTTGGTAAAACCTAAAAATATGAAAGCCTTACAAGTGTAGGTAAATGAGATAAAGTAATCTAATTCGAATCTTAAAGAAAAATGAATTAATGAAACATGAAATGGTACAGCTTAGTATTCCACTTAAAACAAATAGCTGAAGATTTTAAACACATAAAGTCACCTTCCTTGCATGATCCCTCTGTCAGGAGTCAGTACCTGACATAAAGTAGCTATCTATTTTGTAGCCAGTAATCTCTAAAATTGCTTGGCACCAGAGGTCTGGCCAGGCAGGTGTTATCTACAATACATGGTAACATACTCAGCCAATCACAGCTCTTCCTTTGAGGTATCTGAATGGGAGACATTCAGAAATGGTCACAGTAAGTGACACAGAAGTTGAGAAGCACACAAAGAATTGCTGTAAGCAGAGACTGAGAGGCACAGAATCCATGAATAAACAAGATTTGTGCTGCAGTGACGAATGAAGGGGCAGTCACTAACCCCAGGAGAAGGAGAATCGGTGCGAAGCGTAATTGTTAAAGCAAAATGCCGGGTCAGGAAGCAACTGACACTAGCTTCTGCGGGGACATCTCTGAATTTCAACTGGTCTCCAGAGAGGCTTACAGACACTAGAGCTCTGTTGTGTGCTCCACGATGGCTCCTTTCTCTGGGAGACCTGGCTGTGCAGCTGCTCACAAGGTTTCCTATGTCCCTCGCGTGTCAGTGTGTTTTTACAGCCCCCTGTGAGTTGAGACTTTCTGAATATGCCTCTGTCTCTGGTGAATTGAAGGAGTATAATATAATCAACACACTCTCCTAAGAGCACCACGGAGAACAGTTGGCTGATGATGTCGGGAAGCTCCCTCCTATAAACCCTACAAACAGACTGAACTGCCTCACCCAAAGAGCAGCCCAAGAAAACTCTACCTGCTCCCACTGACTTACGCTTTTCTCTACTGTCCCTTAGTAGCGTCTCTTTATTTGTATAACACTTTACAGTTCTCAAACACTCTCATTCTCTTATATTCTCATTTGCTTCCCATGATTTTTTGGGGGGGGGGCGGGCAGCAGAGTAAGTAACAGATTCCCCTTCTACAGTTGAGGTAGATTTGACCATGTGCACAAGGTCAAGTGGCTAATTTGAGATTTCCTAAGCTCAGGAAGCTGTGTATTACAGCAGATCCTTAAAGACAGAGCAAAGTAGTGAGAAGAACTCTGGGCCAAATTGATGTGAAGGAGAGACTGACCAGTGGAGGACGTGATGTTCAAATGGCACTTTATGGTGGATTTAATCAGAGGAGCCCCAAGGGAATTCCAGTCATGACCAGGACAAGCATTCATTTCAATTGTCCACAGGTCTCAGGACTCCCACAGTCCGTCCTGTCTAACATTTGTCTCACCTCATTTCACTCTCAAAATCTTAAATGGTTTGAACCATAGATTATATGGTCAACTCTATTATAACCCTGAGGTATTGCTAGTTAATAAATGGAGGGGAGATAAAAGTATACTTTTCTTTGTAACTACATGGAAAATCGTATCTAGAGAAAGTATCTTTTGGAAAATTACTGAAGGCATAAGTTTACAAAATAAAATGTTTGGCCCATATTTAAGAAGACTATTGAACCAAACAGAACAGCTGCATTCCCCGAGCATTTTAGTCCATGTTTCTGCAGACTGAGTAAATAAGTCCATTGCATTTGTGATATGGGAGTTTACTTAGGCAGCTCAGGCTGCTATGACAAAATACCATACACTGAGAAGCTTATACAGAACAGAAATTTATTTCTCACAGCTCTGGAGGCTGGAAGTCTGAGATCAGAGTACCAGCAGGGTCGGGTTCTGGTGAGGACCCTCTTCCTGGTTGTAGACTGTTGTTTTCTTGTATCCTCAAATTATGGAAAGAGAAACCTAGTTCTTTGGCCTCTTTTTATAGGGCACTTATTCTATGCATGAGGACTCCACACTTATGACTGAATTACTTCCCAAGTCCCCACCTCCAAATACGATCACACCGGGGATTAGATTTCAACATATGAATTTGGGGGAGACACAAACATTCAATCCACAATGGGGATCAAAATTTTGTTCTGAACCTTTCTTCTACATGACATTGGAACTAGATACAGGAGCTTGTTATTTGTAAAATACTTAATTGCAGTGTCTTGAACTCATCCTATGTTTAGAAAGACAATTTTTCAATATGTAGAGATAAAAGAATTTAAAAGTGTGATTTCAGCCGAGCCCGTGGCGCACTTGATAGAGTGCTGCGCTGGGAGCGCAGCAACGCTCCCGCCGCGGGTTCGGATCCTATATAAGAATGACTGGTGCACTCACTGGCTGAGTGCCGGTCATGGAAAAAAAAAAAAAAAAAAGTGTGATTTCATAACAACCTAAGCTATATATAAAGGAGTAACTAAGATTGCCTGAAAACAAAAGCAGATGTTGAGTGTGGGAACACATACTCACTTGCATGTTTTTACAGAAACATATATTGTTGTCTTCATGTGCCTGTCACAAAACGTAAGTGTGACAGAATTGCTTTTGCCAAGTTGACTGTTGATCCTGACTACTTCGGAATCAACTAAGCCCAGGTCCTTATTAGCCTAGCTGTTTATAATTACATCATCCCTATCAGTTTCTCCTCTTCAGTCCATTCCCGAACCAATCCATCCTGTAGATTGCCAGAAGGTTAATTTTCCTAGAATACTAGTTTTGTCATCACTTCTCTGCTCAAAAACATTCAGAGCTCCTCTTTCCCCATGTCATTAAAAGAAATTCCAGACTCACCCCTTTGAATGACTTTCCAAGTGCTTCATTAATTGGTCTATTCTCTCTCTCCCAACACTTCTACAGCTCTACTACTGATAGTTTTCACTTTAGCATTTGATCGTATATCAGCCTTGTATTGCTACTTAATTTTTTCTTGGTCATAGATCTCATTTTCGGCACAAATTGAAAGGTACATGGTGGTAATGCTCACTTTTTTTCCCTTCTCAAGCACAGGCGGGGTTGTAGCTGAGATGAAAGACACTAAGTTTATTGAGCATGGGAATTAATCATTTTGTCCACAGAATCTAGCAAAGCATCTGATACCAAATTCATGTTCAATGAATTATTAAATTGAATGCATTAGGATAGGTGCTTAGCATATGTATTGAATAATTCACCTTTCTCCCAGCAGATGTCGCTAAGTTCAAGGCTTAAATTTAAGGCATTTAAAGTTAAGGCTTTAATAATTAAGGCACTTAGTTTAAGGCTTAGTTTAGCTATTAAACTGAAACTTTAGGAGTTCTTTGGCTAGTCCCAAAGGGTGCATTTCTTTCTAATTTTTTTTTTTTCATGCATAATCTTTTGTTTGCTGTACTCACAGACGATGGTGATGGTGGTATTACAACGGCTGACCATGTGCCAGGTGCAGGGCTAATACTTCATGTGTATTAATTACTTTATTTGAAATTCCTGATGCCTCTATGGGGTAGAAACTGTTATTATCCCCATTTTACTAATGAGCAAACTGAGGGAGGTTAAGAAACTTAGTCAAAATCTCACAGCTGCAAAGTGACAGGATAGAATTCAGACCTAGGCATTTTAACAATTTTAGTTTGATGTCATTAAACTTTTTTCTGTTTCATTACATAGTTTTTGTAAACTTCATTCCTAAATTTTTAACCTAAATGCCAACATGTTTGTTTGCCACAAATAATATGTTTTGTAGCTTAACAACGAATTTTCTTTAACGTGTTTTTACTTTCTTCAAAGAAACTTTCAAAGAGTGGTCTCATGCCCTTCAGGTTTTCTGATAAGCATCATATTAGCCTAGTATTTTTTTTTTTTTTTTACTAGAAAAAGGGATGATTTAACTTTAAAGATTTAAAACCCAAGCTTCTCTCTCACATTCAAATTGTACTCGAGGTCCTTGATAAAATTTTCTTTCTCCAAATAGATGTCTTTAAAAGGAAGAGCTGACAAAGAGAAGAGCTCTGTAGGTATCAGCTATTACAGTTGCAGTCATCATCTGTATAGAAGCAAACCAAAAGATGAGAAAGAAATGCACAAACAGGATAAAAGATCGCTTAGGGCTCTGGTGGACATCTATGATTTTTATCCACTCAGCTTTTCTTCCTCTCCAACTTTGGGAACAGTATTGCCCCTTCTTTTGAGGACTTCTCCTGGACACCAATTTTATGGGATTTGGGACAGCTGTCAATCATAACATTCTGCTCACCTGGCCACCCACGAGGGCATGTGGCCCAAGCCAAGCCAGGCTCAGCATTTCTCCAAGATTTATTGATCCAATGGAAAAAGAGAAAAGTCTTTCCTCTCTCTTTAGGAAAATGAAGCAAAATAAAATTCAAAAAATTGTCTAAAATCAGACATTTGCCAATCCCTCTTGAAAAAAATAGACCTCTATTTCATACCATTTATAAAAATTCCAAGCAAATCAAAAGACTTAACAAAACTATAAAAATATTAAAAGAAAAAAAAAGGAGAATCTAATTTAGTCAAAGGAAGGCCTTCTTAAATATTACATAAAATGCAAAAGCTATAAAGTTAAATGATAGAAAAATTCAATCTTATCAAATTTTTAAACTTCCGTGTAACAAACATCATTATAAATAAAGTTAAAAGACAACCAGTAGACTAGGAGGAAATATTTCAACATGTATAAAAATCAATGGATCAATATCAAAATTGGAAAATAATCCATGAGTAAGAGAAAAACATAGGAACAGACAATTTATTGAAGAGGTAATATAAATTATTAGTAAACATATAGAAAAATGTTCAATCTTTCCACTTATCAAAGTAATGCCGAAACATAAACTTCAATGAATTACTGTATCTTTCTTCACCCATCATATTCCAAAAAATATTAAAATATGATAATATTAATTGTTAGGAAATATATGGGTAAAGGGCCTTTCTCATGTGCTATTGGTGGTAGCAAAAATTCCATAACATTATAGAGTACAATTTTAAAATTTAGTGCTCATACTTTATGACCCAGAAATTTAAATTTTTGGCATTTAATCTAGAGAAACACTTGCACGTGTGCACCAGAAAGCATGTTTAAGGTTGCAACATTGTATGTAATAGGGAAAAACTGGAAGCAGCATAACTGCTGTGTATGTTTTCATTTATTGGAAATGCTCAGAAAAAGCAAATCCATAGAGATACAAATTAGATTAATGCTTGCCACAGGCATGGGGAGAGGGGGTGTATAGAGAAATGTGGGGGGGGGGGTGATTGCTAATGGGTACAGGATTTCTTTTTGGACTGATGATAATTTTCTAGAATTAAATTGTGGTGATAGTGGCATAACAGTGAATAATGAAAACTTTTGAATTGTGCACTTTAAATGGGGGAATTCTATGGTAGGTGAAATATATCTCAACAAAGATGTAAAAAAGTCCACACACACACACACAACACCTAAATATTACATGTCATTGTGTAAATATTTTAAAAATCATGCATCTCAGATGACAGATTCTTCATGCACTTATGGGTACAGAAAATTAGGTTTCTGAACTTTGGTATGCGAAATTGAATCTGTCATTGCAAATAGTTTCCTCAAAGAGACAAATTAAAACACATTTTTGTTGTTTTTTAATACCTCAGCCTTGAAAAAGCAACGTAAAAATACATTGCTGATAGTCACCCTCACAAAAAACAATACTACAGCAAAAACTTTACAATACAAAGGTAAATCCAATAAAACAAAAAATAGATATGCTGAAGTAAAATGATTCCAAGTTTGTCAATAAGCATGCTTGCTTATGAACCATGTATACCAAAATTATAAGGTAGACAAATGGCCTGTAATGTCTTTTCCTTTTTACATTCTTTTTCTTTCTCTGGCTTCTCCAGGACTCTCATTACAGGAGGGTGTCAGTCTCCTAAACTTTTATCCCTCTAAGAAAAATTTACGTTTTAAATGAATTTGGTTAACCCATAGGAATGAAGCAGTAAAGATTTAATTTCAAGCATCTAGAGAAGAACTATGTTAGGGTAGAGATGCCTCCTCTGCTAGCTCAAATTAGTGCACAAAGGAGATAACTTGTTTGTAAAACTGGTCCTTTCTATGATACAGTGGGCATGATGCTTCCTTTACTTCCTCTAAGGAGACTTAAAATCCAACATAAATATCTAAGTGCTGTATTTTTAAAAGAAGATCAAAATGTATACATAATTTTTATTTCAATTTATTAAAAAGTTTACATTTTAAATGATCTTAAAAACAGTATCACTTTGTCAAGTAGTAAAAGAAGCAAGAAACTAAATCAGAATTCCTGTTACTACTGTGATATTTGCTGTTTGGAAGATGGTCTCAATTTAAGGGATTTTTTTTTTTTTTTTGGCTTATTCATTTTGTATTTAATGGAAATATATATATTTATTTAATATACAAATATATATACATATATAGTTATATGTATATATATTTGCTTTTCATTTTAAGGATATGTGTAATCTGAGTGTATATCACAGATCCAGACAGAAATCCTTAAAGGTTCTATGTTTTTGCTAGTGGTGGTCACTTTAACTCTGTTTTGAATTCTTTTCAAGTGCCAAATAGTGAGAGATCACTGCATAGAACATAAGAGAAAAACCCCCTCCTGCCTCCCAGACTAGAAGCTACAGAGACTATTAATGGTATCAACTGTTGCAATTTTGCCCTCAAGAGATATTTGGCAATATTTGGAGACCTTTTTGGTTGTCACAATGCAGGGTGCTTCTGTCTAGTGGGCAGAGGCCAGAGATGCCACCAAATATCTACAATGCAAAGGACACCTCCCATAACAATTATCCAGCCCACAGTGTCCACAGTGCTGAGGCTGAGAAACCCTGATCTGAAGCAATATTGTATCCTGAGCAGTTAAATTAACCAAATTTCAACCAGAGGGAGTATAGGTTATAGTTTCAGAAGTAGAGAGATGGCAATAGCTTGACAGAGCATTAATCGAAATAACCAAAAGTGTTTCAACATAAAGGAGTTAACTGAATTCAGAAAAGGAGCCTACGAGGCTGAGAGCCCAACCCTGTGCACTGGTGACTCACCCAACATACCAGTCCCAAAAGGAGGCCTGAGCCATCAACTTCTGCTCTGAGACCCTAAACACTCTGCCAGAGCAACTTGTGCTCAAGTTCACAGCACAATTCTTATCACAGGACACCTTGATGAGCACATCGAAGGTAAGAATAGACGTGACCTGTTTATACAAGGAGTCTCTTTATCAGAAGTTGTGTGAAATTTAAATGATATTTTGAATACATTGGAGTAGGTAACTTACTTCTTCTGTAAATGTATATTTTTATCTATAACATTTGTTTAATGCTATACTGATGGTTACTGCTGATGTAGTGAAAAATAGAAGAATGAAGAAGAAAGGGGCTGTTAGACACAACAAATAAAAATTTTCATTGACTAAGTTGGAAATCATGAGAGCCCTTGTTGGGAAAATGGAATAATTTAATCAGGCCCCTTCGTCTGCCCGTCTGGTTGGGGGTGGTGTGGCACATTCTTTGTAAGCAATTTGTGTGTGTGGGGGGGTGAGATTAGTGTGCATGTGTGGTGCCGCAACCTGGCTGGCATCTGCCTTGGGCGTCCGTGCCACACAGCCATTCTCTCCAACCTACGGCTTCCGAGGACCTTTTCACCAGTTGTCTACCTTATAGTCCTGCGTGTGAGGGGTCTGGTGACCCAGCCTGGCATGTGAGGGATCTGGGGACCCAGCCTGGTGTGTGAAGGGTTTGTGACCCATTCTGTGAATGGGCTTGAGGGGCCTGTGAGCTTCAGACACAGCCCTAGCTCGACAATTGGCCCAGTCGGCAGGATTACAGGCAGATAAAAGAGCTCAACAGCCCTATATGGAACAATTCAAATAAAGACATTAGGTAGGAGGGAGCAAATGCAGTAGGCAGACCCAATGTAGGTGACCTGAAATCAGCCTCACAGAGGACACTGGCTAGGACTTCTAGTGCAATGGGACATTCTGGCCAGGCAGGAGTCTAGGGCTCGATAATTTTGCAATCATTTTTGGTTTATGATCATTTTTGAGTTATGAATCAAAACCCTTAACACAAACTTCTCTGGCTGTAGCGTCACAACTTTCTTTAATGTCGACATAGCAATAACACTAGTCTGCGATATGAGAGTGTAGCAATGCTGGTCAGAACTCACTCCATCCTCGTGGCCTTCAGAGTTATGGCTTCAATAGTTACATTTTTTCCTCTGCACAAATCACTTAGAAACTGAAGAAGGGACAGGAACAGAACGCTATGCTTGTGTATGATAAGGGGAGTGACACTGGCAACCCCATAGATAAGCAATAGGATGCTGTGAAGTGCATGGAAATCTTGCACTTCTGCAGCCTTTCTTTCTTTGGCATAGCTCCACTTTTGTCTCTCAACCCCTTATAAGCTTCAACTGCTCCCCTCCCCCGCCGCCAGGGTTGCAGAGAAAGTCGCTGAGCAGCATTCAGATCAATAATCTGGTTGGTCCATTCCCTGTAAGTAACCACCCATAAATGATAATAATAATCATAATGATTTAATAATGATAATAAACTCTTGTAAACCATATGGAGTAGTCTGCTTCTTTCTTTGGTCTCAGGATATCTTCTCAGTTTGGTGGGTGTTATACTATCAGCTCTCACTTGGACAGAGTGACAGCAGGAAGTTCAGTTTCTGAGTTTCCCTTCCCAAGTTATCTGTTAGAACCCCCAGAGATGCATCCATGTTTGGCCACCTGGCCCCAGCTGCTGTCCTGTCCCCACTCCCCAAAATGTGCACACCTCTCCCCTCCCACTCCACAGCTTCGCAGGTGCAGACACAGGCCTGGCCCTGACTCCCCACAGTGCAGCTCAAAACAATCTCTGATGTTTAACAGAACTTTACTTAAGGCTTGGAAATATTAGAGGAGAAATATAGTTGAGAAAAAGGAAAACAACTTAAAGCTAGCTGAGCCTGCTCCCAGAGTGGAGGGGTCTTCCACTGACAGTCTCTTTCTTCAGAGCCCATCCAGCTACCTCTTCACTCCTCCACCTCACTGGGAGAGTTACAGAGCAAGTCTCTTACCATAGAAAAAATAAAGAGCCTATGCTTTTTAGAGAAAAAAGAAACAATTTCTGTGAATTAGCAACACCCACAGAACATTTTTGACTTTACTATGTTGAATAATTCAGTTCCTTATCTTCTCTAACCTCCAGTTTTAGAAACAAATCTTTATATTTGCATAACCAATGGCTCCGTTAAATTGCATTTTCCTAAGAAAAACAAGTTGAAGAAGAAAAAGAAAAAACAGAGCAGTAAATTTAAGCTTCCTAGTGCAGAGAACAGAAAAACTACTAGGAGGTTTGCAATGTTTTTCCTTCTTGCCGATAAGGTATGAAAACACGTTAGTGGGGGCTGGCTGGTGAGCTCACTTTGTTACAGCATGGTGCTGATAACACCAAGACCAAGGGTCAGAGCCCCTTACCCGCCAGCCGCCCAAAACAATAAAAAATAATTTTAAAAAAAGCATTATTAAGATGATTTATCAGACAACTGTTATCACAAGACTGAACTGATTAAGTGACATAGCTTGGTGGGTTTGTTTCTTAATTTACAAGTTTCTAAAAATTGTCCTTTTTATCAAATACCTCATCTCTCTATTTGATTTTTCTTCTTTTATAGGTACTTCATGTTGCTATAGTGTCTGACCATTTATTGAACAAGATCATAGTTGAAGTCAGTGAAGTCAGTCAAAAAGATATTACAAAGCCGTAGATGGCTAACACTTGATATAATGTTTCTGTATTTTCCAAAACTTACATCAGTGCTTAGAGCTGCCAGGGAATTTTTTTTTATTTTTTTATTTTTTTTATTTTTTAAAGGGGAAAAAAGACAGATCAACTGGTCTATATTACTCAGTGTAACTGTCCAAATAATAATAATAATAATAATAATAATAATAGAGCTAACAGCAACTTCTGTAATAGGATTGTCATTAAGGAGGAAAGGTTTGCTTTGGAGTACCTTGTTTCTGTTTGAGAGAAGTACGGTTTTTAAACCTAAATATCTCTGGGTTCTGGTCCTGGAAGCCATGTATTCATTAGTTTGGTGACGTTGAGCAAGTTACTTAACTTCTCTGAGCCTAAATTTTCTCATCTATAAAATGGAGAAAATATAGCCTTCAAGGATTTTGTGGGATGAAAATGTCTTAATACCGTGAGAATGTCTGGTACAAAACAGGCAATCAACATATATTTTCCTCCCCTTGGCCCAGCTGGAAGACCATCCTAAACCTTTTTGTATAAAGGCAACATTGAACTCTTCCCTAACCCATCATGCTAATGCTGATTTTTAAGCGGTTGTAGACTCAACTGAGCAACAAACATTTTGAGCTCTTGTAGGAGGTAATGACCTGCTAGCCAATTGGTGGGTTTAGACTCTTTGCAATCTGTGTGTGTATCAGGGTGGATGAAATTTTTAGAACATTTTATTGTATCAGACCTTATTTTATAAATTAAGAGACTCTGCTTTGGGAGTGATCCCAGTGTTCTTCTTACTTGCAAATAGTAAAGCCTTGTTCTTCTACCCCTGGTCTTGGAGATTTCACACTTTCCAAGGGGGCGGATCTCTGTAGTTCGGTAACAAATTTCTGGGCACCACAGATGGGAGGACCTGGTCCAGAGTAGGTGCTTGAGTTTGGTCCCCAGCGGGAGAAGCAATGCAGCAGCAGCTCGTCCCGGGCTACCTCTCTCATGTTACTGACTCGTCCCTGAATCGGAGCCAGGGCGTACCCCTTGGGGCTCGGTCTTGTGGAATGTCTCCCCACCTCTAGATGAACTTTAGCGGCCTCCCCAACCTTGTTACTGGGAAGTTCCTCCAAGTGGCAGGTACCTTTCCTTTCCCCAAACTGGATATTTAGAGCAAAAGTTTGGAAGAAGGAAAAGGACTCAGGTTGGAAACTGCACAGAAGGAATCCAGTCAATCTGGTTCCAGGACCTGGTGAGTCTGGGAGATTGTGAGACATCTCTGTCTTAACCAGGGGAAAGAGTCAGGTCAGGGATGCCTGGCCAACCAGACTCACTCAGGGTCACCTCCTAAAGGAGGTGTTTTGGAATTTCTGGAAGGAGGCATGTTGTAAGCTTGTTCCTTCTCTCTCTCTGTCTCTGTTTCTGTCCTTTTTCTCGTTCTTCTTAAATTAAATTCCAGGGGCTATGCCAATGTGGTGACAGGAGGTTGGTTTGGGGAGTTGACCCTATCTCACAAGCAAATTAGGAAGAGGTGTCTAGAACTGAAGCTGGAGTCTGACAAGCGTGGTCTTCCTGAACATGACAAAGAAGTTTGACATTTAATTCAAAAGAATTTAGATCAAACCTAGGCTAGAAGTTGTAGCACCTGTGTTACCTCTAACCCCGTTGACAGGCTCCTGGGTGGTTGGCAACAAACTTTAAGAAGGGACCTTATAATATGCGGAATCAGCCCTCAGTCCTACAGAAGAATACTTTAATGTGCATCCTCCAACCCTGGAAAATCTTTGGGCACCTTCCAATGACTAAAAACACAGATAACTTTCCATTGCAATACAGGCTGGCTACCATATACTTTAGGAAGCCAGGAAAAATGGCCAGAAAATGGGTCATTCAACTACTGCACCATCCTGCAGCTAGATCTTTTCTGTGAAAGACAGGAGAAATAGGATGAGATTCCCTATGTCCAATGTTTTATGGCCCTATTCCAAAATGGGTCCTACCAAGAAAATGTAAACTAAATAAATAGAAGGCTCAACCTTTGTCAAAAATGGTCAGAGCCTTTCCAGTCTAAGAAGTCCTGCTGGAGGAGGACGACCTTTGATATAGCCTAAATGGGGGACCAAGAACACCTCCATCCGAAACCAATCCTCCTCCAATCCTAGTGGTGCCCTCTACCCCTACACCAGAAAGAGTACCTCTAGTTTATTCCCCTGACTATTCAGGAGTAAAGGATCCTCCCAAGGATCTGCCCCAAACCAGCTCTACCCAGTTGACTGGGGAAGAGAAAGCAGCCGTTTTAGCTGAGGCTAGGAAAGAGGCCAACAACAGCATAACACGGACCCTAATAATCACATCTGGAGGCCCAATGAATGATCAGTGCCTGTGATGGCACATGACAGGGACCCAGTACTGCTGGGGGCAGAAGAAGACTAGAGCATTATAAGGACATGCTCATTAAAGGCATGCAAGGAGCCAGCAAACCTCCCATTCATTGAAATAAGTTAAGAGAAATTTAACAAAACCCCAATGAGAATCGTTCTGCCTTTTTGCAGAGGCTGAGGGAATGCTTACAAAAGGGTACTGGCTAGCATCCTGAAAACACAGGTAGCCAGGTAGTGCTGAGTACTCAGGGTGCACCTGATATCATGAGGGAACTCCAGGAATTGTCTATTGGGCCTGAGACTAACCTTTCTCAGTTGGTGGAGATTGCCTTCAAGATATTCAATGATAGAGATGTGGCAGAAGATGAGAAAGAAACAAGGAAGGTGGAAAAAGCAAGCAGCACTACTTGCTGTCACTCTGCAGTCCACATCAGGTAACGTGGGAGGAAGAAAGATGCCATGCGTGAGTGACCTCAATCCCCAGCATGGGACCAGAAGGTCACCGTTCCAGATGAGGCCTTACTGATACAGAGATTGACAGTGCCATGGGGCTCCCCATTTGGCCTTGAAAGGTACCATGCTAATCTCCCCAAAGAGCCCTGGGTTACTCTAGATATTTGCAGGAGAATTTCTAGTAGGTACTAGGGGCACTCACTCAGTGTTGACTGCCAAAAAAGGTAAACTATCAAAAAAGAGAATGTAATATAAAAGGAGTATCGGGAAAAGGAGAAACCTGGAACTCCTGACCTGTGACATAGGTTCTAAAACTTTAAAGCACTCATTTTTGTACATCCCTGGATGCCCCATACTGCTCTCAGGTAGAGATTCGCTGACGAAACTAGGACCCAGTATCAGCCTACAACAAAATCAAATAGAAATTCAAGTACCAAAAAGACATGGAGCAAAATTGATGGCCATGCTTTATGAGGAGCCTAAAGTCTCAGAGGTCATTCCTAACATCATTGTGGCTCATGTTAACCCTCAGGTGTGGGCCAGTGGATGGGTGGGGCAAGCCCTGAGTGCCAAGCCTGTAAAAGTAGCCCTAAAGGAGATTGATAAATGGCCAAGGGTTAAACAGTATCCTTGAAAGCCCGAGACCTTGGCTGAGATCAAGCCTGTTGTCAATTGACTTTTGGGATAAGGGTTGATCAGACCCTGCAGATGTCCATGCAGTACCCTCATTCTGCTTGTAAAGAAATCTGGGATAAAGAATAAAGATTTCTGCAAGATTTAAGAGTTGTGAATGTGGCAACCCAAATTGTGTAATCAGTTGTCCCGAGTCTCTATAAGTTGTTGGCAAATTTGCCTGGGGACAGCATTATACAGTTCTAGCTGTAAAGGATACATTCTGCATTCCCTTGGTCGCTGAATCCCAGGAGTTATTTGTCATTGGGTGGGAAGATCCTGAGATTTTTCAAAGACAGCAACGTTGCTGGACAGTGCTTCCACAGTGGTTTAAGAATGCCTCGACTCTTTTTGGAGAAACTCTGGGAAATATTTCAGAGTATTAAAATTAGAATATGAGAAATTATTGCAATATGTGGATGAGATCTTCATTGCAAGTAAGTCCAAGGAGGCTTCAAGTAAAAACACCATACAGACCTTAAACTTTCGGGCAGAAAAAGGTTATAAAGTTTCTAAAGATAAAGCCCAAATATCTAAGAAACAAGTTAAATATTTGGATTTTGTAATATCTCAAGGGAAACATAGCCTTCCCAGGAGAGAAAATTGACAATTTATTGGCTGACAGTCCCAAGAACTTGCAAACAACAGAGGATTCCTGGGCATGGCAGGCTTCTGCTGCTTGTGGATTCCTCGGTTTGGGTTGGTAACAAAATCCCTTATATGATAAACTGAAGGGTGCTGGGACTGACCTGTTTGAGTGGGACTCAGAATGCAAGCATGCCTTCAGCAAACTAAAGCAGTGGCTGATGGAGGCATCAGCCCTAGGCTTCCCTGACCTAAGTGAGCTGTTCGATCTTCATGTTCATGAGAAACAGGAAGTTGCCATTGGAGTGTTGATGCAAACAGCCCACTGAAAAGAGGTGGTAGCCTACTTTTCAAAGCTGCCAGGTGCAGTAGCACAGGGGTGGCCTCCTTGCCTGCAACCAGTTGCAGCCACTTGCATGGTATTCAAGGAGGCATAGAAGCTAACCATTGGACAGCCCCTGACTGTATGGCTAGCTTATTAGAAACAGAAGAACATTCATGGCTAACCCACCCTATGCTGCAGTATCAAGTCATTCTGCTAGACTCTCCTCAGTTGAAACTGAAACCTTGTAATACTTTAAACCCTGCAACTCTTTCATTGGTCACTTCAAAACCTCTTAAGCACAATTGTCTAGAAATCATAGACCAAATCTATTCTAGCAGGCAGGATCTCAAAAGCGAGCCATGGGCGAACCCAGAGATTTGGTGTACAGATGGAAACAGCTTTATGGAAAATGGACAACACAGGGCTGGGTATGCAATGGTGTCCTTGGACAAAACTACCGAAGCCCGAATCCATACCCTTGGAACTTCTGCTCAGAAGACAGAAATAATTGCCCTGACCAGAGCGTTGGAGCCTGGGAGAGGAAGGTCCCTGACTATATATACTGACTAGATATGCTTTTTCAGTGATACATGCCCATAGGGCCATCTGGAAGGAAAGGAAATTATTAAATGCTAATAACAAAGAGATAAAATATGGTGAGGAATTTTGAGGCTCCTGCAGGCCATCCATGAACCTAAGGAAGTGGCAGTTGTACATTGCTGAGGATACCAAAACGGGGAATCGGAGGTAATTAAAGGTAACAACCTGGCAGATGCCACCACTAAAAAGGCAGCTCTTTCAAAAGAAACCCTTCCACTACCTCTTATCCTCTCCTTATCTCTACAAACATGCTTCCTTACATGCCAGAGAAAATCAAAGAAGCCGAGGAAACAGGACTCAAATTGACCCCTGCCTCAGTGGGGCAGAGGGTCAACCATCAAGGAAAGATTTGAGTGCCTAAAGTAGTGGCTTAGAACTTAGTTAAGTATGCCTGTGCCTCCATATACAGGGCAATGTACTTAGGCATCCTGGGTCCCCATGCAGGGACCATCCCAATATGGCAGATCCAAAAGAGCCACTGGACTAATTTTGGCAGGGATTAGAGCTGCTGTGGGGTTGGCTTCTCCCTGGGGTGGTTTTGCATATCATCAGGCCACCCTGAGAAACTTAACTCATCCCTCTGGCTACAATAACCTCCTTCACTATATACTATACAAGGGTACTTCCAAAAGTTCATGGGAAGATTTGTATTATCTTTTAATTCTATTTTTTCATGAACTTTTTGAAGTACCCTAGCATATATTTAATTGTGGAGTCAAGAATTCTTCAATTTCACTTTAGGTCCAATTTAAAAATAGGATTCCTCAATAAATAAACTAAAAGTCTTTCTTGATCTTTAAAAATTTTGACTTGGTACTATGTACTCGGCAATGCTTCACGAGAGGAGGCAAATACCATTTTAGGAGCCATCTCGGTAGCAGAAGTTTTGACATCAGTCTCTTGCTGCCCGTCTCCGGCAGCCAGGGGTCACCTCCTTCCCTGGCTGGTAGAACAACAGTGCTGGCTTAAAAGGGAAACCTACAAGGATTTAGGGTTTATGTGAATTGTGTGGGGTCCTCAAAATGCAAGGAGCTAAATCCTCTTAGAGCAGTTAAATTATCTCATGGGAAGTTTGTTGCCTACCTTGTTACTGTAGTAACACCAAAAAGTGTCCAAGGGAGTGAAGAAAAGTCCTCAGAAGCTGCAAGGAAAGAAAGAATGAGGGAGGAAAATGCACCACCCTCTTGTAAAAGGAAGCCCTGGGAACATTAAATGGTCTTTTAAGGTATCCAACAGGGATCAGATACTCAGGAAGCCCTGGAAGAATTAAATGTAAATGAACTGTCTTTGAGGTGAGGAGGCCAATTTAAAGTAAGAGTAGTAATTTTAGCTCACAAGCCCTGTGACTATTCTCACACGGTGGCACAATGTCACCCTCAGCGTTCCCTGAGGGCCAGGCACTTTTCTTACCCCAGGGCAGCATTTCCTTCACCCTGCCCAGTCCTGATTCCCCCTGATGGGTCTCCCTTCTTCCCATTCTTCCCCTCATCCCCGAAAACAGATAATGGACACCCTTTCTTACCCCTTCACAGAAAAAGTGATTGCTGATCTAAACAAATGTTTCCAGAGCGTATTCTATGAAAGGTCTTCTCCTGCCCAGTGCTTTCCAGTTCTCGCGAACAGCCCAGCACCCCGTGTCTCCCCTTGCCCAGGTTTATCTGTGGACCTCCTAGACCACACTCGGCCAAGACCTGCACCCCTTCCCTGTGTCAGATGCAGTATGCTCCACAGTGTCTGTACGCTCCCGTTATTTTCATTGGAATCATTCTGCCTCTAAGCACTTTACACTTGAAGACAACTTATTAGCAAGTTATTTTAAAATACTTGTGATTCTGCCCCAGTTAGTGCTCTCCTGCAGAGAAAAATATCTTCATTATGGGAGAAAAAAATGTTAATTCTACTTTTGGATCAGAAACTGGACATCAGAGTTATAAACCTAAGAAGAGTTCACAGGTGGCAGCAGCATGACTCCAGTGAGTGCCAAACCCTCCCAAGTAACATTCAGTTACTGGATACTGGTGGTAACAATCTCTGTTCTCGGCTTTGGCACAGGCTCAAATCATTTCATATTCTTGGTTGGATTTTTTTTTGCCATTGGAAGACCACAAGGACATTATGTTGGGAATGGGGAACAGGTGACCTCAGCTGTCCTCTGTGATGCATGCACCACTCCAGAGAGGCCAGATGTCCTTGCACCAGGAGATGGTGGGCATATACTAGTTAGAGCTAATAAAATGGCCTGTCTGCTGGGAGCAAAATGGCAACCAATGTATCACAGACTGTCCCTCTAGCTTATAAACAGTGAGTTCTGACTTTCGCCAGTAAGTCATGGAACTGAGTGACCTACATTTCTCAGAAACTGCATAAGCCATCGCAACTGGACTTTCTGAAATTCACAGCTTTGCAAGAATATTTTTGCAGTGAGACACAAAGGCAGGGTTCTGGAAAACATGCTGAGGGTGGTACTTATAAATACTTGGACAGAAATGTAGCCTGAGAAATGTTGGGAACAGAGTAGAGTGAAGGGAGATAAAGTTACCTCCACGGGAAAAATGAAATGTTTAGGATAAAGACATCAGGAAGCAAGATTCTGAAAAACCCACAGTGATACAAACAGACTGAATTCTGCATAGTTTGGACTGCCTGGGACTATTATTATCACTATTTTAAAAGGGATGTGGTTCCAAAAAAGATGCAAGAATTAATTTATATGCTTAAGTTAATTCAAAATGTCAGAGATTATTTGCAGATGTCCCTAATTTAAATGCAGCTTTCTCCATCTGAACAATTTGGTGTAAAACTAGTAGGTGAGGTTAAAAAAGGTAGGTGAAGAGCTGCTGAAGAGGTGGCAGCTTGCTGCTAGTGTGGGAACCTGCGTGAGTTTAGAAGGGTGTCCCTGTGGGAGGGAGTGGCAGAAGCAACAGGACATAGGTTACATTCAGGGGGTTGATCAAATGAACAGATACACAAAGAGAGAAGGTTTCTCACTGTTGGAGCAAGGATTTACAATATGGACAAGCAGAAAGCAAGAATGAGGTGAATTGGAATTAGGGACATTGATGTAAATTCATGGTTTTCAATGTAGATAGACAGAGGAGAGAGAGAAAAGTCCTGGGGCAGTGACACCCAGGACCTGGCAAACTAATGAGCACACCTGGCATGTGGTCTTAGTCTCTCAATACCATTCTCCACTAAAAAAATCTGGGGCTCCTCAGAAAAATGGTGGACTCCAGGTCTAAGTCAACATCTTTTTTTTTTGTCAGAAAGTAAAGCAATGCTCAGCAAATTTGGGGGCATGACAAAAGTACATAGAAATCAGATTGAAGGGACTTTCATAAACCAAATTTGGGGCAATTTGAGCATCAGAATAAATAATGATAGCAACAGACAATTTAATACAATTTAATAATCTATTAAATAACATAAAACAATTAGTATGTACTGAAATAAGTGAACAAATGAGTGAATAAGTTGAAAGTTTAATGAGGAATAGGATTTTACATAGTCTCAAATCCCTCCCCTCCAATATTTATCAGTTGTAAGGAATAAAAGTAATAACTTTATGGTGGAGAACTAGCAGACCCACTTTAACAAGAAATCAAAATTAACATTATTAGTAATGGTACAATTTGAAATTGTGTCATCCAACAGAATGAAATGAGACACGGCATCATTTCTGTGATATTTCTGCTGAAAAAGTATAATCTAAATTTTATCATTAAAAAGCATCAGACAAACTGACATATCAAGAGACATTCTACAAAATAACTGGCCTAAAATCTAATATGTCAAGATCATGAAAAGCAAGAAAAATCAGAGGAACTATTCCAGACTGAAGGATACTACAGAGACATGAAAACTAAATGCAAAACATGATTCTGAACTGGATCCTTTTGCTATGAAAGACTTTGGGACAAATGATAAAACTTGATTGACGTCTGAGGATGAGAAGATAGTAATGTATCAGTGTTAGTTTCCTGATTTTGATGGTTGATTGTGGTTATGTAGGTGCTATGGATTGATGTGCCCTCAAAATTGTCCCCACTGTGACAGTGTAAAGAGGGTGGGAAATCCTATGATGGTAATTGAAAGGTAGGACCTTGAAGAGGTGATTAGATTGTAGGACCATGCCCTAGTGAATGGATTAATAATGGTGGTCATGGGCATGGTTCTGAGAGCTTTAAAAGAAGAGGGCATGAGGAGCTGTCTCCCTCTCTTCAACTATTCTCTGTCATGTGAGAACCCTGCATTGCTGTTAAAGCCATCACCAAAGAAGACCCTCACCAGATGTGTTCCCTGGATTCTGGACTTCCCAGCCTCTGAAACTGCAAGCAATAGATTTTGTTTTCTTTTTTTTTTTTTTTTTTTTTTTTTTTGTCTTTTTCGTGACCGGCACTCAGCCAGTGAGTGCACCGGCCATTCTTATATAGGATCCGAACCCGCGGCGGGTGCATCACCGCGCTCCCAGCGCTGCACTCTCCCGAGTGCGCCACGGGCTCGGCCCTAGATTTTGTTTTCTTACAAATTACCCAGTTCCATGATTTTTTATAAGCCACAGAAACAGACTAATACAGTAGGAGATGGCATTGTTAGAAAGAAATATACACTGAAGTATTAGGGGTGATGGGACAACATGTCAGTCAATTCCTCTCAAGTAATTCAGAAAAAGATTTTTTAGTATTGAAATTGCACCCCCTTTTTTTTTAGTCTGAGACTGTTTCAAAGATGTTAAATAAAGTAGAATGATGCACACAGCAGCCATGCAAAGAGGATTCTTCCCTCTTAGTTTTTCAAGGACTGCCCAGAGGATAAGGGGCATGATAGTCTTTTTGATTATCATGGGTTTGGGCAGATCTTATGGATTTAGTACCTGATTTTAAAGACCAGAAATGAAGCTCTCCAGTGACAACAGACTTGCTCATGACCTGTGTTGCCTTGGGTTCCCCTCTCAGCAAAGTTTCTGTTCTGAAATATTTTCATCTCCTTATCTTATTCTATTTCACATGGAAGACAGTGGAACAATTTCTCTTTTCTTTATTTTGCCAACTTATGGGACTGACTTTGCCAAAGGCCAGATTATATTTGACCATTAGTATGAAAACAACTTTTCAAACTGAGGAACAAAAACATCTGCACATACGATTTTATTAAAATGGTTAGCCCTCAGATAAATATATTTCTACATGTAAGAAACACACACAGTTGAGTTGGAAAAGAATAAAGACCATGCTATAAGCATTAGAGTGTCATGGATAAGAAAGGGCCCAGACTCTAGAAGGAATCTCCCAGGGACCAAATCCTGGCTCTGTCACTTCCTATTTATGCAGCCTGCAGGGAGTTAACCACCCTTACTGTGTCTCAGCATTCCCATCTGTTAAAACATACAAGATAAAGTACTCTCCTAATAAAGTCTGAGAATAGAAAACACTTGAAATAGTAACTGGTAGATAGTAATTCCTCAATAAATATTAACTACTGCTATCTATTAACTTTTTAATTTTTATTGATTGATTTATTTATTTTGGCAGCTGCTGGTGCAGGGATTCAAACCCTTGACCTTGGTGTTATCAGTTCCATGTTCTACCAAGTGAGCTAACCAGCCAGACCTCACTTTTTAAATATTCATTCCTATGACCTAGCAGTTCCCTTTCTGAGCTTCACCTCAGAGAAACAGAGGAACACTGTGTGCAAGGATGTCCTTTGCAGCAATGTTTGTAATAGAGAAAATGTAACAAATGTCCATAAATCAAAGTTTAGCTGAAACTTAATGAAATATTTCTACCATAATTTTTTATACTGGAATGAAAAAGAATAGTCATGTCACATTGTGAAGTGAAAAAGCAAGCTGGTTTATGCACTATGATATTTATGTGGAAAAATTACACTAAAGAATGCCAAATATTTTATGACTCTATAAAAATATAGAATGCTTAGAAAAAATCTGGAAGAATGAACAAAAAATTGATAACTAGTTGTTATCTCAGGGGGGCAGAATTAGATCAAATATGTGATCAAAGGGAATTAATTGAGTTTTACCTGTAATCCTAATTTTCTACAAGAATGTTTGTGTATTATCTATGTGATTAAAGGTTGGTAGTAAAAATCATGTTAAAATATTTCCATTCTGTAGATATAAATTTTATAAACACATGATCAATTCTTGATTTGTGTCATAAAGGGAAGGAAACAAAACAGAGTACTTCAATCCAAAATATTGAGTTGCAGAGGAATTTCAACATATTTTACTCTAGGAAATAATAAATATTATCTGATTGTTTGCTTTTTCTTCAGTTGATTACCAGCTCTATATTTTATGGAGATGAAGAGTGAAAGTTGTCTTCATTTCCTAACTGTATGTCCACAGATGATTTCTACCCCAGCTGAGGACAGACACTAGTCTGGGAGATGGTAGAATGTGCTATAGACCATCTATAAGCCTTAGCCGAAAGGTAACAATTTATTTTTTTGCTCTTTTTTGTTGTTGCTGCTGTCACAATCTAAGTTACTGGACTAATAAGTTTAGTCCCTGGAGGTGGTTGTGTTGAATGACCCTTGGGAATAAACCAGTTGGGCTTTCCTTCCCTTCTGCTCCTTGTGGCTGTGAGTACACATTTTTGCATTGGAGCAAACCTGAGGTCATGAAGGTTTAAAGCTGAGACCTTGTCTTGCTTATAGAGTGCTCCCTCTAGCTGACCTTCTGCAGGTTCTGCACCACCAGAAGGAGTTCATTTGTTGCAAGGAAAGGGGGAAGCATGCCCTTGCTGGTAAAACAGGGCTGAGCAGCCACCAGCAATGACCTCAGGTTTTGGTTTGGGAGATGACTTGCTCTTTAGCTCTAGGACATTTAACCCCTCATTCTTCCCAGTTGTAAAGTAAGAATGATAATAGCAGCAATAATAGCAGATGTAACCCAATGCCATATTTTCTCAGCATTCTTGGATAAAAAACAATTTAGAAAATACCTCTGCATTATCAATGGGGATAATGGGCTAGGAATATACTTCCTTTGAAAAAGTTAAATTAATAACTGGTTACTCAACATCAAAATTTGTGCCAGATGCAATGGTAATAACACAACTTCATACACTGCTTACATTTTTATTTCTAAGCTACAGAAGATTCAAAATCAAACCTCTACCTATTTTTGGAGATGAAGGAAAGCAAAATAAAACAATTGTCCATATATCCATGATAAAGTTAAAAGGTTTTACTTCAAATAAACTACAATACTTATATCCATGTAATCAAATGCCTTAAAATAAGACTGATTTAAAGAATGTGAAGTTAAGGAGTTGGCAAAAATTACAGACAACTGGGGATGCCAGATTTCCTGATCGGTCCCACAGAGGAAACATGGTGGAAGAAGCCAGTGGGTTCCACAGAGGAAACACGATGGAAGAAGCCAGAAGCCAGAGGCTTCAGTGTGAAGCAGACATAATCAATCTGCAGTAGGTCTCAGAAGCTGGGCTGGAGAGACAATGGCCAGTCTCCTCGGTAGGTCTGGAACCTACACTGTGTCCAGGATCTGCAAGCCCTGCCCCTCCCTGGCCCTAAGGAATTATCCTAGACTGCTGTGAGTTTGCTCCTGGAAAAGTAGGACTTGGAAGGTTTGGATTTGGAAATTGGTCCTCATCAGCTAAGAGTTACCAACAGTTCATTTTATTTTTTCTATCTAGAATTTCGGTGCACCTCAGGGCAATTGTTCTGTAATATTAAGCAAGTGCAAAGGCTGGCATGAATTGCTTCCAGAAAGAATGTTTTCTGTTTGCCATGTACTCACCTGCTATAAAATGTGGAGGACTTGATTTCCACCGGAGTCTAGTAACCATATCACATCAGCATTAACACTGATTTGCACCTACAGTGATTTATTTTATCATGAAAGGGTGATCCTAGGCTTGGTAACTTTTACTTGATGTAGATGCTGGTAGTAGGTGTGTTCTGGGTGCTCTGTCCTCAATGCCTGCTTTAGATCACCTCTGACAAATGAGAATCTATCCTGTTTATTTTAATTATCACTTCTAAGGAAGGCTTTTACCTTCAGCCATCCTCTGAAACACATTCCAGGGTTAATGAACCCACAATCCACACTATCCGAAAATTCTTTCACATAATAAGTCACATACCCTTACACATGAATTTGGGTGAGGTTAGGGGAATGTCTGTTTCCAGGATGTGCCCCTGGCTGATCTGGCAGTTGCTGTAATACTGGCTTAAAATGAATATTATAGGCCTTTTTGCAGAGAATTCCTTAATCATAATTTCCCTGAAGATTCTGCTGTGACACATTATGGCACAGTCCACGCCATGGCAGAGTCCTGAAAAGAATAGCTTGGGCTGCCCTCTCCGAGTTGGCAGGACCGCCGGAGGGAGAGCTGTTGGCAAGGCTGTAGCTACGAGCACTTGCTTTCGCTGTAAGGGTCTCTGCCTTGGCATAGTGGTGCTGCTTTTACTCTCTCTTTCAATATTTTGGTTAGCGTGGCAGTTCTCT
Source organism: Cynocephalus volans (assembly GCF_027409185.1). NCBI lineage: Eukaryota > Metazoa > Chordata > Mammalia > Dermoptera > Cynocephalidae > Cynocephalus > Cynocephalus volans. The sequence goes on from NC_084464.1 coordinate 134,832,104, forward strand.
GAATTCCCAAAAGATTATAAAAATAACACAAATGATTATGTGGTCATTGAACTAAACATTATGATAAATTGACCACACCAACATATGTTCTAAAAGCACCGCTCATGACTAAATGTGAGCTGCAGCCTAATGTAAGTTGGCAAACATCATTTACTGGAGATTATATTAATGGCAAGAGAATGGTTGGCATTAATGAGAAATTATATGATTGGGATAAATTAAGTATATGGGAACGAAACTATAGAATTCCCTTTACTTGGTGGCGTCCAGTTTTAAATAAATCATTAAGAATCAGGTGTTGGGATAAAAATATATGCTGTAAAATTATTAAACCTACAAAATTAGATCTTAGAAGAATAAGAGAGTACACCTAGTTTTGTGAGGGATGGCGCTGTGCACAAGGACACTTTAACATTTAGATAAAGATTACAGGAACCTTAAAATGTGCATGATAATGCTGCTCAAATATCTACTGTTCTTTTTACGGTTGGCTCCCACCCTGTTAATAGGGTGGATATTAACCACAGCTTGCCAACAGAAAAAGGTCACAAGATAACTTCAAGACAATAAAGGGATGGCAGATCTGATAACCTGATTCCAGGAAAAAGAAGCACGAGTTGATCACCTAAGACATACTGACCTCTAAAAAAGTTTCCTCCCTGCTTTTTGGATTATTGACTTGCTGATACAATAAAAATAGTACCCAAAGCCCCCCTGCTAAGCTGTATACCCAAATAAAAGGCATTGTCTCATGCTCTACTGGGCTCCAGCTGCAACATGCTGACAGCCCGCAGAGAGAGAACGTGCATATTGATGCATTGAGGTCTCTGTCTGTGTTTGTTATTTTCGCCAGCTTCTTTATCCCTCTTTCAAGGACCCCCAAACTCGACTGGAGCTGGTCTCTGGCAACATTAGTGGCCAAAATAAATGGTACTCTTAGTTAGACCTTCAAGAAAGTGGGGATAGGGCACTTGTTTTTCTGGAAGTAGCCTCTCCAAACAAGAGGACTGCAGATATGGCACCTCTATATTATGGTTACTTAAAATAGGCCACTAAATACTTTTTCCATTTTTTTGTTATAATGCTATCTTAGATCGCTTTCTTAGTTATTTCAAAGAACTACGAAAAAACTCATGTTGAAGTAATAAAATATAGGCAGTAAAATGTTAATGACAGATAAAAAGAACAGGTTAAGTCTGTAAAGCATATTCACACAATTCCAAATGGCTTTGTTTTGTTCTCAACATCCCTGAGAGGCCCTCAGAAGCATAAAATATTTAGAGCTGGGAAAAATAAGGGTTATCTGCCCAGTTCCCTACCTGGTACAGGCATTTCCAGTATAACGTGCTCCCAAAAGTCATCATGGAGCCACAATGTGTTTACCCAGCTTGCAAGATGTCACTCTCTTGTTGGACATTGGGGAGTGCTACCGATTTTCTTGTCACATTGCTTTAAAATCTGCCTTCCTTTGATTTCCATCCAGTTGTAGTTCTTTCCTTCCATACAGCACAGCAGGATAAGGCTAATCCCTCTTTCACACAAAGTATTTGTGGACAGCTCTTTTGTTCTGTATCTGCATACACTCTTCATTCCCCTTTCAAGCTAAAAACCACCCCAAACTCCTCTTTCCCAGGCCAGACATCCGCAGTTTTTTCTTATGGAACCTGGTTTCAGTACCAGTCTCAACCTGCTCATGTTAATGAATAGCTTTCTTGAAATATCCTGCCAGAAACCAAACCTTGTTCACCTGGCATTGTCTCATAAGTGAACAATGGAACTGTTTTCCTTTTGGGCACAGCAGTCTTACTCATCAGCCTAAGAGCATATCTGATTTTTGGAAACTTTGCACTCAACTCACATTGAGATTGTGATCAATTAAATGGCATAATTTTCACATGTGCTGTTAAGCCCAACTTTTTCAATTTTATAGCTGTGAAATTAATTCTCTGGACTTTGTCTGAAACTTTATATTTATTGCAAGGTATATAAGTCCATTTCTGATGCTTATAACAAAATATCTGGAACTGGGTGATTTCTAAAGAAAACAAAATTTATTGCTTACAGTTTTAAGGCTAGGAAATCCAAAGTCCAGGTAATATATCTGGTGAAGGTCTTGGTGGTGGCGACAGTGACCTGGGGGTCTCACATGGCAGGAAATGGTGGAGCAGAGAGAAAGACAGTCCTTCATGCACTCTCTTTTTAAAGCCCTCAGAACTCTGCCCCTGACCACCATTTTTAACACATTCACCAGGCACGGTCCTACAGCCTAACTACCTGTTCAAGGCCCCACCTTGAAATTACCATAACAGTATTTCCTACCCTCTTAACAGTCACAGTGGGAATCAAGCTACTATTACATAAGACTTGGGGGGACACAATCCATATCACCAGGTTTTATCTTGTTAGATTCTTTCAATAATCTTTTGAGTTCTGTTGTAAACCATGGTTTAGTTCTTTTTAGTCTCAAGTTTTAATTTCAGGATATCAATATTTTCTGTTTGTTTGTTTTGACTAATTGATCAGTTGGTATGAATTGAAGTATTATCATCTTTGCTTTTCTAGTGCAGAGATGGTTTTTAAAATATCTGGAAAGTATTATACAAGTGAATTAGTCATTTGTTCATTCAACAAACATTTACTGAGCACTTAGTATATGCCAGACACATAGATACTAGGGACTTAACAGAGAACAGATAAGTAAGGTCTCTGCCCTCCTGAATCTTATATTCTAGAAGAGACAATAAATGAATCATTGCAGGACATGGTGTGATAGAGGAAATAAACATGCTGGAGAGACAGAATAATTTATAGGAAAGCTGCTTTAGACAGGGTGAAGGGAGCACATCATCACCGAAAAGGTGAAGAGTAGGTGAGAGAAGAGCAAATGGAAAATCCCTGAGACAGGTAAGAGCTTGACCAGTAAGTCCAGGTCCTGAGAGTTCGTGATCCGTTTGGTTTCTGTCTATCTGGTTCTGACTCTGACCTTGACCTCCAGCTTAGGATTTCGTGGATTTGCCTGTGGCTTCATGGACCAGAGCACAGTGAGCTTCTTCTCCCAGAGCACAGCCCTGAGTGCAGACTCCTGGGCACCCAGCCTGGCCCTCACCAGCCCTCACCTGGCAATCTCAGGGACTGGTGGTCTTTTATGGGCCATTGCATGGGATTTTTATCTCAAAGTGCACATGGAATCAGGAATTACATGCTGTTTTAGTCCGTTTGTGTTGTTATAACAGAAATACCTGAGACTGGGTAATTTATAAGGAAAAGAGGTTTATTTGGCTTAGGATTCTGGGACAGCTGCATCTGGCACAGGCCTCAGGCTGCTTCTACTCATGGTGGAAAGTGGCAGGCAGCTGGTGGATACAAGTAGATCACATGCAGAGAGGAAGCAAGAGAGAGAGAGAAGGTGCCAAGGTCTTTTTAAGCAACAAGCTCTTGCAGGAACTAATAGAACGAGAACTCACTCATTAATCCCCCCTCCCCCAGGGAGAGCATTAATCCATTCATGAGGGATCCACCCTCATGACTCAATCAGTTTCCAACACTGCCACATTGGGGATCAAATTTCCTCATGAGTTTTGGAGAGGACAACACATCCAAACTCCATCACATACTGAGCAGGCACAGAAACAATGCAAATCTGGCCCTTTTGGCAGCTGCTGGTGGAGCTCAATGTGTGCACCCGTGTGCATGCGGGTGCTCTGCACTCTTCCTGTGTTACAGTGCACATGTGTCCTTGAGGCCGTTGTCCTTGCGCTAACCTTATTACCTACTTTCAATCTCCTAATGTCACACAGGAATGTCAACTCAGCAGCAAAGTCATCTGGAAAATTAATCTCCAGGTTTAGTGACACCAGCCTCTTGCCCAGATTAGCTTTGGCTTCCAATTTTCATCCCTTTGTATAATATTAAGCAATGAAAACATGAGTCCTTGATGTAGAGAGAAAAATGGCAAAAACATGGTCAGAATAAGCTTCAAATAAAGAAATACTAATAAAAGTTTGGTAAACAGGTACTTTCCCAAAGCAGGCAACGTAAAACAATGTACACTTAATTGAACAGAACTCTTTTGTTTCTAGTAATATCTAGGGAAGGTTCTTAACTTCCTTAACTCCGTCTGTAAAAATGAAGAGATTGACATTAGCAGTCTTCAATGTTCTGACTCTAGTTAGAGTAAAAGTTTATTACTCCCAGTTGACTGGATAGCATAAAGAATGACATGTATTCAGGTCAGGGAGGAGCATGTTCTGTTTCCATCCATCACTCTTCTGACTGGGAAGTGGTGGCAATATGAGGGCTCCTGGGGTCAGTACGACTTGACTTGCATTCTACCTCTGCCAGATGCTAGCTCTATGGAAGAGCTGTCGATCTGGGCTAGCCTCAGTATCTCCTCTGTAACTCGACGACTACAGTACTTACCTGATTAACTAAGATACCACATCTATAGTATCGAATACATATGTAGGTTTCAACAAATGTTAGCTCTTTCTTTAATCTTTCCATCCCTTTTGAGATATTTCGAGTTGTGTGTGTGCTTAACAAAACAGAAGACCATTAGATATACTTCCTCTGCTCATACAAATAATAGAGGAATTGTCTGAAAGACTGCATGGCAAGACTTCTGAAAATATTGATGAGAATTTTTTGTTAATATTTTTTAGATATTCAGAAGTAGCCATTCTTTTTGACGCATCTAAAGAGGCACAACCCAGAGAGTTGAGTCATGGATTTTAGTTCCATTTCTCCTATGAACTAGTCACGAGACGTAAGATGGCCAATTAACCTTTATTCCTTCTTCATCTGTCTGATTGGATTTATAATGTCTGCCTTAGATTAACTCTAAGGGCTACTAAATGAGAATTTAGATATTAGTCACTGAGTATCTTTGAAATGAGAATAGCTCATATTTGCATCCAAACATAATAGTCTTATATGTTATGCCCTCAAAACAACTATGTTTTTTCTTATATTTGATCCACTTTTATATTTTTTTTATTGGTTTAAACTTGAAATACCATTCCAGGGGGTCAGTGCAGGATGAGTGAAGCATTAAAAAATCATGTGGACTATGATCATTCAAGCAAAATATTTATTAATCACGTATACATAATGCACTGTAACAGTCATTGCTTTCCCCCCAAGGTAGACATTATTACTTCAATTTTACAGAAAATAAAAAGTGAGTATCAGAAAGATAAAATCATCTGCTGAACATCACAAGAGCAGGAAGAGACCCTAGGATTCAAACCCTGTTGTTTCTGACTCCAAATTCCCCTGGTTCACAGGGTTATGCTATACCATGGAAGAAACTTCTCTTTTCTTCATGCTGATTGTCAGGTTTAAACAAAGGAGGCTTAGTCTTTTACATTGTAAACCCACTGCCCCCAAACACCGATATATATATAAAGACAAGTTAGGCTCTTGCTGATTTGCAAAAAATAAAATATTCTTATTTCCTGAGCTAAGTGAGGCAACATTATTAATTACTATGGATCTCTTTGACTAGATTGCAAATCCATGAAGGCAGAAACCACATTCCTTTTAACTCATCATTGTATCTCTAGCACTAAGTGCTGTGCCTAACTTTGAAAAATACTCAATAGACTTTTATTGAAGTGATGGTATGTGTATAAATGAGTGAACAAGAAAAGTTTCAGGTACGGACTCAGCAATTTTAAGTACAACCTATGGAAAAATCAAGAAGAAAACAGAGCTCTCCAACAATGTCCCCAGATTTTTCTCCTGTGTTAAATAACAGCTGGTTTACAAAATAAATACCCGGTTTGAAATTCTAGCAAGGACAGCCATAGAGGGTGAAACATTCCAGATAAAGTATAGGTTCTTGCCCTAAAACTCGTTCTTTTTTATTTTTTGGTCATGACTTATGAAAATAAAACTCATTGACAAAACAGTATACAAACAATTTTTTATCCATAAAAATTCTGAAAGAAATGTACTGAGTGTGAGTAAAAGTCCTGAGTAACAGACATGTAATAAAACAGGTGATATTTACACCTGAAAACCAGAAAATGCAATATCATGCATCATCATGTCCACTGGGTGGCACTGCAGACTGATGTTGATGTCACTTCACAAACCTGACATCAGAAAATAAAACCAGTTAGAACAAGATTGATTCTTGATCTAACTGGTAGTAGCAAAAAAAAAAAAAAAAAAAAAAAAAAAGGTAATTCTTTATATGTAAAAGTTCCTTCTTTCATCTGATTCTCAGAACACCTCTGTGAGGAATGTGGAGTATATATTACTATCCCTTAAACACACCTTAGATACCATTAAACATAAGAAACTGCCTCTCAGGAGATTTGTAACAGATTTTAATGGAGCTATTCACTTTGAAATGGCCCATTCACTTTTGAGCTACGTGTTCCAAAGTTATTAACCGGTGACCTTTGGTCCTTTCTCCAGTTTCAAGATTCTGTCTCATAAAAAGGCAATTTCTATGGGAGGGAGACTAAAATAGCTGGCCTATATATTCCTGGCCGTGGTTCCATTACTCACTGCTCAGTAAACATGCCATGACACTCAAAATAGACCTGAAAAACAGAAAATGCTCTGGTGTCAGAAACAGTGGCTTCCAATTCTGGCCCTTCCACCTGCCCCACGGGTGTCTCGTCATTTAAACTTTTCAGAGCCTCAGTGTTATCATATGTAAAAAGGGAATAGAGGGCTGGCCAGTTAGCTCAGCTTGTTAGAGCTTGGTGCTGACTGAACCAAGGTCCAGGGTTCAGTCCTAGTACCAGCCAGCTGCCAAAAAAAAAAAAAGAGAGAGAAATATTTTACCCTGTTTGCCGTACTAGTCTGATAAAAAGATAAAATGAGTTAACATATCGTAGCGTCAAGTGTTCTATGAATGTAGGTTATTACTACTTCCTCTGAAAGCCTATTTCATGTGAGCTCATTAAAATCCTTCCCATTCCTTTAATCCTGCTCAAACCATGATTCCCATATGGAAGACTTTTGGTTTTTTAAATCATAAGATGACTGCCAGCCTCGCTGACCTTGATGTACCTATTGTCTACCTGTTTATTAATTAGCTAATCACATGACTTAAGAGTCTTGGATATTTTCTTTTATTCACTTTACAGGTTTAACTTTTGTATTTAGGTCTTAAGTCATCTGCTGTTGATTTTTAAATTCATGTGAAGTAAGGATCCAACTTATTTTTCTTCATATAATGAGCTGAATTATCTAAGATCACTTAGAAAATAATCCACACTTTCTCCATTGATTTGTGGTGGCACTAATCTCACATTCTGCATACCATCTCTTCTGTGCCATTTATCCATTTCTCTCTCCAAACACCAATAGCATGTGGTTTTAAATACCGTTTTAATGTCCTTGTATTATGTCTTAAGATCTTGTAGATCTGGTTTCCTTTCTTTACTCTCCATTTTCTATTGTAGTGGATCAATTCTTTCAGGTAAATTTTAGATAAAATATTAGTAGGTATACCTCTTTCATATACCTTTGACAATTTTTCAATTCCCCCAAAAATCCTTTTAAGATTTGCATTGCAGATTTACTAAATCTATAGGTAAATTTTTAAAGAATCAAAATCTTTGCAAAATTATGACATCTCATTCATTAACATGTCATTTCATGTGGTCAGTCCCTTTAACAGAATTAATTTCTTTTCCTTACAAAATGTTTGTGCATTGTGTTAATTCCTAGATACTTTGTAATTTTTGCTGTAACTGTACATGAAATCTTTTTTTTCCCTGTTATGTTTTCAAACTTTTATTGCTGAGTGGAAGAATGTTATTGTTGAAGGTAGGTACTATATGAGGCTACCTTGTTGAACTCCTCAATTAGGTCTTATAGTTTTTTGATTTCCTTGGTTTTTCTGTATAAATAATCACATCATCTGCATCAATGACTATTTTATCTTTTCTTTCATGACACTTATACCTCTTATTTCTTTTTCTGGTCTTTTCGTATGGCTGAGACTTCTAAAACTGTATTGAATATGTTAAATAATGGCAAGGATTCATGTTATCAGGATCTCTCTTTTTTTTCTCTCTCTCTTCTGTCTCTATCTCTCTCTCTCCCATGTGTGATTTTCATTTAAATAAGGCTTAAAGAATGGTGAAATAATAATTTAGATTTGCTGTATGTAATAATACCTTTTATACCTTTCTAAAAACTGATTGTTCACATATATGGTTTCCTCATATTAAGGATTGGCAGGATGGAGAGCAACTCTTAATCTCTGCATTTTGGGATTTAATTTCTTGAACAAGCTTCCTGCTTTTAAATGGAAAGAATTTTCGAAGTCAGTTCAAATAAACATTCACCTCCAGATGTCTTTAAAAACTGGTTTCTACTAAGTAACAAAACTCTCAGTAGTACAATCCTTTAGAAGAGTCTTAAAGAACTCCTGGAGTCCTCAAGTCTTAAAGTATAAGATTCCATAAAACCAGGACATGGAAGTAATTTCTTTAAATATTGTGTCTTTAATTGATCTGCCTATGGAAGCTGGAAAGGTCTGCATGCCTAGGAATCTGAAGGCACATGACTATTCTCAATGCTTTTAAAGATGCACAACTGGAGGAATTCATTGGAAGCAATGTTTTAGGTTATGAAACCTAAGATCTTAGCAGTCCCAGCCCCCAAATCCCCAATCAAGTGCCAGTAGCACCAGTAATTACTTATGTATTAAATCATTAAACATTTTTCTGCATTCCTGACACATTATTTCAGATCCTTTACAGTACAAAAGAAGTGCTTTTAGTCCCTTTTGGGAAAGAAGAAACCCAGGTTCCTAGAGACTGAATAGTGGAGCTGGGTTTCAAAAATCAGGTTTTCGTAATCTACTATGCAGCCTCCCTCAACATACCTTTTCTTGGCTTTCTATTCATTGTAATTCATCATAGCTTGGCCAGGCTGATTCCTTATCCTTTTACTGAAAGACAGAAAATTCATCAGATTATTATAAACAATGTGTGATCCATTTCTCTTGTGAGTGAATGAGTGGTCTGCTAAAAAAGGGATCTATGAAATGATCCTGGTTCATACACTAGGAGCCTATTTTTTTCCTTTCCCAAACTGGTTATGGAATTCTGATGGAAGTTGGGGCCACCAGGTGTGTGGATTTGATGGGAAGCTGAAGACAGTCTCTATTACCATCAGCTTGGCAGGATGGACTTTGTGTCATCCAATGCCAAATTATTGTCTCTCTTAGAAGCCCATTCCTTCCTCACAGGTGCATAGTTGGGAGAAGAGTTCTCAGTCTCCATTGTTTTGGATTTTGTTTTTTGTTGTGTTGCTCACAGATAAGGAATGGACAAGAATGCAAAAGAGGGGACAACTCATTGAATTTTATGTAATTGCATATGAGATTAGATTAGAATATTTATAGGTGTTTCTGTCCACAGACTAATTTAACTTGGCCAAGCAGTGGTTTTAGTTTTCTATTTTCATTACTATTTTTAATTTTTGTGCCTTTAAGAAAAAATGCATTGCCCATGGCCCTGGCTGTCTCATTTTTATAGGATTTACAAGCCTGGCTCCTGAAGGCATTGAGTTTATGACCTCTGGACCTAGAGAGATCTCTCATTCTGACATTAGTATGATTCTACGATATTGGAAAGGACAGGATAGCTCACAGGGATAGTGACTTACAAGAATATAGGAACCACTGGAAGGGAAAGTATCCTCTAATCAGGAAACTTTCAAGAAGTTTAAGTATGCTATAGGCATAAAAGAGCTATTTAATGACAGGAAATCAAGATGGTTTCCACCCTGATTTAGAGACATTGTTGCTAGAGTGAAGTTGCATTTTTAAGGATGAGCTGTTAGGTTCTAGAAACTGTGTTGGCAAAGCAAAAATCCTACATAGCTGCAAAGGGCAACCTTGACAGCCAATGCTTGTGTCTCAGTAAGTCGGCTACTACAGTGTGTTCGTTTTTTTCTGTAGCAGAAAACCAGATTGCTGTGTGTCTGCATTCAGCACCAGGTGAAAAATTCGGCACTAATTATAAAAATTATGTTGCACCAACAATCTTGAAGCACTAGAATTACACAAGTGAGCTTTTGAACTTTAAAAAAATATGATCAATTAGGACAACTTTTTAAAAAATCAACCAAATCCCTCCTATGCTATTCCTTTAAAATTCTAGACCTAATCTTAGTCAAAAGGCTTAGAAGCAATTCCTTTAAATTCTTATTTAAAAGCACCCATGTTATCGGAAACCTATGTGCTCGTACGTGCACACCAAATTCCCAAAAGCGTACACTAGAAAAGCTTAGTATTGATTATCTCCCGCCAGGAGAAATTAAGATGGGAAAAGCCAAGAGAGGCTATTATGAAATTATTACCCACTTCAGGGCTGGTGGTTACTCAGTTGGTTAGAACATGGTATTACAATATCAAGGTTAAGGGTTCAGAACCTCCTACCTGCCAGTTGCAAATTAGTAAATAAAGAAAGAAAAAAATTATGACCCACTTTCAACCCTTCATGTTTTTATTGATTTGCTTGCTTACTTATTTAACCATGAGCATATTATCCCCATGTAAATAAAATAATAATTTAAGGAAACATCATTTCATTCACATTCTCTGCTCCTCCTTATTTCTTATTTTGTTTGCTGTATTTTAAAATAATTGTACATATGTTTGATTTGAAAAATTACATTTTCTCTAGATTTATCCCAAAGTGTTTATTATTAGGTAGCGTGTAATTTAATTCCAGCATCAAATCATTTCTGTATGACTCTTTTTAAAATGATCTTTCAGAGGAAAATATAAGCATTGTTTTCAATTAGGACCCCAAATCATTTTGAGCTTAAGCTTAATCGATTTAATTAAATAAACTTTAATTTAATTGTTGTCAAAACAGAGCTGTGCTGAGCATTGTTGTCAACACTTTAACACACTTGGAATCAAACGGTTTAGTTCAGGTTAGGGAGGACAGTGATTTTGGCCCTCTGGAATGCTATGTTAAGAGTCTATGACTATCAAAAGTAGCAAGAAAATAAGATTCAGCAGAATTGTGTTAAAATCATCCAGATGTCATGAACAAATTGGCAGTCACTAATCTGTTTAATGTATGTGTATGTAAAGTGACATGGTGTCTTTAGTCTGATTACCCTTGGTCTGCTGTTCTCAGGAAGTGCTTGCCCACAGGTACATCTCTCGTGAACAGCCTGTACCTTCTATATTGTTATTGCAGCATTGTTATTACGCCTGCCATGGTACACCAGGTGGAGCACAGGACAGAGACACAGAAAAGAGAAAACGGAGAGCCCTGCCCATCGGAGTCTACAGTTTCCAAGATGTCCAAATACACAAAGATATCTGAACACAGTGTTATAGGTAAGCACTAAATAAACATTAAGGATTGCTCCTAGTTTTGTGCTAAAGTTCTTCACACAAAACACTAGGGGTTAGAAAGCAGAGAAAATATATAAAATTAAACATGTCCTCATAAAGCAAGTGTGTAGTGACCATATTAAACTAGGAAACATCACATGCAAGCCACAGCAAAGTCTAAGCGATAATAATTTAATTTTTGGTGTGGATAATTAGTTAACAATTTTCATGCAATACGAGAAAAGCATTTAAATAATTTCTCAAATTGTGCTCAATTCATTTAGATGAGTGTGTGTTTCTTCACAGAAGTATTGCTCTAACACCAGAAAGAGTTTTAACATCGCTATGCTCCTAATACAAGTCTTGAGGCACATGGAATAAGATTTTAGGACTTTTTGATGGATGCGGAGAGAAATTAATTACCTAAGAGGATGGGGTAGAAGTTGACTAGTGTGTAACATCTTGCCTTGTCAATTAAATCCATTGATTATTGATTGGCTGGGGATGTTGAAGAAACTGGTGGGTGGCCTTTGTCCTAGAAGATGTTATTGCAGCTGTGACAATCACTTCAATAAGTTAAGTCAATTGCATTAAAGAAATAAATTACATTAAATGTGCTTTGCTTTGGATTCATGCTTCTTCTTCCTCCATTCCCAATAAGTTCCATTTATTTGGGGACCTTCAAAACATCTTTTCTCTGTCCACTTTTCGCCACCAACACTGGGATGACTGCTGGATGTCTCCTGAGTGGCTTTTTATTTTTCAGTCCTAAGTTCTCTCCACTCTCACGCCTCTTAGCAAGAGCTACCAGAACACTCCTTTTGATCACTTCTTCCTCATAAACCTCCAAATGCTTCTCTTTGCTGCCTTATGAAATCTAAACTTCTCCATGGGATTTGCAGAACATGAACAACATGGTCTACTTTCCTACTCAAAATTATTTCCTGCTGCTTTTTAATATCTTTTTCTCTTATACTCTAGTAAAGAGGAGGGGAAATTGGAAAAGGCAGTGGGTGGGGAAGGAAGAAATTGATTAGCATTCTTTGAATTCCAGTTCCTTCTGGCCATGTCTCGTGTATTACCGTGAGGAGATGGGCACTGGCCACATTCCTCCCCCTGAAGAAACTGCAGTTAGGAGGGGTTTGCCCAAGTGACTACTTGCCCAAAGCTAGAAAGCTGGTCAGGAGAGCTGGAATTCTGACCTAGGTTTGTCTGAGTTCCTTCCTTTTACCAATATCCCATTCATTGTGCTTATTATGCAAGTTGCCCCTTGCCACAACCACTACCAGCCTACACCTGAAATGCCCTTCTTCCTGCCTCATTTCCAAGATCCAATTCCTCGAAGACAGCCCACCTAAATCCTAAGCATCTCTCTCCTAAACTACCTGAAAACTTAGCCCCTTTGACTGACCCCCAAATTGGTAAGGTGGGGTCCCTGCTATGTGTTCCCATAATATCCTGTTTTTATCATGCCATGTATTTTTTATAAACATTTTTATTGTTATATAACAAATACAGAGGAAAGTGCATGTGTCATAACTGTATAACTTGGTGAAATATCAAAAAGCAAAACCACTCATCAGATCAGGAAATTAACAGCACCCAGAAGACGGTTCTCTCAACAATTAGCTCTACCTTCCTCCCTGTAGGTCCCCATATCCTGACTTCCAAGTAGATTCATTTTGTATGCCTCCTTTTAAATTTTACAGAAATCAAATCATACAGCTTGGTTCTTGTTTGTGGGATTGATTCCTTGTTGTTTTACATAGCAATTATTCATTCATTTTCATTTTATAGTACTCCATTATATGAAAACACACTCATTTATTCATTTTACTGCTGGTGGACATTTCAGATTGTTCTTGTTTTGGGACTAACACGAAGAGTGTTACTGTGAACATTATTGCAATTTTTTGTTTGTTTGTTTTTGGTGGCTGGCTGCTAAGCACCGCTATCTAACCAAGTAAGCTAACTGGCTAACTCTATTGCAAATTTTTTATTGCGTATACAAGGGCTCTTCAAAAGTGCATGGAAAGATCTGTGTTACCTTTTAATTCCACTTTTTCATGAACTTTTTGAAATACCCTCTCATGTACACTCTTTGTAGCATCTATCACAGAGTGGAACTACAGGGTCCTAGGTTATACATACATACATATTTAGTTAGTTTTCCAGAATGGCATACCAGTTTATGATCCCACCGCAATGTATATTTTTGCAGCTGTTTCTCATCTTCATCAACCACCGATAGTGTTTATAGCTGCAAAATTTCTCTCTTCTTCTTCCTCTCACTCTTTGCCCAGCATGACACCTAGAAAGTACCTTCATAAAAGTCTGGTGAATTAATAAATGAATGACTAACAAACACACAGTTTGCTTTTATATTCTTCTGTCACCTCTTTGGCAGGATAAAGTAATGGTTACAAGTGTAGGCTTTGGGGCTGGACTGTCATGATTTGATGTCTGAACTCACCACTTACTAACCAGCAAGTTACCATTCTGTGCTAGTTTCCTCACTTTTGACATCTCAGAGTCGTTATAAAGATAAATTGAGCACAAAATACTTAGAAAAATATCTGGCATATAGTAAGAGCTCAGTGGTACTGGCTATTATTATTATTATCCAATCCTTAGAGTTCCTAGAACTAGAATCCATTAGTAGGAACTGGGTCATCCCCCTGTGAAACCTGTTCTAGGCACCCCACCCCACAGAGAGCCTCTGAATTTCTGAAATTCTCTTTACCCCTCAAAGAGAATATTTATAAACATTTTTTATATGTTTTGTCGTATATTATGGGTAGGTCTCCTCAAGTAGGTGGCAAATTCTATAAGAACCATGATTGACTTATTAGTTTTAGAGTCATATTTTAATTTATGGAAATCTTAGCGAGGTAAGTTCCCCCAAACCCATAACTAAGCAACTCAGAGCTGGAGAGCTGTGGGGAAGCAAGTTATCCCTTATTTAATCATCATGCTCAAATGTAGGCTGGCTGCAGCTCAGGGAACAGGCTGACGGGGGTGTGCCCACTCTCTAGAATAAAAGATACCTCTGCACGCATGGTGTTTGACATCGCGGTGCTTAGTAAATATTTGGCGTGTGTTTATTGATCTCTTGTTCTTTCTTGACTTCCTTGTTCTTGCCTTCTTCCCTTCCCACCCACTTGTGCTTGATCTAATCTCCCATGTGTGTGACAATGCCTGGGACTCCTCTGGCACCTTCCCATCCTGGAGTAATGCAAATCAGATCTTAGACAGTGACTGACGATAACCCAATCAACCCCATTTCTGCCCTTAAAAAATAAAAAACCTTTTTAATCCACGACTGGCCCCTCTGAGTTATCTAAGAAATTGTAGTTTCTTAGCCTGTAAGAACTGTGTTCAGATAAAAATGTGATGTAAGCATAGCTATTATTGATAATGAGGGGGAAATACACAAAAAATCTCCCTGTCAGAGCTGGCATCAGTCTTTACCAGGAAAATGCATGCTTTGGATTCCACTTGTCGTGTGGGTTTGGTAGGGAATTTAATACGTAGCTAATGCCTGTAGAGTGGAGGAGTTAACTGCAGAGCAAGAGCCGTGGCCCACCCTGAGCAAGAACTCATGCACTGGCTTTGATCCCGTCGTTCCTTTGTTGGATTATGGGGGAGAAAGACTAAGTCATCTCCGAGCACCTGTTCAGCCCTTAGAAGCCTTGGGGGGTTATGCGGGAGAGGGAGCGAGGTAAGGTGAGATGAGGCCCAAGAGCCACAACAGGAGGAAAAAAGGTCACAGCTTTCCCTTGGGGAAATCCCTGTGCAAACCGGGAGGTCAGGGCAGAGGGAAGCAGCGGGCTTGAGTGTGCCAGCGAGATTAGGAGGCCACAGCTGCTGGAGGCCTCCCTGATTATTTGCTAGATATTAGTGTGAAAGGCCCAGGAAAGTGGAAAAGTCCAAACAATTTGTTCTCAAGACGAGGATCACCTAACCTGGTTCCACCTTCTTTCTCCCACAGTAGGTATTCCAGTGTAAACTCTAGGAGCCGGGTTTACACAGGCTCGAGAAGCTTCAGGTCTAAGCCAAGAATGTGCTCCTTCGGGGTCCCTTTTCTGAGTCCACTCTGGACTTGGGTCAGCTTTGGATCCTCTCAGAAGCCAGGAAGTCCAGCCAAGTCAGCTTTTGGGGAACATATCCACGTATTATAACATCCTCACCCTCATTAGTGGCATTCTCCTAAACTTGCTAGTTATCTTGTTTTCCACTTCAACAAACTGCTTTATTTTTTAAAAGTCTGCTTTTTCCATCGAGCTCTGTAAGGGCAGAGATTTGTCTGCTTTGCTCACAAAGCAACGATATCCCCAGCCCTTAGAAGAGCTTGGCCCAGAGAAGGTTCTCAAACATTTGTTGAAAGAATTATCTAGTACTGAAGTCAAATGTTAGGATAATCAGTACTACTTCATAGCTGTCCTTGCAAGATGGGTAAGTTGAGAAAGATTTGTTTGTTTGTTTTTTTTTTTTTGCTGCTGGCCAGTATAAGGCTTGAATCCTGGACCTTGGTGTCATCAGAACCACACTCCAACCAACTGAGCTAATCAGCCATCTCTGTTTGGATGGAGTTGAGTGACCACTAAAAAGGTCTGGAACATAGGTGAGCTTTAAGACCACCCTATACTCCCCTAGTGTCAGAAGCTGCTGCTATTGGAAGTAAACCATTAAGTTGGAGATTACAGTAGAATTTTTTAAAATTTTAAACTAACCCATTATTGCCCCCTTAACTGAAATATACAAAATAACACATGACACAATTTATGTGAATATTTTTAAAGGTTTTATTACAAACCCAAACTGGTTTATCACACACAAAAAAAGTTGTGTGGTGGAGAGGGAAGGATTGTACATATTATAACCATGTTAATTACAGTACATTAAAATGGTGGTTTACATTACAATTAAGCCTGTAAGTTAAATATACTAGTGTTACAACCCAATGTACAGACTTTCTTTATACAATACATAGAATTATCAGGAATGCAAAAAAGAAAAAACATAAATAATGCCCATTTTACAGGTGACATTTTAAACAATGAAAACACCAACAGCTTTGACTGACAACTGGGGCATTGGTCCATAAAAACCCTTTCTAAAAAATAGAAATATTTGTAGCAGCAATGCTTTCTTTAAGCATCTGAATACAAGTCATTGCCAAGACCATTTCAATAAATTTTAATTATTAACTATCTTACAAAAAAAAAAAAACAAAAAAACCAGTCTACACATAAAATTATCTTCCAAATATGGAAGAAACAAACAATGTCCCACATTGTAGTGTCCTGCAAGTGTCACATTGATGCTTATAACAAAATCCATCTGTGATCAAGCATACCACACTCATACCACTGTTCACACAGTAAATCTACAAGGTAAAATAAAGAACTGAAACACTCTGCAATAGGAAAAGCTTTGGAGCTAACACGATCTCATCAGAAAAGGCACATTTCATAATATTCATTATCACAGCCCAGACAGACCTGCAGACAATCCTTCTCAGGAACGGCGTCCCCCTTCTAACAAGACTGCTTTGTCTGTCTAAGGCGGCACGCTGATGCTCATTTCAGAGATAGCACCACGTTGGAAGGAAGAATAAAAATGAAAACCTTATGAGAGGAAGATGTGCTCTTTGAAAAGCTTCCAGCAAACAGTGTGCAATAAGATTGCTAAGCTTCCAGAGATGTGCAAATTCTCTTTTAAGATGTCCTGTCAGCTGGCAGCTCTGCCAAAAGGCTAACTAAAACATTTAAAAACACACATAAAATCCTTCAAAACCAACCCTAAAACTGTTTAGAGGAAAGAGTCGATGGGAGGTGCATATGAAAAGCCCAGGAAGGCCTCAGCAGCTTCCTTGACGCTGGCGGTGATGAGAATGCTATCAGGAGACCTGCCAATGGAGTTGGGGACAGGTTCTTCAGTAAACTCAGGATCAAAGTGCCGCAGGTCACTGGGTCCACTCTGTTACAGGAAGAAAAAAAAACACATTGTCAAAAATTCACACTGGATACAGGACAGGGAAATGTTGATTTGGGCTTTAAATAATACTGGAGCTCAAATCTTTAGGACTCTATATGGAAATTCCCATAATCACCCACCTCAAACATAGTACCCCAACAGCGACATACAATCTAAATAACAAGGATGATGTTCGTTCTTTGGTGCTTTGATTGATAAATGTGTTTTAAAAATTTTGAGTTTAGTCAGGACAAAAATACTACTTTTTCTCTAGGGAAAATAATGGTCTGTAGATAAAACCTCTGCCAGTTTATGCCTTGAGGTTCCCCACCCACAGTAATCCTGACTTAAAAGAAATGCTCTTTGGGCCTCACTATACTTAGAAAAGACACAGATACTCACCACATTTGGGTTAAAAGGTGGAGTAATCTTCTTATTAATGAGATCATCCCAGTTCATTAGGGAGAAGAAGACATGATTCTTAATCTCCATCTGTTGAGAAGAAACCCAAGATTAATTTAGACAGGTGGAATTCAGTAAGGGCAGTAAAGCCTAGTATACCTCCCAGCCAGCCCAGTAGAACTGGAAAACATCACTCACAAAGTCATCCTTGGCACCGAGCCTCTTTGTCCTGTCCTTCTGCAGGAGGCCCTCCAGGAGGTGTCTTGCGGAATTCGTGATATTTGGTTTCAACTGGAGGGGCTTGTTCAGAATGTTGTCGTACATCTCAGCTGTGTTTCGGCTATAAAAAGGCGGCTGAAAGATGGGGAAAAATTTACTTCGTACTCCAAATTTACTTCGTACTCCACTGGAAGTTTTGTGTAGCATATATTACCAATAAAGAAAAATATTCAAACTGCCATGTATTAAGCTGGATTTGAGAAAGTCTTTCCCTTGAGGTTTTCTTTGCCTTTGATTTTTAAGGGTCTATTTTGCAAACCCTTATTTGGGGGAGAGGAGGTGAGAGGTGGTAGTGATGCTAATAAGCCATGGCTTTCACAGGTTAAGTGTGGTCCTATCTAAAATGAAAAATCCACTAGGTAAGAGACTGCTCTTATATACTCATAAAATAATGAATATGCCTCTCTCAGCAAATTTTGATAAGCTTACTGATAAGGGACAGATACAATGGCCAGGCCTACATTTTGGCTTGTGCCCAGGTAAGTCTGGATGGCAGGAAGACAATATTATAGGGTGTAGGGACATTGAAGCCGGGGATGTTCCACAGTTCCCAGAGTGCTACTCACCAGGCCATAGAGCATCTCATATAAGACGGCCCCCAGGCACCACCAGTCCACAGTCCTGTCATAAGGCTGCTTATGAAGCACTTCAGGTGCGAGATACTGAAAGACAGACCAGGAAAACTGAGGTTAGAATCTGTAAATCCAGGCAATCCCAAGACCAGGCATGGGAGACTTTGAAAAGGCTGACAGCCCCAGAGTCAACTTGGAAGATTTCTTTAGATTACTTCCTGAGAAAAACAGCTATACTTATTAAGCCTGACTGGCCACCTATGTGTACTGATATTTAGGAAGCTTCTGGGCACCCAATGGATATCTTACTTGGAGACTTAGAAACCTTTCATGACATGGATCTTACAAGCAGCTAGTTTTAATTAAAGGAACAGAAGGCCTTGGAATGTCTCATGCTGTATCAAATAGCAAATATATTTTACTTGCACTGAATTATACTAAGAGATTTTTGAGAAAAATTTACTCTTTGGTAGCTGCCAGCATTAATGCACATATGTTTCCTGGAAAGAGGGGTAGACCAGGCACCAAATCAAGAGGGCTCCTACCTCAGGTGTGCCACAGAAGGTGGATGTCGTGCCGTTGTGTTCAATGTTCTCCTTGCAGAGTCCAAAGTCAGTAAGGACAATGTGTCCCTGTGAATCTAGCAAAATATTCTCTGGTTTTAAGTCTCTGTAAGAAAAAAATGAATAGAAAAGTAGTTGCATAAGCTAATTTCATCTCATAAGAAATCCTCTGTAAAGATAATTGCTAAGGGTATTAGAAGCATTTAAAATTCATGGCAGTTTATATAGTGAATAAAAAAGGGAGTACTTGTTCTGCTAATCTATTTTGGATTAGGTACAATCCTAGCTGGCTGGTTCCCAACTAGGAATCAAGACAGTTCACATGCTAGGGGAGCTGGTTTTAGGTGACCAAGTTGCACATAAACACGAATTATGTGAAGGCTCTATCAAAGGCTAGGGCTATGTCTCTATTATACCCAGGAAGGCAGACTTTAAGAGCTCCTTGACTTACCTATAAACGATGTTCAGAGAGTGCAGGTAACCCAAGGCACTGGCTATTTCAGCAGCATAGAAACGAGCCCGTGGTTCCAGGAAGCAGCGCTCCCTCTGGAGGTGGTAGAACAACTGCAGGAGACAGACAAAATTAGTTTGGGTTGCCAAAGCATTTAATTAGTCTTGACATATATAGCCAATGAGAACAATTACAGGAAGTGGCCTAAATAATCCACTAACTATTTGAAACCTGGCAGATTAAAGAAAAAGCTAATTCCCGTAACTCCCCCACCCCACCCAAGTATCTTTGAAAACTTTCTTCTCAAACTAAAACTAGGCAAGACACCAAGGGTTGGCTTCTGTTCCTCTGCTCACCTCTCCACCATTAATGTAGTCAAGGACAAAGTACAGTTTGTCCGCAGTCTGGAAAGAGAAGTGAAGGCCCACTAGGAAAGGGTGTTTCACGTTCTTCAGTAGAACATTCCTCTCTGACATAATATGCTTCTCCTAAGAAAGGATAATGAAGATTTAGTGACAAATTTCAACTTGGTACCAAAATTCTAAGGTAAAGATTATTTAATGAGGGTCTGCCTCCAACTCCAACCCACCAAACACATCTCCTACCTCCTTCTTTTTCAGGATTGCTTTCTTCTGTAAAACTTTGACTGCATAAAACACTTCTTCTGCCTTGTGTCTTGCTAGAAGAACCTGAAATTGTAATTTAAAAAATCATTTTTCTATCCTTACGCAGGGAGAATGTAAATTGAAAAAGTGTATAGAAAGGTCTTCAGATTTGAAATTACCTTTCCAAAACTGCCCTTCCCAATCACTTTCAAAAAGTGAAAGTCAGATGGTTTAGCATGAGGATTGGATGACGGACCAAGGTTGATTTGCTGAGAAGGACTTGGCTAGAAAAAAAAACATTTCCTTTTAATGTCACTGCTTCAAAGGAAGACATCTATAACAAGGTAGGGGCAGTGTAAGATTTTACACATACAAATAACTGAGGCAAGCCACCATATAACTATAAACACATTCAAAACTACTTTAAATCCATACATATTATTTCAAATGAGTATGGAAATTACATAAATCATGTCGTAAACAGATGAAACTTTTATGAAATATGCATTTTAAAATATTCCACTGACTCACTACTTAAGTACTTATGTCACTTGTTATGCTATGAACTAATGAGGCATTCCTGCCTTGATACTAATTTCTAGAAATGCTATTTTAGTCCATCAGTGTGGGAATACTAACTGACTCATTTACAATTTTCCTCCACAGATGCATTGCAAATAGAGAATACTTACTGGGGGAGAAGGGTTGGCATTCATAAGCTCAGGCTCCTGAGGTTGGGAGATTTTCAAAATGGACTGAACTTCAGGGCTGCAGAGAGTAAAGGAACGATTTAGAACATATAAACTTGCCACTAGGGGGCACACCAACATTGACAGTGAGTTTCTGGCTCAAATTTTCCCGGAGAATTCAGTGTTTCAACTAAAAACATCGAAATTACTCAAAGACAATAACAGTTAAAGAAAATAAACCCGGTTAAATACAGAAATTAAGGCTGTTGTTCATGGGGAGAGGGCGTGAATCAGGCAAATACGAAAAATTAATCATCCATCTCCAGAACAAGCCAAATTTAATTTCAGTGTTTAAAATGTTTCAAATAAATTATCAGCTAAGGAGAGCAGAAAAGAGATCCCCACACCGGAGGTGGGTCTTAGGCTTCTCCGTCAACACAGTGATGACAATGAGTCTTTACTGCTGGTAAATCCATACTATACTACTTATCTTTATTTCCTAAAATCCCCTCAAACTTACTGTTTGCATGCATAGGAGTTATTGGCAATCTTCTGAATAAAGTCGTTCAGGCCCATCCTCCTCTGTTTCATGAAAGCTGTGAATTAAAGGAGAAATAAACATTTAGACGGCTCCGTAACGCCCGACGCCACAGACACTAATCTGATCCGGGACTTTCAAATAATGTCCAGTTAGAGCCCAGCCTTCTTCCTGCACTCACCGATGAGAATGGCTACCATTCCCCTCATCTTGGAGTAAGTGAGGGTGCCCCTGGCAGCCTCGCTTTTCACCGTCATCGCCACCAAGAGCGCCCAGCTAGCGGTGAGCGGCGGGGAACGGCTCAGCCCACACTGCGCTGGGGCCGCGCGGCCGGCCTTATAAGCGCTGCGCCGCCGTGTGGGCGGGGCCTGGCCCCAATGAGGAAGCGGCGCGGCCCCGCCCCCCGGTCGGCCAACCCCGCGGCGGCCTGAGGCTGCCGGTTGCGTCCCCCGCGAGAGGGCGAGCCCGCGACGGGGGCGGGGGACGCGGGGACCGCCCGCCGAGCGTCCCGCTCGGGGCTGTTATCCGCTTCCATCGGCCCCCCTCCGGGCCGGAGAGAGAGAAAGCGCGGGCGGAGGGGGCGGGAGGAACGGGGAATCGGGAGTCATTTTCCACTTTTCTCATTTATTCCGTCAAGCAAGGAAATCAGGGTCGCATCGCTGAGGCGCTTTCCGCCCGGAGCGCGGCGATCGGGCTGGCTTTGTCCCCGCTCGCACCCTTCCTGCACATTCACCCCGTCGGCGCCGACCTTCTCGCCGGAATCCCACCTCGGCCTCCCCAGCCCGGGGCCGGGCAGCGCGCGCGACCCGCCCGGGGTTATCTGTCGGGCGCGGGGCAGCACAGCGCGCCGTCATCTGCGGGTCCCCCCCGCTCCCGCCGCCCTGTCACGCCGACCTCCAGCCCCCGACCCCCCGGGCCACGCCCGCGGTCCGCGCCGGAGCCGAGCGACTCCGGGGAAGCGAGCCGAGTCCCCAGCGGGAGCGGCGGCGGCGCTTACCCAGTCCGCTGAGCAGGAAGGACTCGCTCCTTTTCTGCGCCTCGGCCCGCTTCTTGTGGCGGGGCCGCAGCAGGGACTGCAGCCGGGCCCTGGCCAGCGCGCCCTGCATCTCCCCCATGCGCAGCGGACGGCGGGCGCGCGGTGGCCGAGAGCGACCGGCCAACACTGACGTTTCCTTGAAGGAGCCGCCGTGACTCAGGCCCGGCAAGATTTCCTGCCCCGAGTCCCAAAACAAACAAATGGCCCTTGTGCACGGCCGAGTCGCTTCCGAAAACGCCTTTTTTGTGCTTTTGGCCAAAACCAAGCAAGGCTGAAAAATCCCAGAACTTGGAAGAGGAGGAAGGAAGGAAAGAAAGAGGGAAGGGGGAGGGAGAGGTCAGGAATGTGAGAGGAGGGGGCGGAAATAAAATTTCGTCTCTGCACTAAAGGGAAAAAAAGTACAATCTGCATTTCGCTTTTTTTCCTCCTAAAGTAATCTCTGAGAACATTCCGTCCGTTCGTGTAAATTTTTTCCTTGCATTTTAAATCCCCGCCGTGCCAAGAACACGTGAGCAGGTGGCCCGTTAGGGGAGCGGAGGCTTCGCTCAGGGGCGACCCAGCGTGACCCAGGCGTCGCCGATTCCTCTCTCGGGGCCTGCTCCTCTCCCGCTGTCTCTCTGCAAGGTCACATTTCAGAGTCTCATGCCTTCGCTTGTCCTCATCTTCCTACCCCTCCTCGGGTTGATCTCTGGGCTGACCCAGGAGTCGTCTTAAGTTTTGCCACCTCGCTGTTTCTCGCAAGTCCCATATAAACTCACTCCTGAAAGATTAACCGTATGACTCCGCTCCAGAAAGCAGAGTCAGGAGGGAAGCTTAGGAGGCAGCTCCGGCTCTGCAGATGCCCACGCCGGTGCCTTCCCGTAGCCCCGCCGGGAGGCAGCCTGATCGCCGCGCGCCAGCTGGGGCCAGGAAGCCGCAAGCGCGGCGACTGGCCCGGGAGCCGGGCAGACAGCTACAAGTTATCCATATTCGCAGGCCCTGGTACCTGGCGCACGCTGGTGCTGTCTGCGGTGGCTGCCCTGCCGTGACCCCTGGCTTCCAGGGCCCTACCATTTTAGAGTTGCCTAGTGGATCTGACAAGCCCCGAAATACCAGCTGTCAAACCGGGAATAACATGTGAAGCACTTTTTCCTTGGTCTTGGGCAGGGATTTGTTTTGCAGGCGCAACCACCTCAATTGCCCTAATATGATCTCTAGTCTCAACTGCTTCTTGGTTTGCTCAGTTGCAGCAGCCTCAAGCTGGGAGAAAGGAATGCACATCCTCCCTCCTGGAGACTGGCTAGGAAATTTCAGTACCCACTCTTAAAAACACACTTATTATTGCCTGAAATGAAGGCTCCAACGTAAACCAAGGTTTAGGCATTGCCAAATCACAGTAACTGGCCCATGTCTGCTTCCTCTTGCATGCACTCTTCATAGAATATGACTTTGTTATTGCCGATACCCCTGCAGCCCCCATCCCACGTTCCACCATTCCTCTAACCTAGCTCAGCCAGCCCTGCTCCCACCAGGTTTCTTCCCCTTTTGAGAGGGCAAATTTTGCTCAGACTGTCCAGGAAGATCAATGCGCACAAAACAAAGATTTTTGCTTGTTTGTTTGAAAACATTCAATTAAGAAAACTTCCGGGGCCGGCCCGTGGCTCACTCGGGAGAGTGTGGTGCTGATAACACCAAGGCCATGGGTTCGGATCCCATATAGGGATGGCCGGTTAGCTCACTGGGTGAGCCTGGTGCTGACAACATCAAGTCAAGGGTTAAGATCCCCTTACCGGTCATCTTTAAAAGAAAAAAAAAAAAGAAAGAAAACTTCCAATAGAGACCTTCCCTGAACCCCACTTCATCTTTGTTCCACCCGCCCATTCAAATTATAGCAAGAAAAGCACGAACCTTTCAAAGGGGATTTTATAGCCTCCTGTTTCATTCTTCAGGTGGTCCAGGATACATAGGTTAGGGATTACTTTCTGGAGGCTAGAGATAGAGCTCAGTTATGGCTGAAGTAGCCTCCCTGCTATGTGCCTCTGATAAGGCTGGGAGCTCTGAGATGACAAGAGAGGACAAGCCAGAAGCAAGTGTCCCTGTTCTCTCATGAACCCCACTTTATATAAAAGCAAGCTGTGAAGTTCAACCCTGGGCCATTTATTCCCCCCATTGCAACATCACCCAGAAAATTACAGTCATTAGCAGCCTAGGTTTTATTACATCTCCAGCGAGACACACAAGAAATGTAACTTAACTGATTATCATCACAAATCAGTCCAGAAAAAACTCAAAACACATGCACGGGTTCATTTTCTCAGAGAAGCTCTGCGGCATGCATTCCAGGAGGGAATGTGGACTTCAAGTCAGAGGGCTCTAAGTGGAATGGAGAAGAGGCACAACTATATGATTTGTGGTTGGAACAGAAAAGGAACGTCTGGTGGGCCCCTTCCTCCCCCGACCCTCATGTTCAGCACTCGGAGCCGGATGGTCTGCTAAACTTATCATTTAATGGGGAGAAGCAAGTTGTTGAGACTGGCTTTTCTTCCAACCGGATACCTGATGGGTGGAGCAGGCGCCCCCTGTTCTGTCCCAGCAACCTACTAAGACTTCCGAACAGGAAGGTGACACACGGCAGTGGGGTGTTGGTGGGGTGGGGGGGGGACTGTATACGACGCGGGCCTGTTAACACCGCACAGGCTTTAAGTTACTCTGTGGCTGCTATTCAAACACTTGATCTGTTCTTCCTTCCTGTCGCCAGACTTTCTTTGGTCCAGATATTCCTCCTACCGGGAGAAGTCTGGCCCCTTCCCTCTTACTCCCTAGAGGCGAAATGGCCAGAGCTGCCTTACCAACTTTGCTTGTAAATGCAACCTAGAGGGCGATCGAGTTCTCTGGGAGAACCACACCAGAATGCGTGATTTCCCCCACTTCTCTCTTGGCTTTAGTCAGTTCCAGAGAATTTCTCTACAATACCTTGTGCAGTAATAGGAAATAAAGAGGGCTTCATATGAGACACTCTCAAGCCAATCATCTCACATCTATGCCTCAGTGCTAGGAAAACTAAATCAAAACTCTCAAATGAAAATGATTCACCAAGATGTAAAGTTTGCACTGAGACAAAATATTTTCCAGTGCCTGTGCATTTTAATATTTCAGAAAATTGTTTTTTCGCTCCTCTACTTTATTTCTCCTTGATGATGGGCTATCAACACTAAAATCTTAAAGCTTTATCAAAATATGACTTTTTCCATTAAATTTCAAGGCTCCCAATTACTGACATTTCTCAACATACACATTAGAAGAAATATTTTGAAAAATATTTTTAAAAGGACTTAACTATATTCACTCTTGGATTACTTCTTATATGTGTCATCTGTGTTAGTCTTGATTTCCTAAATATAATATCTTCCATTGATAACAGGGCAATATAATTGTTTTGTATTGCTCAAAGTACCACAACTTCTTGAACAACCTATGCACAGTTTAGGTTTCCACACTTTTTGATTCATTGGTTGATACATATAGAAACAATTCCCTGGAGCATCCTCAAAGAAAGTCCCTAGAAATACCAGAAAACATAATTATCACTCTAAAGAGCAACTGAACAGATCAGTTTTTGATGAAGATTGTCACCAAGTGCATGTCTTTTTTCATAGTACTCATCAAACAGAAAAGGGTAATGAGAAATGAGTTTATTCATGGTAGCTATTATAGACAAATAACTAGAAATGGTGGTTATTTAAATGTCTGCATACAACAGTGGTTCTATAATGATTATTATCTTCCATATTCATAATTGTCAAAACTGATATGCATAAAGAAGATAAAAATGTGACACAGTAGATAACTAAGACAAGAGAAGAATACACTATCTTTAATAAGTGTTAAGAATCATTAAAACCCCAGAAACTGCATGCTTTATTTATTGCAGGGCTTATTTTTTTTCAAACACAGAGGTGATAACACCAATGTTCTATTCCCATCCCTTCTAGAAAATGGGGCCACAGGAAGGTTGATGGGAGGGTAGGGACATGATTTTGTAGTAAAATTTTCATGTCAATCGGGGAAAAAATTAAAGAGGGGAAGACAGTGAGAGATCCTGACATGGGAGGAAAGAGAATCTAGATAGGAACAAGCCAATGGATCTATGTTGTCAGTGTCTGAGTTAGCATAATCCAATAAACAATAACTAAAAATTAAAAATAACCATCCATTAGAACACAATATGAAGAATAAAAAAAAACCAAACAAACAAATAGAATACAATATGAAGGGTAAATAGTGCATGTCTGTACCACTTTATATTTGGCTTTTAGGATAGACCTGGAAAATGATGTCCAGGGAACTTTCCGTTTAATTATGAAAAATGATGCATTAGCTTGAATAAAAGAATAAATTTTTTAAAAATTTAAGTCAAAATTCAATATTATCTGTCACTTCCTAAACTCAAGAGGACTATGGCCTTACTGAAAGCTTTATATATTGTAGGTGTTTGCATTTTAAAAGGCCATTTGTTGACAAATTCAAATATTAATTTGTAGTGATAAAATGTCAAGCATTGTGGCAAGGAGCAGGTCAGAGAGCTTTGGGGTGAGGGGCCTCCCCACTACATCTAGCCTGGTCTGCCTCTTCTCCCTTCACTCTGTGCAGGGTGAACCCACATGTGCATCTCCTTCCCTTCGAAGTCCTGCTGCCCAGCCTCTGAGTCCAGGCAGCACAGGAGTTGGAATTCCTTTGCTGGTCAAATTCATCTTGAGACACACATATAAAAATTGTAACCTACATGAAGACAGTTATTATAAAGGGCTCTCTTTCACCCATACCTTATTTACAAAGTGCCCATAGTAAATAGGAATCTAAATTATTGGTGGACATCTTTTGTCAAACTAAAGTGAAACCTGAAAGCTTTAATTTGCTCACGGTAAATCTGTCCCCCAAGTCTCTCCCATTCCTGACCCTATAATCAATCAATCTAGCAAGAAGTAGCAGAAGCTCAGGCCACCCCTAAGGACTGTTTCCTGTAAACTCTGCCTGCAAATTGCAGCAGCAAGAAGATAAATATAATAGTAACCAGCAGTGGAAAAACCAGTGATGGGGACGATGGGCAGAGGGTTGCCAGCATCCCTTTAAAGTAAAGTAGTGTAGCGAGCTTCCTTTTGATTTCAATCTTGAACACAAGCTACATACATCAAGCTCAGGAGTGCCAGTAACATGCTGGTGGCAGGGCTTTTTGTGGTACACTGTAGTCAGCTACAGCTGAGGCGTGCTACCTGTGACACCTTGGACAGGGTATTCTCTAAACCTTAACCTTGTAGTCTGTGTAGTGGGGATACTAATAGATACCTCAGGTAAATTGAGAAAAATAATGAAATGAACAATTCAGTAAGAACCTCTCTCAGGATGGAATCTCACATAGAAGATATGTGTCTATATTTGCCACCTCTACCCTACACACATCACAACTATGAACAGAATACCATCCCACAACACAAGGGCTCCAACAAATGGAAGTAACACATCAAGTTGTCATGCGCTGTTGATTAAAGCTCCTGAGCAGCAGGGGACACTTCACCTGCTGGGCCATAGACAAGCCCGTGTGCGAAGAATTCCATGGAGGGCCTGGGAGGTTATCCACTCTGTTCTTTAAGCTTCCCCCTTCTCCATTCAGTCTCTCCCACAGACAATACTCCTGAATGCACTGTATCAAAGAACTAAATGCTGTGATAACTGAATAAATACTTGTTTATCAAGCCTTTGAAGGAAAAGCTAAATCAAAGAAGTTTTTAATTGCTCAGGGTGGATGGGAAACAACAGAATGCAAATAGGGCCTATTGATAAGATGGAGTCATTGAAAGAAGGTCACAGAGAAGGACAGCCAGGGCAAAAGATGCATTTTCTAGGTGATTTGGCTTATCTTCCAGGCAGGAGAAGAGGGCAAGCTCCAACTGATCTTGGGCTCTGCTATTTTCACTCATTCAGATACCTGGGAGCGCCTCTTTTGTGGCAGGCACTGTGCTAAGCCCTGGGTCTAACAAGGACGCCAGGGTGGCGGCACTCGGGAAGGCACGGTCTGTGGTTTGTTTTTTCTTTTTTTCCTAAAAAGATGACCGGTAAGGGGATCTTAACCCTTGCCTTGGTGTTGTCAGCACCAGGCTCTCGCAAGTGAGCCACGGGCCGGCCCTGTATTTTGTTAAATTGAACAGCACTTTCCCCAAAACCAAGTTGAGCTTGCAGATATTTCATTTCTACTTTTCTTTCCTGAGGCCCAGCTATGCCTTAATGTTATTAAAATACAGTCTTGAGCGTGTTTGACCGTTTAGAATACCTAGTTTTTCAAGTGAGGAATGAGCTGGAAGGTCTCCCGCAACTCTGATATTACACAGTTCTGTGATATCTGGGAAAAGTAAATAAATCCAAAAGGAACTTCTAGAGGCCCAAAGCTGTTCACATGGCTAAATGTCTGACTTCTCTCTGAACCCTGAGTTCCTTGAAGACCAGGCAGCACGATTCCTGTTTCTCACCTGACTAACATATTGCATGCCTCCCAGCCCTGTTGTCTCCCCCTTGCCCTCCAGGCTGCTGCTATCTTGGCCTCTCTGTTCCTCCTGCAGGCCAAGCTCTGTCCACCAGAGGGGCTTTGTCTATGCTATGCCCCACCTGGAATGCTTTTCTCCTGTTCCTTCTCACCATTCACACCTCCAAGTAAACGCCACTTACACACTGAACCTAAAGTAACCAGCTGGCCATCCTCCGTTACTCACCCTACTTCAATGATCTGCATGTTAGTTTCATTAGCTGCCATTTTTCTGGGGTTTATCATTGGTCTCTTCCAACTAGCAAGTAGTCTCTGTGAGACAGGGATTGTATCTGCCTTATTCTCCATAGAATCTCTAGTCCCCAGAATAGTGCCTGGGCCATAGAAAGTGTTTGACCAATAAAATGGTTTAATAATATGACTCTTACATATTGCTGGGCACATGGCTGGTTCTCAACCAAAGTTAGTTTTCCTCCCTTCACCTAATATAATCAAGGGAGCATTTTCCCAGCAGTGGCTTTACATCCCACTGAAAAGCAAAACAAAACAAAACAAAAAACCCTCAGAGTTAGCTATCTTATTACATAATAAGGATAGCGGAATACTACTCATAATAACTTATGCTACTCAATCCCTCAGAAAACTGAGGAAGTGATTTTAGGAATAATGTACAATAAAGATTTTTAAAAACAAGGCTGTTCTTTCAGTCCAATGGGATCACTAAACAATCATATTGAGTAACCATTTTTCAAGAAAACTGAAGTACATGCTTTTTTCTACAGACGACATTCAATAGAAATTTTGGAAAATTCATAAAATCAAACCACTGTGAGGGTGACCATCTAAACTCTATCGCCCCACCCCCTTCATCTTGGCCAAATGCCAACTTAACCTTTTGTTCCTGGAACCACAGAGAATCTTTTAACAAATCAGAAAAATGCATCTTCTTTTTTCCTTCCTTGTAACACTGCTACCCAAATTCTCCTTTACCCCCATATTCTTTGCTGACTATGAAGACAGAATTTTAAAGAGAGAATCCCAATAGGTCCCATGATGCTTAGCTTCTATTTGCAGCTGACAGCCCCCTGGCCTGTTCCCTTTATCAGCCTCCCCAGTTTTGCAGGTGCTGGACTGACCACATTCATCAGACACTGGGCAGTTTATTGAAGAGAATAGCCCTCTCTTTAGAGTTTACAGAAAGTGGTAGTAAGTCATTTTTCCACAAGTGGCAAATTTCAGTTCATAGTTCAGTTCATACCCTGGTGCTCCCAAGGTGCTCAGTGCCAGCATCTACGGCATCTACGGCTGCCTTGTATAACCTGCTAAAGTAGCCCCCCACCCTCCTCCCACAGACGACGGCAGCAAAATATCACACTGGGTTTGCAGATATGTAGGAATAAAGGGAAGGAAAACCCTCTCCATTAATAGCACCATATGAATTTGGTTTATAGAAAAGCATGCAGTTGCAACCTATTTGACGCTTGTCCTTCAAACGGCTTACTCAAGAGTTTCAGAACTTTTCATTCAGCCTGGGGACACAAGGGATAACACACCCACTTCACAGCATATTTTCTTCCTTTGCAATCATAAGGTTCTTCCATAACTTTCATATTGCCAGAAAGTCTAAATGAACATTTTAGCACAAAACCCTTCTACTTTATATCCTTTCAAAATATCTGTCTCTACACAATGATAAGGCCTTGATAAAAGGTCTCTATTATACAGTGCCAGCTGGGGCAAAGTAGTTTTAAAGCAATAACACGGATCCCTGAACCAGCCAGCCACTAAAAAGAAAGCAATAGCAGAATGACCATTATGGTGTCAGAAATGGCAAGAGCCACAGCACATGAGCAAGTGGTGCAGACACTTCATACCACGTTGGTGATAATTGCATTTCCATATCTCTGTGATTTTATATATATAAGGGATCTTCAAAAAGTTCATGGAACGATTCATATTTTAACTCAATTTTTCTACAAATTTTGAAGTAGTACTCTTGTATGTACAAATCTGTATTAGTCAAGGTTCTCTAGAGAAACAGAATCAGTATGATGTGTATGCGTGTATGTATGTGTGTGTCTGTGTGTATTTGAAGAAATTGGCTTATGCAGTTATGGGAGCTGTCAAGTCTAAAATCTGCAGAGTGAAGCCTGGCTAGTTAGCTCAGTTGGTTAAAGCGCAGTGTTACAACACGAAGGTCAAGGGTTTAGATCTCCTTACCAGCCAGACACACACACACACACACACACACACACACACAATTAATTAAATTACATTAAATCTGCAGGGTGGGCCAGCAGACTGGAGACTCAGGAAAGAGCCAATGTTGCAGTTCAGGTTCAAAGGCTGTCTGCTGACCAAATTTCTTCTTGCTTGGGAGAGGTCGGTCTTTGTTCTAAGGCCTTCCACAATTTGGATGAGGGCCACCCATATTACAGAGGGAAGTCTGCTTTATTCAAAGTCCACTGATTTAAATGTTAATCCCATCCAACAAACACCCTCACAGATGCATCCAGAATAATGTTTGACCAAATACATGAGCACCATGGCTCAGCCAAGTTGACATATAAAATTAACTATCACAAGTCCACCCCTTGTCAACTTGGCACTCATACTCATCTCCTTAAATCAAACTTAATCACCAAATAAAGACAAAAACAAGGTCAAACTTCCACCTAACATAATACAACTACTCTGCATACAAACAAAAACACACTAACCCTTTCCCCAGAAGACAATGCAAAGTCCTTGGGTGATATATACTCTTCTCCTTGATATCCTGTAACTTAAACATATCATCTAAAGTTTACAATACATAAATACTATGATGTAAAGTCGATATGTCTTGTCTTAGTCTGTTCAGATTTCTTTAACAGAATGCATAGACTGGGTGGCTTATAAACAACAGAAACTTAATTCTCACCGTGCCGGATGCTGGAAGTCCAAGATCAAGGCACTGGCAGATGCAGTATCTGGTGAGAGCCTGTTTCCTGATTCATAGATGGTGCTTTCTCACTGTGTCCTCACATGGTACAAAAATGAAGGGTCTCTCTTAGGCCTCTTTTGTAAGGGCATTAATCCTATTCATGAGGGCTCTGCCCCCATGACCTAATCACCTCCAAAAGGCCCTACCTCCTATTACCATCACCTTGGGGATGAGGATTTCAACATGAATTTTGGGGGGATATAAACATTCAGATCATAGCACATCTTATGTTACACAATAACAAGATATGAGAGGAAAGAAAACGAAGACATTTACTCAATGCACAAGCACATGCAAACATATTCATAACAAAATAAGGAAGAAATACTCATGGTAATTACAGTCCTAGTCTCTGTAACTGGTCACATGTCATACCTGGTATTTATGACTACCCTCTTCTGCTACCCATTTCATATTTCTTTTGACTTCAGCAAGCACCTCAGCTGGTCATGGTTCTTCACCTTGTGGGGTGACCTGAACCTTCATTCCTGAAGGGTCTGGGCTATTAGCAGTTCTGCCTGGATTAGTTTCCATTTATAATCTGGGCCATTAATAGTTCTGCCTGGATTAGTTTCCATTTTTAATCACAGGACATTTTAATCACAGGGCACTAATGGTCTGGGCCATCCGTAGTTCTCCCTGGATTAGTTTCCATTTTTAATCTTTTTTTTAATACTAGAAGACACCCTAAGGAATCTCTTGTACTCCAGGCATACTCTTCCTTATCTCCATTGTAGAGTAGCAGTCCAATTTCTCCTTGATAGTCAGGATTAATCACCCCAGCAAGCATACTAACTCCTTTCTTTGCCTATTGATTTAGGAGCATGAGGAGCCCAAAGTAGCTGTGTGGCAGTCTTAACTTCCAGTTCAGTGGAATAATTGTTGTGTCTCCTGGGAAGCATGCCTCCATTTGGAATTAAGACCTCTAGGCCAGCAGAACACGAGGTTGTAGGAACAGGAAGCAAAAATTTTGGTAGTGGGCCACTAGGTGTAATGGTAAGTGGTGCCATTCCCATTTCTACCATTTGATTCCTAGACCATGAATCCTGGCTATGAGAGAAATAGTACCATACATTGAATGCTAATTCCCTGCAAGGTATTGCCAACTACCTGGCACTGTAACTGCATCTTCAAAAGGCCATTCCACCATTCTATCAAACCAGCTCCTTCAGGATTGCAGGGAACGTGGTAAGACCAGTGACTTCCATGAGCACAGGCCCATTGTTGCTCTTCATCTGCTGTGAAGTGGGTTTCATGATCAGAAGCAAGGCTATGTGGAATAGCATGATGGTAGATAGGGCATTCTGTAAGTCCATGAATGGAAGTTTTGGCAGAAGCATTGTGTGCAGAAAAGACAAATCCATGTCCAGAGGAGGTGTCTATTCTAGTAAGAACAGAACATTGCCCCTCCCATGTTGGAAATGGTCCAGTTTAATCAACTTGCAACCAGGTAGCTGGACCATATTAGGAACTCAGTGCTGGTCTCTGCTGCTAACAGGTTGGGCACTCAATAGTGGCCATAGCCGGGTCAGTCTTGGTGAGTGGAAGTCCATGCAAACCTCCATCCCTGCCACCATGGCCACTTTATTCATGAGCCAGCATCAGATGAAGACAGGAGTGACTGGGGAAACAGGCTGACTAAGATCTACAGAATGGGTCATCCCATCCACGTGATTGTTAAACAATCCCTCTGCTGAAGTCACCCTTTGATGAGCACTAACATGAGACACAAATATCTTCACATTTTTTTGCCCATTCAGAGAAATCTGTCCACATACCACTCCCCCAAATCTCTTCATCATCAAGTTTTCAACCATATATCTTTCATGTTCCTGATCTTCCAGCCAAACCATTGGTCACAGCCTATAAA
The DNA here is from genome assembly GCF_027409185.1 of Cynocephalus volans. Taxonomy (NCBI): domain Eukaryota; kingdom Metazoa; phylum Chordata; class Mammalia; order Dermoptera; family Cynocephalidae; genus Cynocephalus; species Cynocephalus volans. The sequence goes on from NC_084464.1 coordinate 134,865,920, forward strand.
TCGGTATATTATCACACGTCTGGCCATTTGTCCTTCCAAACAAGATGAACCACCAGGTACTCTGCCTGAAGTTCTGCCCACTGGGAGGATTCCCCTTCACCACTGTCCTTTAGGGATGTTCTAGAAAAGGGCCTGTGGCTGCAGCTCTCCATTTCTGTGATTATAGATATACATGTGCAATAGTATCAGTAAGTTGGTTGTGTCATTTATAATGCAAGGGTGTGACACAGGCTTCACCTCACACAGAGACACAAAAAGGCAATAAAACAGTGACTTCATACTAAGCACCTGGATTTTTATTTCCTGAGTATTCTACATCTTCATTTGCTGCTTTCTTAGCGCATTGATTTCAGAACACAGTTCACTATTTTTAGAACTCTTCTGTCTAGTGTTAATATTTGGGTTTTGTTGTTTTTGTTTCCTCCCACCCCTGTTTTAGTGAATAATTTGCAACACTCTTTGTAACACTATGAAAAGTGGATGCTGCATCAGCTCGGTAAGTCAAAGTTCAAAGAGACATTACCGTGATGTCTATTTACACTACCTGACCATTCTCTTAATATATTTGAAAGTAATGAGTAAAAACACGAAAAGCATTGTTTTAGCACTAGACAATTTTTGTGGAAACTTCGGAGTTTTATTCTTCCCACAGTATTGCCACAAGCTGGCAATGTGAAGATGCCAGACACTTGGTGCCGATGCATGGCACCTTAGTTCTTCTGCTGCCTTGAAAGAGACCTGAAGAAATGTTACTTTTTGATGTCTGTCACTTTAGGCTGCTCCTAGAATTGCAAGAGACATGACAGGAATCCCATTTTTTTGCCACAAAGTTTACCTCAAAGTTTTGAAGCTCCTGCCCTCTGGTCTTCTTACCACTAGTGACAATCCCCTCTGCTCAGCAGGGACTTTTGGAGTCTGCGTACATGCTTACATTTTCCAGACATCTGAGATACCTAGAGAGCAGGATTGTTTTGTGCAGATGTCTTTCCCCACTTTCTAACATAGTCCTTGCACACAATCAATGCTCAGTAAATACTGTATGGATTTGATGAACAAATCCTCTCTCTGCTGAGCCCACCATAATTTCTCCTGTTGTATGTTTATTTTTCAGCTTTAAAACTCTAAGATGAACATTAAAAGCTTTGATCCTTTGCTCAGGTGACACATGTTGATGGGAGATAGTTACTCTAGACTAGTTCAGAGGAGTAAATTCATTTTTGTTTTTATCATCACATGCTGGATTTTATAAGCATCATAACTTCCATGATTAGCTTTCACAGCCTAATTTTCTGAGAGCACATCATCATAACATCAGACCCTTTTTACAGAACTACTTGTTTTTGAATTGTGATTATAGAATCCTCTTAACAAATAAGATTAGTTATTGTAAATGAACTCTTTGATGGTTTTTGGACAAGGGTTTCAGATATATTAGATATTTCTGTCATATAAATTTTTTTGTAGCCAGGGTCCTAAGGTATGGAGCCGGGTAAAGAGCACACCAAAACACCATTTCCACATGGGTAGCCCACCATAGCCACCGCAATTGTCATGGCTGCTGCAAAAGCGGCTAGTTACTATAGCAGTCGTCACAGCCATCATGCAGATGGCACGCCAGACACTCGACTGCATTGACACAAGGAGAGGAACCAGCAGAGACCCTCTCTCTCCACAAAGCACACTCCAGAGTAATAGAAGAAGCATCTGCTATATGATAATAGTGGGGGACCTGAACACACCTGTCTCAGTACTGGACAGATCATCTAGGCAACAAATCAACAGAGAAACAGTTAATCTATCAGAAGGAGAGAAAAAAAATCTATGGTTATTAGAGGGTGGAGGAGGAGGGGGAATGGAGAGAGTTTGGACAAGAGGCACAAAGAATAAGTATGCTTTGTAATAATGAATTAAAAAAATAAACAATTTTTTTGTGATAACACCAATCTTGTTTCATAATCACTTCACAGAAGATAGAAATAAAATCTGAAATAATAAAAATAAGCTTTTGAAATGATGACCAAGTAAAGGAACAAAAAGATTTTTCTTTGTAAAAAAAAAAAAAAAAAAAAAAAAAAAAGCTTTTTTATGATTACAGAGAAGAAATTAAATAGATGAGAGCAAAAGATGGAAATTATAAATAATGCCTAAGCTTCTAAGTTAAATAAATATGGTCACTTAAGTTGCATAATATTATTTATGGTTTATGAAATTTTATGTTGAAAATTACATTGTACTATATACTTATTTAGAGCAAATGACTATTCCAAAGAAACAAAACTATTTCTATCAATGATTCTATTTCACAGCTTGTAAAATATTGCTTAAAAAATCTAAGCCTATTTGAAATTTATTCTTCAAATTATGTTGTTTATATACATTTTTATACATCAACATAAATCCAGTTTGTCACATTCCATTTAATAAGCCTCAACTTTACCTTTTAAAAGCAAAAGTATTCTTTTCTTTCTTTTTACCACATTATAAGTACAGTAGGCTTTCCATATTCATGGGTTCTGCATTCCTGGATTCAACCAACCTCAGATCAGAAACATTTGGAAAAAGAAGAATTAGATCTGTACAGTCATTATTATTATTATGTATTATTATTATTTTAGTTAGATTTCTTCCAGGAACAATAGTAAAAGTGTCTAAAACGTTTAGTCTTGGGCCGGCCCGTGGCTCACTCAGGAGAGTGTGGTGCTGATAAAATGTTTAGTCTTGTTAGAACATGATACTACTGAATCTAAGATCTTATCTTCCCCATACGAGCCAATTATTTTTCCTCAGAGAGCAATCCTTTCTGATTTTCAGACTGCTTTCTGATAATTTGTCTCACAAAGAGATTGGGTGAAGGTATGCGGCTGGGTCATTGCAGAATCCTTGCCATTTCTAGAAAGAACTCAACGATTCTGTATGAATGTGCTGCTCACCTTTATGCTATGATTATATTCATGTGTTCACGTGTGGGAAGGACATTTCATAGCCAGCACATTAAATGTGTTTTTTTCTCTTTGTTTTGAAGTTTGAAGCTATTGTACACATGAAAGTTGCCGTGTTTATGTGAATAGCACTGCAGCCTTATTTCATGATTATAAAGAGACTCTACTGGTGTCAAAAGAACCTTTAGGAACTTGAACCAGTCCTCGATCATGTTCCTGATAGTCATTTATTCGAGTCTTTCTCTAATTTCTCACTGGAATAACATCTACTTCCAAGGCTGTCTCTACTATTGTCAATTAGCATCAATTGTTAAAGTTCCAACATCATTAAAGATTTTTAAGAAACAGTTTTTCTGCACATTTGAAAGCCCAGAGCTATGGTGGTGCTAGGACATATCGATAAGCAGAAATGAACATGTTTTGCTTTGTAACTTCCATAGTTTAGTCCACTTATTATAATAGGTAACATTATTGGATGATTATGCTGAGTGGCAGACACTACGCTGAGTGCTTTTCATTTAATCCTCATGATGACCCTATGAAAAACTGTTAGTCTCCCCTCATCCTCAGCTTCGTTTTTCGCAGTTTCAGTTACCCACAATCAACCACAGTCAGAAAATATTAAATGGAAAATTCCAAAAATGCATAATGCATAAGTTTAAATTTGCATGCCATTCTCAGTAGCATGATGAAATCTCGCACCCTCCCGCCCCATCCCGCCCAGGATGTGAACACTCCCAGTCTCTAGCATGTCCACACACTCTCTGCTACCCGCCTGGCGCTAGTCACTTAGTAGCCCTCTCAGTTATCAGATCGACTCTCCCAGTCTTGTATTCAGGTGACCCTTATTTTACTTAATAATGGCCCCAAAGAGCAAGAGTAGCGATGCAGGCAATTTGGATATGCCAAAGAGAAGCCCTGAAGTGCTTCCTTTCAGGGAAAAGGTGAAAGTTCTCGACTCAATAAGGAAAGAAAAAAAAAAAGCGTATGCTGAGGTTGCTAAGATCTACAGTGTAAGTGAGTCTTCTATCCATGAAATGTGAAGAAAAAAGAAATTCCTGCAGAGCATACATGGGTTCATCTGAGGTTTCAGCATACTCTGGAGGTCTTAGAACAGATCCTCTGTGGATGAGGGGAGACTACTGTACTATCCTCTCATGTGTTCTTAAGATCTGCAGCTTAAAGATGTAAACCTTACTTGTGTGATATGACAGAGCTAGTAATCGCAAAAACAGAATGCAAATCTAGGTGTTTCTGATACCAAAAGCCCTGCTTTTAACCAATAAAATAATCTGCATCTTTATCTGTTCTAAATGACAGTCTTTCACATATTTGTAGGCAGCTATCATTGTTTTAACTTGCATTTACAATATTTTATTAATATTCTTTTTTTTGGCAGCTGTCTAGTACAGGGATCCAAACCCTTGACCTTTGATGTTATGTTATTCATATTCTGTCTGTCCAGTTTGTCTACCTGAGCTCTCAAGAGGGAAAACCGTTGCCTCCTTCTCCATAGAACCTAGCAGAATGCTGGGCTGAAAGGAAGGCAATATATCTCATTCCACTAAAACAAACCCTGTATTTCCTTAATTTCCTCCCTTTCCCAGCTCCCCCTTCCCACCTACAAGTTCACATCTCAGTTTGAATCTCATCCTTTACCTGTTGCACTTTTCCCAAGCCCTTGTGTCCACATCCAAGCTATTCCCGTTGCATTGCTCCACCCTTACCTTTCTGAAGCAGTGGAGAGAGAATCGGACGAGTTTCCAGGAGATTTAACTTTTCAGTTCTGTGTCTCAGCACTTATGACTCAACATTGAGCTTTGGGCATAGTATTTAACTTCTTTAAGTATCCTCAGGGTAAACACCCATTGTGCTAATCCCATTGGGTGATCAGAAAGATCAGATAAGATTATGTATGGATGAACAATTTGAAAGCTCAAATGGGTTATGTAATTTAATGCCTGCAAGAATAGCACAGCCTAACTATTAATATAAAATTTTCTTGTAAGAGCCAGAATTTTAATCAGTGGAAAGAGCTGATTGCCACGCACTTCTGAAGAGGAAGGGTCAGAGTTCAGAGAGTTACATTGCTCATTGAAGTCTATTCCAATGACCCCAGCCCACCCTGAGCCAGTCATTTCCTAAATCTATTCCTAAATTTTCTTGTTACTGTTGATTTATACTTTAATAAAATAAAGGAGTTTCAGAGTAAGAAAGAGTCTTAATGTTTATTTATGTCAATCAACTCATTTTGCAAATGAGTTTGCTGGTGATCCCCGCCCTAAGGTCTGATTCTATTCTTATCTCTGAGCATCCCTGGTTTTGCACTCATTTTCTTTTCCCCACACTCCTCCCATCCCTTCCATCCCCATTCTTAACCCCTTACTACCTACCCCTCACCTGCACCTCTCCGTGGGCCATTTTATTTTGGGGGTAGTCTATTTTCATTATTAGTTATTGGCCTATTTTCCTTTCCATGTACAATTTTAAAGTTGTAAAATAGTTTTTCTTCAAATGTTTACATTTAATCAAATAAAACACTCCTGTATTAAGGGCAAAAATCCAAAAAGTTCTTTGTGGTTTATTTTTTTCTGTGATAAATATATAACTTGATACATTGTCTCTCTTTTTTGTTTTTTTCTTTTTTGGCAGCTGGCCTGGTGCAGGGATCTGCTCTAACCAACTGAGCTAACCTGCCAGCCCTAATATATTGTCTTATAGTTGGTAAATTAAACTAAATTTGACCTGAGACTGTCTCCATACCTTAAATCTCTACCTGATGAACTGCAACTTAACTTAGTATGTAAATAAACTAAAAGGCTGATTTAGGAGTGTGTGTGTGTGTGTGTGTGTGTGTGTGTGTATTTTTTTTTTTCTTTTTTAAAGATGACTGGTAAGGGGGTCTTAAACCTTGACTTGGTGTTGTCAGCACCACGCTCTCCCAAGTGAGCTAACTGGTCATCCCTATATAGGGATATGAACCCACAGCCTTGGTTTTATCAGCACCATGCTCTCCCAAGTGAGCCATGGGCCGGCCCTAGGAGTATATTTTTTGTAGTAACGAGTTGAGTCTCTGTCAATCACAGCAGCCAAGCTTCAGCCAATCACTGGCTGCCAACTGATTAGACTATTCCCAAATAAGGTGAACATAAAGCTGTAACCAATCACACAGTTTCTGTGCTTCACTTCCATTTTCTGTTGATTAATATTCCCTGCACACCTATTCCCCAGGGGAACTCTCTGATCATCTTCTGTTTCTGTGGGCTGTCAGATTCAGGAATTGTTCTTGGCTTAAATAAACTCCGTTAAATTTGTTAAAAGTTGTGTTTTGGTTTTTGGCAGCTGGCCGGTTTGGGGATCCGAACACTTGACCCTAGTGTCACCAACACCAAGCTCTAACCACTTAAGCTGACTGGCCAGCCCTTAATCGTATTATATATCATGTTTTATGAAACACCCTTCCTGGGCCAAAAAAAAGCTGTCAAAAGCTAAATATTTCAGCATATTTAAACTAATAAAACACATTGGGATGTTTTAACTTTAGCTGCAATTAAAATCCACTGGATTTTTTTTTTTTTTGATCTGCTGCTGTGTTAGTCTGATGTACACTAATAAAATGAGAAAAGATTTTTTAAAATATGAGAAAAAAAAGTTGCAAAGATTATGAAGTTGTATTTAACCTACTTTCCTTGCATTTTTTAAGTGAGAAAATTTCTTAGTACTATTTTATCCATAATAAAATGTCTTCTAACATTATGAAAATCAAAGATTTTGGACATGAAATGAATGATTTGGATAAAATAGACACAAGGAAATACTGTGTGTATATATTAAAAGAATCCTGGGGAATCAGAAAAATCAATCATTGTGAAACACTGTTAGTTTAGGCTTTAGTAAAACAGTAGAAAGAACAAGTAATTTTGCTAGAACAAAGAGCAATAGAAAACTGGGAGCTCACAAAGGCAGAAACAGATTGTGCTACAATTGTAAACCTTCACAAAGTTAAAACCCTTAATTTACACAATCCGAGGGAGAATGAGGGGGCTTCTGTTTCGAGCTAAACTGAGTCTATAGTCACACATTCACACACTTGGCAGTAGCACCTTTGTGAGGATTGGATTTAACAAACTTTTCACTGCCAAACACAACCTAAATGCTAGATGAGCATAACTTTAAGTATCTTTATACAGAGGAGTTTAGAAATGCCATTTCACTACTCATTGGAATAAATAACCCATCCCTGAACTTGGAACCCTCTAATTCACTGTAGATGGTTAAAGTCATGCAAAACTAAGTGCTTTCTGCTTTACAGATCCTTGCTTAAGAATGCAATATTTTATCTAAATGACTAGGCAATATCTAAGGTTCTCTCCAGCTTGAGGATTTTCAGTCCAGCCATATCTATTCTGGGAAGCTTATCAGTTTTGCGTCTGGGGCCCCAGATAATGGAATGCAGCAAATGATGAGCTTCATGGTTCAGGGAGAAAAAGAAGCTGGATGTGCAGTAAAGTATAAAACAGTAATGATAAAATAAAATGTATTCTTCTTTTGACCCATAGTTTGGAGTCCCTATGTAAATGTAACCCTATGTAAATGCAATCCTATGTAAATCACATAATTATTTCTCCAAGTAAGAAAAGCTAACATAAAAATTGACCAAGTTAAACACATTTCTAAGTCCCTTTACTGCTCTATTTCCTTTAACCCTCACAAAACTCTATGATTTATTATTATTATTGTTCCACTTTTACAAGCTAAAGAAATGGAAGCATTGAAGTGTTAAATAATTTGCCCAAAGTCACACAGGTAATAGGCATTGAAGTCTGTGACAAACTCAAGAAGCCTTACTCAAGAGCTAACAGCATTAGTCATAACAGATTGTACACTATTGGGCAGCTTCCTGCTGCTCCACACATGGCCAGCTGGTCAACTCCAATGTAAGTTCATTTGCTGAAAGAAATGTGGTTCAGGAAACTAAGGATGATTGTGTCTATCTATTCTCAGATGAAGGGAATAGATACCAAGTTCCATGCTGAAAAGTTTGAGTTGGAGGAGGAGGAGATGTCAATAACAGCATACAAGTGACAGTGTGGATTTCTGTCCTTCTGATGGATTAAATCTTCAATGAGACCTTCAAAACGGACCTCCCTCTACTTTAATTTTGGGGAGTGCTAATTGTATTCATTTTCCCAACACCTTTGATTGTGCATGTACAATGTGCAAGGGACTCTGTTTAGAACTGAATGCCCAGAAATTGTTTTAGGGAGTAGTAAGAGATAGCTAAGGAATTGGTCCCTCTAACTTGAGATGAGCTACCACTTATCAATATAATATATTTTTTCTCACCTCTCTGTGCCCAAGGCTGTTATGTTTTATTTGTATCCTGGCATAGGACAACTTAAGTTTGAAGGAGGCCCTTCATTTGCGGGTGTAAAAAGTTAGATCAGCTAGTTCTACTTGGGTTAATCAGTCAAGAATTAGCAGCTATTGTTATGTCGAGGTCATTCATTATTGGTCAAACTTCAACACATAAGAGCAAAAATAGTCCGAATGACCGTTAACAGTAGGATTGATTTCATGGCTGCACATCCACAAGAATCATAAGTGGCCTCTTAGAAAGCCAATCTTTGCACAGGATTTTTATATTTAATGAGGTGGAGCATACACAAAATGTAGGCCAAAGGATAATTTTAGGTTCTTACAGTTGTGTCCCTGTTCTTTTCAATGCCTAGCTTCCTTTCTGCTCCCACTGACAGCACTGTGAGACTTTGGAATTCTTCTGTGTGTAAGATGACTTTATAACTGAGATAGCCACTGTTTTTGTAGTTATGACCTGAGTAGATGAGGTCAGTTCACTTAAAGGATTTTCATGTATTCACAGATTTTTATTAAATGGTTTATTTGTAATATCAAAAAGCAAATCTACCATAAATACTGGCCAACATATATTAGATGGAAAATATCTGTGTAAGAACATTATGTTTACCTTTTATCATATTTGTCTTTTTTGTTAGATAGTGCCATACTTTGGGGATAAGGTAAATATTTCTAGACATAAATATGAAAGTGTTTTGCTTTTTAAGAGAAAAAAAAAATCAAGAAAAATTGTTTTCACTTAAAAATTTATGTAATCAAGTCCTCCCTCTACTTATATATATATTCAATAATCTAATTTTGTACATTCTCTGAAATACTAAAATATTTTTGTAGTTCATGTGTTTTCAAACTATGAACCATTCATTTCTATATTTGGTGCATATAACTATTACTGCTCCTGATAAATATGGATATACCTCTTTATAGTGATTTCTAAGTTCCCAGAAATTTGAGAAACACTGACCAGTTAGCTTAGGTAGAGTGAAGCCTTATAACAGCAAGATCAGGGGCTCGGATCCCTGTACTGGCCAGCAGACAAAAAAGAAAAGAAAAGAAAAGAAATTTGAGCTGAATTTTAAAAGGCGATGGATCATTACAAAATATAAGGAAACAATGCATAATCCTGGAAATACAAGGGACAATTCAATTATTCCTTCCAGGAAAAATTTGCACAGTAATGATTCTTGCTCTTTAATTTTTGCTTGAAAAAAATCTAGACATTTTGAAAACCCACAGGTAGAAATGTCCTGTTAAATGGAGACTTCAAGTAAAAGCCCAGGGACAGCAAGGAGTTGAGTTTTCCTACCTGAGAAAACAAGTGTCCAGCTAAAATGATGGCTCTTACGAAGACACCTTATTGTTTACCACTTCATTATCTGACTTCCCCTGAGCAAAGAGCACTATCTGTACTGCCAATAATAGTACTGGGGAAAAACACACATTTTGAGAGTGTGGGGAAACTCATCCTACATTGAAATTCTAGTTTAAGAGGATATTACAGGCCACTGCAGGACCAGCAATTGAAAAACAAAGGTGTACAAAAAACAAACAACTCAGGTTTCAAAGCCTGAAAACAAAGATCACAGGAAGGAGCCTAAACTCGTGCAGCCTGTTTGCTGATTGTCTGAACAAATGCTGGGAATGCAGGCGATGTTCTAAGCCCAGTAAACAAAAGTGTGGGCAATAAGATTATGGTGATTAATTTTCTTCCTTTATTTTCCATTTTTTCGTATGATGAGCATATGCCACTTTTAGATTATAATTGGGGGTGGGGGGAAGGCTTTCTAAAAATGACTTTTGTTTCTAAAACTATGTACCAATATCTGCATACAGCAACTGAGAATGCCAGTCCTGTCCTCTGGAACCCACACAAAATGACAGTGAATGTGCAATTCTAGGCAATCCCACCAGATTTCAGAGTAAGCTAACTGTCAGGAATTCCTTACTTCTTAACAAAATAATGTTTTTATTGAACTTCTATTTCTACTAAGCAATGTGGATTAGTTACCCCTAATATTTAAACTGTGTATCAAGAGACTACACACTAGATTAAATAGGTAAAATACTCTCTCTCTAATGATGGCTGGCTCCGAATAGAAATATTTCATTCACTGTAATATATTTTCCATAGGAAATGACAGAATCATTTTATTAAAAATATTTTAGGAGTTTGTAAAAGTCACAATAATAAAATTCATACTGTGACAATGACTTAGAACATTGCCTTTGTATAGAATCCATTTACAGGCTCAAGTTTGCACATTGCAGAAAGATAGCTGCGGAGTTGCTTTACCTTGTGTCTACACTTAGCAGAGTTGAAGGAGGTCGGGAAATGTTTCAGTTAGAGTGCCAATGTGCTGGAGAAAGAAGGACATAGAAACCACAGGAGAAACAACTGTATCCTCCAGATTTAAATGATAAGAACACTACTAGCAGACTAGAAGAATATTTAACTTTCTAAACCTGAGGGGTCTAGATATTAAAGAATGTAGATTTTACTGTAAGCACTTCTTAGTCAAACTGATAAAAACCAAAGATTAAGAAAAAGCCAGTAAAAGACAACACATTACATTCAGGGTAGCAATGATATAAACATTTCGACTTATTATCAGAACTCTAGGGGCCAGAAGACATGAACCAACATCTTTAAAGTGATGAAAGAAAAAAATATATATATCATCCACTTGGAATTCCATATCTAGCAAAAACATCCTTCAAGAATAAAGATATTTTCATTTATAAAGACCTGTCATGAAGATAAAAGAAAACTAAGATATTTCATTGTCAGAAGACCACCATGATAAGAAATGTTAAAGGAAAATTTTTAGGCAAAGGAAAATGATACCAGAGGGAAACTTGGATCTTTAGGAAGAAATGAAGAATATCAGAAATAGTAAATATCTGGGTAAATACAAAAGATGGGTTTCCTTTTGTTTTAGTTTACATTATACTGTGGTGTTTATTTCACACATACACGTACATATATATGACAATCATAATGTAAAGGATGAGGGTAGGGGTGGGGTAAATGGTAAATATTGTTTTAAGGTTTTGACAATGGTCTGTGAAAATTTAAAGTTCATTGTAATCTGTAGACTCACCACTAAAAGTATAATGCAAAGTGGTATAATTAGAAAGTCAATAGATAAGGGCCGGCCTGTGCTCACTTGGGAGAGCGTGGTGCTGACAACACCAAGTCAAGGGTTAAGATCCCCTTACTGGTCATCTTTAAAAAAAAAAAAAAAAGACGCTCAATAGATAAATTAATATTGAATTCTAAAAAATAGTCCCATCATCTTAGAGAAGTCAGAAAAGGAAGAACAGACAGACAAAGAAGAGAATGAACATACAGAAAACAAACAGCAAAATGGCAGAGTCAGTCTGGCTGGTTAGCTTACTTGAGAGAGCATGGTGCTGATAGGACAAAGATCAAGGGTTCAGATCTCGGTACTAGCCAGCCATGCAAAAAAAAAAAAAGGTAGAGTTAAATCTAACCATGTCAATAATTACTTAACTGTAAGTGATCTAAACATCTCAAATAAAAAACAAATTGTCAGATAGGATTTTGTTTTGTTTTGTTTAATATTTTTTCACTTTTGTTAGATAGGATTTAAAGGGAAAATCTAACCACATGATGTATATAAGAGAAGTACTTAAACTATAAGATGTAGGTTGAAAGTAAATAGATAGAAAAGATTTATGATGAAAAGACTAGGCATAATTAGACTGGACTGGCTATATGAATATCAGAATATAGATTTGAAACAACGACTTTTATCAGAGAAAAAGAGGGACATTTTCTAATGATAAGATGATTAATTCATTAGAAAATCATAACAATCATAAAGATGCATGTGCCTAATATTAGAGCTTCAAAATATGAAGCAAAAATTGAGAATGAATTAAAAGATGTGACAGACAATTCCACCACCATAGGTAGAGATTTTAATATTCCATCTCAGTAATTGATTGAATAACTAAGCAAAAAAAAAAAAAAAAAATCACTCTAGGCATAGATCCTGATCTATGAGTTGGTTATTGGGGAGGATCTTCATTAGATGAGCTGCTACAGAAAGGACACTCTATCTTTGTAACCCCACTGATGACACAAAAATAATAAAAATGTTTTAAAACTGAGTAGATCTGAAGTATTCTTACTCCTATTACTCTACACGGTCTGCATTAATTTTTCTTGTAACACAGTTTCTCCAGCTTCTAAAAGAGTCTGAGCAACATTTTCTCAACTGTCCTATATGGATTCTCCTCCCGTTCCATTCTCTTTACATAACACCCAGAATCATTTACTTTTTAATTGTAACGTTTTATTCTCCACTGCTTCTTCACAACACACATGCTGTAGATCTAACAGCAGGATGAGCCGGTAGATGGGTTGTTTATTGAGGTGTTATACTCTTAATGGACTGAAATGATGGCAGAAATAGGCCAATACATTTTCAGGTTTCTTCATCTTTCTTCAAAAGACAGACATAAAACAAGAGAGAAAAAAATTTTTGACAGATGAAACTGATAATAAGTTTAGACCGTAATTCTGGTCTTTGAAAAAGAAAAAAGCCATTAGAGAGTTTTTCACTTTGCTCCTCAAGTCCTCCTGCTTCTGCTGATAGGCATAGCCTCTGACTCTCTTCTATGGAGAAAAGATGGAAGCACAGACTTAGTGCAAGTTGCTTCTCACAGGATGGCTGCTTCTTCCTAGGAAGTGTCTATACAGCTGGGCACCCAGCTCTCCCTCCTACTCCCAGCCCTGGTATTTTCTGGCTCTGAGCCTTGGGCATGTCAGCCAACCCCTTTATCTTGTTATCTCATTTCTAACATGGGGACCATGAGGATAGGCTTTCCCTCCTGTTTCACAGGGTGACTGCAAACACTAGAGTCTCGTGAATGCACTCTATAAAAGTGTGAGGCATAATATAAATAGTAGGTATCAGCACTGGCTTTCTATTTCATTAGACCCTGTTTAACTAGAAAAGGTGAAAGCTCTATTATCACTCTCTTAATTGTTTTGGCTCCTTTTTTGCTTCACTTCCGTTTTCATTTCTGTCATCTACTTTTGTGCAGTTAGGCCTCATGGCTCATATGTGTTTGTGAAAAAGAATGTCTTCTGTTTCCTATAAAGACATACCCTACACTTTGAGTGCAATTTTTAATTACATAATCTGAAGCATACTCTCTGATCTTATAAAGAGGCATTCTTCTGATTCTCATTAGATTTCTACCCCTGGATCTCACAGTGCATGTCATATTTACCCTCCCATAAGCATTATGAAGTATGACTCATCTTACGTTTTCTAATTACTTCCTTGTCCTGGAAGAGGAACTTGGACGAGTATATTTGTCCACTATATTCTACTCCCTTGTCCCACACTCCAGAAAATAGGCTCATTCCTCTGTTCCCCCCCAAACTTGAATATACTGCACAATCCACAAAGCTGCACCTCATGGTATATATGCCTTAGATGTTGAAAAATAAAATATAAGGAAAGGACTTTAATGATAAAATTGATTGTAAAGTATATTCAAGTGTTGGGCTAGGTATAAACAAACAAACAAACAAACAGAAATTTCCCCAAACCTTGGGTAGGGCTTTGCTACAGAATGCATCCTGCACATCACAGGGCCAGAGTGTATTTTTCCAATCATACCTGAATCATCATTAGTCCAGAAGGTTCTCGGATCAGGCTTGGTCAAGAGGTTGGCATGATTACATGGGTCTTTCACCTTTAAAACATAAGGAGAAAAGAAGTGATGTGAAAATGACTTCAGCATTTCAGCTCGTTCAGACCTACATTTCACAGGAAGGATTCCAAGGCTGAAGCTAGCACATATGGCATATCTGTGCCCTGATTAGGGTGGTTTGCCCAGGATGGTGCTGCTTGTAGCATGGAAAGTCTCCTGTCCTGGGAAACCACAGTCCTGGGCAAAGGAGTACGGTTGGTTACCCTAGGCCTGATGCAGTTTTACTGCCAGATTTGGTGGCTGCGTAAGCACATGGGAGCTGAACTCCAGCTATATGTGATATGTGCAGTGTGCAAACTATGCAGCTGTACTCAGAGGCCCTGAATGATTATCAAACTTATTGGTGTAAAGACACTACAAAAAACGTGTTTTGGATCTCCACATAACTGAAATGGTACTTTTAGTATACACTGCTTGGGAAAATACAATGAAAAGCTACTTTTAATTCCATAGCACTTAAAAATCAATTCTTATTTTATAATCATACCAGAATAATTATATTCTTAAACAGAAGTACATATACCTATGCAATATATATTATTTATTCAATTTACAGTATCTGCCTAATGCAGATCCAATCAATAGATTCCTTACAGTAAGTTCCAGGGTACACCAGTGATCCATTTTTGGGGGGCAACTTTATAATGCTGTGAAATGTTCAACATATCCTCAATCAGTGAAATATAGATCTTAGTATTAAAAGGTACTTTCCATTTATATGTATTTTGCAGTGTGTTCATTTGATTACTATGAAAGGTCTGTAGTCTCATTAACTACTTAAAGAATAAATTCTTTCCACTGCAATAGTAATAATCAAAGCACCCAAGAATGTCACTAAGGACATTGTTTAGTTCCACCAACATTTTCTTTCCATAGCAAGACTTTATGGATGAAAGAGCAGTGCATATATTTACAGTCTAGCACAAACTCCTTCTCTTGTGGACTAATATCAAAGAATCTATGGAAATCGGATTTCAAAGAAATATTTGCACTCCTGTGTTCATTGTGATTATTCACAACCACGAAGATGAGGAAACAATCTAAATGTCCAGTGATGGATGAATGGATAAAGAAAATGTGGTACATATGTACAATGGAATATTATTTGGCCTTATAAAAGAAGGAAATCCTGCTATCTGAGACAACTTGGATGAACTTTGAGGACATTATGCCAGGTGAAATAAGCCATTCACAGAAGGACAATACTGCACAATTCCACATATATGAGATACATAAAACCGTCCAACACATAGAAGCATTGAATAGAATGGTGGTTTCCAGGGGTTTCAGGGAGGGAGAAATACATTGCAAATCAAAAGATACAAAGTTTCAGTTATGCAAGATGATTAAGCTCTAGAGATCTGCTGTATGACATTATGTTTATAGTTAGCATCACTATATTGTACACTTAAAAATTTGTTAAGAGGATAGATCTTGGGTTAAGAGTTCTTACCACAATAATAAAAAAAAAAATCTAACATAGATTACCATCCTATGTCTATCAGTATATCAGATAAGCACATAAAATATTTGATATATAAATATGTAAATGGTCTACATTTTATGAATGGAATTTTCTGATAACTGTAATAGGTTTTTCATATACAGGAAACATGATTTTAGAAATCAAACTGCCGTAAAAATGTCATTAAAATTTAAGGCTCCATTTGCAGCAACATGGATGAACTTAGAGAAAGTTATGTTAAAGAAGCCAGGCACAGAAATAGAAATACCGCATGTCCTCACACATAAGTGGAAGCTAAAAAAAAAAAAAAAAAACAAATAAATAAATTTAAAAAAGAAACAACAATCATAATAATATGTTGAACTTTCAAAAGGAAAGAACTGAACTGAGGGTTGGTGGGGGGAGGAGATGGTAAAGGGCCATGAGGAACTATTACATTGTACAATGTTGAATGTACTAATTATCCTGATTTGAGCATCACATATTGCACACAGGTATCGATATTAAATTCTGCACCTCACAGATACATACACTCAAATATGTTTCAATAAAAATAAAATAAAATAAATAAAATAAAAAATTTAAATCTCAAGGAAAAAAGAAGAATGTGTGGACCAGCACCGATCCATGGGCCACATTTCAAGCAGCCTGTAAAACATCCCTCACGCTCACCAGGTAGCCACAGTATGAATTCATTCAAAGGAGTTACTTATTTAACTAAGGTCCTACTCCAGTTGTTAGAAAGTTCTTTATAGGTTGAATTGAAATCTGGATTCTTAAAACGGCAGTCACTGGTTCTCATATACTCTTGAGTTTCACAGAAGGGTCTATTCTCTCTCTCTCTCTCTCTTTTTTTTTTGGCTGGCTGATACAAGCCCGGATCGAACCCCAGACCTTGATATTATCAGCACCACCCTCTAACCAACTGAACTAACTGGCCAGCCTATTACTCTCTCTTTTATAAAGTTACACCTCAAATATTTGAAAGTTGCCATCGTGTCTCCCCTTGGCCTTTTATTTCCAGGCTAACCAGCCCTCTTCCTGTCCTCTGTTCCTTTCTCATGAAATGGTTTTAAGTCTCTTTACTGAGGTAAAGAGAAGAAGAAATCCTCTCCAGCATGTGAGAAAGTCCCCTGGAATCTCCCAGGCCAAGGCCAGATAATAGTCACTGAAATAAGGAATTGGTTTTGAAGGACAGATCTTAGGAAGGACTGCCAGCATTATTTCCAGATGTGACTAATTAAAATGTTCCCAAGCACCTGTAAATCTGTCATACCATGAGTGTCAAAAATGCTCTGAGACATAGCAACTTTCTTGCATTTGTTTTAATTCCAAAAAGTCCCAATCAATTTTATAACTATATACCCATTTAGGAAAATTGCCATATTTGAGCTTTCTTTCTATATTAAGATCTAATTACCTTGTGTCCCTGTGGCGTTTGTGTAAAACAAATGTCATTCCTCCAGATCTCATTTACTTATAAATGATTCTTTATCACTATCTGTTTAAAAAGTCTTCTACATGTTGAAGCTGCTCCTATTAAAATCAGGATCATCAAAAATACCTTCTTGGGCTGGCCAGCGGCTCACTTGGTAAAGTGTGGTACTGATAACACCAAGTTTAATGACTTGTGTCCCCATGCTTCTTGTTCTTTGTGATGGTATCATGTAAGTGTAACGTGCCATCCTTCATGATTCCCAAGAAGCTAAGTACCCATAGCAAATTATCTGTAGAACTCGTATAGTCTATTTTCCACGAATAACTATGTATGCTGCAACAGCTTCTAGGCAATGCTCCATAAGCAACTCCTGTAGCTTTAGGTACTTCAAAGAAGTGAGAAAATTTATTATCAGAGGACAAGCCTGCCGAGTCTTCATGAGACACCTATGGCTCTGCTGAAAGTTGGAGGCTGAAGAGGTGACCAGCACCCGGGCTTTGACTCCTGGCAGAATCCGCAATGTGCTCTTTGGTTCATTCTTTCTTTCCATGGCCTAAAGATTCAGGAGGATTTCTTGAATAGGATATACACCTTGAGAGAGTGACCGGGGAGGAGCAAAAGGTGTGATGATCTAACAAGAACAGCAGAACAACAGTATGGAATTTTTAAATATTTTATTATGAAAAAGTTTAAGCGTGAAGAAAAGTAAACAGTATAATAAACCTCTACGTACCTATCACCCAGCTTTAACAATTATCAGTATTTTGCCAATTCTATTTTCACCTATCCTGCCTTATTTTTGGCTGGAATATTTTAAAACAAATCTCAGACATCATGACAATTCATCTAGAATTTCTTTGGAATGTGTTTCTGACAACTTTACTTTTTGTATAAGCCTCATGCCATTATCACAACTGACATTTCAAAAGTAATTGGATTTATTAAAGTTTTATGAAAGTTTTAAAAGTTCATTTATTTAATAAATAACAGCATGTCCATTCTGAAAAACAGAATGAATACTTGTACTATTTTGCAGACAAAACAATTTGAATAAATGGTTTAAAAAGACATGGTTTAAAATTGTAAGTTCCACAAAATCAGTGAAACTTAGCTTCACTGGTTTATTTATTTAAAAAAAATCTTTTTATTTTATTTTTTTTAGCTTCACTTATTTAAATTTTTTAGATTTTTTTTTCTTTAGGAAAGAGATTCTTAAGAAAATTATTTTTCTAGTATGAGTGGTATAGTCTTTCAACTTATTTCCAACAAGTCCCAGGAGGTAAAGGAGGGAAAATTTTTCTTGTCTGATAGAATTGAAAGTCTTTGGGTATGAAGATGGAGGGAAGATCACCCTTAGAAAGTAACTGCTGAATGCTTAACTACACAGTTTTAAAATCTAAAAGTACTATCATAGGTTATGATTTAAACACTAGAACATGGGGTATATTGAATATCACATTTAGGGAGATGTCAGATGTCCAGAGATTTTGTACAGGCTCTGGAAATGAACCTAGAAATAAATCATTAATACTTCTCCTGTTGTAAAAAATGAGCCGAAGTCTTAATTCTGTTAAATGCCTCCAATTAATGGAATGATGGGAATACTAGGAAGGAAGCATCTTTCTCCAATCCATCCACTTCATCTTTATTTAAAGAACATTGGTCCAAAAAGATAAATACATACATGTATACAAAAATAATTTTAAAATCATCTGTGATAATGATTAGAAGAACCAAATCAGAAAATATGAATTTCTCCCTGATTTATTTTTGACTTATACATAACAATTTGCATATAACTTTCCATAAATCACTTTAGCAGTTTGTGCTAAAGTTGTTAATTCTTCCTAAGATACAAACAGAAATTCTCAAAATGCTTGTCTCATTAGCCAAGGAAGTTGTTTTTCTTCCACATCAAGATGCATGATCAAAAGTAGCAGAAATGCTTTATGTCTAGGGAAGTGAAAGCTTGCTTCTCAAACTGCTTTATTGATTTATCTATTTTTTGGTAGCTGGCTGGTACAGGGTTCAAACCCTAGGCCTTGGTGTTATTAGCACCATGCTTTAACCAACTGAGCTAACTGGACTTGGACTTTTGAAGCCTCAAACTGCTTCAGTGAGGCTTTAAGGAAAGGTTCCATGGCTAGTATCACAGGGTATAATGACATCTTGGAAATACTAATTTTGAGTTCAGTTCTTTGTATCCGGATGGAAAATAATGCTTCTTTCATTTACTCTCTTGGATGGGCTTATTGCATTCAACAAGTATTTACTAAGCATTTGTTTATGTCCAAGATGCTACTACCTAGGTTGCTTTCCTAGCACAAAGAAAACTAGTTGGTCACTAGGACATTACATTCAGATTGGGGAGCAGGACAAAGCAGACACAGAACCTGATATCAAATACCTCTCCAGGTGAAGTATACGGTATAGCTATGAAGTTTTGTCAGAGATTAAAGGAGGAAGCAAGAATGCAGGCAAAGTTGTTGAGCAAGGCTTCAAGGAGGAAGTAGGACTTGAACAGGTCTTTACAATGCTGGCAGCCAGTGGACTGATGAGAAGGTGGTAGAGCGTGTCCAAGGTGGGCGTGACAGCAAACATAGGTGTGGGAGTAAAACGTAATGAAGCACATTTGGGCAAAATGATGGCTGAATAATTTCACGGAAATAGAAGACTCATGGGAGAAATGATGGGAAACTAGGTGGAAGCTGAATGGTGGAAGGTTTTAACCAGTGATATGTCCTTCATGCCGGGGGAATTCAGGACCCTCAGCAGTTTGCATGAAAGACCAGAGCTGAGGAGATCGGGAGGCTGCTGTAACATCAGAGGTGAGTTGCTGTGAGCATGAACCAGCTGGGGACTGTGACAAGAGAGAGAAAGCGCTGGGTGTGGAGGGCGACGGGAAGAATGATTTGCAGCGATCAGGAGTCTCATTTTGATCTCTGCAAGCTAATGACTTACCCTCATTCAGTTGCTTAACATTAATTACATCCATATAACAAGGAGCACAGAGACTATTCTTGACCCTTGAAGAGATTTTGAGTCCAAGCAACTAGACAAACGTTCCTTCTTTTGTGGTTTTACTTCATTTGCATTCTTGTTGGTTTCGATATTTTTCAGTTTGGCCCTTGTGACTGCCAATTGCTTAAGGCAATTCACCACCAAACCTACTTCTCTTACTTATTATTTCCTGCTTGGCCCAGAAAGCACTTGAGTTTTAACTCTGGTCTACATAAGGTCAAGATATCCAGGTCAAACTTAATAAATCAAATGTTTTCTATACTCTCCACCAGTACTAGAGTTCAGAGAATCAGAGATTTGGGGAGCTGGACGGGACCTTTTCTCACCCCCCCCCTTGCTTTCTGGTTGAGGAAACTGAGGACCAGATGGTAACAAAACTTAAGTTAGTGACTGATTGAAGGCTAGAGTCCAAGTCTCAACTGTTACATTTTAAGATGTCAGCTGAGAACTGACACTGGTTTCTGAAAACTCAGATTTATCCTCAATTTTGAAATTAACTCAATTACTCATTCAATAAATATTTGTGGCTAACCCATTGTACAGCAGGCACAGTTCTAAGAGCCACAGGCATAGCTGTGAACAGATGGATATTTTCTGCCCTCATGGAACATATTTTCTGATGCTGGTGATTGAGATGGCTGCTGTGGAGCAAAAAATAGGTGACACGAGTAGGTAGGGAGGTGATACGTGGTCATTTTAGATTCTTTAAGGGAGTCCATTTTCTTACATATTTTTCCATTAATACCTTCAGAATCAATGATCACATATCACATTTTTAATTTAAAACACATAGCAAAATAGGCACATGGAGTTGGGTTTGACACAAGCACAGCTTTTCAACATTTCTAAAATGGCTGTTTTGAGTTGGCACAGAGCCATGTTCATACACACATTCCATTCCACCTTCTTAAATGTCCTGCCTGGTCCTACGGGCAGTGGAGTTTCGACCTGAGAGTCTACATAAGGCTAAGATATCTAGATCAAACCCTTATGTATTCTATACCAAAGTACAGAATTAAATTCTTAAGCAAAAATCATTTGGGGAGTGCTGTTTGTAGACTGTGCCTGTTTCAGAGACAAGGCAGTGAAGGCAATGAATACCTGTTTATTGACTATGCCATTGATGTGGTAGGACTCAAACTATGTTAAAGTAGCCAAAGTTAATCTATCACAGAATCACAGTATTTTGTGGCTGGGAAGTATTTAACAGATGAGTTAGTTCAGTCCCCTTATTTATCAGATGGGGAAACAGATTCTGACAGAGGTAAAGTGACTTACAGAAGATTGTACAGAGAGAAGTTATTTATGCTGTTTGCAGAACGTCTACGGTGGTTCAGAGAAGCCTCCTTGCATTTATTTCAGAGCAGAGTTGGAATAAATTACTAGATATTGCTGTTTTGAGCATGGGCTTTGGAGTCAGACAGACCCAGAATAAAATTAAGGCAGCTACACACGACTCTGTATGAGTACCTGGGAAAGTTACTTAATTTCTTTTGGCCTTAGTCTCCATATTGGAAAAACTGGCAAAATTAGAGTTAGGGTTAAGGACAGGTTAGGATTAGGTTCTTCTAGGTCTCAATAATTGGTAGGGGTTATTATTATCCGTACTTATACCATCAAACATGTCAACAGAAGTATGATGATTTAGAAGGAGGCTGGAGGAGATAGAATCTTTTGATAGAAAAAACTTGCTGTGTTAATGAAATAATCTATATGCAAACAATTACAGCAAAAGTAAAAGGACTTCTTTCCAGGTGCTGCACTTGCTGACCTTCAGCCTGAAACTTTCCTTGCTCATATATCTGCATTGCTCTCGTGTCCTTCAGCTGTCTGCTCAAATGTCACCTTCTCAGTGAAAACTGTCTTGACACCCTGTTTAAATGGAAACTTCCTTCCCCCTTCTTGCTTTATTTTTCTCCATGGCACTTAACACCTCCTAATAGGTAATTTTCTTATTCATTTTGTTTATGATCTCTATAAATTTCACGAGTCCTAAAGGGGACGCAGTAGGCATTCAATAAATATCTGTTGAGTGAATAAGTTATTAATCCCTAAACAATTAAAAATGGGAATCACAAATCCCATTCACTTGAGCTACTAGAATTAAGAGATAATTATTATGTCAAAATGTTCTGGTTTGACATGCGTCTTTATTTCTTTTAGTGTTTTAATTCTTGTAAATTTTTGATGTCGAGGTGATAAAATGATATAGAATGGGGTTAACTAAGAGTAGTTGGTGTCTCCATAAATGACTGAAAGTGAACGAAGCTACTCCTTATTGTACTTATAAGGCTGTTTAGCTCCTGACATTGCAATTCGATACCATTTTTTTTAGTTCAGTTGGTTAGAGCATAGCCTTGTAACACCAAGGTCAAGGATTTGGCCAGCTGCCAACCCCCCCAAAACAAAAAAAATGTTATTTTGCCTTTGCATAAAGATGTAGAAAAGTGTTCAAACTCTAGTCTACTACCAAATATACTCATTAGAAAAAAATATTAACTACTGGCTGTTTTCATCTTTCAGACTATTGTTTATGACTATAACACAAAATATGGCTGGGAAAAAAAATCTTCAAATCTTTTTGCATAGATTCAATTCAATAAATCATCTGGATTTGTCCAAACACTGTGATGTGATGAGATTTTCTTTCCCCTCTCTAATGGCACATTGCTTTCCAGTGGTTCTCAATCATAGCTACAGACTATGATGAAATTAAAAAATGAAATAACAGCACTAGGGTCCCATCCAAAGGAACTGGGGGCACTGGAGTATCAGTATATTTTTAGGCTTCCTAGGGGTCTCTAATTTGCTTGGACCAACTTCTACCAAAGGGAAGTAACATGAATTGAGTGGTGTTTATCCACTGGGCATAGGCAAGAAATTAAGTATGGCTACTTCAGGGTCACTACACTACATAAAGATGATATAAGGCCTATGTTAAACAATGAACAAACATCCACTCCCAGGCTTTATGGAGAAAAGAGAAATGTTTTAAATATCTCTCATTGCAAATAACACTATATTCCTTAGCATTTTTCTCTTTGAGCTTACCTCCAAAAAGAAACTTGACAAGAGGGGAAAAAAATAGAAATCTGGATCTGGATGTATGTAAAGTTCTAGAAGAAATGTTCCTACTGCTTCCTTATACAAAAGATGTCGGATTTAGGGTCAATGTAATATTATAATGTGCTCTATACTATAATTCAGAATGTTCAATTTTCTTTTAAGAAAAAAAAGTCTGATATTCAATCTCCTGTTAACACTCTAGCCATAGAGTCTAGACTGCCAAATGCAATTGTCAACAAATGCATCGTTTCTTTTTTCCTTTGTGAATAGAACTAGATATGTCCACTAAAATAGTTGCTGTTTTTTGCATGCAGTAAGCTAACCATACATTATTTAATGGTCTGCAGGTCTTAAATATTTCTTATGTGCCTTGGCTTGCACAGAGTGCTGCTACAAAACCAGTTAATAATCTGGCCATCCCAAGAGTCCAGAACGTTGAGTTAATTTTTTACAGAGGTTCCCAGATGTGCTGGAAGACTCACTCGCAGCAGATCCTGCCAATATTTTTTTTTTAGCTTGCACTAGATCTTTCTTGTATTTGATATGAAACACATGTTAAGCACAATACCTGACCAATATGAAATATACTTTTCTGCATAAGCAAAAATGCCATGAATACATCTTTTACAAAGTTTTGAATGGCAGCGATGTAAGGTTTTTATTGCAAAACTGGGTTAGCATTTAGCCAAGTTAATCATACATTTCGACAATAATTCTTTATCCAATATCTCTTTGGTATTCAGTGGATAGGTCATTAGGCCCATGAAGAAATGTAGGAGAATGTCCAGGGAATAAACAACATCTATATAACATGTGGAGAAGTGGACAGTTTCATGAAGTACTGAATTTCAACTTTAAGAGGTGCCAGTTCTGATCCCAGCTGGATCACTTGAGCTCTTAACATCTGGGAAGTTAGGAATCACAGTGTGAGGCTGTGAGCATTCCAAGAAAGTCCTGCAATAGTTGCTTCCCTTTGCAGGTACTTTCCATGGCATTTCCATGTGTTTTCTCTAGGTGTTCTGACAGGACATCATATACAGCTTTATTTTCCCCTCTTTTTTCTGTCTATATTTTCTTTCCTATTTATTTTTTAGAGGGTTCTAAGAAACATTTCAATATACCACAAGTGTCCTTTATCCTTATGAGAAATGAATTTGTATTTTATCATACTTTGTGCCCAGGCCTTAGAAACCCTATAATATTTATGAAATATAATTTAGGATCCATGTTGTGGTCAAGGATCAAAGGGACATTCCAGATATTCGAGGGCAAGAGGCTGCCACTGAGGAATGAATGATGCTACCTCTAGCCATCTCATAAAAAGAACTAAATGTCACTGCCACCTAGTATTGAAGTGTTCCTAGACCTAGAACATCACTCACTTCGACTCACACTGTATTTCAGAATAATAATTACTACTAATATTTTTTATAAAGTATTTACAGTGGGCAGGCAAGTTTACTATCTCATTATTTTAGTTAATCCTCAGAATAACTAGGCACTTGCTCCATTTATGGAGAGGGAGAATCATGGACAAGGAAACCTGTAAAATCTTATCCAAGGAAGTGACACAGCAAAATGGCAGAGTTGGCAACTCCAAGCTTCTGCTCCCCGACAGAAACACCAAAAAGCAAGCAGAAACTCTCAGAACAAAATTTGTTAAAACTCTGGAAAACAGTCAAAGGTTTATAGCAACCAAGTAAATGCTGAATCCCTCTCTCCCACCAAATGTTATCTTAAAAATGGTAGGAAAGCTTCGTGGTGTTGTTCCTACCCCACCCCCTTCCCAACTCATTGGCAGTCCTCGGAGTTAGCACCTGATTCTACCCTGGTCCCTGGTTTTGGCATGTATGTCTTTTCTAACCTGTCTGGGAGCTACCTGAAGGAGCCAATGTAAGACATTTGTCATTCACCCAGACCAGAAAAGTGAAGGTCATTGCTGGAAAACTTCGTCAGGTGGATGAACAAACTGCATCTACCTGGGACAAAAGATTATAGCTAAAGCCAAGGAGGAAAAGGATTATTCTATGTGTTTTGCATTAATTGACTCACTTTATGCTCATAGCATCCCTATGGGGAAGTTATTATTATCATCATCCCCATTTTACAGAAATGGGAGTAACTTGGGAAACGTACATGCAGCTAGCGAGCCCAGGCTTCTAATGACTTCACCACATTGACTCCAAATACGTACAACGGTACCTAAAAAGTTCATGGAAAGACTTGAATCATCTTTTAACTCTATTTTTCCACAAACTTTTTGAAGTATCCTCATATACACTTGAAGTAAAATGACTTAGATTGCAACTATTACACATATAGCAAATTAGTATATTGATAACATCTTATTTGAAAATTTTATTTTAAATTCATTTTCTTTTAACTTTAGGGTTTCTTTCTGCCTTATTAACCTGTTTGAAAAAGGAGGAATTCATTCTTAATAGCTTCAGTATTCATTTTCTTTCCAGATGGTGCAAAATATATCACTGTTTTAATTATTAGTTTCTTGTAGGAAAATGCCTTGGATTGAATGTTCCCCTAAAACTTTGCTCTCATTGTGATAGTGTTGAGAGGGTGGGATATCCTATTACGGTAATTGAAAGGTGTGGCCTTGAAGAGGTGATTAGATTGTAGGACCATGTCGTAGTGAATGGATTAAAAACGGTGGTCATGGGCATGGTTCTGAGGGCTTTAAAAGGAGAATGCATGAGGAGCTGTCTCTCTCTCTGTTCTGCCATTCTGTCATGTGAGACCCTCTCATTACCACC
Organism: Cynocephalus volans; assembly: GCF_027409185.1. NCBI lineage: Eukaryota > Metazoa > Chordata > Mammalia > Dermoptera > Cynocephalidae > Cynocephalus > Cynocephalus volans. The sequence continues at coordinate 134,891,747 of NC_084464.1, forward strand.
AAGGAAGACCCTCACCAGATGTGTTCCCTGAAATGGCAAGTAATAAATTTCATTTCTTACAATTGACCCAGTACCAAGTATTTTGTTATAAGCAACAGAAACGGACTAATACAGAAAAGAAAGATGATAAAATAAGATGCCTTTTCATAAAGCTATGGTTAAAAATTAATTAGGAGCAAATCTTTATTTCTAGGACACAGAAATTTTAAAAAGGGTAGGGGCATCAGAAAAGAAAAAACAATACTTCTTAAATAAAACAAAGCATTTCTATTGCTTATTGTTCATAATTTAGATATCCCCAGACTATAAGCCCTATGGAAGGGACTGTGTCCTGATTTATTCAGAAGCCAATTTCCAGTGCCTTAGCATAATTGCATACAAACATGGGCCATAGTAGTCAATCAATGGATATTTGTTAAACACAAGATAAACGTGTTTTACTTATATTTAATTCTTAACTATTGGGCTCTACTCAAAGCCAGAAGTGGATCCTATGTAAACAGATAGTAGTTCCTTATGTTTCCTTATTTTCAGTGTACCCCAAGGTCCCCCATGGGGAATTCCAAATGCTGTTTATAGAAGGACTGAAAATCCAGGTCTTATAGTTGCTATTGCCATAAATCACTGGGGCTGCAGAAGAGAGACACTAGGGGGTAGATTTATGGGAAGGCTTTGTCTCACGTATACCGTGCTTGTTAGTCATCTTGACTTGGTCTGCAAACCTTCTTTCTCCTTCCCATTGAACTCAACAAGAGTAAGCCTATAACACTCAAGAGCACAAAGAAAAATTAATCTGAATGGTCTGTTACTTAAACATCTGCTAAAGTCATTCCATCCTGTTGCATTGACTCTTTGACCACGCAAAAGTGACAATCCATTTATATTGGTCACATATGCTTAGTGTCTTATAGGAAATGAATGAATATCTTTTCTGAACACTCATGAAAGTGATCCATTTTTGTACTAAATTGATTTTTGAGGGCAAACATAATTCCTGATTACCAGATGGAGTGCCTAGGGAAGAGAAGATCTATCCCCACCCCCCACTCTCCACCAACAACAGCTTCTGGTGGGTTCTTTCAGAAAATGCGCATGTATGTACTGGCCAGCTGCCAAAAAAAAAAAAAAAAAAAAAAATGCCCACATGTATATACATAAGTATATACATGCAATAATTTTCTCTCTGTGTGTGTTCCTGTGCACTCGCATGTATATTTCTGGTCTTTGTTCTATGCAAAGAATAGCAAGAATGAGACCTCAGGGTCAGGAAAATGAGGTAAAGAGAAAAGGAAAAGTCTTGCTTAGACTCTGAAATTTCTTTCCTGAAATTAACACTGAGCTTTCCTGAAATTAACTTTCCTGAGCTTAACACTTTTATCAACAATTTGCTCCCAACTTAAAGCCACTAAAAAGTGTATATGCAAGAGAACATTTCTTTTAGGTCATAAGAGTTTGATGTACAGCTGGGTGATAATTAACAGGCCTTGACCCTTCAATAATTAGAGGCTGAAAAAGGCTGGAGGACAACAGCTCACAACACAACAGTTGTATAACTCTAGAGACCAGTTAGACTTCAGCCCTTGATGCTATACAAAATCTGCCACAAGATTATTGGGTAGATCAAAAGTTAGGACAATATACCAGTTTGTCACTATACTCTTCAAATAATCCAAGCTGCTCACTGAAAACCTGAAGTGGAAAGTGATTTGTTCATATATTTTAAATAATGCATGGTATTAGTCCATCTCTGGTGCTTATAACAGAATACCTGTAGCTGAGTAATCTATAAAGAAATGAAATTTGTTTCTTACAGTTTGGAGGCTGAGAGCATATGTGGTTAAGACCTTGTTCAATGGGTCGTGACTCTGTAGCAACATGTCAGATCACACGGGGAGATTGGGCTGAGAGAGAGTGAGTTAAACTTCTCACTTGCTGTTCGTATAAAGCCATCAGAACTCACCCATTACTTCATGAATGGATTGGTCCATTCACGAGGACACAGTCCTCACAATCTAATCAGCTCTTAAAGGTCCCACATTTCAAATGCCATAATTGGATCTTCCACACTTTTAACAACATTACAATGGGGGTCAAGTTTCCAATACATGAACTTTTTGGGGGCACATTTAACCCATAAATTAATATTTTCTTTCTCCCTCATGTAAAGAGAAAGTGTTAGCAATAATGGTATTTGGTTAAAATATTTAGTTTTGAAAATAATAATATTCATAATAATATATGGAACTAATTTTTTAAGTGGCAATGTTCAGTGCTGGCAAGGGTTTAGTAAAACTGGTATTCTCATATATTGCTCATTGTATTTTAATTTTTAAAACATTTTCTGAAAGCTGTTATAATATATTTCAGGTGCTTTAAAATTTTTAATACTTTTATCCCATTTATTTCACTTCATGGAATTTATCCTTAATAAATAATCCAGAAATCCATATGCACAAAACCATCTTAACATTATTCATAATTGCAAAACACTAGAAGCAACTTAACATTTAATGGAGAAATGGTTGAGTAAAGAATGGCATATCCACTATTCACATGGTGCCCATAAAGTGTTTTTAGTAGTAAAGAGAAACATTACCCATATTATGTTAAATAAAAGAAATCACAACCTAAAATAGTATTTCAATTGTGTATAAAAGAACAGATAACACCAATGTATGAAGCAATGTTTATTGTGTTTATGTAGTGGAATTATGGATGCTTTTCTTTTGTTTCCTATTTCTTCAATTTTTAATAATATTCTTATATTATCTTCATAATTTAAGAATTATCTAGCACCTGTACTTATAAACATATCTACAGATTGATCTATCAATCTACATATTCTAATGTAAACAGAGCAGCTTTGTTGATGTCCAGGAAATGGCATGGAGGGATGAATGTCATGGTTGGAAAAGACCCCAATATAAAGTGTTACTATAAAAAAAGTGATATGTGTTTTGAGGCACCAATCTCATACTTCTTTCAATGTAGAAATATTGATGAATTTGAATGCATGTGTAGCCCACTCAAAGTCTTCAATTCTAGTTGAGTGTTCTTGTAGAGTTTCTCTGGACTTAAGTAAAGTTAAGGCTCTCTAGTACTAATTCATGAGAGGTTCATTTTGCGTCATCAGGAAAAAAGGGACAGGGGATGTCAAAGTTCTCCTGTGAGGATTTTCCTTTACGTCCTAAGCTTCAATCGGTATTTCTGTTGACTAGTTTCCCCATGGACTTGGTTTTCTCCCAAAGTAAATGGAAATTGTGAATTTCCATTCAGCATGTGTGCCAGGGCAGCACTTTGCTGAACTTCCCAAAGACCAGTACTGAACATGCCAGACAAGGTTACCTTCAGCCACCATTCTGAAGGCCTGAACCTTCAGAGGGATTAATGAACTCCAAATTGCATACTTACATATGTTGTAATCATTTTCAGCCTACTTTTTTTTTTTTTTAAAGAAAAAGAATAAAAAAAGAAAATAAACACAGGCTTAAATATAATTCTTGCAGAAATAGCCCAAAACATTCCTAAAAACTCTAAATTTGTTCATAATCACACTGATGCCAAACTAAATTGGCATAGTTATTCTACTAGTTTTATGCAGCTAGTTTCTGATTCTTTTCTTTTGGACAGAAATTTGCTGGAAAAACACAAAACTGGAAAATTCATCCAAGATTAAATAGAGGAAAAATATTAGAAAAAATGTTAAATAGAGGAACATAAAACTATTTTAGTTATAATTTCTATAAATGCTTCTTTGAAAAACCTTCCATATGTCTCAGTGTTGTATTCAAATAACCTCTGCTTTACATAAACACCCTTATCTGAAACCAACCAGTTGTGTTAAAAACAATACAAATTTAAACCAAAAAAATTCTTTTAATAATAGGACATTTAAAAAGACCAATATAAAAATAAGTAAATGTAGAATGAGAGTATGATGTGAAGGAGTTGTAAGGTGACCTCAAATTAGTATTGTTCGGAAATGTGAACTTCTGCCGTCTGTTTAAGGACTGATTGGAGAACTTGGAAAGTATTTAGAAGACAGCCACAAAGATGGCAAAATGATTCAAGTGTTGGAAAATAAGACCAATAAGGAGAGGTAAATAGGACTATCATTAATTTTCTTGAAGAGAAGGCCAGAGGACAACTGAATACATTTTTTTAGTTTATAAAGAGAGATGGTTACAAGGAGATTGTTAGTTGTCTTTACTGAGTATAAAACAAGGGAAAACAGGCAGGGTTGGAAGTGTGAAGACTTTGGTTAGACAGAGCAAGGTTGACTAAATGTCAAAATGCGATGTGGCTTGAAATTGTGCAATCTTCTCTAGAGCCATGAAAAATGAATACCATCTTTTATGTGTGGCTCTGCCTGAAGGTAAAGGACGTGCTACCTAACCATTCACATCGCTTCCTGGCCTATGATTCAGGTCCTTGGAAAAAATCTTCCTGAAGTCAAGGAGTTAATGTCAGCTCTGAAACCACATTAACTGAACATAGTAAAGAAAGTGGGGAGAAAGCAACTAGGATCAAGATGAAAATGAAGCTCCAAACCCTTTTCAGGGAAAAAAATAAAATAAAATAAAGGGATTATTTTAAAATAACAAAATTCATTATTTAAAAAGTTAGGTAAGTTTTGACAGGAAGGACATGGAAAAAAATAGATATTTCTTTTTCTTTTTCTTTTTTTTTAAAAGATGACCAGTAAGGGGATCTTAACCCTTGACTTGGTGTTGTCAGCACCACACTCTCCCAAGTGAGCCATGGGCCACTCCGAAAAATAGATATTTCAAATAAAGGACAAAATCAAATGTTTCACTTACACTGTGCAGTTGGTTTTTCTAATCAACTTGTGTTTCCAAACATGGCATTAGGAACCATGACTTCAAAACATGAAGAGTTTAGGTGAGCCCTGACTTTGAGGCCACATGCTCAGTGTTAATACACAGGGTCATGTGTGTGAGTTCCCTTAATCAGTATTATTTGATCATTCTGTTAGTTCCTGACTTCTCTGTATAAAATGTAATATACAGTTGAAAGGATTGTAGTACTGTCAGGTTTGTCCCAAAATAGGCTGTGAGTCAGTTATGAAGGAGGGATACCAGGAAACAGAATTTAAGAGTGAAAAGCTTTTAAAAAATTTACATATGATTCAGTTCCAATGCATTTTACATAATATTGGGTACTTTCCCTTCCTATAATTGCTTCTATGCTTCATTTGTTGTTTTCATCAGTAGCCACAGATAAGTGATTTTAAAAAATTATTAAGGGAGGACTATTTGGGGGAAGTTGGCCAACAATTCAATTACCTAAAATAGCCTTATTCTAAGTATTAAATGTTAAAAGTTTTCTTTGAGATAATCGTACTAATTGCAGAATGGAATGATTTGTACCTGTTGAGCTCCAATTTTCCCCTTCTCAAAAATCAGGAGGCTGTTGACTCCCAAGTGCTAATGGGATTCAGATAAAGCCATCACTACTACCTTTCTGTTTTCCTATGCCTCCTACAAACGTTACATCTGAACAACAAAGCAATCATCCCACAGCAATCATCCCCAGGGCTGCTGGCTGTTTTAGTTATAAATGAATTCAATGTTGAATAAAAACACTTTTGGAATTCATTTTTATTGGCTTTATTTTCATAAAATAAACTCAACTTCAATTATATGTAATTTTTTAGGAAAGTGGTGCTCTATTATAGCTTTGTTTTTTCTATCTTATTGCATAGTCTGACTTCACTGAAATAGCATTCCACAAAAATAGTCTTTTTTCTTAAGCAACGGGATACTAAACACATAAATAAGCTATGTGTTTGCAATTCCAGATGATTTAAATTATAGTAAACTTGCCCTTGACAATAATATACTGTAAATAATTTATATAACTCACACAATTTTGTACCAGTAAAAGTGTGAATAGAAATTTAATTCCCACTCAATTTATGTGACTTAATAGTTCTTTTTTTAGAGTAGTATTGTTCTGGAGTTCAGAAATTTTTAAAAGAGATTATCTCTGGGAAAGGATTGCCTTCCAGCTGGAAAGATAATCTTTTCTCCATTCTCCCACCTTTTGCATCAGAAAAGTAAATTAACTCACTTCCTCCCTAAACACACCAGGATTATTTCTCATGAGACCAAGAAATGGGTTGATTTATGAGTTTAGAAAATGACCACAAAGTCTTAAAGAATCAATGACTTTACATGTAGGAAGGATCTTGGAAATCTGGTTTAGCTCCCTCATAAATGACAAGAATCAGGCAGGAAAACTGCTTTTGAGAAGCCTATTAGCATCATGAGTGAGGTAAGTCCCTTTTCAGCATTAATTACACTAACTGCTGTATAAAGAAGGGGAATTCTGGCAACTACTTCTCACAGGGCAGAAATCCAGAACAGACTCAAAACCAAAGAAGCAGAGGCGAAAGTCTAATGAACTGACATAAAGCTCTTTTCCTAGGAATAAAGAATATTAAATCTCTCACATGATTCCTGTAGTCAGTCAGTTTTTTACAAAAAAAATTCCCTCAAAACTTTTATGCATCAAAAGATGGTCCTGAGATACTAGCATGGAAATAATTAGTACTTCTAATTAGTACAACTGGGAAATAAGGCAGATCAGCCTTAATAAGGGTCTCCAATCTGGAGCGCATTAAAGTAAAAACATTTTTTCCCCTAATATCAAAGTGCATTCTGCTGACTAACACACAAAATGAGCTATTTTGCAAAATGGAAAGAGTATAACTGGAATTAGAACAAGCTCAATGTATTAAGAAAGGAGACACCATGGAACTCTGGGACCTGGAAATTAGATTATCTCAGTTGTTCACCAATACATTTTTAGAACACACCATACATATAGCAGGGTTTTAACTATTTAAACTCTAAATATTTTAAAATACTGCATAATGCCTATATCAGAGATCAAAATTGAAAATTAAAACTATCAAGTATATTAGAAAAATGCCAAACAGCATTTCTGAATACATTGTAACAGCTGATCACATACTTGGCAAGAAAAGAGCTGCCACCGCGTTTCCCCAGATCGACAGTAGCAAGCACATCTGGAATCCTAATGATCCCAGGAGCTTTTGGGCCTTTAGGGGAGAGCCATCTGGTACAAAGGAAATCTGGACAAAGTGTCCCACCCAACAGAAAGAGCTTGATTGTGCTGCTATGAAAAGCAGACAACCCCACCTCCTTGTGATAATACACCAGCTTCTCAACTGGTGAGTGATCAAGAGAAATACATGTGCCTAAAGTATTCACTAACTGACCTGGATCTAAAACCACCACAACCTGTTCGATAAAAAATAGCCAGGGACATATTCATGAAGTAAATCGCCTTTTAGAAGGTCATGGGCAAATTCTGCTACCTTTATCTAATCTTTCAGCAATTTCTGTTGATAGTGTCAGCTCAACGTCTCCTCCAGACCTCAGCTCTTTATCTGTAAAATAAAGATGTTGGACTACATACATTTTATGGCCCTTTCTAGTCATAACATCCCATCAGTATGTGATTTTACAGAAAATATTCAGGGCACAGAGAGAAAGGGCCACTGAGGAACCAGGTATGACAGCAAACATCTGAAGCTGGCTGTAGGAGGGTGTGCTGCTTGATGGCATCAGATCAGTGGGGAAGGCTGTGCTCAAGGATGACCTCTCTAATGATTATAAAGGTGTTTTATTATCCTGCCAGCAAATGAAGCTGCCTCATCTTTGCTCTTAGCTATCTGTGAACTATGCACAGCTTGGTGGGGCTGCTGCACATTAAACACACTGCAGGAATCTCAGGTTGGTGAAGGGTGGATGTGAAGCTTCAGCAGGTCATGATGGTGTCTACAGGATGAAGAGCAGCAGTAAAAGGAGAAAGAACAGCAGTAAAAGAAAAAAGTACGATGAAGGAGGGGTGCATGGTAGGATGTTGAGGAAGGAGATCAGGGAGCAGAAAGCCCCAGTCAAGAGGGAACTGAAGAGTGTAAGCACTTGGAGAAGGAGCAGTTTAGAGTAATCACAAGATCCAACAAATGGCCGTGCTGGCAGGGTGATGAATGAATAGAGCTGGAGAGGTATGACGAATAACTATAACATAGAGAAAGACATTTTGTTAGGCTAAATATGGTTCTGACTTATTAGGGGAAGGGGGAAGAGGTTAGTGAGAGGCTGATTAATGGACACAAAATTACAGCTAAATAGGAAAAATAGTTCCATTGGTGTACAGTCAAGCTAGGCATATATAATTAACAATTTACTGCATGTTATCAAATGGCTAGAAGAGAGGAGATCAAATTTCTGTTTGATAAAGAAATGATTAAGTTTTTCAGTAATGAATATCCTAATTACTCTGATTTGTTCATCATATATTGTATTCATGTATTGAAATATAACTCTGTACCCCACAAATATGTATAATCAATACATTTCAATAAAAATAAATAGATTTTTAAAAAATCAAAAGGAAGAGAATAAATAAATAAATATGGCTCTAAATCTTTGATGAAATTAAGTTGTTACTGATTTTCTAATCTGTATTATTTATTAATACTGCACTAGTGAATTGTACTGCCTGGCTTGTTCTCAGAAAGTTCAAGATGTTAGATAATTATTCATCAATCTATAGATAATTATTATTTAAATTTGTAAAATTCTGTTGCTCTTACATCTATACAAGTGAAAGAAAATTAGGTCTTGATAAGATTAACATTTAAAATAATAAAATCAGATTAGGGGAAACTCTAAAAAACAATAAAAAACTCCAGGAGCCGTGGTTTTATTACTTTGTAGGCCATGATAGTTTAGTCTTCCAGGCAGTGATTACTTTCTAGAATTAAAGATAAAGGTACACCTGCTTGAGATGCCTTCCTCTAAGATTACATAGAAAATCTGCCTTTCCAGAGGTGGCTACAGTTCAATGAAATAAAATGCCAGTGGAATTATTTTTCTGGGAAAACATTTCAGGTCACAGTGTGAATTAGACAAATAATCTTTGAGACTTCAGGGAGATATAACCATTAGAATTGGGGTGGGAATCCTAAAAATTTTGCCCTAGAGAAAGTTAAACCCGAAGATCTTTACTCCAGTTTTCCCACTGCTTTAGCTAAAGAGATAAGGAAATGAGACATTCCCATTGAGCCTAGAAATAAATACTTTTTTTTTTTGCAGCTGGCCAGTATAGGGAAGGAACCCTGGACCTTGGTGTTATCAGCACCACACTCTAACCAACTGAGCTACAGAAATAAGTACTTTGACTAGTAAAAAACTCCTTTGTTCTACAAAAGTTACACTGGCACAAACTCATTAAATGATGTACTTCCTTTGCAATCTCTATCTTCTTTTTTCATTCTCTTTTTGCTGAGCAAAATGATACAGGACATAGGTTTAGAATTAATAAGTATAGTGTTCAATGGACACAAATTACAAGGTAAAGGATAGCAGCAGACTGGGCACATTACACCTAGTTCAGAATCACCATATGATTTTCATTGTGTAGGCCTGTTTGATTTCTTCTAGGCTTGGAAAACTGGGGTGGCGTTAGGGGGACAACGGAAGCAGAGAGAAATGAAGTAAAAGTCTATATATTCTCTCATTTAAGCTTCACAGCAGCCTCGTTAAGTTGGTATTATTATCCACTTTATAAATAGGGAAATTCAAGGATACAGATGGTAAGTGTCAAAGCTGGGCTTTGAATTGAGATCTAACACCAAAACCATGCTTGATTCATATAAGGACCAGTGGCTTTTTTTTTTTTTTTTTTTAATACTGAGTAATATCAAGTAACATGCCCAGAGACAGGATGCGCTGACCAAAGTATTTAGGGGGTCTTATTCTTACCGCTCCTTCCATACACCAGTGCTTGACCTCCTTACACTCTATTCTCTATCCCCTCCGCATTCCACCTCTCAGTACAGCCACCCATAACAGGGTAATTTGTTAACTATTTTGAGAATACTTTCGTACTGTAGAGTTGCGGAAGGAGAAAGAAGCAAAGTTTTCCAGAGAGGAGGGGAAAATCCCTCTTTTGACGAAACATCCTGTGTGGCAACTGTGAATCTTGGATTTCCCCAAAATGAGGTTAGAGTAGCATGTGGCTGTTTGTCACACAGCCTCAGTTCAAAGACACATCTGCTGTGGCCTCTTACAAAATGTACCTAATATGGCCCACACAAAGCCGCAAACACAGAACTCAAAATGGTATTCACCACTTCTGAGATCCTGAACAAAAGGAACGGCACTGTTTTTATGAATTAAAAGTGCACGGTATATGTCATGAGGAGGAACTGAATCCTATTAGCTTAAACTTGCACATCCTCTCAATACTGAAAGATGAATTTTGGTGGCTGCAGTTAATAATACGGTTATTTGTGTTTGGATGTGAATGTCAGGTGACTGGGAAAGCAGGTGCTTGGGTGATGCACTACACTTTGTACCCATGAGTCACCTAAAAAATCTCACTGATTTACAGGCCATTCTTACCATAGCAATGGAAGCCAGGGCCAACTATGTCATATGATTTATGCCATTCACTGAAACTATGGATAATTTCAGCCCATGCATTTACAAAGTAGTCTATGCCATTTTTTTCTTTAAACATCTTCTGCACTTGGTATTTCTCACTTGTCTAAATAAATATTAGCATCCATAATTACCATTACCAATCCATTATGAGATTTCATGAAAATACATACAAGTTTTAGTTTTAATCCTTGAAATAAAACCTATGACTTCTACTTGCACCTTTGATAAACAGCTAAGTTCTCACAACTGTTATGATTTAAATTTTGAAAAAAAATGGAACTTTGCATTCTTCAGGGGCTAAAAATCACTCTGAAAAAAGTACATCTTCAAATACTGCTATTTTTTTTTTCCCCTTGTGTATATCATGAGCCCTGGGTCTGATTAGTGTAGTTGATTAGAGCACTGTGCTAAAAGGAGAAAGCCCCTTGTTCAAGCCCAGGGAAGGTCAGTTAGATTAACCTTCCAAGTCTATTGAAAATTTGTTCTGTTAGTAGTCAGTGAGATTAGGCAAGAGAGTAAAAACAGATCAGAACAAATCCAGTCTTTAATTCTAGTGAATGTAGCTCAGACCACACTCAACATTGATACAGGGTCAATAATGTCATCTTCCCATACAAAGACCGATGACATATGCAGAAGCATCTTAGAACCAAATTCTCTCTTCCACCTTTTTGTTTACTCATATTAACGAATCTCAGCAGAGAGAACACCCTGACTCTGATCCACGTAGACTCTGCCTGTCCAAGGGACTGTTAAGAGTTCTCAAGTCAAACTCAAAATGGACGACAGCCTGTAATCAATTACCTCACATGCAAAGCGTTTCCTCTCTCCTTCTCTTTATTCCACTCTTCCTTCAACTACTATCCTCTTTGAAGCTTTTCAATTCTCCCACATTTAATTTTACCTTTTCCTTTCAGTCACTAAGTAATGACAAACTTGGTAAATAACAAAGTTTATTCACGGTTTCAGACTTCTCTTTTTAATCCCCCCCATCTTTACAAAAAAGAATCAAGCTTATTGTATTCAATCTCAAGCATATTTATCCTTAACAGGGTCAGAGCTATAAAACTTAATCCAAAGCCATAAATCTTCAGTGAAAGGATTTCTGGAATTTGACTGTCTCCCATCTATTCTTTATTCCTACTGATACTACTTTTGTGATTGAAACATTAAATGGATCCTCATTTTCTGAGGACAGCGAAGAAATTATTTTAAAAGCCTTGTGAAAACCCTTAATGATCTGAAATCTGTTTCCCAGTTGAACTACATCTTGCTTGCTCCAAATTTACCACGTCAGTCCAGGCCTCCAGGCCTCTAGTCCTTTGGTTATTTTCCCCTTCTCTCTAGACTTCTCTTCCCCAGTCTTCTCTACCGCACTAACTTACTCATCCTTCATTTCTTAGCTTAGATTTCTCTTCACCTGGAAAGCCTTCACTGGCCCCCAGATAGAAGGCCATGGGAACTCTCTCATGTGCAGCCTATACCTTCCCCTATTGTAGCACTTATCACGATACCTGCCTGGTTACTTGTCAGTATTTTCCCCCCTTTTCTGGAAATACTGCATAGGGTACTTACTGCCGAGACTGTAAGAGAAACTCTCAATAAACACCAAGGCTTCTTCATGGACTGGGCGGAGATTCTGCAATCTGGTTTCCCTGTTACCATGCTGCATAGGTGGTCACTATCTGAAAGATCTGCCTTCATGCTGGTATCAGATCTGCTTGTTTTAGAAGTAACAGAGGGCTGCTGATACATGTAATTCTAGGCCAAGAAGAGAATTGTGTCATCATTTTTTTTCTCTCCTTTTTTTTTTTTTTTTGGTGGCTGCCCAGTACGGGATCCAAACCCATGACCTTGGTGTTATAAGGCTGCACTCTAAACAACTGAGCTAACTGGCCAGCCTGCACTTAGCGTTTTCTAACCAACAGAGACCTATAACTTCTATTCCCTGTGTTACTTAACTAGGAAGCCACCTGTCTGCCACTCATCTAACCCAGCCAAAGATGGTGAATTCTTGCATTTTCCTCATGTAGAAATCCAAGTGTATCTACTGAAATAGTCATTTAAAAATCAACTCATAAGGCTCTTAAGGAAAACAAAAGGAAATATCCACTGGAGTAAAAGAAAAAAGCGAGTTGAGAATAGACTTGTGTATCTACAGTTGTCAAGGCTGATGGCCATTGGAAAAGTAAACTAAAATTATAGATAGCAAGCTGTGGGATTTGGCTTGACTTCAAAAAGAGTTTTAATGTGTTCTTATACCAATGTCCACTACTCAAGGTTGATAAGAAAAATTTGATCTTATGGAATAGAGCTGAGTCACTTACATAGTATCAGTGTATTTCTGTTGGTTGAGATGATTCTTTCAAGAGATGATGTCACACAAATTGAGTTTTGCTAGAATCTTGCCTAGAAATAGTTTGAATTATTTACTAGCTCAAAAAGACAAGGGGATCTAACATCCGTGACAAGTGAAAATAGAATGATTTATTTACCCTGAACACCATGGACAAATGTGTGTCTCACCATAGTTAGGTGTTTATCTAAGGCTCTGTATGTACGGCAGGATGAAGAAGTGATTTACTTTGTGTGAATAAGAAACATCAAGGTGATATTAATCATTTTTACTTCCTTTTCCTTTAGAAGGTTTATAAGAAGAATCTTTTCAGGTTCCCAAAAGCAGATGGTAGAATTAAGTAAAGAAAGTTTTTTAAGAAAAAAATTATTTTGGGCCGGCCCGTGGCTCACTCGGGAGAGTGCGGTGCTGATAACACCAAGGCCACGGGTTCGGATCCTATATAGGGATGGCCGGTTGGCTCACTGGGTGAGTGTGGTGCTGACAACACCAAGCCAAGGGTTGAGATCCCCTTACCGGTCATCTTTTAAAATAAAAATAAAAATAAAAATAAAAATAAAAATTTTAAGAAAAAGAAAAAAATTATTTTTTTAGAAAAAAAAAATTACTATTTTAAGAAATTATCATTAACTCTTTCCCCAAATCCTTTACATTTTTGTTTAACTTGCTCTTTACATTATATGGTTTACATTATAGGGATGTTACCTGATAAATTAAATTCTACCATTTCAATAAATAACCCAAGGAAGAAAAATATGATTATAAACTTTAAGGAGAAAGAGAAATAATGGCAAAAAAAATCACTTGGTATAGAATTAAACTTTGCTTTATCCCTTAAATTCTGTTCTTGGCATACAATTAAACTGCTTTATCCCTTAAATTCTTTTCTTGCTTACAGACTTTTAGTAGTTTATAAAAAGACTTCTTTTAAAAATTTTAAATTCTCAAAACTACTAAGTCATATTATTTTTGTGGAAAATAGCCTTATGGTTTCTGGGAAGAACTATACTAAAAGGAATAAATTTAATTAGAAGCAGGAAAGATTTGGTTACATACAGCAAAAGCCAACAAAATATGCTCAACCCCAAGCGTAAGTATAACTGCTGACTAGAGATTTCCAAGAGAGGACAGGGAGTAGTTTTCTTAGAATATTTTGTAACCTAAATAGGCTGGATGGAGTCTCTTCTCCCTTTCCAGACTCATCGCTGGGAATGCTGGTGGGCTGTAACTCATAGGAGAGATTATGCGGTAAAAACGAAGTGAGCTGTGAGTACAGGCATAAGCTTGTTTTACCCCAAAGGTCTGAACCTAAAATTTAATTTTTGTGAGTCGAATCATCTCTCTAAATACAGCAGATGTGTGTGCTGCATGGTAGGTAAAGCAGTCGTTTGGCTGGTGCCTAGAGGGGAGTGAGTGTCACCTGGAGTCCATGCTGTCTCTTCCATACCCTGGATACTGGGAGAACTCTCTCGATTCTCAGCCCTTGCCTCTGGAAGAGAAGGGCAGCACTGGATCAGATGGAGGTGACCTCCTGGCTCCAAGAGCCTTGGAAAACAGGAATGCAAACGTGGAAGTACTCCCAGAAGAGGTGGATCCAGCTTCCTGGTTACCAGGCTAACTGGCCAGTCACAAAACGTGCACATGGGACAGTCAGAAAGCCCCTTATACTCACATCCCTTCAAATGTAGCCCTTCTGTTGGGAACAGAGGACTGCTCAGTACCTTTTGGGAGAAGGAGCATATGCTTATTTTAGCTTTCAGCTAACATAGATATTCCCTCCCTAATAGTATAAAAAAACAGACCTGGTTCATTTTTGTGAATTTAATAACTGAGACTCAGATTTAGAAAAAATTTGCCACAGATAGGATGGAAAGAGAATTTATATCTATATAGAAATAATTTATTTAAATTGATTAAAATAAACGCAAAATTCCAGCACATAAAGAGGCAAAGACAGAAAGAAAAAAAAAAAAAAAAATCCATGAGAAATTACAAGTCATAAATTAAAAAATGGAAACATTTCTTAACTTTTTGGATAATCAAAGACATGCATATCAAATCAATGAAGTATCATTTAATTAAATTAACAAAAAATAAAACATGCCACTGCCTTCAAGGGATGAAGTGCTAGTAGAATAGGTTTAGTCATATAATGCTGATGGCATTTTTATTGATTTAACTTTTTCTGAACTGGTCTGGAAAGTATTTTGACAAGCATCATTATTACCTTCAAACTACTCCATTCCTGGGAAATTATACTAAAGTTTATTTTATCCTAAGGTTATTCAAATTGAGGGGGGAAAAAAAAACAACATAATTTGCAGCCTTACACAAAAGAGAAAAAAAATAATAAAGTGAAAGGGCTAATAGTAGGTATAGAGTTACACAAAATATCAATTTCATGCAATGTTAACCATAATGAAATTATTAAATTTATGTTGCTACATACAAATGTGTCTAATAAATGTTAAGTGAAGAAAAAGGCAGTTTCACCATCATAGACACACAATAACAACAATCACATACAAAACGAGTACACACAGGGAAAAACTGAAAGTGAACAGGAAAAATAAAAGCAGTTGGTGTGAAAAGAAAATGGAATTATTTTTAAATGTCCCAGTAATGCGGTTATAAAAATACTTGTGTAATTTTTAAAAATCATGATGAAAAGCCAGGAAGAACTTTTATATTATAAATACACGGATTCATATTAAATGACATATGAAATCAGAAAATGGAAAGTTCAGCTAATCAATAGCTCATAGCAGGAGCTATAGGATAACAAGGTAATGTTTCCTCTGGCTCTTATCCAAAGAAAAATTGCTTGAATTGAAAGTTACTTAGGATGTTTCAAATTAATGTAGACTAAAAGAAAAAATTATTGAAAAGGTCAGAGAGATGATACGACAAGCAAACAGAAAGGACATTGTTGGGGGGAAGGGGGGAGGGAGAAGGGAGGGAGGTTTTGGTGATGGGGAGCAATAATCAGCTACAATGTATATCGACAAAATAAAATTAAAAAATAAATAAATAAATAAATAAATAAATAAAATAAAAAATAAAAATAAACATTCAGTTTGCTCAAAAAAAAAAAAAAGAAAAGAAAAGAAAAGGTCAGAGAGAAACCAGCGAGTTTCTTCTATTTTGCATACCCCTGACTAAAATAAACTTTCTTTTTTTTTTAAATGCTGCCTTTCTTCGGAACAGAATTCTAAGTCTTTTGGGGTGAAATTATATTTCTCCAATTCTGCCTCAGTTTACAATAATAAAATTTAGACTTATATTGGCAATAATAGTTAAAAGGATTTTTACTATTGTAAGAAGGCAATTTAATGAATCATTTTTACATCTTTATTTATGCATTTATTTTGGGCTTTTTAAGTGGCTGGCCTATACAGAGATCGAACCCTGGACCTTGGTGTTATCAGCACCACACTCTAACCAACTGAGCTAATTGGCCAACCCTAATGAGTCATTTTTAATGTTTCTCAAGACACATTATTTTTTCAGGTAGTATTCTTTATTATATTATTATTATTTTTTTTTAATTAGGAAAGCTTGAAAAACAGATTTATTTGCTGTAAAGTCTTTTTAACTTTGATCACCCTTAAGTATATTTGCCAATTAATAATATTTCAAATGCTCTTTACAGTTTTTCTAAGAGCCTCCACATACGCACTCTCATTTGATTCCCATCTTCTCAGTAGCCCTGTAAGGAGGGCAGTGCTGAGTGACAGGTGAGCCTTGGGACGCCAGTGGCAGAGCTGGGTGTAGAACTCAGGTTTTGTGGTTCTGGATAGAATGTCATCTACTTGGTCGCATTCCAAGTATACAGAGCAAAAGAAAAGGGCATTTCCTTGTCCCTCCCTTAGTAGTCTATTTGTTTTATGTGATAAGTGCTCTCTTAAGAATAACATGGTTGAAAATTTGGTGAAGGTCTTTTGTGGGTGATAAGCTTAGCGATCATCGAACACACCCCAGAGACCATAATACATCGCATCAAGAGCAGAAAATTAGGGGAAAAGGGAAATTTGAAACTCTGTTATTTTCATCCTTATAAGCCTTCATAAAAACATTTTTATGATGTAAATGAAAAGAAACCAGAAATCTATAAAGCCATCTGGCTGATTTAAGTATTTTTTATAGCATCTTTTTAAGAAGGATCAGAAAAATTCAAGATGATATGAAAGTAAGTCAGTATGGAAACTGTGCCTCGGCTGACCGTTTCATTATCAAGCTTCCTGGACTTCAAAAACACAGCTCAACAATTCTGAGAAGGACATAAAAGTCAGGTACACCTTGAGCTGAGGTAGCTTAACAGATGGAGATAAGGCATCTGAAATGCTGAACAAGCGACATTTATCCCAGAATTGTGTGAAGTTCACTAAATTAAAAGTGCCTTCTATTATTATCTTTGGTAATTTGCTGAGGAGGAGGAAGAGGCAGTGACCTCATATTTAATCATGTCAAAGACTCGGTGTTAATTCTTCTGTTTGTAGTAATGTGGTTAATAACTTTTCTAAGTCAGATGGCTTTTTCCAGAGGACTCTTGACTTCACTAGGCCTTAAAAACAGAACACAGTGCCCTGGCTTCAGCCTTTGGTGGCTGACTAAGCATCTTTCAAGCTGCCTTCCATTGAAAGACCGACAGAGGAGTCAGAGGAAATCCGTGCTCAGCCAAATCTATCCCATATGAGAGGGCAAACTTAATGAGAATCAGTCCTGGGCATGCAGCTCCTCTGGAATGCACATGATTTACAGCCAGCATGGGCTGCAGAGTTTTTTGTCTTAGCCTCTCCTTTTCATTTAGAAAAATTTTTTTTCATGAGTAAAATTTCAATTTCAGCTAATAAAAGCAAAGAGAGGGCCGAGCCCGTGGCGCACTTGGTAGAGTGCTGCGCTGGCAGTGCGGCAACGCTCCCGCCGCGGGTTCGGATCCTATATAGGACTGACCGGTGCACTCACTGGCTGAGTGCCGGTCACGAAAAAAAACGACAAAAAAAAAAAAAAAAAAGCAAAGAGAAAAAAGAACACACTAGCTTTTTAGTAGCAAGGCCCTGGGAGGAGATAAGAAAATGAACACATTAGAGTTTCCAACTGCAGGGAGCTCAGAGAATAAATGGAAATGCACACACACAATATTGCACAGGATAGAGCAAACCAATTGACAGACAGAATAATCAAGGTGCTGTAGGAGCATAAATATTGTGCATTTTCCACAATATTTCCACCTGCAGGTGCCTTTCTTTGTAGTGATGGAATGGTCTCATGGTCTGAAACCATGTTTGTGATGGTGCCTGGCTCCCTACCAACGGGGTGGAGTTGAAAGTATTCGCTTTCTATAAGCAAGTCATCTGGTCGGCATGGTGTTTTTCCCAAACTACAAGTAATATATTAATTTGGTCTTGAGAAATTCAAACAATCTAGACAAAGCTAAAGTTCTTCTTGACTAATCTCTTCCTACTTAGTCACCTGCCAATTCTAATCCCTGGAAGGTGGCAATCACTATTTCAGTCTGAGATATACACTCCCAGATCTTTTTGCATTCACACACACACACGCACACTCTCATATATGGACATAGAGAAAGAAATGCAAGTTTTTAAAAAAATAAATGTGATAACGCTATAAACATACTAGTATTTATCTTCAACTTGCTTTTTTTTTTTTTTTTTAAAAGATGACCAGTAAGGGGATCTTAACCCTTGACTTGGTGTTGTCAGCACCATGCTCAGCCAGTGAGCGAACCGGCCATCCCTATATGGGATCCGAACCCGTGGCCTTGGTGTTATCAGCACCACACTCTCCCGAGTGAGCCACGGGCCGGCCCCTTCAACTTGCTTTTTAAGCTTAATATAACTTGGGATATTGTCAGTATATACAGATCTCATTCTTTTTAAGCTCTGCATAGTATTTCACAATATGGATATGCCATAATTAATAATTCACTATGAGGGACGGCCTGTGGCTCACTTGGGAGAGCGTGGTGCTGACAACACCAAGCCAAGGGTTAAGATCCCCTTACCAGTCATCTTAAAAAAAAAAAAAAAAAAAAAAAAAAAAAAAAATTCCCCATGAGTTTACAATTTTGTTATTCACTGGTGTTTCCATTTTTTCACCATTTCCAATATTGCAATGGATATTACTGTAACTTCCAATTATCACACATAACTATTTATCTAGAGTAGATGTAGAGACATGGATTTGCTAAATCAAAAGATATGAGATTTTAACATTGGTAATAGAGAAACCCTGCCAAAAAGCTCTTCCACCAACATTATTTTTGCTTATACCTTTACTAATACAACATTATCAATCTTTTAAACCTTTGACAATCTGATGGTTTAAAAACAATGGGGGATTTCATTGTTTTAATTTGTATTTCCCTGGTGGTGTTTTAGCACTTAAAATAGTTTTTAATTTCCTTTTTTATTTCCTGTGTAAGCCCAGAGTTATTAGGAAGGATGATTGTGAATTCCAGGTGGGTGGATTGGCTGGGAAGGGCGGTTGGCTCTCCTATTGTTTTTAGTTTCTAATTTTATCAAATTGTGATTAGTTAGTGTGGCTTGCATGATTTCTGCTTTTTGGAATTTGATGAGATATGCTTCAGGATCTAATTCTTGGTCTGTTTTTGTAACTGTTCCATGTATGCTTAAAATAATGTATATTCTTTGTTTATTAGATACAATTCTCTATGTTAGTCAGATTAGGTTCATTGGTTTATTAATATCCTCTCTATCCATATATTTTCAGTCTCCTTGGACTGGTAATTTCTGGGGGACGTATGATAAAAATCCCCTTTATGACATGAATTTTCTAAATTTTCCTTGTATTTCTATTAGTTATTGCTTTAAGTATATATATATAGATAGATATATAGATATATATATATATATTTTTTTTTTTTTTAAAGATGACAGGTAAGGGGATCTTAACCCTTGACTTGGTGTTGTCAGCACCACGCTCTCCCAAGTGAGCTAACCAGCCATCCCTATATAGGGATCCGAACCTGTGGCCTTGGTGTTATCAGCACCACACTCTCCCAAGTGAGCCACGGGCCGGCCCTATTGCTTTAAGTATATTTTCATGTTATGTTAAGTACACAAAGGTTTGTGAGTATTTTAGCTTCTTGGTAAATATCTTGGTAACATATTCCTCTTTGGTCCTTACAAATTTTTTTGTCTTACATTGTGTTTTGTCTGATATTTATATTGCTAAAAGTATTTTCCTTATAATAGACTTTGCCTGGAATCATCTTTATTTTCCAACTTTCTGGGTCCTTTTGAATACATGAGCTTGCAATGTCCCTAGCTTTTGCAGCAGTTCTTTGCTGTGATCACTTTGGACTGTGGTTTCCTCATCAACCAGATAATCCTACCTGCCTTCTGGGTTTTTTTTTTTTTTTTTGGTGGCTGGCTGGCATAGGGATCTGAACCCTTGACCTTGATCTGAGATTCCTAATTATCTCTTATCCATACAATAGTATATTTTGTTTTCTAGCATTATTATAAATTAAAATGTGGGGTGGGGTGGGGGGGTGTTTTTTGTCATTTAAGGCAGGAAGGAGAGATGATATTATATGTTCAGGTCACCATCTTGATTCAATCCTATGCTTTTCTTAACACCAGATTTTCTTCCCCATCTCTACTCCAAAACACCTCTTTCTTTTCCTCTAGCTTGGTTGATCTGGATATTGAAGGCTATGAGAGATATGGTATAGAATAGTTTGTACATATGTTTAGTCAGCATGCATCCTTGAAAAGCTACTTTAGTCTCCATCTTTTGTGGCTTAGAAGTTGATTTCAGGCTGAATGCTACAATTTGTGTTCCACTAGCATGCATTATTTAGTAACAGCTTTTGCAGCCCTGTGTTATCATCTTTCCCATCTCATTCCCAGAAAGATCTGCTTAATTTATAAAGAGTCCATTTTAGACAGCACTACAAGTGACATCACAATATTGCTACTCTTCTGAGTGATTTATTAGTAAAACAAGTATCCTCTTTCTTCCATGGAAAAAATATGTTTAAAGGCCGCTAACTATGCTATTGGCAAGGCCCAACACAAACTAGTTGCTATGTAACTCTTAGTGATTTGGGGCCATTAAAGGGAACATTTACGATGTACTATTTTTAAAGTTGGGAAAAAAACCCTTAATTATTCATGAAGGACTTGCACTGTATCTGCCTTCTTATTTTATTTAAAACATTCTCACCTTATTTTCTATGTTTTATCTTTACGCATGAAATACAGAGTTTATCTTCATTTTATAGGTCATCAAATTTCAACAATAGGTTCTCAGACTAAAAAGAGCATTACTGTTAATTAGTTTAGGCCCATCATATGACATTTCAGAGGTTCTGTGACTTGCCTAAGCTCATCCACTGACCTGCAGCAGAGCTGACACCAGAATATGGGTGGCCTGACTCCAGCACTCTAGTTACACATGCATTTACATTTACAAAAGAGTTTTTAAAATCACACCTCATCTGCAAACTACTAAAAATGCCTGGAAAGAAACTTAATGGCAAACCTCAATTTTTATAGGAGGAAACATTGAGTGGGAGGGATGAATTAATGATTTGCCACAAATAATTCCCATCAGGAAATGTCAGGAGAATAACTTGGGGTCTTTATAACCAGGCCTCTGCACCTAACAGCCTCTCCATTTTCCTGCCAAACAAATCCACTGTTTAAAAGGACAGAGTTGCTTTTCAAGAAACTATTTCTTGTTTAATCCCTATAAGAATACAAACTATAGATTTGTTTTTAATTATTAGAATCTGTCTTCTTGATTTTTGGTAACCTTAAGAAAAAACCAGCAAACTCTAAGAACTAGGTAATCCATTGTAAATTGGAAATGATTTAACCTGTTATCACAGGTAAAGTAAAAGGATGAATCACAATGTTGCTTTAAATTCCTACCAGCTTTTTGCTTGTTTCCTCTTGTGTGGAATTTCATTTATTCATTAATCTATCCCAGCTCTTGTCCACATTTAGCACTAGGTCTTTGTGCTCTGTATAATACATCCAGTAGAGCCCTCTCTCTGGAATAGCTCTTTAGACTCCAAGGAATGGCAAACTCTTTCAGACTCTAAGACTCTGAAGGTCTGCAAATTATGGCCACAAGTTTTTGTAAATAAAAGTTTCATTAGAATACAGCCAGGCCCATTCATTTACTATGGTCGCTTTCCCTGCAAGGGCAGAGCTGAATGGAAATGACACAGACTGTATTACCTGTAGAGACTAAAATATCTACTATCTGGCCCTTTACAGAAAAAGTTTGCCAACCCCGGCATTTATAATCTACTTATTGCCTTTTATGACCAAGCTGGAGTCGAGCCACTGTTGCCTAAATGACAAATGCATCATGACAAATGTTCATAGATCTGCAAAGTGCTAAGCCAGTCATGGAAGTGCTACAGATTCATAGGCTTAGCTAATATGTAGCAAGCAGTAATGATTTATGTTTGCATGGCACTTTATATACTATGAAATATTTCATATATTTTATCTCATTCAATCTTCCTTTTCCATGAGGAAAAAGATTCAGAGACATTGCATTTTATCCTAAGATTAAAAGGAACTCAGATTCAATGTTTTCAGTCTTTTCTTTTAGCAGTTGAAATGATTTATCTCTGAAAAGCAGTTACCTCATTAAAAAAAGAAAACGGAGGGGTTATTAACATTTATCATCTTATGATGCATTGACTTGAGACAATATATTGGAAAATCAACTTTTAATTAATTGTAATTTGTAATAACATGTTCTATCTTCAAAACATATTTTTACGTCAGTATAATGGTAATATAAATACATAAACATTTTATCTAATGGTTTAAGAAATCAAAATAAATATGAACCTAATTAAGTTGTAAGTTAAAAATACAATCTTAAATTTTTGAAATCTTAGAACCTGAGAGATGAGTCAGTTATCTGTGTGGGTTTTTTGTTGTTGTTGTTGTTGTTTTTATTAACAAAATTGAAAAAAACAGCTCTTGGAGTAGCAGAGAAAAAATTCTTAGTAAGAATATGAATATATATATAAACTTGGGAAAAATAGTGAAAAGTTGATATAGAGCTCTATAAACGGGTCAAACCATGTTGACTACATATTTCAGTGGTCGCTACAAACCTGTAGACGACTATTATGATCTATTTCTTGCATCATCCAAGCACTGATCTTCTGTGTGATCAAACAACTTATGAGGGATTTGCAGTTGACCAACATATTGCTGTATCAGTCTTAGTACAGCATAAAACATTAGTACAACATACTGTATGATTCTAACTATATGACATTCTGGAAAAGGTAAATCTATGGAGATAGTAAAAAGATCAGTGGTTGCCAGGAGCTGGGGTAAGGGAGGTATGAATGGGAGGACAGCAGAGGATTTTTAAGGCAGTGAAACTGTTCTGTACATTACTGTAATGGTGGATACATGACATTATACATTTGTCAAAACCCATAGAATGTACAACACCAAGAGTGAGCCCTAATGTGAACTATGGACTCTGGTGATGATGATGTGTCAATGTAGGTTCATCATTGTAACAAATGGACCACTCTGGTGGGGGATGATGACGGAGGAGGCCATGCCTGTGTGGGAGTAGGAAGTGTATGGGAAATCTCTGCAACTTGTGCTCAGTATTGCTGTGAACCTAAAACTGTGCTAAAATATATAAAGCCTATTTTTAAAAAATTAATGTAATGAGCTAACAAAGGTCACAATTCTATATCTTGCACAGAAACTTTATAAGTGTGCATTAAAAAAATTGGGTGGGGTTGGGGGGATACTTGGATACAAGAAAAACAAAGGCCTAGAATCCTTCCAGGAGAATGAACCCAGAGCAAAAATGAACTTACTTCACACCCAGATTGTGTTTCCCATGAACACGACTCCTTCTCTTCAGGGAGAACCCCTCTTTGGAAAGCATGGTCACCCAGGCATGTTTGACACAATGAAGCCTCAAAGTCTGGCTCCCCTGGAGGGATGTGTACCACTGAGGGGCCAGTGTACTTCAAACCTGGACTCTGCTGCTTGTCCACACTGACCATGGGGCTCTTGATCCATCTTCGTACCTACAATGTGCAAAAGCAAAGAAAAATCAAATGTGTTTGACTTCCTTTGATATTTAATAAAGCTTTAGCAGGAAATTCTGCTCTCATAAAAGAAGAATTCAGTCCCACAATCTGTCTTCCAAGCCTTAACCAAATCCAAATCAGTCAATGCTGATCAGTCACTTTCCTGGAATGTGTATTATTTGGCTGGTCATTTCATCTCGTCGAGTTTGTCTCCTCATTTGTAAGATTGAGGTAATAATATTTCCTTCCAGATGGTGAAAATTTTGCAATGTTTTAAAATGTGCAGGTACTTTGCCTGGCCCACAGTTGGTGTTTAATAGATAGTGTCTATTTTACTTCAAGTCTTACTGTTGTAACTATGCTGACAGAATGATAGTTCACACATTTCTGAGGTGGATTGCTAGTTATTCTTACTAGGGAAAAAAAAATACTAACCCCGTAGCTTAGGACCTAACTGTTGCTAAGCAAATTAATATAAATTTCACTACTGCAAAGAATTGATAAAAGAAGTTGCTTCTGGCTGAGAAATTATCTTGAGTTTGTTTTTAAAGTTTTTTTTTTTTAATTGAAACAGTTGATTGTACATATCTGTGGAGTACAAAGTTGAATATCAATACCTGTATGCAATATGTGATGCTCAAATCAGGATAATTAATATATTTAACATTATGTTTTTAAAGTTCTAAAGCTCACCACTTCTCTTGCCTGCATGTAGAAATCCTGTAGGATATAGAAAAAATAAAGCTATTCTAATATTAAGAGATATTTATATAGCACTTCAAATATGAAAAGCACTGTTTTAAATGTTTGACATGGATCACCTGTTAATCTTCAGAACAGTATTACAAGATAGATACCGTTATCGATCCCATTTTACAGATAGGAAAACAGAGGAACAGAGATGAAGCAAATTTCCCCTGGGCACATTGTTGGTATGGAGCAAAGGCAGAACCCAGGCACCTTGAATCCAGAGTTTACAAGAATGCAATTTCTAACAAATGTTGAAGTGCCGTAAGACTTATGGCCATCAAATTCTTGAAACTTATTTTGATTTAATAAGTCACTTCCATGCTCTTTAAAACTCCTGAAGATTCTTTTATAGTTAACCAACTAGTGAAATTAGCATACAGTGAAAAGATGAAGAAATAAAGTCACAGTACTGAATTTTAGTAATGCTACAATTAGATGTTTAAAAATACACTGAGAATAAACTAAAATTGCAATACCAAAAGAGTGTTTAAGCAATTTTTTATATTACTTGATTGAATATTATACCATCACTAAAAATAAGTATTATGAAGACTCTGTGAAAATATGGAAAATATTTAGAGCATAATTATATGAAAAAAGCCAAATACAGAATTGTTTAGTTGCTATAATTACAAATGTAAAAATATATGTACTATCTATAGACAAAGCAAGAAAGTAATAGGCAAAACAGAAAACTGTTGTATTCACTGTTAGGATCATGGGTGCTTTATTTTTACTCTTTTACAACATCTTGTCCTTTAATTTTTTTAAAAATAATTTCTTTTAAAGTTTATATTAAGCAATTAAAGTTTATCTTAAGCAATTAAAATCATCATACTTCTTTCTTTGGCTGCGTATGTATCTTTCAATTACTTTATTTGCTTTATTTATATGTACCCTTTTCAATTGCCATTTAAAATATCTTTTTGAGTTTATTATCCTAATGTTAAAATTTGGGAATTTCCATCAACATTTCTTGCACTATATCGGACCTCACAAGCATATTCATAGGTGTATTCAAAAGTGTTTATGTAATTCATTAATAGAAGTCTAAACAAAACTCTAAAGTTTGAGACTGCAGTAAAATCTCTCTTCCTTATGTTAGTACCAAATGTGTTTTTGATCAATCTAATAAGCATTCAGTTTAGAGATGGAAAATTTTTTTATTATTCTTATTCGGAGGGTTTGAGCTTGAAGTTTGGTAATCAGTCCTGTTTTGTCTCCACCTTAGAATTTAAAATTCAATGTTTTTACTCTGGCTTACTTTTAATGTCTCATTCTCCAAGTAGATTGAACTTTGGGGTTACTATTTTAAATAGACTTAACTTCAAATGTATTTGTAAATTGTATGGCCTGATTAAGAATCTTGGTATATTGAAATGTAAATCTCCCCCAGATCCCCCAAAAATCTGCTTTATGGAGCTTAAGTTATAGCTAAAGTAATACATATAATACATCCCCTTATTTATTAAGGGGAAATATTATTTATTTAATAAAATAAATAAGGAAATTATAGTATGCAAGGTGGAAAATAAAACAGAGATGAGTGATCAGGATTATTGGGGGTGAGGTGCTTCATATGTCAAACTAAGGAAGGAAACTGAGGCACGGCTTGAACAATAAAGAGTTTATTTGAGCCAAATTTGAGAGACTGCAGCCCAGGAAACATCTCCATGTTACCTTGGGAAGTGCTCCAAGGTACGAACAGAGCTTCAGCATTTTTATAATCACAAAAGGGGAAGAGAAGGTACAACCCCTTTATCAGGGGTTGTCTAGCATGACATGAGTTTGTGATTGGTTAATGGTTGTATTTGGCTTTTTAAACAATTGTTAAATCCATACGTAAGGGTCACATCATCCACTTTAACATTCTTTAGGTTAGTTTATAGCTCTATGGGCTGACACCATGTTTGGACTCTAGGCCTAGAGCAAACGACTTAGCAACGTTCCAGGATATGGGGGAACGTGACTAGTGCCCCACACTCAACCTCCCAGGGCCTTGGGAATTTAGCTAACCTCAGTTATTGATGCTAGAGCAATTTTTAATTCATCAAATTTTAAACAGTATTGAAGGGACTGGCTGGTTGCTCAGTTGTTTTAGAGCGTGGTGTTATAACACCAACGTCAAGTGTTCTGATCCCCGTACAGGCTAGCTGCCAAAAAAGTAAATTAATTAATAAAATAAAATAAAGAGTATGAGAAAGGAAGCCCTCACTGAGAACGTGGCTTTCTAGTAAAGACCTGAAAGGTGAAGGCAGAGACATGGTTATAAGACATCCAAATAAATAGGCAGCTGGATCACTGTCTGGATTTCAGGAAGAATATCCAGGCTGTAAATATGAATTTGAGACTTGAAGCAAATGGTCATGTTCTACTTAAGTCTTTCAGGAAAAACAAAACAGTGACTTCCACGGATTTACTCGGGAAGTATGTGTCTAGGTATTTGATTTCTGGGGATTTGATTATTAGAATCTGTTATATTTTACTTAAACTTAGAGAAATATATAATTTACTCAAGTGCTCTAAGAGAGGGTATGTGTTTTTTGCTTAAACTCACTCCACTGGGGTGGGGGTTGTGGGTAGGGGTGGGTATTTCATTAAAAAGGGACATGATTTCAAATACCCTCAATAATTAAGTCACCCTGAGCCTTATGAACATGGGAATACAATGATCTCTCTCTTTGCACAGAGTGTAGCAAGGGCAATAGAGAAATATTTCATTTCTCCAGAAGCATCAGGGAAAAGGTGTTACTTAAAAAAATGGATATAGCAATACATTTTCTAACAGGACTGGTTTTTATTGCATGCTTTGTCTTAAAATGTTTTATGTCCTTTGGCTAAGTCCTTATTCTGGCTTCAATATGTCCCTTCCCTGTTACTCCTTTGCACTTTTCACCAGCTTTGTAGCCTCATAACTGGTTTTATAAGGCCCAATTAAGGATGGGCTTTACGATGTTTACTTGATTTTTGAGAGCCTTGTGGGTGAATGCAGGAGGCTGTCTCTCTGGCCTTAGAGTTAGGCAAGGTGTCCTCCAAAGTTACTGAGTGAAGAACCCCCTTCTCTGCCCCTTAGAGAATTCAAGCTACAACTGCCCATTGTGCTCCTCCAGGCTGCAAATTGCTTCGCTGGAGGGGGTAGCTGACTGTGTGTGGCTTCAGGAGCCCCTCAGAACCAGTTGCAATGGCTTGCTGAGAGCTGCAGCAGCTGTGTGAGAGAGAAAAGAATGCCCGGATACAAGGAGCAGCCCTGGCTCCTCCGCCACCTGGGCCCTGGTTTTATTCAGAGCTACACAGCCATTTCTGAAGAGCATTGTAAATACACATAGACTGGGGTGAGACATCCTCCTTATCCTGAACAAATCAAGAATTCCCTCACTTGGGGTTTATAGGAGCCTGCTCTCCAAATGGTACCAAACTTTTCAAAGCAACTACCTGTAGAGACATCAGAAGTCAGGTCCTCCTTTTAACCATACGGATACTCTGGCTAAACAGTGTGTACATGAAATATTGAGCCAAATTCTTGGCTAAATCCGGTCTGCCCTGATTTTATTAATTTCTTTATTTGGAAAAAAAAAAATGCTACTCAGAAGCAATAATCCCTCAGACTAGAAAATTGCCAGATGTGATTAAAGAGATCAGCTAGTTTCTAGAGATTTTCCACTTGTGTTTTTTTCGTAGTATGTAATAGTAAACAGGTATTATTCTTAATTTAAAGTGATTTAGCTGATAATGATATCACTTAATGCAGAAAAATTATAGAGCTCTCAGTACCTAGGTGTGAACTCTGACAGCAGTACTTGCTCATCACATTTACAGGGTAAAGAGCTGTCTTTTTCTCAAAAGCCAAGAGAACTTGAAGTTGGACGCAACCTCTGCAATTTTAAGGCATCTTTTTATTATAGGAAACTGACTTTGTTTATATGATGCCATAATAACTTTCAATTCAGATCTAGCTGACCCAGTTTCTAGTGAAATTACTTGGATAATTCAATTGATTATAAAAAGGGACCCCCATACCTACTCCTTTACCACAGGGTGTCTATTAGCAGGTTAGTTATGACATAAATAATTCAGGAGGAGGCTTCTGGAAGCAAATTCCTGTTACATTGGTGCCTGGGGCTGTTTCATAGCATCTCTTCTAAAATATAACAGTGCTATAATATAAGGTCAGTGGTATTAATCTGATTTCTTCACCCCACCTATACATAGTCATCATATAGCTTTCTTTTCTCTGAACATCTGTAGTGTTTATTGCTTATATAAAACCACAGGACTTTTATGCTAACTGGTCTTGTTATTATGTCTTTATCATCTTTCCAACTAGACTGTAAGAGTGAGGACAGTTCTTGGGCTGGTTCTTGGTTTTTTTAAATAATTCCTCAGAGGCTAGCTTATGGTCTTACAATTAAAATAGGAAATCAAATAGGAATGACTTGATTATTTCTGATGATAGCTATATTTATTTATTATGGATCTCACCATGCTTTACCAATATGCTCTGTCAAGGTATAAATATTCTCTATTTAACTATGTCCCCATACACAGCAATACCTCCCCTGGAGCAGGCACCCCGAGAAGACTGAGTGGTTTTGGAATTCCCCGTGCTCCCACGCAGTTGCCCTTGGGGTTTCCCAGTCCTTTCCTCTCAGCGTTCACCAGCATATGTGCATCCTGTTCTAGATGCTCAGGGTCTACCCTTGTGTTTCTTCAAGCCCAGTCTGGGGATGGGGTGGTGGAGGGACGATAGGAAAGAAGGAGGAAGCACAGGGGACCTATCTCCCTAGTTCTGTTTCTGCTCACAGGGATAGCACCTTCAGCTCCATCTCCTCACAGGGCTGCCAATCCTCTTCCCTCCACCACAGTATGTTGCTCTGAGAATTAAACACCACGCACAGCCCTTACCTGGTACTTCCAGCTCAGTAACTATAAAGTCCCCTTCACCCTGCTTCCCATTGAGGCACCCACCCTGTCTTACCAAGTGTTAAATAAATCAAGCTCAGGAATTTGTTAACATTAAGTCTTTCTTTTGAAATGGACATAACAAACAAACAAACAAACAAACAAAACAAATGAAATGGAAGTGAAGTTTTTCTCATCCTTTAAGTTGTAGGGTTGATCCTTTTTATTTGAATGAATTAGTCTTTTCTGGATTCAGAAGATAAAAGAGAGAGAGAGATAGAAAGTAGGAGAGAATTACTCCAGGTAGTTTCTAAGGGACGTGTTATTTGCTTTTGGAATTGAAAAAGTAAGACTCCGGGAAAACAGAAATGCTGGAGTGATCACTGGGAAAGAACCTGGACATTCTGGCCACAGCTGATCCACCAAGCTTTGAAACTTCCTGTCTTGTTTTCTCTAAGAAATCCCCTTTTCCAGTATTTTTAGCTTCTTTCTCTCTGTAGGCTACTGTCTCTTAGCATATTAAACACAGTGCTCTCGAAATATCTCTAAAAGCTAGCAAACTTCCATAAGCCAGTTGTTGTGGTTTTCTGGTGGCTGGCTGGTACAGGGATAGAAACCTGGACCTTGGTGTTATCAGCACCACACTCTAACCAACGGGGCTAACCAGCCAGCCCAAAGCGAGCAAACTAAATAAAAACGTAACGGCCACTTTACACCCACAGGCTCTTTCTTGTCCCAGAGCCCTTCCTTTCACCACCGCCCAAACTTTTCTTCTTCTTAGCCAAGCTTCATGAAAAAATAATCTCCATCTCCTCACCTCACATTTTCTCAACTCACTGAAATTTATTCATTAAATGATACTTATGGATCACTCCATATTTGCTGGGACTAAAATAAAGAACAGGACAAAGAGTCTCACTCCATTGAAATAAATTTTCACCAACATGCCAATAAACATCATTGCCAAATCCAGTGGATGCCTCTCTGTGCTTAACTCATTTGCTTATACTCTGCAGCACTGAAAGATTTCAACAAAGGTTCAACAAGCTATCTGCCTGGCATTATGTGGTGGGGACACAAAGAAATATAATGTTGACCTTTGAATGAGGTTGCTTGCATTTCAGAGGGGACTGACACATGAGCCTGTGGTTTATCAAACAAGTGAATAATGCAGCAAACAGTTAAAGCCTAAGCTCTAAAGCAGTACTGTTTGGCTGAAAAGCCCAGACCTACCACTTGGGCAACTTGCCAAGCCTCCCCAGAGTTCAGTTTTTGGACTTGTAAGATGGAGATGATAATTATACCTACCTCACTGAGGCATTGTGAGGACTACAGGAGATGAAGCTAGTAAGCCCAGTGCCTGACACTGGGTGAACACTTGGTAAATATTTGCTATTACAGTTATGGCCCATTCTATGAGAGAGTTTCATAAAAGTGCCATGGGAGAAAAGATGGAGGGATATGGCCCAGTTGGGAGAAATCAGGGAAGGCTTTCTGGAGGAAGTGATAGTGAAACTGACCTTGGATTTCTCAGCCTCCCAAACTATAAGAAATAAACCTTTTTTCTTTATATATTACCCACTTTCAGGCATTCTGTTATAAGGAATAGAAAACAGACTAACACAAGTTTAGTCTACATTCTTTCTGCATCCAAGTGTCACTATTTTACTGGTTTTCTTCTGGATTCCTAAAGCCATTTCTAAAATTGCCTTGCCCTTTTAACCTGTTCCCCCTGAAACCACAGCATCTTTTCAAATGCAAAAGCTTATCTTGGCTACCAGCTTTAAACTCCTCAGTGACTCCCCATCGCAGCAGTGGCTTTCAAACCCATTTCATGAGGATTGACGAACTCTAAGAAAGCCCTGTGAACATAAACATTTATAATAAATATAGATATAACTGAAACGATTGGTTCCTACAAAATCCTATCTTTTTTACACAAAATGCACTGACATTTTCTGTTCTAGTCTATTCTTTTACAATGCTGATTGTGTTGGAGTGAGCAGGACTGAAGCCATGTTGGGACCTAAAACTGCATGGGCTTTAGAAAAAAAAAGTGGACACAGTTTTTTTCTTGGCACACATTTCTCTGAGTTCCTTCTTTTCTCATGTTAATTGATATTTTGAATCTTGGTTATGGGGCAAGATAACATTATTTACATCAATAAAGCTATGCTGATTCCACCCCCAGGCAGGGCCCTAAGATAATATCAAGGATGGGAACAGAAACCAGCTGGAGCCTTGGTGAGACCTTGCACTCGGCTCCTTGCAAGGAGCCCCCAGAGCTCACATCCCCCTCTGTCCTGCTTTTCACTTCCCATGTTCCATTCCCTCAATTTCCTCTTTAAAAACCCCTCAGTAAATCTGAGTCAGGGAGATGATTTTAGTCTGGTCATTCCCCTTCAGGTTTACCAGAGAAATGGTAACCTGACCAGTATTGCTGAGTCAAAGCTGACTTCCATCTTCAACAACATTTGACTTTTGAGTTGTTTGTTTTTGTTTGGGGCAGGTGGCCAGACTTGGGTTGAGTAACAAGATTTTGACAAGCCTAAGCCAGGAGGTGAATGCCCTAGGGTAAGAGATTTTGGCAAGCCAAGCCACAGTTTTTGTTTGGGACAGGCAGCCAGACTTGGGCCTGGTGACAATTGCAATCCATTGAATTGATCCATACTGAATGCCACACAAATTGAAAAATACCCATCTAAATGGTAAAATTTAAATATCTTGGTCGGTCTGGGATACTGAGTCCCCTAGCGTCTAGATTCTTATCTCCTGTTGCACCCCCAAACTTCCATCATTTGACTGCAGTTTTCTTAAAGAATGGTCTCCTGAGTGTTTGATTGTATACACACTCTTCCCTCTGACCCACCTTGTCCATCTGGGAACTCCCGCTCAGAGTCACACGCTTGGGACAGTCTTCCATTGTGTGGTTTCTCACCACCCTTTGACCGATTTGGGTGTTTATTTGTTTAAGTGGGAACACACATTCATTTTGCTTTACTTGTCTATTTTCCCACAAGGACTGAGACACTATTTTCTCTCATATATTTATTAATGGGACATTTACAAAGTTTTTCTGTGTGTTCCCTCTTCCTAGCCTATTCCCACCCTATTTCCTGTCTGTCTACACTTTGAGGTAAAGCTCACAAGCAAAGAGACTCACTTTTATATCCCAAGAGCTTAGCATGGCTTCCAACCTGTAGGAGATGATGAAGAAATACTTGTTGATTGGCTCAATACTAGGTACTATTCAAGGCACAGGGAATAAAAAGTAAAAAGCAATTTTTATTTTTTGGCAGCTGGCCTGTATGAGGATCAGAACCCGTGACCTTGATGTTAAAAGGCTGTGCTCTAACCAACTGAGTTAACCAGCCAGGTCTGTAATTCTGTCTTTAATAAGTCAGAGACTTACAGGAGAGACCAACAAAAAATCAACAGTTATAAAGCAGTGTTAAGGGCCAGCTCGTGGCTCACTTGGGAGAGTGTGGTGCTGATAACATCAAGGCCACGGGTTCGTATCCCTATATAGGGATGGCTGGTTAGCTCACTTGGAAGAGCGTGGTGCTGACAACACTAAGTCAAGGGTTAAGATCCCCTTACCAGTCATCTTTAAGAAAAAAATAAAAAAATAAAACAGTGTTAGAGCTAACATGACTTCATCTTCGTGGACAAGTCATACAGGGCTATGGCAGGGGGGTGGGTATGATGCAGTGTTTGGATAGAGAGGGCAGCGTGTTTAAAAGCAAGCTCATAGACAGGGCTAGACTTCGGGGTGAGCAAGAAAGGTGACACAGAAAGTCAAAGAGGTGAGTAGTCAGATATCAAGGGGACTTGAACACTTGAATCCTGAAATGGTATTCTTATTCACAGGGAGGGGAACCTGAAGGATTCTACACTTTAGAGTAATCTGATGAGATTTGCTGTATTCTGGATGAATCAGAGTAGGCCCAGGGGAGAAGTAGCCCAGACCAGATTAATAAGCACTGTCTGCAGAGGGGGTCTCAGGAAGGCCATCTTCTCCACTGGTCTCCAGACCTGGGTAATGACAGCGGGCTTTACAAAATACCGGCTCAGCAGTGGCTTTTTACATTTTAAAATTTTGTTTTCAAGCACCATGAGAACTGGATGGAGGGCAGGGAAGGCTTAATGGAGCATGGAATGAAGGGAGCCTTGGAGGTCTGGGAGCTGGGCAGGATGAGTTGGAGGTCACTGGGTGGACCCCGGACTGGGCAATGGGAGGCAGGTATCCCTGCAAACAATAGAGTGGAAATGCCATCCTGAACCCCTATATGGAGCTCTACAATATTGTCCCTCAAAGACTATCTCCTTCCTTTCCTGTGTTCTGTCACCTCTCCCTCCCCCAGTCTGAAGTAGTGTCCATAGCTGTTACATTCTGTAATTATCTAAATATATTTTGAGTTAAATAGGTTTTTATAGGTAAGGGTAGAGTCAAGTGTGGAGCATGAAGGTTATTAAGTAGCAAGTGTACATAACGCTATTTTTATATTATGCTGAGGTTAAGCAGTCAGTGTACAAATGATTTGGATTTCCTCACAATTTACTGAACAAAAAAATCTACGATATAAAAACTATTTTCTCCAGAAATGAATAAAGAACTGGATTAAGAGAACTGGATTCTAGCTCTAGCTTTACAACTACCTTGATCAAGACACTAAATTCATTTGAAGTCCAGTGCCCTTATCGGTAAAATGAGGGTCTTGGTGCAGGTAATCTTTGCAGTCCCTTTTAGCCATATCAGATTCAAGGCTATTTATTCACTGGAGTCCTGCTAATACTCATATGATTTGGATCCCCCTACAGCTATGGTGTGTGGCACTCAGCACAGGTTCGTTGAATGAACAAATGATCAAAAACATTTGCATTTCTCAAGACATGTTCTCCCTGCTTGGCATTCCAATCTCATTCTTCCATAACTTTGCATTTCCTTTATTAGATAAACTGAAAATGTGCACAAGGCTTTTAAAATAATTTTATGGTCTTACGGGCAGTTGTTAGAAAATCTATTTAAATTGCAAAGGTAAAAACTAAATGAAAGTCTCAATATTCAAACAGTGTACATTACTTAATTAAATTGAAATTGGTAAATGAAAAGGGAGATGATTAACATCCAAACTGGGGGCTTATTACCACTCTCTCATGCTTGTGCTCAGTCATCGAGTCTTCTTATAAAAGAAGCTGCATGGCACGCTCGGTTTCAATTTTATACAAAAACAGCTTTCCTCTAAATTATGCTTGTGCTGTATCAGTAATGGTTTCTATTTCTGTATTCTATTTTTTTCTCACTTCATGTTTTATAAATGAGGAAAATGGTAAGATTTAATTGTTCCCTGAAAACAAGAAAGTTGAAGTTAACAAATAGATATTTACTAAGGGCCTTCTATGTCCAAGAATTGTGTGAGGTCCTAAAATAATGAAAGATAGGACAATGGATTGAGAATGAACTGCAGATGTTTGAAGATCTTATGGAAATTGCTGAAATTGGAAAACTCACTGTGACCTCAGGACAATTGAGACAGAGGAAAATGACTGTTAACATGAATCTGTGTGAATGAAGAAGAAAAAAAGATATTTTGTGGACAGATGCATTTAAATAATCACAATAGCTATAAAGCCAAAGGACCAGAATCAAACAAAGATTCACAGCAACATTATCTCTGGTGTCCCCACCCCCCTCCAGTTATGGTGTATTCTGCCAGTAGATATCAATACCAGGCAGTATGAACTGACGTGTTAAAGAAAAAAAAAAAAAGAAGAAATGGGATATATAATCCTTGAATATGCACTTAGTACATTACATTAATATGGCCTTGTTAAACCCCAAAAGGAATAGCAAGCCATTCAGCTTTACAGAGAGAACTTCATATATGAAATTTTACATGGAAAGGTGATTTATAGAAACTTCTGATGGTTATACGTGTTGCCAATCTTTTACTAGAAAACCAACATTCAAAATGAATCAGGTATTGAGTCTATATAAAAATTTGAAATTAGCAGATGTTCAGTAAGTACTATACTGCACTCTGGTAAGAAAAGTAGAAACACTTGTTCAGCTTTGCTTAGAAAGTCTAGTGTTGAATACATTGTTTTTTCAGCCTGACACTCTTTGCCTCTTTTTGTGATAAAAGCCACCCCACTCCCATCCCCACTACACTTCTTTGTTTGGGAAGCACTCATGTCAAATATTATAATTTTGGAGGCCTGCCAAGGACAGTACATTTGATGTCTGACCACAGGGATAAGTACATGATTCAGGCAAAGACAATTATAAAACCCCATGTCGCTGGCTATGGTGATTGGTTCAAGTGTTAGCATGTGACCAAACACAGCCAATCAGATTCTTCTCTGTGATTTTTTTTTTTTCCCCTGAAGCAGGGGAGTAGAGTCCTCTCTTTCCTTTAGGATTGCAATCTCTGAGGCTATGCTCTGGGGAATACCTTATCTCATCATCTGGAAAGCTTGAGATAATAGTCTACCTAGTGAGAAGCAGAAGTAAGAGGAAGTAACAGGTTGTACCCAGATTTCAAAGAGTGTGCATTTTTAAATGCAGACCATGGTGTAGCTAGATGCAAGGAATGGAATTACATGGGAAAAGAAAGTTGCTTTTAGGTAGGTATAATAACTCAAAATATTTCTCAAGGTGAATAGTAGGGGCATTGAGAACACATATGGGCTGTGGACCAATATCTGTGGACCAAGGCTGGGTACTTTATGGACCCTCTTATGCCAAGCTTTACCCCTTTGCTTGCTGGACTGTTGGAGAGTTCTTGAAGAGTCTTCCGAGATAAGCAGAAACAGCTGGGTTGGTTGGAGGTGGGCACTCAGAGAGCAATGGACCGTGGCTATTAACTAACCATTATGGAAATATTTCAATATTTCAACATCAATATGGCTTACCAGTGCATACCAACTGAATAGCAGCCTTGGTTTGAGGAAATATGAGATGAAATTAGAGCTATTCCTTGTGGAAATGACAATGTAGACTGCATGATATAGATTGCACATGGCAATAAAAACTGTCAAATTGCTTGAGCTCAAATAGTTTGTACAGTTCTGGCTCTTGTAGTCTTGGATTACTCTTGCATTCATCGTAACCAAAGTGTCACTTATTTTCCACAATATGGCTGTCTCTGAGCATTCTACTAAGTACCAGAAAATAATAAAGGGTATTAAATATCAATAAAAGATCATTTCTCCAAGTCCAGAGTTAAATAAAATAAGCACTAAAATTTTATAAAGAAATACAGAGAAAAATGTTCTGAGCATAAGAAAAACTATTCCTAACTAATGAAAAAATAAGAAAGAATTTTCAGAAAACATAGAATAAAATTTCTTGAGTAGATTTTTGGGTACTTTGGCTAATAAATCTACTAAAAACAAAACAAAAACTTAGAGTATGAATGAAAATAAAAGATTTGAACTCCATATATGTTTATAGTGAACCAAATATTAAAGAAATACTATTGGTTGAATGAAGGACTATGATAGGCATACAACTGGCTTAGGAGTACATATTCTCTTCTCAGTTCCATGGGGAACATTCTTTGGGAACCCAAGGATCATGCGTTAAGGGATGATTAAACACCATCACAGCAGCCTTTTTACTCATTTCCCTTCTTTCCTTTGCCCCCTTCCAACCCACCCTATGCTTTGCTGCCAGATCTATCTTCCCAACATAGTTTTGATCATATTTCCTCCTTTCTTGGTACGTTCAGTGACTCTGCACAACTACTGAATAAGGTCCAATTCACTTTGTTTGGCATTTGTCTGGCCTCTCTCTGTGTTCTGGTGCTAGCACGAATTACAGTCCTATTCCCCACCACTCGCCTACCTTTGCACCATACCTGAGCCCAAACAGATTATTTGGCTTTTTTCTAACAAATTCTCCACATCTCAGGCTTTGAGCCTCTGGCTGCTCTTGTATTCTTGTCATTAAGGGTGCCCTTTCTCCCTCACTTCATCTCAGTTTTGCTAAGCTGAATCTTATCCAAAGTTGAAAACTTGTCTCTAAAAAGTCTTCACAAATGCTTATTACAACTCCATGAAGTATCTTCCTCCTTGAGCCCCCCTTTACTTTGTACTTCTGAACTGAATATATCATGTGGCACAGCACCATGGTTCCTGTAGTCTTGGATGATTCCAGCTAGTAATTGCTTTCGTGAATGATTACCGAGAGGTGTGGGAAATATAGAAGAATACTTTTTCTGTAATGTCATGCTAGAAGGGGTAAGAGAAAACAACTTTTTATTCCTTTTTCTAAAAAAGAGTGTGAGAGGGCTGGCTGAGTAGCTCAGTTGGTAAAGTGTGGTATTGATAAAAAAGTGTATGAGACCTCAAGGGCTACAGTAAGATTTCCAACATGTCTTTGGACCAATGATTTTGTATTTGACTCTGACATTTATTTGTCTTGGGGAATAGCCAATGATTCACTTATAATTGCATCTTCAGGTGCTTCTCATCATCCCATCCACTGGCATTAGGTTTGCCTCTCTGATTATATCAGGCTTTAATATTTTCACTTACCACCTTCTTGAAAATCACTGGTCTGGCCATAGGTGTTGCCTGCCTAATCACTTTCCTCGGGGGACACACAAGCACCAGCATGAGAATGATTGCAGGAACACACTTTGACGGTGGGTAGGAGCACTTGGCCCATTTAAATAGCAATCTTCGACTTCTAGTCAAGATGATAGAACAGATGGTCTCCAGCATCACTCTCTCCCCCAAATCAACCAATTTACAACTATAAAAAAGCAATGACAGCCAAACTAGGGTCACTAGAGCTCAGGGGAAGAGGAGAAGAGACGTACAGGTGCATGAAAGCAGAAGAAGCCACAATGAGAGAAAGAAAGAACTGCTCCAACCATTTCGAATCCCAGCCACTTCCAGGCTGGAGCTGCTGAGTGCATGCAGCG
The DNA here is from genome assembly GCF_027409185.1 of Cynocephalus volans. NCBI lineage: Eukaryota > Metazoa > Chordata > Mammalia > Dermoptera > Cynocephalidae > Cynocephalus > Cynocephalus volans. Next base: position 134,930,276 of record NC_084464.1, read on the forward strand.
GGAGCCAGCAAAAGCCACAGCTGTGCCCGTTGGATGGAGTTGCTTGGAGGTGGCAGGGGAGAGGAGGGCCTTGGTGGCCCCCAGGCAAGCAAGACCACTAATAGGTTCCCATGACCAAAATAGGAGTGAGGGGCCACAACAACTGAAAAAAAGGAGCCACTCAGAGGCTGGTGAGTCATTGCAATGGGCCAGTGCACAACCCATCCCATAGGAAGTGTTTGCAGCACATGTGGTGAGGGAGATGGGCCCATGGGGAGGACACTGGGGCACAGCAAGGACAGCTGATCTGCACCTCAATCAGTGAAGGACTACTCAGAGGAGACTGGTCAGGAATATAGAATTGCAGAGGGGTACAGTTTGATGAAAAGACTCAGGCAGACCAGTTTCCACACAACCCAGGTGCACCGGATTTCACTAGACCTGGAAGTACCTATAAAGTCAACAGTTAAAACCTGAGCTGCATAAAAAGACTTCCCTATGAAATCAGCAGCAAAACAGCAATTTAGCTAAACCACAGAGCTCAAGTACTGGTCCCCACAGGAAGTTCCCCCATTTTAGAGGTATGCAAAAAGGACAACAAATTAGTCCCAGTGCAGAGTTTAAGTGGTGGGAACAGAAAATAATCCGAACACATAACTGAAAGAAAAAAAGTACCTGCAACCAGAGACGAAGTTTGAGATTAACTAGTAAAGGTCTCATTTCACAAAAGAACACCTATAACACCTAGAAGGCCAGAAGTCCCCTGTGCTACCAAGCCAGAAAGGGGGGAGGGCCAGGTACCTCAGCAATGCCCCCTGACACTCACAGCCAGTCTTAAAGGTGGGGGTCTTGGGCCTCTGGCCTCAGGCACACCCCCCTGACACATGCAACCACCCCAGTGATGGCCACCTAGCCACTGGAAGCACCCCGGTCTCTCCTGAGCTGTGGTGGTGGGGGGCCTTGGGCCTCAGCCACCACCCCCCAATACCCACAGCCAGCCAGTGGCTACCACCAAGCTGCCACAGGAAGCACTGTAGGCTCTCCCGAGCTGGGGTGGTGGGGGGCTGAGGGCCTTGGCCGTGGCCCCCAACACATGCACCCAGTGCAGCAATGACCAAGCCACTGCTGGAAGCCTGCTGGTCTCCCCTGTGGGTATGAGAGGGGTGCCACAGGCCTCAAACCCACCCTTCCTCCTTCTTCCATCACATTTTCATCTCCTTTTCTCTCTCCCCCTCCCCCACAACTGCTCCACAACAACATCCTAGAATGTAAAAAAGTAATATTAATAAAATTACATTTTCTTTTTAAAAAATGAAAATAAAAATCAATAGCAATCTCCATCTTTTCATCATTTTCTTCTCTGGGGTTAAGTTTCTCCCTGTCCCATTCAATCTTCCAAGTGGCCTTTCTCTGTAGAAAAGTGTTTCTACCCTGTAGGGTAGACTTCCTATTATCATTTTCTTACCTATAGCTTAATCATGACCGTCATGAGGGCACATAGAAATTCCTAAGTATTGCTGAATAAATAGATGAATAAAGAAATTGATAGATGGGGGCTGGCCAGTTAGCTCAGTTGGTTGGAGCACAGCCTTGTACGCCAGAGGCCAAGGGTTTGGATCCCCATACTGGCCAGCTTTCAAATTAATTAATTAATTATTTTAAAAAAGAAATCGATAGATGCCTTGTGATAATTTACCCTCTTAATTTGTATCCCTCATTAGACTATAAATTCTTGGCGAATGAAGATTTCACTATGGACATCTTTGTGTTGCTTGTAACCCCAAGCACAGTGTCTTGCATGGATCAAGTTTAAAAAATATTTGCTGTGATAATTGCTAAGTGTACACCTTTCACCCCATGGGGTCTGAAAAGTAGCAGATCCAATCTTTCGAAATTTTACATTCCCATTTTCTTTTCTAGCTTCTTCAAATCGTGATCACATTTTGAAGTCCCTGTTTCAACTTTCTCATCCACCTATCCATTTATGATTTAATTTTTGTCCATTTTGGTGTTTATCTCAATGTCTTAGTAGTACTCTTAAAATATCTGATTTCAACTGTTGCTCCTACCACTTATTCAATGTGTGACCTTGAGCAACTAAAGACTTCTAAGTCTGTTTTTTCATCCAATAAACTGTAATGAGAATATCTATGTAATAAGTGGTGAGGATTACAAGATAAGTAGATGGTAGTAAAAGGAAGGCATATGAGCCCTTTGCAAATATGTAACATGAATATACAGATATAAGGGATAATTGATTTCATAATTATTTAGTTATCTTTCCAAAGATGAAATTGGCTATCAGAAGAGATGGAAGTCTTAGTCACTAGAGTTACTCCAGAGAAAGTTGCAGGCACTTGGTAAACATGGGACAAAGAGAAGTCAAGACTTTTAATGATCATGTTCAAGTCTGATATGCTATAACCCCATGTATAACTTGTACTAGGAGAGTTGCTCACATGCTAATAAAGTTTAATTATACACTTAAGCTTGTTTACATTTGAGGCCACAACAGGCCAACTCATTAATTCTTCTCCCCCAACTGTGTAAGGACAGAGACTGGCTTAAAAGTGATTCAAGCAGAAAAGTCCCAGACATTTTAGTTTACTCCAAGCCTTATACAAAATGTCTAATCCACCTTCTGGACTACTTGGATTAGGTTATATCAGTAGAAACATATAGGCCAGAAAAAGGGAAGTGATACACTGACCTTTGTCATGTTAAATAAAATCTAGAGTGCTGGTTCTAGTACTTGTTCTTCTGATTTTTAATAGGGGTGTTGACAAACTAGGGCATCTAAATGACAGCAGATAGAATGGAGAAAGATTATGATGGCTAGTTTATATGTCAACTTTGCAAGGCTATAGTTCCCAGTTTTTAAATTAAACACTAATCTATGTGTTGCTGTAAAGATATTTTGTAGCTGTGGTTAATATCTACAATCAGTTGACTTTAAAAGAGTTTATCTTTGATAGTATGAGCGGGCCTCATCTAATCAACTGAAACACCTTAAGAGAAAAACTGAGGTTTCCCTGAGAAAGAAGAAATTCTGCCTCAACAGTGCAGCATCAGTTTTCTAGCCTGCCCTGCAGAATTCAGACTTGCCATCTCTTGGAGCGCTGGCGGTATAGTGGTGAGCATAGCTGCCTTCCAGACTTGCCATCTCCACAAGCATGAACCAATTCATTGAAATAAATCTCTTCGTATGTATCTCCTAATGGTTCTGTTACTCTGGAGCATCCTAGCTGATACAGAGATCAAGCAAGAAAGATGGAGATAAAAACCCAGAAAGGTCATGACAACAGTTTTCCAGTATTTGAACAGCTATGACGTGAAAGATAAACCAAAGGATGGAGGTACAGGAAGGCATATCTGAGCTTCCCATGTACCAAAAGCTAAATGAGACTTTTTTTAAAAAAGAAGGCAGCTGCCGTACAGAAGGCACATCAAAGAGGAAGACTGATCAATCCTTTACTCCCTGAAATGAACTGTCAAAATAATGCATTTTTGGTTCCAGGTATTAAATGAGACTCTTCTTTATAGCTCTTTTATAGCTCTTTGAAATTTTATTTGCTCTTATAATCTTTCTTTCCAGAACTTCAGTGTGGCTCATATAAACATAATATAAAATAACAATCTGTGAACGACTATATTAAGCCTGAAGCTCCTAGATGCACTTGCATCCCCCGAGTAAAGTTTCTCACATGGTTTTTATTTTGTAGAAGATAAAGCTGATGCTTGCCCGAAGTCATCCAACTTTGGTAGGGTTAGCAAGTTTATAGACTTTCCACCAATGCTTTTCTTACCAAACCGGACAGCATTTCTCAGCCAAATGGCTTTAGCAATGTATAATTTCCACAGATTTTTCTATGGCATTACAGCCAGAGAAACAAACACTATGCTAGGTAAGCATACAATTGAGAACTGGAGTTTTTAAGAAGGCTATCTTTGAAATGCACAAATGGTGATGTTGGGTTGAAATGCTTAATACTACTCTCTGCCTCTCGCAAAACTATTGAATGAATCTTATAAAGCCTCATGAAAATAACTTCAAAGCTTTAAAGCTCAGACTTAGAAATCAGCCAAATATTCCTATGAAATATATATTTTAAATGTGTCCTAGGCACCCAACCCTGCATGCCAACATGCAAGCACATACTTATGGAGGGCTTCTCCCCTGAGTTTTACCTTCCACAATATACACTTCATAGAGCTGCTTATTATAATTATTTTTTCTACTCTTCAGCAACTCTGGCTGAAATATGAAGCCAATAAAACGTAATTATAATATAATAATAATCCCTTGCCACTGGAGATGAATATAATGAATCTCTTCATTTGGAATGAGACACCTTTTAGCTCTAATCATTAGTTCTTAGATGGAAATTATTCATGTTTCAAGTCCCTATGTCTAGGCACCTTGAAGAATATTTTGTGTGTTCTGATCCTGGTTAACATAATCTTGTTTCTGCTTTCTTTTATTTCATTAAATTATATTAACTCCATAAGATGTAGACTGATTTTTTTTTTTTTTTTTTTTTTTTTTTTTTTGGCAGCTGGCCTGTTGACTTTGAAATATTTTAAATCTAAATTTCTAGAAAGGGAAAAGGTATTATTTGGTATCAATTTGAAGAGAAATAATAAATCTTAGATTTTGGTGTGTTTTTTTGTTTGTTTGTTTTTTATTTTTTAAAGATGACTGGTAAGGGGATCTTAGCCCTTGACTTGGTGTTGTCAGCACCACGCTCTCCCAAATGAGCCACAGGCTGGCCCTATAAATCTTAGATATGAATATATTTTTCTCTACTTTCCAGCTCTTAAAATCTTTATGGTGCTCTTAGTTATTTATTCTTTCCCTTTTTCTTGGAAATGAAGAAGTTTTTAACAACATATTTAAAATTTTTCAGAGCTGTCATGTTGTGAAAAAATATTTTTAGTTCTTGACTAGAAGAAAAGTTTATTCATTCGGAATTTGAAGTTATCCTAAGATTTAAGTTCAATTGACCTTAATTTTCCAGTTAACCTAGGTTTTCAGACCTTCTTTCAGAATCCTACATATATATATATATATATATATATATGTGTGTATATATATATATATGTGTGTGTATATATATATATATATATGTGTGTATATATATATATGTGTGTATATATATATATATATATATATATATATAGCCTGCTAAAGAAACTGTATCTTAGAATAGTGAATAAATGCCCAATTGAAATTATAGCATATAAATAGGCAAGCAGAAAAATATTGACTGTTCTTCCTAAAGTATATCAAAGTCAATTTTCATAAAATTTCTTGCTTTCCTCTCAAGGACTAGGAGATCTCTGAGAAAAAGAAATGACAGTTTTTTTCTTTTCAGCGGGTCAAATGCTAATATGAACTGGGCCACCTAGGTTGCCTTAGATAAAATTGTGAACAGGTGATTTGTCCTGGACACCTGTATAGATGTCGGTACCAGTGCCTGGGTTGCCTGGCATCTAAGACAGAGCCAAGAGTGCCAGTGGAGGCCCCCACCAGGCCACCCAACCCACCCCACTGCCAGGAGCCCAATCTGTGACCCCAACCCTGCCCCCAAACAGCATGTACGGTCAACCTCAGGGGGATGGGCCCTAGAAGCCGGCTTGAATCTATTTCTGTAGGAAACTGCAGATGTAGCATGGTCTACAGTGGGGGCAGGGCTCTGGTGGGTGTGGCCCTAGGCTCCTTACGCTCTGGTGTACAAGGCAGGTGGACGTCCCCAGTGGTGGACAAGTCCAAAGGAGGAGGCATTACATAAACGGAGTCCACAAGAACCACTGTTGTCCTGGTCCTAAGGGCAGTATTATTGACAGGGCCTCTCCCACCTCATAAGCCACCCCCAGCTCTCTCCTTTTCCACTAGGCCAATGGTTCTCAAACTGAAGCCTGCATCCAAATCACATGGAAAGCTTGTTAAGACACAGATTGCTAGACCCCATCCCCCGAGTTTCTGACTCCATAGGTCTAGGGTAGGGTCAGGATTTGCACTTCCATCAAGTTCCCAGGTGAAGCTGATGCTGCTGATTTGGGGACCACACTTTGAGAACCAGTGAAGTAGGCTTTCCACAGTTCCTGCTTTTTCTTCTCACTGTCTCTCTGTCTCTTCCCTCAAATCAACGAGGGGTTTTTGCAGCCCTGATAGCCTTTCTTTGCACACAACTGAAACAACTGTCTTTCTTTCCCGTGGCTCCAAGTTGTCAGGACTTTCTAAAGTGACTGTTTACTAATCTGATTAACTGATTTGAATGTGTCCCAGACCTCAGGACCTGCTGGTGCAAAGGAGATCAGTTTAAAGGTAACAGTCAAATCAAGTCTCTTTCAGTTTCCCCTCAGACACTCCCCAGAAATAAATCCAGTTGTGTGTGTGTGTGTGTGCATGTACTTTAAATACCATACTTAGTGGATATACACCCCTCCCCCATTATGTATATCAAGATTTCCATATCAGGGTTCATCTAAAATATTGTGCTATGTTATCAATGCTGATTCATGCCTTTCTATGCTCAAACTTTTTTTCTTTTTTGGGGTGGCTGGCCTGTATGGAGATTCAAGCCCTTGACCTTGGTGCTGTTAGTACCATGCTCTTCCAAGTGAGATAACTAGCCAGCCCAAATGTTTAAATATTCTTGATGCCTATTATTTGTTAGGTGCTTGCATAGGCATAAAAATGTAAAACATCTCTAACCTTAGAAGATAGAGATGTCTCTAAAATAAGAGACAATTAACTTGTACTAAAGGCCAGTATTTTTAAAAAGTGATATAGAGATGAAATTTGCTGGGAAACAAATATTAAGAACAATCAATTGGGATTTGGGTGAGAGGAAGGAGTTGCTAAAGAGTTTGCTTTCCAAGTTGGACTGCTCCACTTTGTAAGTAATTTTCTTGAGACAGGGATGCCATCTCCTTTACCTAACCCAAAGGGTTTACTCAATAGATACAATGGTAAGGAAGGTAAATGAAGACAAGAGGTCTCTTGGAGTGACTTCAGGTCACACACGCTGAAAAGTTGTTTGCAAGAGAAAACATCTGACTCAGACTAGAAGGTCAGTGCTTAACAGGACTCAAGGGACGGCTTAGACCCTTATTATAGATGGGGAAAATGAAGGCAAATTAAATTAAATAACTTGCCAAAGTTAAAATGGGAGCACCTGGTTATAATAAAAAGAGCATGATGACGAATTTGGTAGGATGGAATTTGAATTCTAGCTGGAACACTTGTTGTAACCTTAGTCATGTTACTAAACTCTCTGAGCCTGGACATCTTTATTTACCAAATGGAAACACCATCTAATTGACAGAGGTATTGCAAGGCTCAAATAAAATGTGTGACAGTTAATATTCACTTAATTAATATTAGTTTCTTACTTCCCTCCTTTCATCCAAATTGAGAATTAGAATGAAGAACTCTGGCATCCTTGGCTCATGTTTTCTTGTATATACAACTTCTTCTTCATTGAGGTGATACTACTATTGTCTTATCCCTAATCATCATCATCATCATCATCATTACCATCAGACAGCTACCTCCAGGACAGCATAGTTACTGTGAGGATTAAGTAAGAAAATGTTTGTGAAAACACTTTCTGTAAACTGTAAAGGCTTATACAAATGTACTTTATTATTAGAGGCTACACTGATATGCCATAAGACTGTCATGTTGCCTATCCATATACTAAAATCCAAATGATTAGGAGATTGTTTTAGTTTGTTTTCCTTGGGTATATGGTGACATATATAATCACTGACTATGTAAAATGTAATCAATTTCTGAATTATATAATATATGAGGTTACAGAGCCTGAGTTTGACACTTCTCCCCAAATTCATTAATGTTCAGTACTCAGTAAAATAGGAACTCTCATTTCAGTAAAGATGAAGTCAAATTTCTTCTAATATTTCCAACAACAATATCCCAATATATTGAAAGCAGTTTTCTATTATTAAAGGCCTACTTTGTTTTTTGGAGGGTTTTTTTTGGCAATTGGCCAGTATGGGGATCCAAACCCATGACCTCAGTGTTACAAGGCTGTACTCTAACCAGCTAAGCAACCAGCTAGCTCTAAAGGCCTACTTTATTGTAGACACTGTGCAGTTATCACCTCTTTTGCATAAAATACCCTACAAGGTCAACATCATCACCATTTTATAGATGAAAGACACTGAGGCTCCGAGAAGTCATTTGACTTGCCCAAAGTCACACAGAAAGTAAGATGGGGAGGCCGGCCTGTGGCTCACTTGGGAGAGTGTGGTGCTGATAACACCAAGGCAATGGGTTCGGATCCTATATAGGGGATGGCTGGTTTGCTCACTGGCTGAGCGTGGTGCTGACAACACCAAGCCAATGGTTGAGATCCCCTTACCGGTCATCTTTAAAAAAAAAAAAAATAGAAAAAAAAAGAAAGTAAGATGGGGAATCCAGGTCTGACTCCTTTGAGAGTCCTGTCCACAGCCTCGTGCTGCCTCTTCACAGAATATGCTGAATCTCAACAACAAAGACACAAACACACTTTTACCACAGCCCCCATCAGGTACAATGTGTTGAATGTAATGAAACAAATTATTTCTAACAAAAAATTCTTTGAGCTTAGAAATAAAAAAAAAAAGGGCAGGCACATAAGTATAATACTCAATGTATTAGAGAGGAGTTTGTTAGCTCCAGATGTCTGGCACACTGTCTGCCCCTTCTGAGGAAAAACTAATAAGGTGACTTTGTCACATTGGCCACAATTGACCCCAAAACTAGGCACCTGGCATGAGGGCAGCCTGCTGTTGCCCTAGGAGAGGGGCTAGTATAAGAATTCTTTCCATATTTATTTAATCTTCAGTAGCAATGTTACAACCTTTTGAGGGGAGTTTGACTGAAAAACGCTCAGAGGGATCCCTTGGTCAGCAGCAGGGTGGAGGCAGAGATGAACAAAGATGAGCAGCAGGCATTTCAAGGGACAGTGAGGAGACAGGTCTGGTTGAAGCAGAAGCTCCCATAGGAGAGCAGTAGAAAATATGCCTGGAGGGCCGACCCCGTGGCGCACTCGGGAGAGTGCAGCGCTGGGAGCGCAGCAGTGCTCCCGCCGCGGGTTCGGATCCTATATAGGGATGGCTGGGGCGTTCACTGGCTGAGCGCGATGCAGCTGGTCACAAAAAAGACAAAAAAAAAAAAAAAGAAAAGAAAAGAAAATATGCCTGGAATGAATCATCCAAAACTAAACATCTTTTCCAGATGTAAAACATAAGATTCTCAAGAATTAGATTGTCTAATTGTCAAAGGGATGTCTTCAATCATTTTATTATGAGAAATATGCTTGCTCATCCTCAAAGGTCCCTTAGCAAAAGGGAGAATGTATGTGAAGGGTCATCATGGGGGAGGCTCCATGAACCATAATTATGGAGAATTTCTAAACCAGAAGCTGGGCAAAACAAAGTAATGCATAGAATTACACATATGGTGTTGGGCAGTCCTAAATCCTTTTTTCCCGTACTAGATATACTTGGTATTCTAACAATTTTTTTTCTGTGTTATGTTTTCTATACTCTTCATAATTTTCCCTGGTCTTGGTCTTGTCATTAAAGAAGACCAAGTCAACACTAGGAAATGTCCATGAGCAGGAATCCACATTTTATTCCATCATTCATCAACCACACTTTGTAATAATCCAGGTCAGTTCAGCTATAGCAGCAGATGTTAAAACACACATAATAACTACAAAGGCTCTTTTATTGTCAGTTGAATTTAAACCTTAACCTCAGATTTTTTCCGCAGATACAGTGAGAAACCACAAGGATCCGCTTGTCCAAATGCCCCCTCCCTACACAGCAGTAAAAGTGCTTGTTTTGGAAACAGAGAACCCCGTGTGAAGGAGGAGTCATGGTTCACTGTGTTGGGCACAGTCAAACCACAGGCTTCCTTCATTTAGCCTTCCTAGGGCCTGGGGAAAATCCGTGTCCCCTCCCCGACTCATTATTTTCACTGTGGAGTTTTGGCTGCACATCTCAGATGGAAAGTAGGTAATGTACTAAAATTGCAAAGTATTTTTTTTAAAAATCTTCAGAAAATGGCACTGAATTTAAGCAATATTTACTGAGTCTTCACTATGGACAAGCTAGTGTTTCTTGGGGGGAGGGAATAAACAGATGAATAATTAAATAAACCTTCACTATTCAGGAAGTATTCAGTCTAGAAGGGTACTGTCCAATAGAAATAGAATGTGGGGCTAGCTACTTGCCAGCTGCAAAAAAAAAAAAAAAAAAAAAAAAAAAAAAAAAAAAAGGTAACCCCTCCCCGAGAAATAGAATATGAACACAGATGTAATTTTATTTTAGTTATTCATTTATTTATTTATTTATTTTTGGTGGCTGGCTAGCAGAACACAGGTATAATTTTAAATGTTCTAGTGGCTACAGAAAATAAAGTAAATAGAAGATAAAATTAATCTGAATTATATAATTTACTTAACCCAATATACCCCAAAGTTGTCATTCCAAAATATACTCAGTATAAAATTATTAGTGAGATATTTTATATTCATTTTTTTCATAATGAGTCTTTAAACCCTAGTACATACTTTACACATAAAGCACATCTCTCCTCTTTAGTGTAGTGATAAGTTTAAAAAGAAAAATAAAAAGGACATCTCAATTCAGACCAACCACATTTTAGGTGCTACTGGTGGCTACCATACTGGACCCTATGCCTCTAGCATGTAGACAAGACATAGGTGAGATAAAGACATCGATGGCTGCAAGACGAGGTCCATTTGGTTTAGGGAAAGGAGGACACTTTCCATCAAAGAGATGGCATTTGAAGTTGATGTTCTGAATAATGGTTACAAATTGAGCAGGCCGAGATGGAGAGAATGAAGAGTGGAGTTCAGGCTGAAGGACCCATGGAAGTGACAACCCGGGGTAGGAAGGCGGCAGGGCGCTGCAGCTCTGCTCGATCAACGGAGCTTCACATTTTGCTGCAGGTAATGACAGGGCTCCTTAAGGGATCTATGAGGTCTTACCTAGTTTATTTTCTACTTTGCTGTCCAAATTTATTCCCTATTTTCACCCTCTCTGCTTGAGCCACGCAGGTCTATATGCCTTCTCTCGTAAGCTATAGGTTGAGCATCCGTAATCTGAAAATCCAACATCAGAAACACTTTTGGACTCAAGCATTTCTTATAAGGGATTCTTAACCTATATTCACCTCTTGCCACCCGGGGTTTTACATGTGTAATAACCTGCCTGGGACTTATCTGGCTTGGCTCATCATTGCTTTGAACGCCTAGCAGAATGCTCAGCACATAGTCAGTCCTCAAAAAATATATTTAAATGAACAAATGAGTAATTGCAGGGACATGTAGGGAAGAAGAAGATGAGAAGGTGAGAAAGATCAGTTGAGGACCCATGGCTTGAGGGTTTTGGGCACCAGACTAAGAGTTTGTAATGAATTCTGGGAGAAAACCAGGTCCACACCTATGACTTGTGAATTCAGTATTGATCTTCAGTTCAGCTACATGTGAGATGATTTGGAGTGTGGACAGGTAAGTAATGGAGATCCCTGTTGGGAGCCCTTTGAAGGAGTCCAGATGAGAATTAATCAGGTCTTGTACTGTATGGGAGTGGTGGGTGTTTGCATTAGTTGCACATTACAGCAAGAGAGCAAATCATTTCACAGGAATTGTACACTTTTAGAAGTGAGATCAACTTTTACCATTTTACAGACAAGGAAAGTGAGATCCATTTTACAGATGAGGAAATTAAGATCCAGAGAAGTTCCTTTAATGAAACCTAAAAGAGTTCATTACTCTGCACAAATGGATTTTGTTATGAAAACGAAGCCCAGGAATAAGTTACATGTTCTAGGAGAAGGAATCATTTTACAAACATTAAGTTAAGCAAATATAGAAAAGTGGGAGGAAAAGATGAAAAGAATCCAAAATGCATTTGAATTGGAAATAAATGGCTGTAAAAAGTTTTGTTTTTGTTTTTTTCCCTCTGAGTGTCTATCTGTAAAAAGTTTTTGGCTCTAGACATAACTGACCTTAAAACACTTAAGCTTGTCACTTACTCAGGTAAGTGTTCTAATTTAGCAGTCACTTAAATATTTCCATTTTTAAAAGAATGGTAGCAATACATCTTCACAATGATCAAAATGTCACAAGGTTCCCATTGACAGAATAAAAAAACACCAGAAGAGGGAAATTAAATGGCAGCATGATGGCCACAGCCACAGAAGGTTAGTCTCTAGGTCACATATCGCATGTTTTTGAGTGAAAGAAACTCCATGTTTTTTAGTGCCACAGAAAAAAGATGAGAAGGAGGAGGGAATAGTCTTAGTTTCTGAAGCCTTAAGCTCTGGCAATCTACACTTTAGGATCTAGATAATGTAAAATGGCTTGTAATTTGTCAGCTTCTAATAAACCGTACCAGTCTCACTCTTACATTGTAAAAGATGTGTACATTTAAAATAATCTTAAACAATTAACTGAGATAACATTGTAAAGGAATATCAGACGTAATAGTTCATGAGGCTTTGGTGGTCACAGTGCCCCTAAATAGTGAAATCTTTGGGTTAGAGGCAAACAAGAGGATTAGAAGATCTGTGTTTATTTATTGGTCAAAATATTACTAAAACAAATAAGCAAACAGTTAGGCTATATGATTGACCTTGTAAAGCAAAAACTGCCTTGATTGGATAGAAGTTTTATTTTACAACTACTTATTTTGATATTGCTTAGATTAAACTTTGATATCAAACTTTTAAACCTCAAGATTTAATAATATTTACTTTAATAAAACTTATACATAAATGTCAAAAAGATCCCATACTGGCCAGCTGCCAAAAAAAAAAAAAAAGTCAAAAAGAACAGAAGTCAGACCTCTTACTCAAAGATTACAATTAAACTTGGAATCTATACTGATTATCTCTCGTGAGTCAAGAAAAGTAAATACGTAATATAAAGCCAAACTCAAGGAAGCATAGATATTAAAGTGATTTATGGAGACAATGAAAACATAAATCAGATATAATTATCTGATTTTCTAAAACTAGTCATTTTCACCTCCTCAAATGGCCTCGTAATTTTTTGATGACGCACAGCAGAAAAGTGCTTATGTCAAACTAAAATGAGGACAGGGAAAGATAAATGTCCAAGTAACAATTTGAGATCCCATTATTCTTCTTGAGGATTTCACTCGTGTATATCCAGGAGGTGCTGGAGGAATGAAAGGCATCTGGTTCTCAGCAATTTAGCAACACACATTACAAAAGCCCCACTTTTGTACTCAATGACAATCAGATGGAATACTCAGATATTCCAAACATGTGGTTGTGAGATTCTGAACAAAACATCAGGTGAGAAATCCTGTAATAGTGAAGCCCATCCTGGGCTCTGAGTCCTCAGTCCACCTATATCTCCTTCCTGTCTTTATTTTTGTCCAGCACATTTCCCATCTAATATACTGTACTTTAATTTTTTTTACTGTGATAAAATATACATTACATAAAATTTACTATTTTAACCATTTTTAAGTGTGCAGCTCAATGTCATTAAATACATTCACATCTTTGTGCAACCATCACCAGCATCCATCTCCAGAACTTTTTCATCTTCCCATATCGAAACTCCACACCCATTAAACAGTAACTCTTCATCCCTCCTCCCCCCCCAGCATCTGTCAACAACCACTCTACTTTCTGCTTATGAATTTGACCACCTTAAGTTCCTCATGTAAGTGGAATCATACAGTATTTTTCCTTTTGTGTCTGGAGTGTTTTGCTTTTAAATTTTTGTTTATTGACTAACTCATTTCTTGAGAACATAAGCATCTGAGGCAGGTATTTCTGTCTGTATGATTCTCTGAGACATTTATTGAAATGGCTCTCAATAAATATTTGTATGAATGAATGAATGGCTCAGGACGGGTCACAGTGCTACAATGGATTGAGAACCAGTCAACACTGAGCAGAAGGTTACTGAGCAGTCACTATACATTGGGCACTGTGGCTATGACACAGATAAAGCCACAGGGTTGGCGTCAAGGAGCTTGTGTCTCTGCTAGAGTCAACTGAGTGAAAGGTAACTGTACTATGGTGAAATAAGTGCCATAACTGAGGAAATCTCACTGCTAGAGAAATGTACATGAGTACCTCTCAGTCTTGGAAGATCAGGGATTGGGACTTTGAAGGGCATACATTTAAGCCAAACCCTGAGAAGTGAGTGGGCATTGGCCAGGTCAAGGGTGTGGAGATCAAGGTCAGAAGAACATTCTTAAGGAAGGGGAATAACTACAGGGGCTCTTGATTTTTTTGTAAGTTGAACCCTTCTTACAGTATGGTAAAGCCTGTGGGTCCCTTCCTAAAATATGTTTTTAGTGAGTAAAGTAAAATACATAGGATTAAAAAGGCAATCAATTGCATTAAACTATAGGGCTGGCTGGTTAGTTCGGTTGGTTAGAGCATGGTGCTGGTAACACCGGGGTTCGATTCCTGTACTCGCCAGCCACCAAAAAAATAAATAATAAACTACAGTTAGCAAAGTATTTTCAAAAAGCCTCTTACTGCTACATATGATTCTTTATTAATATATTAGATAACAATGAAAAAAACAAAAATAAAACATAATGTATTAGATAACAGGGTCTAGAGGAAAGCTAGTAACTACTGTAAATTTCTCAGTAATGATGAGCATAAATGATGTATTGTGGTATCTGCAACAACTGTCATGTGATATAAAAATGTCTGTGATTTCTATTAGTGACAAAAATCACAGGTCCTAGTAATACTATTTTGGTTTGTTGGCTACATTTATAATTGGAGGGGGTACTAGATTTTAGCTGAAGATTGGTGAAAATAAATATGTAATTTTTTCCCATCCAAGTTCTGAATTCAAACCATAGACATTCCCCTGTCCCCAAGGGGTCTGTGGGCCCTGGGTTAAGAACTCCCGGGCAGGCGGTAGGATGGTGCATGCTCAGAGAATGGAGTTCAATGGATAAGGAAGAAGAGAAGGAGAAAGTGAAAGAAATGAGGGCAAGACAGGTGGGGGCCCCATTTTGGAAAGCTCTACATTCCACGCTTAGGAATTAGGAATTATTTTGAGAGCCATGATGAACCACTGAAATGTTAAATTAGGAATTATTTTGAGAGCCATGATGAACCACTGAAATGTTTTAAGCACAGAGATATCAAGCTCCAGCTTGGGTCTTAGAAAATCCCTTCTAGACTGCAGTTTGGAGGATTCGATGGAGCAAGACTAGCAGCAAGATGCCAGTTAGGAGGTGGTGGCAGTTCTCCAGGAAAGGATAAAAGTGGCCTGGGCTTGGGAAATGGCAGTGTGGACTGTCAGTAAGGAATGGGAGAGGAAACCAAAAGCTATTTAGAAGGCAGAATTGACAAAGTGAACCCACTTCGACTCCTAGACTGAAGAATCTGACAATGTAAGCACGAGAATGAGAACTCCACTTCAGTTTTCTCAAGTTCCTAAGATGACAGATGGTTAGCACAGAATGCCCAGTGAAAAACCATGACGGTTGCCAGAGAAGTGACCTGGTGTCATGGAAAGGGAATCTTAAACGTCATCAGCAGACGTGAGTTTTCTTATCTGTGTGGGAAGTTTCTTAAGATTTCTAGTGCCTAGTATCCCTGCTGGTAAAGCAAGGCTAAGGACACCTGCATTCTTGAGTTGTACGCCAAAGGGAGAGATCATCATTGAATATTTTGTAAATTAAGTGCAGTCGAAATGCTACTTGTGTTAGTACATTATAACCAACCCATAAAGGGTAGTTATTACTACAAATCAGTATTTACTAAGAGCTGAAGAGACATTTAAAGAGAGCAATCTGTGCAATTCAGAGTAGCTGGGTAAGCGTCACGGATCACATACAACTATAGCTGGCTCTGGAAAGATATGTGGAATTCAGCTAAGTGTGGGGTAGGGGTGGGGGTGTGAGCAAAAGGAGACCCCCTCGGGTCAAAGAACACTGAGGATGAAGAGATGGAGGACCAGCGTATTCCTAAGGTAACAGAGGTGGAGAGTAAGGCCGAGGACTGGAGGGGACAAGGCCATCTATGCTGGTTGTGTCCAGTCTACGCGGGACCTTGAAAACTACGCAAATGCTTGATTGACATACCACTAAAAGCCATAAAAGTTATGGTTCCTAGCATCATTATTATACTGTGGTTTAGTAAAACACTTAAAAAAAAAAAAAAAAGAAAAGAAAAGATTCTCAATCTGGAAATACTCAGTGTTTGAATATGTGTGTTTATTCTAGTTTCAATGAAAGAATCAGGCCATTTCCTTCTGACAGGGTTTGGGAGCCTCTGGTAGCTTTGGCAGTCTCTGTGAGAATATTTTGCCCCGAGGTAGGTGGGGATGAATAATGTAATTTAAACTAAAGCGTATTAGCTGAGGCTATTCTCAAGAGGCTCCAAGTACCTTAATTCTTCACAAAATAAAATGTCTCTTTAATTTAAAAAAAAAGAAAAAGGTAAATCAAGAAGAAGAAAGAAAAGAAAAACAGCAGATATCTGAGAAAATAAGAGTTTTTTGCCACAAGAGAAGGAACCTGGCTTCTGATATCATGTTTGCCACTTCTCTCTGTGACTGTAAGGAAATACCTTCCTCTCCCAATGCCTTGTTCCTTCAGGAAAACCTCACTACTATGGGAAAGCTGCTAATTTGTCTGAAGTGCTGTGATTTCTTTTATGGGAAAGCTAAGGAGGGAAAAGGCAGGGGAACAGTGGATGGATAGAGATGAGCACAGAAACTATTACAAGTTCAGGCAAGAGAAGGTGGTGGCTTGCAGCAAGGCATGGGCCCTGGAGATAAAGAGAGGAGAATTTTTTAAAAAAATGTCTTGGAATTGGTAAAGGGCCACAAAAATGTTTACATTTTAATGATAAAATTTAAACACAAATAAATTAAATATTAAAATTTAAAATTTTTTAAAGAAATGTTTTGGGGAAGGCTGTCAGAACAGTGCACAGATCACACACCCTAGCCCCAGATGGGGAACTGCCTCAAGGTCTCCCCCTCAGATGATATCTCCCTGCTTCATGAGTCTCAGTCTAACAGGGGTAGCTTTGGCAAGGGGACCAAGCCAGTTCAGGAGCTGCCATCGCTATATCAGGAACAAGTTCCAGTTCCAGTCTATCATCCAATACCTAGCCAGACTCAGCTAGCAACTCAGCTGACTGAAGAGGAACAAATTAGGATAGCTCAAAGAATAGGCCTTATACAGCATCTGCTTAAAAGAGTTTACGACCCTAGAAGAGATGGATCAGAAAAAAAGGTCTGGGAGTGTGTAATGTGTATGATGGATTTTGTTTCTGGGGACTCAGTTGGATTTCTGCCATGCATGCACATCAATCAACTGGATGGTACAGATGACTGGTTGGTGAGATCCTTCACGTGCCCTTCCTGCATGGAGCCAGTTGATGCAGCACTGCTTTCCTCCTATGAGACTAACTGAGCCAGGGTCTTTCGTGTGACTTCAAGTGAACACTCATTTTTGGTGGTTTTGATCTTTTGTCACTGAGCCCAAAGAGCCAGGGACTAGAAATTAAGATCATGCACAAATTTTCCTAAAAATTCCTGGTTGGCTGCTGGATGCTGGGGGAAAGTACGTGATCTTTTAGAAACTCGGGGGGAAAAGTACGATGGAATTTTTATGTAAATCCTTGACCCAGTGTTTAAAAATATAATTGTATTTAGATATTGTTACTGCTCCAGTACATAGGAATTGTGCAAAATGTTATAGCAGCTGTATATGTTTACATTGTGTGTGTTGAAAATTAGGAAAAAGATAGTGGCTATTTTTTCCTAAATAACTCCCCCCCTCCCCCATTCTTTTCTGAAGTTGCTGGCATTTGGTTTTATTAAAGCTACATTCTGTAACACTGGTGCTGACATTTGGTTTTATTAAAGCTACATTTTGTAACACTGGTGCACTCATACCCAAAATGTTTTTGAAGTAAACTCAATAGAATGTGCTGATGAATTGCATTGATGTTGGAAGAAAAGGAAGAAGAAGTAATTTCTAGATTTCTCACTCTAACAAATTAGTAGATCGCAGTTTGATTCACTGAAATGTGGAAAACTGGGGAAAGAACAAAATTAGATAGGAAGGAAAATCGAGAGTTCAATTTTGAACATAATTAATTCAAGGTGTCTGTGAGACGTTTCAATGGGGAAGTAGACAACTGGGAATATGGGTCTGGCACTCAGAGAACTGATAAATTTATAGAAGATACATAGATTATGTTTAAAGCAGGGGAATGAATGAACTTGAGTGTTGGGGAAAGGGATGGGAAGGGAGAGGAAGGAGAGTAGATAGGACAGTGAAAAAGATGGAGAACCAGGGTAAGAGGGAAAAGAGAGAAAAAGATGGTGACACGCTAGTTAGCCAAGGATTGAGCTCGAGCCATGCCCATAGTTGCAGCAGGAAGAACTTGAAAGGAAACGAGGAAATCGCCCAGCAGTAGAAGAACCTGAAAAGCACTAAGCCACGGAAACCACCACTCAGCTTTCCTGGGAGGAGTGGTCCACGGGGAGGCATGCTGAGAAAGGGAAAGTCAAGATGAGGATGGGTAAGCGTCCACACAGCAAAAGAAATGCAAAACAAGAGAGCATGATCTTAGAGTTAAAGAAAACAGAGAGATGAAGGCCTTCCAATACAAACTTTTGAGGCTTTAATGAGAAATATTTTAGTGAATGAGAAGCAATAAAAAGATTTTAAAGATCATTTCAGAGTGTTGATGGATTATGGTTTTGAATTTCAAATGGATTTCAGGTTTTGACTTGGCAATGTAAGGCAGATTAGAACACAAAATTTCATATTAAATTCATTAAATTAGGTAGAAACTCATCAATAACTGATTATATGTTGGACATAAGTATTTGGGTATCTCGTCCTCCCTCAGTGCCTTTTGCATATGTAACTAAAAAAGCAGACTAATTTGGAGTCATTTGATATAATGAGATCCTGTGCAAATGAAATACCGTTTCAGCACTGAAGCCAGAGCATTGCAGTTACCCTAGGGACAACTATCTATAGAAGATAAATTAATTATGTTCGCTAGTTCCTAAGCATATGGAAACAACTAAATAACTCAATAAAAGTGTGAACCTAATATACAGATTAAAAAAAAAGTATGAACCTGCTGACCATGCAAAGGGCTTTTGAGAAATGTCCTTCAATAAAATCCAAAAGCAGTGCTGGCTGATGACTCACTTGGGAGAGCACAGTGCTGATACCACCAAGGTCAAGGGTTCGGATCCCTGTACTGGCCAGTTCCCCCCTCCACCCCAAAAAGCAAAGAGACTTCATAGCAGCATGTCTACAGGCAGACTCATGAGTAAAATCACAACTTATAACATAACAAAAAGTTTAGAAGTGTAGGTTATAAAGGTAGGTCGTAATTTTAAGGTCTGTCTTTATAATATCTAACATGTTTTCAGTGCTTTGTACATACCAGGCACTGGAGCTAAATACCATACATGCACTATTTAATCCTCACAACAGTGAGGTAGGTGTTACTATTAAGCCCATTTTACAGCTAAGCCAATAGCCTTAGAATATTAAATACCTTATCCAATGTTACCAAGCTAGGAAGTAATGTAGTTAAGAGTCCAATAGGATGGGTCTGATCCCATATTAGGAGTCCTTAATATCTTTCTCCTGCATGGGTTTGGGTATTTCTTCTATTTTTTTTTTTTTTTTTTTTCTTAAAAGATGACCGGTAAGGGGATCTTAACCCTTGACTTGGTGTTGTCAGCACCACACTCAGCCAGTGAGCGAACCGGCCATCCGTATATGGGAACCGAACCCGGGGCCTTGGTGTTATCAGCACCGCACTCTACCGAGTGAGCCACGGGCCGGCCCAATTTCTTCTATTTTTTGAGTGTAGCTAAAAATATTTTGATTTAAAAAAGGTGATGGGGCCACTCTGGTGCCCCCGGGGGCCCCGAAGTATAGAGCTGAGGAAAGCCGAACCCAACTGCAACTAGGCATGCTGCTAACACCACTCCTGACACATGAAGCCGGGGGAAGCTGAATCCAGCCGCAACCAGGTAAAGAGCACAACAAAAACACAATTTTCACACAGGTAGTCCGCCATAGCCACCCTAATTGCCATGACAGCTGCAAAAGTGGCTAGTCTATATAGCAGCAGTCACAGCCACCATGTAGATGGCACACGAGACTCTCAACTGCACTGACACAAGAGGTACCAGCAGAGACCAAAAAAAAAAAAAAAAAGAAGTCTCCACAAAGCACACTCCAGAGTAATAGAAGAAGCATCTGCTTTATGATAACAGGGCAGGAGTTGATCGCACCTGTCTCAGTACTGAACAGATCATCTAGGCCACAAACTAACAGAGGAGCAGTTAATCTATCAGATGGAGAGAACGAATCTATGGTTGGTTATTAGAGGGGGTAGAGGGAGGGGAAAAGATGGGAGGTGGCAGGAGGGAGAGGGAGGGAGAGGGGAGAGATTGGATAAGGGACATAGAGAATAACTATGATTTATAATAATGAATATGCTAATAAAATTTTTTTAAATTAAAAAAAAAAAAGGTGACAGGGAAAATGAAGTCAGTCTGGTCAAGGCACCTAAAACGCTGCCTCAGCTTGAGCTGCAGGCACATCTTAGCTGAGAACACCCTGAAACTTTGCACTTAGTTGGATGGTGAAAGTTGCAACTTCCTAGATGACCAACTGCTGATTATTATTTGCAGCTACTTCCTGCCAAACCAGAAGTTTCCTGACTAAAGCCCACCTTAAAGAATTGTTACAACCAATCCCTTACGAACAAGGCTGTTTAATATATGCTAGCACCAATCAAAACTTTTGTAACTGCCCCCTCCTTTTCGAGATTTTTCCACTAAATGCTACTGACTTCTCTTTTGTCCTCCAAAGCACCTCTGAGTCTTCTCAAACCTGTGTCTCCCAGGCTGCAGTCCTAAAGAGTTCTCAAATAAACCCTCTTTGTTATTAAATCTCACCCCAGTGGTCACTGGTTGACAAAGGTAATGGATAAATTCAGTACAGTTGGATACAATTTGGAAAATTATGCTTTTATAGTGGAACAAATAGAAACATTCACATAGTTTCCCTTTGTCGCTGTTCCTATTGAGAGGTGGAATTTATTCCTCCTCCCCTTGAATCTAGGCTGGCCCTGTGACTTTTTTTGATGAATAAAATGTGGCAGAACTGACACCATACAAATTCTAAGCCTGGGCTTTGCACACCTTCCACCTGCTCTCTTGAAGCACTCCCTCTTAGAAACCAGCAGCCATCTAAGAAGTATGGCTATCTTAAAACCATGATGCTGTGAAGAAGCCCAAGCTACATGGAGAGAGAAAGAGGCTGGTAAAGAAGCATTGAGACACCAGATGCGAGCAAAGCCTTCCTGGACTTTCCAGCCCAGCCCAGCCACCAGCTGAATGCAGCTGAGGAAAGATCCAGCTGACTTCAAAGGGAACAGAACTATCCAGATGAGTCAACCCAAATTCCTAATCCACAGAATCATGAGCAAATACATTATGGCTGTTTTTGATCACTAAGTTTTGGGTAGTTTGTTATGCAACAGTAGATAACATAAGTTTAGCACAGTTAGATGCAATCTGTAAAATTATACTATATTTTGGTGGGGCAAGCGGAAAACATTCCTATAGTTTTACTTTGAATCCTAATGGCTTATCTTGTGTATTTGAGATAATAAACCTACAGTTAAAAGTTAGCTCTGGGCCAGTGGTTAATTTCTTCTGGTATGAGGCAAGCATTTTCAAGAAGGAAACCTAGTAGAGAAGCACTTCATATTTTAGAATTTTTTTTTTTTTTCTGTGTGCTGTGTATCATCATAGTAATACATTAGTAGAATGATTACCTACTTTTACTATTTGGAACTAATCCTTGATAGTTGCTTTTTGCTTGTTTACTTATATGCTTTCTTCTTTCAAAAACATTTGAGGTAGTTTACAATTAGATAGACACAATAGGAGAGTTAAAATAAAAATACAAGATTAAAATCAAATTCAGCAACTAAGAAGTAATTTCTAAAGCTTTTTCTAATTTGTTCACTAAAATTTACCTTTTAAATTTACCTTTGAGTTTCTTGGCAACTGAGGCAAACCTAGGAGACTATATCTTGCTAAACATGATTTCCTTTAGAAAGGAAAAATCTTTAATCTACTACTAATTATAAGAGCAATTTATTACATGGATCCCTTCACAGGGAACAGTAAATGGTAGAAGAGACATATGTATTCTTATTTTTAATTCCCAAACTATTACTCTTTATTTTTTTCCTTCCTTGGCATATTTTAATTTTGATCCTACAGGAAATTAAGTCTAACTATGTTTGAACTATCTTGGGAACTTTTCCCACCTTGCTATTTAGAGAAACTGAAGTCTTTGAACTGTCAATGTCTTCCATATTGACTGAACTCATTCTAACAAACTGGAAAACAGTAAAGTGTTCCTGAATTCACTGGGTTAGAACATGAATTCTCTGTTTTCTATGGGGCATGAGTCTTGAGGTATTTCATTTCAGGCTTTTTCCTCTTTTGTCTTGCTGTGAGCTTATCCTCCAAAAAAGAGGGGAGAGAGAGAGAGAGAGAGAGAGGAGAGAGAGAGAAGAGAGAGAGAGAGAGAGGAGAGAGAGAGAGGAGAGAGAGAGGAGAGAGAGGAGAGAGAGAGAAGAGAGAGAGAGAGGAGAGAGAGAGAGAAGAGAGAGAGAGAGAGAGAGAGAGAGCCACATGACCAGTAATTTCCCTAAGCAAATGGCTTTTGGGTGAATGCCTGACCTAGGAAGGAAAAAGAAGCCAAGGTGACCCCAGTGCTATAGAAGTAGCTAAATAGACTCTTCCCAGAAATATCACAGCAGGCTCTAGAAAGCAATTAGAGTGATATTTTGGCAGCTTGCACTACCAAGTGGAAGATTCTCCTACTGCTCTAGTTACATCCTTGATTTTCACTTCCTTTTGTTGTAAATACTTACGATGTCATTTCAGAGTGCTGCAAAGCAATAGGTGTGAGAGTAAACAAACTGCAAGAGCAATCCTTTCTCCAAATGCCAGAGCAGCTGCAGCCAGAGGATCCCGAAGCCACACCTAACTTGCCTTGCTGTCTGCTTTTCCTATTGTCCTTCTCCTCCTCTCACACATCATCTTTTACACATTTGCCAGCATCCTTGTGGGGTCTGCCAGAATCTGGCCACTTGCTGAGTATGCTTGTTCCTAGACCAGGGTCCAGGGTAGGTCCCTGCAACTGCCCTTCTCATTTCTGGCCCGAGAGGATACACTGAGGCTAAAGTCCAGAGCAGTTTGTCTTCCCAGTAGAAAGGATATGGAGCTCTAGATCATGCACATTCCTTCAGTTAAAGCTCTTTGGGGAAACCATTTGCCCTGTGAAATTCACTTTCTTAAACTCCAGGGCCGGCCCGTGGCTCACTCGGGAGAGTGCGGTGCTGATAACACCAAGGCCACGGGTTCGGATCCCATATAGGGATGGCCGGTTAGCTCACTGGGTGAGCGTGGTGCTGACAACACCAAGTCAAGGGTTAAGATCCCCTTACCGGTCATATTTTTGAAAAATAAATAAATAAATAAATAAAAATAAAAAAATAAACTCCATGGAGCGGGTAAAAATTTTCATCCCCATGTTGGGGAGGAGCCAACGATTTCATGCTCAGACAAGCTGACAAGCTAGGAACTCTGGCTTTCATTAGCAGGCAGGAAGCAGCATCCCGCTTGAAAGTCAGGGGTCTTCTCTGTCAGTGTTAGAAATGTTGATATGTACCACTTAACGTTTTGAACATACTTATAAAAAATTAACTCGTATGTGTAAAAACACACACACATACTTTAAAAACATGTTTCTGCACTATTTCCTCTAGTGTACTATGTTTAGCTTGATCTAAATTACTAATTAAACTTTTCTATTGATCCAATTCCCATTACAGTTCTTACCCTTTTGCTTTCATAATCAGTAATGTCCAATTGGGGACATGCTTTTTGATGGCTTCTCCCAGCCCCCCCCCAAACCTTCCATTTTAGATTTGCTTTATCTTGTCAAGCATTTGCAGATTATAAGATATGGATGAGCTCGGAATATCTCCTACTCTAGTACTGTTTACGACACCAACACTTGAGCACCAGTTCTTTACAAAATGGAGCAGAGTTCCAAGGAACTGTGCTACACTTCCCATTCAAAGTCTTTCCCAAGCCCTGTAACAGAGCAAGAGACTCCCATAGGACTTCCCTGAGAGCTGCTGGGGAGACAAAACATCCATTTCACCTGCACTCTACAGTACTGACACTAATTCCCAACCAGCTCACACCTGCTCCAGTCTAAACCCTCCAAGACTTAGTGGTCCAAGTGGATAAAGCATCTTGAGTTGAAACTCTCCTTCACACTCAGTGGCTGCTAAGACCATATTAAAAAATAATGAAAAATAATAATTGGAAAGACATTTTTAGAATTCTAGGTGGGAAAATACATAACGGAGATACTGTATAGTATTGAAGTGAGTGATTTATATTAATGTAAAACAAAAAGAGATTAGAGAATCACTGCTACATCTGTCTTGTTTGGCTCAGCAGCAAAAGCATTATAGAAAAGAAGTCGTATAGTATAGGCATGGGGGCAAGGTCCCCTAAGTACTTGCCAGCTGTTCAGTAGTGACAACTTGTCTTTGAGCCAGATTTAAGTTATTTTTCAAAGTCTTCATTTATATCCAATTCATATTCAAACAGAGAAAGAACTAAAATGCATTAGATTCCTTAAGCCACTAAGGTTTAAAGAAAGAAGGGAGGCTGGCCAGTTAGCTCAGTTGGTTAGAACATGGTGCTGATATCACCAGGGTCCAGGGTTCAGTGCTTGAGTACTGACCAGCTTCCAAAAATTAAAATAAAATAAAATAAAATAAAATCAAGAAGGAGGAGAAAACAATGACTCAGCAACAAGTCAATCCAAGAATTAATTCATTCATTTTATGCATTCTTTCATTAAACACTTCTTGGGATATAGTGACTAGTTAACCAGTTATCTATCTTTAAGGACCTTCCTGCACTGTGGGAGCTAGAGATGAGTGAATAGTCCTAATATTACCATGCAGTATAACTGGGGCCATGTGCTGTGCTGTAGAAGCATGCAAAGGATAGACTCAAAACACAGCTCAGATTTCAGCTACTACCCCCTGCCCTCGCTCCCCCAGGATGGAATTGTTGTAGACAGTTTTAACTACTTCTGAAGAAAGCCCAGTAGAAATCACTGGAGTCTCCACCATGATTCTGGGGAGTTGTGATTTGTCGGGAAGCATTCCTACAACCCTTAGTAGTCACTTGGAAAACATGCCTCTCCATAGCTATGTCCCTTCCCCCTCCCCAAATCCTCTCTGGACTGTCTTCACAAGTACAGTTTCCCCACTGAGGACAGCCAACTATTAGCATCACAGCGGCACACTCCAGTTGTGCCAATGCGGAGACTGATGGTGTGAAAGCCTCCTACCTGAATTTGAATTCTGACTACATATCTTTGTAACTCCATTACCTTCAACAAGTTACTTAACCTCTCTGACCCTCATTTTTCCTTGGCTATAAAATGGGCATAATGGAGTGAATGCCAGGGTTATACTAGTGCAGTGCTTTCAACAGTGCCCGATGCTCGATAAATGTTATCCCTCTGAGAAGACACTGAGGGTTTCCCATAAGAAAAGGACGTTTGTTATTCCAACTCAGGTGCTTTCAGCAAACATGATAGAAGGTGTGAAGAATAACCACTTCAAAGAGCTTAATTTCATATCTTAGCTCCACTAGAGAAACATCACCACCAGGCTGAAGTGCTTTTCTGTTCCCTGTCATTGTTAGAGAAAGGAGGAAGACAGGAGAGCCAGACCTTTTCACTTCTCTGACTCCTTCCCTGGATTGTTTCATGTCAACAGGCAGGCAAGATAAACAGTGGTTAAGGACGTGGACTTGAGCCTGACGCTTGGATCCAAACCCTGATTCTGCCATTAACTAGCTGTGTGACTTCGGGCTAGTTCCTCCACTTTCATACACCTCAGTTTCTTCATCTGTGAAATCAAGATAATAATAGTACCTACCTTCGGTTTTTTAGGGGTGTGAGGAATTAAATGTGTAACATACTTAAAGCTCTTAGAACAGTGCGCAGCATTAATAGTGCCATATAAATGATAGTTATTATAAAAGCTGTTGCTATTAAAGAACAATACAAGTAATCATTCACATACATATAGTCATGAAATACTGAGTGAAGACAGAAGGCTCTTGTCAAAGTTGGTAGTCACTAGGCAGTTAGCTCCATGAAGACAAAAAGCTATATTTTGTTTCTATACTATTTGTTGAAAAATGAATGAATGAGGCATGAAGCACTGGACTAGTTAGATGGCATCATAAAGAGGAAAGCACACTATTCCTGGAGGTGAAAACCCAAAGCATGAGGCCTGGCTTAGATCCATTTTAATTTGACTAGGTGATTTATCTTCCAGACACTCAGTTTTCTCATCTTTGAAATAGCGAAGTCAATGAGAGGATTTCTGAGGTTTGTCCCAAATCCACAATATTATAGTGCTAGTTGTCCTTTGAAATTTTACAAAAGGTAATGTAATCGTGGCTACAAGTCTTTTTCACATACCTAGTGTATTTCCAAAAAAGATTATCAAGTTGGAAACAGTATCATTTGTTTGTGTTTTCTGAGTCATTATGTAAGAATCTGAGCCACAATAAACCTTTAAATCCATTTAAATGGATTACTTTTAGCAAGATTGATAACTTTTTTTTCTTTTTTAAGATGACCGGTAAGGGGATCTTAACCCTTGGCTTGGTGTTATCAGTGCCACGCTCAACCTGTGAGCTAACCAGCCATCCCTATATAGGATCCGAACCCGTGGCCTTGGTGTTATCAGCACCACACTCTCCCGAGTGAGCCACGGGCCGGCCCAGGACTGATAACTTTTAAAGCTCTTGGATTGTGAGACTAAAACTGATAAGGACATTTTTCCATTTATTTTAAATGAATTTTAGGAAATTCTAAGAATAAAAGATAATCCATACACATCTAATACTAATTTATCATTAACACATAGGTAATGAAAGTAGAACTGATCTAGTTCAGTTTAGCAATTCTCAGCTAAATTAAATTAAGCTGATTTAGCTGAGCTTCTAAAACACGAAGGTGAAGAGCATAAAGCCAAAGGATTTCGTGGAGCTGGCATCAGGACTGCCTTTCTTCAGATCATGTTCCTGGAATTTGGGTTCCTCAGAGATGCCTGCAGTCACTGTCACTAATGAAGGCTAGAAAAAAGCCATGGGAGGTTTGTCTCCTGCGACTTGGCTGCTTTTGTTGGCTTTATAAGTTGGATAATGGCATAAAGATTCCATTTGGGAACAAAAAAGATTCTGCTGTGGAAAAAAGAAGGGAGGATGGTTTGAAATCAGAAAGTCTGGATTAATACTGACTTTGAGTCAAACACGGTTTAAATTTTCACTCTGCTACTTTTTAGTTATGTGACCTTGGCCCAGTTGTTTAATTTCTCTTAGCCACACTTTGTACTTTTAGTAATTTTTCTCACCTCATAGGGCTACTGTGAGCATTAAATGACACAATACGTGTAGAGCACTTGACCCAAAAGACCTAGAACATAGCACTAATAAATAGTGACTGGTGGACAGCTTCGAGAGTAGGTAATCTCTATTCTCTTTTGGTAGCTTCTGATGCTCCTTTTGGAATGTCTCAGAGGCTTGGAAATCACCAGTTAGGACTTCTGCAATCAAAATGTGTCTAAACCTCAGTTTATTTAGTGAGCCCTATGGGTTTTTTGTAAGATCTATTCATGGTTCGATGTGGGCACCAGACAAAGGTTCACTTTGAAAGACTGTCTAGCTAGGTTAAAAATAAAATATGCAGAAATGTGTGGAACTTCAACACTAGAATATAGGAAAATGGATTATTCTTAACTGAAAACAAAAGCATTATAGTACATGAATGTGTATGTAAATACGTAGAAAAGGTCCAGGAAGTATAAACCCCAAGATAACGACAGTCATCTCTGGGGAAGCAAGATTGGGGAGGAGGTGAGATATACCTTGATATTGTTTTAATGCATTACACATTTATTTACATATTAGTTGTGTAATTAAAACCCCAAAAGCAAATCAAAGAAAAAAGAAAAACCGAAAGCAAAGTCATAGTACAAACTGAAATGAACATTTAGAATACAGAACTTGTATAATAAACCAAAGTAGGCAAGAATCAAGGAATTATCCCTGGGGCTGTCAATGACTTGATGCAAAGTCATATTCTACTTAGTTGTCCTTGAGGAGCAAGGAGGGAGGGGTGGAGTGGGGGTGGGGAGACTTCTGGTTTTATTTCCAGCAACTGATAGAACCAGGTTAGAAGTCAAATGAAGCCAGTTATTTTGGTATAAACTTCTTTCCCTCTGCATGTACTCAGATAAGACATCAGTACCCTGGCTTGTTCTTTGCAAAATTCAAGGTCTGCCGAGGTACCAACTGAAGTCTACTGGGTAAATTACGATTTCCAGCAAAACAAAACAAGATAGTAAATTATTATTTCTGTTAGTACATTCCCAAAGCAAATAAGAGAGAACTTACAAAAATCTGCATGACAGCTAGCTGGTTAAGGATACCTGAGAAGTTTTTAAATACCCCCAATAATACCAAATAAATAAATTAAGCAAAAGAGAGGAGAGAGTTTAAGTACTGAAATTAGGCTATGGTATTTTTCATTAGCAAAACCTCGCTGGAAATTAGTTTTCACAAAGGGTCCTTCCCTTGGAAAGAGATATTTTAGCCACAGGGAAAAACTAAGGAGCACTGTGGAGCTCTGTGAAGTTGCACTGACTTGCTTTCATTCAGCTTGCAGACTTCACTAGTGAGAGATCCCGCCTGGTGCTACTGCTCCAAGAGCAGTGGCCAGGACACGTTGGGTTTTTGTTTTGGATTTAATGCACATGTTTTGACACACAGTCATAAGGAAAGATTTTACTTTACTGATGAGAACTCAGTCAAGGGTGTGTGGGAGCCTCTGCTGGCCCTCTGGCTGGGTCTGATATGCTGTCTGGGTTTCCAGTCCTGCCTTCCCAGCTTGCCCACTTGGTGCAGGGAGGTAGTCCAGCCCAACCTGTAATTCATTATGCTCTGATGGTGAGTTAACCCAAGGGTTGCATTTCAGGCATGACACAGAAAAGACCTGAATGAAGGGAAGAAAGAATGAATGGAGAGAACCATTTTGATGGAATTGCCCTAAGGAATTAACGAGGATGGGGCAGCTGGGGGCTGGAGGAAGCTTGTTGCTTAAGAAACACTTTTCATAACAGTGTCAGTCATCAGTCTTTAACAATCATTCATTTTTTACCTCCCACTTTTGTGTATAAATCAGCAGATTTACAAAGACCTCCAGTGTGGTCATTATAATGAATTGAGTTTATTGTGAAACACACAAAAAAAGAATTTTTTTTTTCTCACTTACAACCAACGTAATATTATTAATATTCTGAATGGAAGAACAAGGAATTTAAGAAGTAAATTTATGCAACAGCATAACCCCAAATTGCAACTCAAATACAGGCTGCCCACTGCTCTCTTTAAAAAAAAAAAGAAAGAAAGAAAAAGGCAGTCTTACCAAGCAAAATTGAGGCAACTTGAAATAGGACTTAAAATGCTGGATTCCATCATTTCTGTAAAAGGTCACTCTAGTCCTGTGCTGTTTTTACCATAGAGGAGACACAGCAAATTATTCGCTGAATGGATTGGGGAAGCCAGAAGCTACTGCTTCTGAGAACGGGATGATAATGCAGCACTTGAGACTGAGTGAATGAAAGGTGTGGAAAAGTTGAACCTTCAAAGATAAGAGAGAGAGGGAGCTGTAAATGAGCCCCTGACTAAATTACTAGCCGTAACTGTGCTGAGGCCAATTCTCTTTGAAACTGCCTTGTAATCTTTCTTGTGGCTTTGATGGAGAAATCCCCATTCCCAGCTCAAATCCCTTTTAAGGCATCTCAGCCCAACCCCCTCCTCCCAAAGCAGCTCTTCCTAGCCCCCCAGCCCCCAATCCAGCAAATTTGAATCACGGCGCAGGTATCGTTCTCAGCTTGACCACTGCTATCGGAACCACGGCTTTCATGAAGGTTTTAGCGACCAAACCTTAGGCTTACCTCAGGCAAGCCTTCAAAAGCATTTAAGAGAAGCCCAGAAAACAAAAGAAACAAACAGAACCTGTCCTTACCCGCTTCTTAAAAAATTGGAAGGCTGAGCATTTCTTGACTGGGAATCCATTCATGTCTTTGTTTACCATTTTCCACAGTGGGGAGTTCACTGTTACAGATCCAGGGTGGCACCCGCCTGGTTAGTGCATCTGTTTCCCCGGTTTCCCTCCTGGAGACAGTTAATGAGGACGGAGCGGGATGGAGACTCTAGCGGGGCTCAGTGCTTCACTCGCACGTTCTGCAGCATCAGCTACTGCAGCAACCTCTCCCCACTTTCAGTTGCCACCGGCAGTGGCTTTTCTCTTTCCATCATTGCTCCGAGACAGATGCATCACCGCTGCAGGACCCCGGGGGCCGGCCGGAGGGACACGGCCAATCTCCGGGGAGATGCTCTTGCACCCTCCCCGCCCCCCGCTACCTGGCTGCTCGGCGGCCGGTGCAGCTAGCGAGGCGCTCCTGTCCAGGTGATGCGCTGCTGGAGGCTGCTCGAGAGCAGAGCTGTTTTTGATTGTGCAAGTTCCAGTGGGAGCTGTAGTTAAGCAGCTGAGAGAAGGAGTAAGAAAGAGCAGAAGCCAGAGAGGAGGGAGAGCCGCTCCAGAAAAGCAGAGGGCGAGAGAAAGCGAGGCTGGAGAAAGGCTGCGCGAGGCTCTGAGCAGCGGGTGCAGAGAAGTCAGGAGCTCAGCACGCACCGAAGAGCGGTGGGCTCCCCCTGGGAGGGCGACTTGAACTGCTTTTTCTTTGCTTCTGCTGATAGGACCATTTAAATCACAGTTTCATATATAATGCGGACCATCTTTATTTTATGCTCGTTGAAATTCTCCTGATACCTATCCCCGAATAAAAGCCTCTCAACGGAAATGTGATCAAATTTATTCCTGACCTGTCCAAACGTGGGGGAAAATGAAATCAAGTGCAAGCGTAGGTATAACAATGGAAGATCTCTCGCCATGTAGCTCTCTTCTAGCGTCCTCTCGCTTACTCTTCACAACATAGTGGGCAACAGGGAAGGGCATCGTGTCCTGTTCACTAAAGAAGCCTGTTAAAAAAAAAAAAAAGAGCACAATGGACATGTACAAAGTATTTTGTGCAAAACAAACAAAAAACCCACAAGGAGCGTCACCAAAAAGTATGACTGAATGCATTTAGTGAAGAGAAAGGTCTAGTAAATCAGAGTAAAGACTCTATCAAGTGAAAATTTACACCCAAATTCTTATTCGTGTTACCCTTTGCACATTAAATTCATTTTAAAAAGCCATTTAATTGCGTGTCGCTTATTTTTCCATTTTAACTCTTTAATGTTGATATTTTATGGGTTTTTTAAAAAAATTAGAGTTTAGAGTTAAATGGAGAGAGCAAGAAAAAGAAAATAAACTTGGCATCTGATCAGGCACTGCTACGACATCAGTGTGTGGCTTTCTGCCAGCCACCTGACCTCACTGTGCCTTTCAGACACTGCCTCATCCATAACATGGAAGCAGCCACTCATTCACTCACTCATTCATTTATTTTGTCATTCACTTGTATGCTGTATCATTCCACTAATCCATCAAATTAAATTCAAATGTAGCAAGTGTCCCCGGGATGTGAGTCTCTTCATAGTCACCATGAGAGAATATAATCGATAAATAAGGGAAAGGCACAATGCCGACTTGATGAAACTAATAGTCACCTCATTAAAAACAACACGCCTAACATTGTTAAAATATTTATATGGCAGTCTCTGGTAAGAAGAGAAACATACAGGTTAATTGTGGAAGGGATGCATTGGTTTCATTGAATTGGAGTGTAAATCTCTATAGTTGGGCCAGATTTTGGGGGAAAACAATGAAATCTTGTTTGCTAAATGCCTTGAGGCTTCCAAAAGGAAAATGCAACACAACCAAATGATGGTATGAAAGCCAAGGGAAAACAAACTATTCATTTTGGAGTGATGCATTTAGTTCTCCAAGATGCAAGGATACATTACATAACCTACAACATTGATAGGTTTTGTGGCTCTTCCAGAGTTCATTTATAGTTATGGTAGTTCAAAGGGAATGATTTAGGGATGATAGAAATGTTCTCTGTCATGATTGTGGTGTGGTTACATGACTATACCTTTGTCACAACCCACATATACTAGCACGTGTCTTCAGGTAGACTATGTTTATTTGGGGTGAAGCGAGATGGCTAATAGAAATTATGAAGGAGGAGGCCAGGACAAAATTAAATACTATACCTGCCCCCACTGCATGCCACCCCTTGGGGATGCTGCTACACCTAGTCTATGCTAGTATATGTGCTGCCGAAGCGAGCACTAGTCTATGCTAAATCTTATGAAAGGTGCTATGAATACAAACATCAGTGGTCTCCGTCACTAAGAAACTCACAGCTCAGTGGAGAAATACATACTGTGCTGAGAATTACATATATATGTATGGATGGATGTATAGGTGCATGTATATATATATATAACCTCGCCTTGGTTTGGAGGGGCAGGATGGGGTAGAGTGAATGGCAGAGGCCCAGGAATTTTTCCTCAAAGGGATTATGTCAGTGTAAAACCTTGAAGAATGAATAAAGGTCAGCCAAGTGAAGGGAGAGAAGCATAGGGCAGGGGTTTTGACCAGACAGCCCGTTATTTTGGACTATATTTTGGTCAGTGCAATAATAGACATACATGCCTTAACTGCACTGAGTTGGTTACTCAGGGGAAAAAAAAGCATCTTTCATCTCACTCTTACCTCTATTTCTCTATTTTCTTAAATAAAGCTGCCTGCGGGTAGGCCCAGACTGACTATTAACTAAATGTCTCCTTTGACAGGCCTACTGTTAATACTTAGAAAGTAGTGTAGGCTACTGCTCATGGTAAAAACAAAAATAACCCCTGGACTCTTAAAATATCCTGTTTATACATTAAGCTTGTTTTAATTCAATTAATGAATTTACTTATCTCTTCTCATTAAACATGCTAATTCCCTTTTTTTTTTTTTTGGCAGTTGGCCAGTCAGGGGATCCAAACCCTTGACCTTGGGCTAATTCATTTTTGTTGCCCCGCCACACAGTGGAGTGCCTGGGCCATTCTAGGCACTCAAGGAAACCATCAAATGGATTAAATGAAAACCTTCAAATGGATTAAATAAAAAACCAAGTAAAGCTGCCATCAGTGACCCTGGCACTAGACCATTCACAGGAATCATTAAATACTTCTGAGATTCTTAAACCATTAAGTTAATTCCCATTATAACCAATGTGCTGAGGTCTAATAAAAGCAAATGACCCTGAGTCCTCATTATTTCTTCTTTAAGCCCCAATAACATGGTTGCCCTGTGATAACACTTCTTTTTTGTGGAAAATCCTAATGTTAAAGAAAATCCCTCGAACTTCTATTTGCTTTTTTGCGGTATATTCACTTTTTCTCCCAACATTACACTGTAACACAATGAATAAAATAAAGTAGCTATGTAGGACTGACTACCAATATATGCCTGGAGTGGAAAGAGTGCTATGTTGATTTGGAAGCTCTCATTACTAACTTCCCTTCCCTAATTGTGCGACCTTCAACAAGTCCTCTCAACTCTCTGAGCCTCAGGTTCCTCATCTGGAAAATAATAGTAATAAAGTGCTTTTTTACCTACCTCATAAGGGAATTGTCAGTACCAAATTATATTTGAAAAGGATTTGCAAAGCAGTAAATTACTCTACCTTTTTTATTTTACTAAACAAGAGACATATACTGCTGTAAAAACCTTTTAGAAACTCGATCTTTCCATGAAGTGTTTTTGTGTGATACATTTAGTTGTTGAGTGGAATGTAATTTTTTTTTTTATATATAGCATCCTAGAAAACACAAAAGATAATGAACAGTAAAATATCTGTTTAGTGACAAATGATCCTAAGGAGAAAAGGATACAAATAGATCATGTCATGAGAAATATTTTACATTCCTCTTTGGCTTGGGTATGATGTATGTAATTAGGAGTTAGAAAACCCCACTGGGGATTGTGGGTTTTTAAAATTTTTTTCTTTTTTTCTCTGTAGATGCAGAAAAACATGGGGTTTTTTTTGTGCATATGAAAGATCCCCCCTTTTAAAAAAATTAGAATCCTTTGCTTTCACCAAATTCAATTTCTTTTCAATTAATTTATACATATTTCAGAGTGAAAGTTACAAAAGAAAAACCAAGCCTAAAATATCAGTTTTTTTCTATTTTTAGTTTGAGAGAAAGAATTATATGAAAACAACAAAAACAATCAAAACCGTAATGGAATTTTGCAGAAAAGATGCAAGTAGCAAAGGATTATGCTGACTTTTATGTATAACAGACAAGGGAGGATTGAAGTGCTCTATTCTTGCATTTTGTGTCTGTTCTCACTGTTTAAAAAAAACATGCAATTTATAGAAATACAGCTTCCTTTTAGAGTCAATATTTATCAAATATCTTATTCTAATTGGCAAAAAGGTCAAGCAATATTTCTAGTGTTAATTGGTTTGACACTTATTGAATATCAGATATGTGCTAGTCATTACAAAAAAGAGAACAAACCAATGAAACAAATGGCATTTGCCTTGGCAAATCCCATCTAATACGTAACATTTAATCCAATGCAACATATTTGATTTTTTTCCAAGGATATGGTTTTAGCCAGATTGCCAAATAAACAGGATTTTTATTTATTCCTATTACCTGAAACATTTTTAGATGGAATGAGAAAACGTAGTTCCTTAGTTTAAGAGAAGCTGTAGCAGCTGATTAAAAATGTATGCCGCCTCCCTAAAGTCTCTGTTACTTGCTTTTTACCTGGGCCCGCTCACCCACTCAGGCACCCACCCCCACACACCTCTCTTTTTTTTTTTCTCATTGGTTCTATATGATAAAATGGTGCGAAAAATGTTTATGACATAGGCTCTTTTAACACAAAGGCATAATGAAATCCTGTCTTTCTTGTGGCAATGTGACAACATGTCACCCGAGGGGACAAATCAATTTGTTAGTAATTGCTCGTTTGCATATTAGTGATAATTCAGTCAGTATCAACAATGAATTTTACAGCTTTCCCAGATTTCACATTTATACAGTTATTTCTATTTCCTTGTTTAAATCATACAAAGGATTTAAAACCTTCAAAGACTGTTTATTCTAGTAAAAATATATTTCTTTGAACTTCCTTTTGATCTGACCCTTCTCATAATAGTGATCTCTTGTCTCCTCAATGAGGGCATTTTCAACATTGCAGCAAGACTTTGTCTTCATGTAAATCTCATTGACAGAGGCCTGGAAAACACACAGACCTGGAAAATATACAAATTCTTACACACAAACACGTACATATGTATACACTCGGTGGGAATGAATACAGTAGATCAGCAGAGCATCCTGCCAAGGTCATTATCATTTATGAATTGGATTGCCTTGTAAATGACGTTGAGAAATGAAGTTGAAACTATAGATGGTAATGGACTTTACAGCCTTTTTATAAGATGCTTTTAAAAATATTATTAGTTACTCCTCTTTTTTTCTTTTTTTTGTTTCAACATTGAACCTTTGAGATCAGGTTCAAATGATCCCTTAACTGATAGACCAGAAGGTTATATTTCAACTTGACTTGTCCAAAAGGTTTTCATTAGCTGTTTCTCTGTGTACAGCATAAATGAACCATGGCACAGGAGGGTTGCTCTTGTCAGCCTTCTCACCATGCTGTGTATATGATGAAACAGGCTATTGTGACTAGTATTGATTGAAAGACGCCAGGGGGAAATTAGCGGCTGGAGTCCTGTTTTCTCTACTCTATAGGCATGATCTTTGGCTGTATCTCTATGTGCACCATGAAACAAACATCTAAGTCAATTTCTCAGATAATTCAAATCAGCTGAGGCTTGCAGAGAGGGGAAACTGAGCTGAGCAGGAGCAGCCCCAGCAAAGAGACAAAGAACCACCCAGAAGCCTCATATCCTACTATTCTAGAAAATGCTGTGCTTTAGGGTAAG
Source organism: Cynocephalus volans (assembly GCF_027409185.1). NCBI lineage: Eukaryota > Metazoa > Chordata > Mammalia > Dermoptera > Cynocephalidae > Cynocephalus > Cynocephalus volans. The sequence continues at coordinate 134,966,487 of NC_084464.1, forward strand.
TCAAGCCCTGAATGTGATTAGCTTCAGTGTGAAACTCTCTCAAGTCTACCTGAGTTTTATCTATTTTGTAAATATGCCTACTTAAAATGAACACAATTCTGGCTTATTTTGTTTTTAAGGAAAATCAGCCACCCTAAATATAGAATAAACTCAAAATTATTGGAGTGGCAATAATGAGCATTAAAACTTATGAGGTCCTCCCTCAAGTCAATATGGCTTAGTAGACAGCATGGGCTTTGCTGTCGACGTATTTGAAGCCTGTCTCTACTGCTTACTACCTATGTGACCCTGGGCAAGCTAAAATAGATGAAAGAACAAAATACTGACAATTAGTGAGGGCTCTCTTCCTGGCTTATCGATAGCCACCCTCTCACTGTGTTTTCACATAGCAGGGAGAGAGTGTCTCTTCTCATAAGGACACATCCTATCACTAGGGCCCCACTCTGATGACCTCATCTGAATCTAATTATCTCTCAAACTCTCCATCTCCAAATACCACCACAATGGGGTTAGGGTTTCAATGTATGAATTTTGGGCTACACAGTTCAGTCCATAGTAGTTATTTTGTCATGTGAAACTATTTCTGCTACTAATGCACTCTCAATTTCCATAACAAAAAATAAATATTATTATATTACTTGCTCAGTAAATAATAAATGGGAAACATTTTCATAATTCATGTCAACCCATGTGACAAACAGTAGATATAACTTCTATACAAAAAGCGCCTACAAATTTATAAGAAAAAGAAAAATAGCAATAAAAAAGGTGGCTAGGATGTAAAAACCAAATTGGTAAAGGCATAATGCAAAAGAACAAAAACTTATGCAAATAAATATATGTAAATATGCTAAAATTTCTGTGGTTAGTAAGAAAAATGCAACTTAAAATGATGAGATATCATTTCTTTACTTAGACTGGAAAATGTTTAAAAATTATGCATTCAAAGCAGGCAAGACTGGAAAAACAGGTTGGAGGAAGTATGAATACTTTTGAAGATAATTGAGTAATATTTATACAAAATTAAAATTTGCCTATTTACTGACCTGGCAATTTTACTTTTTAGAATAAACTCTTTGGAAATATAAACACCAGTATGCATGGCTCTTTGTATAGGTATGCTTATAAAAGGACTGGTTGTAACAGCAAGAGTTTGGAAAAATAGGGACATGGTCAATGCATTCTACAACCATACTTTTTTTTTTGGCGGTTGGCTGTTATGGGGACCCAAACCCTTGACCTTGGTGTTATAACACTGTGCTCTAACCCACTGAAGTAACCAGCCAGCCCACATTGTACAGCCATGCTAAAGAATATTATGTAGTTATTAACAAGCATGAATTAAAAAACTTTCATTATATATTGTCAAGTTAAATACGTATAATCCTAATATTTTCTAAAGGAAAAAAATCTTATTTTGTATTAGGATAGAGAAAGAACTGAAAGGTTATATCCCAAAGAGTTAAAATGGGATACTTCAGGAGGTAGATGGGGAAGACTATTAACTTTTTCCTTGCAAGTTGCTACAATGTTGTACTTATCACAACAAGTATGTATTAAAATAAAGTTGAAAAACATTTTAAATTCTATGGCTTTCCTAGGCACCCAGACCATCTCATTTTTACCAGATACTTTCCTTCCTTTGATCCTTGATTGTGTATTTCATACATTTTAGGAGTTGTCCTTGGTGCTATGACATTTACAAAGTGTTTAACCACTGCCAGTATCTAGAATTGTAGAATGGAACAGAGCTAGAAAGGAACTTAGAGAATGTTCTGATCCAAACTCTTCATTCTAGAAATATTGAAATTGAGGCACAAAGACAGAGAGATTGACTTGTCCAAGATTACATCATATTACATCATTAAATCTACTACATTACATCAAGGAAAAAAAAAAAAGGCTGGCTGGTTTGCTCAGTTGGTTAGAGCATGGTATTACAACACCGAGGTCAAACAAAGGTTTTGATCCCCGATCCCCATACTGCCCAGATACCAAAAACAAACAAACAAAAAGAGGTTCCATCATGGTGAACAACATTCCCATTTTTTTTGGGGGGGGGCAGCTATAGGGATCCAAACCTTTAACAGGGATGTTATAACATGTGCTCTTACCAACTGAGCAAGCTGGACAGCCCCAGACATTACATAAGAGATTATAGCTACATTTTTTGGTGACTGTTCTTTTTTTATTCCATCACTGATTACAAAATCAGCCAAACAGCCTCACTCAATAAAGTAAACTTTTTAATCAAAAGAGATAAACTTATCTAAACAGGATTCTGGTAATGATTAGGAATTTTTATCGTAAGATTGCATGAAACTTTCCATCAGTTCCTAAAGAAAAGAGATCTCTAAGAAGTTGAATGAAAAGTTTAAACTTTTCCAAATGAAAAGTGATTATATTACATAATGTTGAATATACTAATTATTCTGATTTGAGCATCCTATATTGCACACAGGTGTTGATATTCGACTCTTTACCCCACAGCCATGTACAATCAACTCTGTTTCAATGAAAAAAATAATTTTTTAACTTTTCCAGGTGAGAAAGATAAATTTTAGTTAAAAATATTAAAACACATTTTGAATAAAAGCTAGCTACTTTGGAAAGTTTTGTGCAACCCAAAATCATTTGAGTTGTGAAAAGTCAGATACTATAAATGGTTAAGCACATTTTAGTAACTGTTTCTCATTTGATTTGGCTTTTCCTTCCACACTATCTTGTCATTGAAGTACAGACTTCCAATTTGGTAGAAGCTACCAATAAGCTCTTCTACAAATTCTCTTGTTCATTTGTCTATATTTAAAAATACTTATTGCATATCTAGTCTATCAGTTTACCATTCTTTTAATTTTTAATATAGGTTTTTACTAGAGACTTCTGCTTGGAATTCCTTCTCAGTTTTGGCTGAACAGAGTGCCAAAATTTTAGCCTTTTTGGAAGGGCTTAAAGTGTACTTAGGGTGGAATACTCTTATTTTTACCCAGTGTGTGCTATTTTTATAATGATGTGAACCACTGAAAGGTTTTTAAAATGTAATATAAATTTGTTTTATTATAAGCCATTGTAGGTAGTGCACAAGCATAAAGTCTTTGGGAAAAAGTAAGGATCTAAAATAAAACTCCCTCTGTTTTTAATGGTATATAAGAATATGCTAAGCTGTATTTATTTAGTCTTAGTGTATTCTCATATAACATTAAAAGTAGATGTATACCACCACTGTGTGGGTGAGGAAGGATAAATAATCTAAATAAAGACATGAGTTTAAACTCTTTATCTCAAGGATTCAATACGAGTGTTTAAATCAGCATCACAGGGCCGGCCCGTGGCTCACTCGGGAGAGTGCGGTGCTGATAACACCAAGGCCCCGGGTTCGGATCCCATATAGGGATGGCCGGTTAGCTCATTGGGTGAGCGTGGTGCTGACAACACCAAGTCAAGGGTTAAGATCCCCTTACCGGTCATCTTTTTAAGAAGTAAATAAAAAAAAAAATTAAAAATAAATAAATAAATAAATAAATAAATCAGCATCACAATAATAATGCAAGAGTGGGTTACCAGACTGGAGGCAATGTGGCCTGATGGTTACGAGTGATGATGCCTGGGTTTGAGTCTGTCTTCACTAGAAGACAACTATGCTATTTGACTTGGGACACATTACTTAAGCCTTCCAAGTCTGTGTCCCATCTTCAAAGAGGAGATAGTAGTTCTATCTATCTCTGAGTTCTTAGAAAATTAAAAGACATAATGTATATTCGTTGTTTAACAGGATGCATGGCCCACTGCAGGGCATCAGTAAGAGTTGGCTGTTATTATTGGTTGAGGTGTTTTTGTTGTTGTTCTTTTGTTTTTTGTTTCTTGTTTTTTAGTGGCTGGCTGGGATGGGGCTCCAATACCTCGACCTTAGTGTTACCAGCGCCATGCTTTGAATAAACTAACTGGCCAGCCTTACTATTGTTATTGTTACCTGGAAACATTCATAGAGAAGGTTTGCACTGAAACCAGTGGCTACAAAAGAGCAGACAGGCTGGAAGGGTTTGGAATATCTGTTGGGTGTCAGACAATACTTTCATAGGGCATTTCACCTAGTTTCTAGAGGGGTCTGAGGGTGTTAACCCAGAGCAGCCATCTGCAAGTAAGAATTTTCTTTAAGTCTTACGTTTTACCTTTTGAAAAATTCATGTAAATTTTTCAATAGACTTCATAATATATGCTTGTAAGCATTAATGTAACAGTAATGTGCCTCTGTCACCTTGCATTCCAAGTCCTCAGTTACAATTTCTGCTCTTGGGGAGCTGAGACCTATTTGTTGTGTGGTTTCTGGCACTCTCTTTTTTACACCAGATGGAGAAACACAGGTCAAAGATGAGAAAGAAGTCACATGCACAGGGCTGGCAGGAGTTTAGGTTGGGTCTGGGAGTGACTTTATGAAAAGAATGTTGAATGAAATATTCTAGCATCATCTACAGTAGTAGTAGATACTACTTGTATATTGTGAGTGCCTCTTAAGTGCTAGGTACTGGGCTGGGTTAGGCACTTTATAAACATTTTTTCTTTCTTCTTCTTATTTTATTTTTTTTATTTATTTATTTTTTTTTGTGCTACTGGCCAGTACGGGGATTATAAGCATTTTTTCATTAAATTCTCACAACATCTTTGAGAGCAAGCTTGTATTATCTTCATTTGCAGAGATGAACTTTGCTTTGGAAAGATGGGAATAGAGAGGCAATGAGAGCATTTAGTAGGCTGTTGATTGGCCCAATTTTGACATGATGATGATTCAATCCAAGAGGGTAGCAATATAAAAGCTAAAAATTCCATATTTTATTTTTTCATTCAACAAATACTTACTGGATGTCTGTACTTACTGGATGTCTGCCGCCTACCACATGATGGTGAATGAGATGTTCTCCTTGTTTCAGAGTTAGCAAGTTCAGCTGGCAATTTCAGGGCCATGTGATATGTGTTACGGAGGCAGTAAGCACAGTGTGTCTGGGTGTTTGGGAGCCTGGAGGAGGCAAAACCAGTTCAGCTCTGGGGATCCAGAGTACATTTTATAGGCATGGGGAGATGTTTTGAAGAATTTTTAGCTGAGTGGATGTGGGGCACGGCAGCATACTCTTGTAGCCAGAAGGCAAGACTCTCAAGGCAGGCTACCCAGGTTCAGTTCCTGGCCCTTCTGTCTACTAGCAGTATGACCTTGGGCAAGTTACTTAGTCCCTGCCCTTTAGTTTCCTCATCAGAAAATGGAGATAAAAATAGTACCTATCAGCTGGTTAGAGTGTGGTACCGATAACACCAACGTCCAGGGTTCAATCCCTGTACCATTCAGCTGCTGAAAAAAAATAGTACCTACCTCATAGGATTGTTGTGAAGATTAAAATGAGTTAATATATGAATTTTGAAACAATGCCCGGCCCATAATAAATTCTATGTAATTATTTGCTTATTGCTATGGGAAATTGAAAGAGGGCAATTGTGAACATGAATATACTAGACATTACAGGAGCAGCTATTGCAATCACATTGATAAATTAATTGATATTTTTCAGGTTTTCTTTGTTGTTATGGACCTCCTACTCTCACTCCCAATGTTTAGTCTGGGTCAGAGACTTAAGACTTGTTAAGGACCAGATGGGCAAAGCAGATGATCAAGGAGACGCTGTAAGGAACTGAGGTGGATGGCCCTCAGAAAAGGGAGGCTGCTACTCAGCTTCAACCAATTATTGCCACGTGGAAATATCAGTCCAGTGATGCTAGACCTGCTGACATTTCAAGAGAAGCTGAAAAACCATGTATTTATGAAAAATTTCCCAATTTTCAAAACTGTATTTAAGATAAACAAAAGAAGTTGTCTGTGGGGCTGGATCTAGACTTTAAAGTCCTCTTCTGGGCTCCCCATTGCCTCTGGGGATAACAACTTTCTTCCTCAAGTTCCTCACCAACAAGAGAGCAGAAAAAAGGAACTGTTAGTCTCTGGGAGCCAATTTCAAACAGGCTGTGGTTTTCTCGAGTCTGGGACCCGGGACAGTGCAGGATGGGCAGCTTTGCTGCATAGTGTAGACTGGCTTGGGGTGCCCCGGAACCCTCCGTGTGTGTGTGTGTGTGTGTGTGTGTCTGTAAGAAGCTGGTAGTTGAACGTCTCACAGATGGTGACATTTAACGCACTTCAAGTGTCATTGAATAATTCAGATTGGTTACACATGTAAATGACTATTTTCAGTATCATTCAGATTCCTATTGTTTCATTCTCGGATATATTCTACAATATGAAAGAACCAAATTTAGCTAAAAAGAGATGACATTTATCGTTAACTGCTGTCAAATGTAACATTTGATGCTGTAATTTCAACCAACAACCACTCAACAATTATTTATTGGGCATCAACTACATGCTGCTCATGCTGCTCTATTCATGCTCTTTCGTCTTGTGCCATCGTGATGAGCAGTATGAATATGTTGGAGGAAAAATTTATGGCAGCGAAGGCAATGGAGCTCATATAGGTTTTGGGGTGTGCAGCCTTCTCCTGATAAGCTCCATGGCTTTGTCAAACGGTCCACTCAGCAAAGCTTCATTTGGAAAATGAAACACTATTTTCGTGTACAGAATAAAATGAACCATCTAAGGTTATTGTATTTACCATAGGTCTAAAAAGAAAACAACATCCAAACCAGGATGTGAATTTAGTACTATTTCTTTCAACTTCTTACTCCATTGAGTCCCTAAACTCTATCAACACAAATTTCCTGGATAGACTCAGATGAAATTACAAGATTTAATAATCAATATGCCAGCAGTTGTCCCACCCAAATTTATGTATTAATGTTTTTTGAGACTATACCACGTTTCAGTTTTTCTTACCATAACAAATTTAGCCTGCTCTCTATCCACAGGTTTATACCAGCTCAGGAATTTAATTTACATTCTAAGTAAACAAAGTGCAACAGCAGACATTGGTCTGGACTATTCAAGGACCAAAACTCTCTGGATTTAGCTAGCCACATCCAATTTGAGGATGCATGATTCATTTCTACTGGAAAAGAGTTTGTCATTCAAGGCAACCACATGAAGGAACAAAGGAAGAGATATACCGTGACTACTTGTAATAGATACTACCACAGGATTAATGTATATCATAGCACATTCCTTCTTTTGATCTTCAATTAGATTTTACCTATATAAAGTCTCTTCAAGCCTTTTATATCTTGGGACTCAAACTGCATAATCCTCTGCTTCATGATCTAATTAAGTGGAAATCCTTTTCCTTGGTAATGGAGAGCTTTAGAGCACTAGAAAAAATGCAGATGCCTTTAATATCATACAATATGCCATTTCCCTGGTGTGAGTATTAAGACCTTTAATAGGAAAATGACACTAACTCAAAAAGTTAACTTCTTTCCATTTTTATTCTGCTTTTCCATATTGAGTACATTTAGTCATGTGATACATTAATGCAGATCATGTAGGTACTAATTCTAAGGATTAAATTAGCCCATACATGTAACAAATTTAGAACAGAATCTGGTACATAGTAAATAGTTAAATCTTCATCATGATCATCAATGTAAATTTCCTTCTAAAGCTTTGCCTCTTTGGTTCTTTGAGTTGTGTGATTCCTACCTTGCATTTTGTATTAGAACCTTTGATGATAATAATCAGGATAGAAGTGTTCCCCTAAATACAAAGCTTTTGGAATACTATTCTGTATTAGTCAGGGTTCTCCAGAGAAAGAGAACCAACAGGAGATAAATATGGATATAGAAATAGACATAGATGTAGATTTATTTTAATAACAGGCTCACCCAGTTATGGAGGCTGACAAGTCTCAAGATCTGCAGTTGGCAAGCTGGAGATCCAGGAGAGCTGATAGTGTAGTTCCAGTTCGAATGCCAGTAGGCTGGAGACCCCGGAGATCCTGTTTCAGGTACAGTCCAAAGGCAGGCAGGAGGGAGGAAATTCCCCTTTACTGTCAAGAGGGTTGGCCTTTTTGTTCTGTTCAGGCCTCAACTGATTGGATGAGGCCCACCAGCACTAGAGAAGGCAATATGCTTTACTCAATCAGAAACACTCTCACAGACACACCAGGAATAAGGTTTCACCAAATGTCTGGGCACCCTGTGTCCCAGTCAAGTTGGCATGTAAAATTAAGCAGCATGTACTCCATGTTGACTAGTTTCCCTCCTCCTTTTGTCAGATATACCTCACAGATGCCTCCAGAATGGGACTTGACCAGTCTATCAACAGATTTTGACTGTGTGTAAGGCACAGTAGCTTGCAAGTATTTTTAGGGATTTTCTCTGTTCTGAAAAAAGCTGATAACAGTCAGAAAGATAATACAAAAACTAAATTGAAAATACATTAAAAGGCAACAAAACAAGGGCTGGCTGGTTAACTCAGTTGGTTAAGAGCACAGTGTTATAACACCAAAGTCAAGGGTTCAGATCCCTGTACCAGCCAGCCACCAGAAAAAAATTTTTTAAAAAAAAGAAAGAAAAGTCAACAAAACAAAACCTATGTTAAAGCCTGGGGTGAATAAGTGCATGGAGACAAAAGAAAGGTGTGGACCAGGTGATTCTGAGGAGGCAATGACTGGTATCTTTGGAGTAAGGGGAGCACGCCTCAAGGAAGAAGTGAGTCTCAGAGTAAACGATATGGAGGATTTTATTGAGCATGGGGAAGGGGTATATTTTGTTTGTTTGTTTGGTTGGTTGGTTTTTTTTAGTGGCTGGCTGGTACAGGGATCCAAGATATTTTGAAGTTTTTATTTGTGCATTTTCTAAGTGTGCTCTTCCCCATGGCCATTGCCCCCTCCTATAGCCATGATGAAGCAGAAACAAAACGCCATCCTAAGTGGGAGACTTTTAGAGTGGTGGAGCAGAGTTTTATCTGACTCTTTAAAACTGGGTCTAGAGAAGGGAGAGGAGCAGGCTGATGGACCACTGGAACTACAGAAGGAAGAGCAGGAGAGGGGTGGGGAGCAGAAGAGGGAACTTCCACCTCCAAGACCAGGGAGCTGAGCAGAAGCAGATTTGGTACAGGCTGTTGCCTGACGAGGACCCCCATGAACACTCACTGACAGCCTCTGAGTGATGGCCCACTCTTTCCCCTCCTCCTCATTGCCTTGGACTTCTCACCATCTTCAGGTGCTAAACTCCTGTAAGTCCTGCAGAGGTGAGAAGGGCATGGACATCTTACGGGCAGCAGGGGTGTCATGCAGGAACCTCTGATCAAAGTCGGGCCCAACAGAACCAACTGGGAATTTCCCTTCTAGTGAGGCCCCATTGATGGCCACACCATCCCTGATAAATGTAGAAAAGAACAGGGATAGGAACTAGCATCTAATACATGTAGAATGGGTAAATTTGAGCAGTTCTTAAATGCATGAAAAGTGCCACTGACAATTGGACTATTGACCTGTATACAGAGTTTGGCCCAAGAAGGCAAGAACTATGTTCAACCATATATCAGGACATAAGATCCCACCCTGACACATCTTCAGAACCACTTTAATCCTTTTAGCCAAATCAGAAAATACTATTCTTTTACGATTGTCCCAAAGGATCATTACCATGTGGCTGTCCTGGATAAAAGAAGAAATTTCCATTTAGTGATATGATTAACACAGAGATTCAGGATTGAAATGGTAGCGCTGGCTTGCATGGTGGATGGTTCTAACAGTTGCCAGCAAGCAGAGAAAGAAGAATTGAGAAATCAGCTTGTCTTTTATTTACTTCTGGATCTATACTCTCTGTTTCAGATTCCAGCCAACTGAAAGAGTTCATGGCTTCAATGATCATCCATCCATCCAGCCAGCACATATTTACTGAATGACTATCACGTTTAGGAATTCATTTAAAAGCAGATATTTTAGCAGTAAGGAACAAAGACAAATATTCCTGCTCTCATGGTGCTTATATTTTAGTGGGGCAAAATAGACAAGAAACAAGTAGGTATAGAATGTAATTGATTATCGAGAAAAAGGAAATGAGAAAAGGGCCTGGGTAGTTCCAGAGTTGGTGGAGGGAAGGAAGGCTCAATTTAAAAAGAATGACCAGAGAAATCCTCTCTGTGAAGGTGACTTTGAATGAAGGCCTGAAGGAGGCCATGTAGCGAGCCCTGTGGATGACTGGGGGCAGTGTTTCAGCAGGGGCAATGGCAGGGCCAAGCACCCTGAGCAGAAGCTGATAGATTTATAACAGCAAATGACATGTAATGAGCCTTTGGTCAAGGTGAATGTACATCCACTCTCTGTTTATGATTTTCTACTGTCAGAAGATGCTTAAGCTAATTTTTTCTATACAGTATTATGTTCTTGTTTGAAATAGGGTGCTAAGTCATTCCAGCGGATTGGTAGTTTCTCTAATACTGGAAAGGATGTGTGCCACTTGGCACCTAGGAAGTTGGTGGTGATGTAGTCAGTGACTACAATCTGTGATTGCCTATTGACAAATTAAAAATGAAATTGTCATGACCTGACCACCTTCTAATGTAAATTCTTAACTTCCAGAGTGTCAAGAAAATTCTTTTCAGTGTCATGCTCCCTTCCCAATGCCCTTTATTAGATTTACATAGCTTTGCGATCTTTCATGGAGGTCAACACTCAGTATGCTTTGACTTTTAACTGGCATCATTAATCAACATGATGTTAATCCAGGAAGAGCGGCTATCACATTAGGGCAAAGTAGAAACAAACTACATTGTTTCATGGACAAAAGTGACACTTTGAATTGAGAGTTTATTCATCCCTTTTGTTTTCCCTCCCTGGGAGGGTCTCATGAGACCAATAGCTCATTTTTCTCAAGAGTGATCTTCAACCCTAGTCTCAGCCTCACTCCTCCTACTGCAGTGTGACAATAGCTGGGACTTCAGACTAAGTGGACACTTGAGATCTTCAGATATCTGGAGACAGCGTATCATACTTCACAGCAAGAGACAAGTCGTCATTTAAGGCCACATTCCTGGTGCTAATGGGGAATTCCATTTCGATGCTTTTATTCATGGAACTAAAATTGCAAACATGTTTGTCTTATAATTGTAGTCTATAGAGCAAAGGAGGATAGAAATCAGGGCAAAATTCAGTCATCCTTACGGTGAGCCAATTTGGGGTTCTACCAGACCCCCTGGCTTGTAGTTAAATTATCGATGAGTGATCTTATAATTTATTTCTCATGGTGCCTGGCATGTTGATGAAGAACCTGTCTTATGTAAATCACACATCTGGCTTCTTGTGAGCTCTCTTCCTGTCCCTTTTTTCTCAGGAATGAAGTATTTAGGGACTCAATGGAATAAGGAAAAGCATGTGTGCGTGTGTGTATGTGAGCATGTGTGTAAGAGGATGGACAGAATTCTGAACTGGAAGACAGGAGACGGGCTTCTGTCCCCAGCCCCACCACGTGGTTATTGGCAGTGCATCTCCATTGTTTTCTTAATTTTCCACCTCAATTTCCTCGTCAGTAAGAGGAGGGCATTTTTTTCTTGAAATGGCATTTGTGGGGATAAAATGAGTGTATACATGTGAAAACCATAAAAGCTATAATGACTACCACAGTTTTAATACATCACTTATCATGAGTGCAGGTCTGGAGTCAGACACTCTAGGTCTGAACCCAATACAGCTACTCACCACTTTTAGGAAAATTATTTTAAAAACTATTTCAAGTACTCCACCTATGCAAGGAAGGTAGGTATTATGCAAATATGTGTCAGTTGTCTGACAACAGCTCATTAAATAGTAGCTGTTATGGTTTACAGGGGATGTGGGGAGCATGCTGGATCTGAATAAGCCAGAGCCCCAGAAACCCATCCTCGGGAGATCTCAAGCAGGGCGGAAAGCCTGGGGCAGGTACCGTGGTGTCCCATCCCTGGGGGCTGCAGCTGAACCTCCAGTGGACTCTGCATCCTGCCGCAGGCTCCCGCGCTGGCGGCCCTGCCCTTTCCTGGCCCGGGCGTGGACACACTGGCCTCTTAGGGCAGGCGCCAGGGTGGAGCTGGAGCAAGTCTTCTTGGAGAACTCCTCCCTGGGAAAAGAATTCCAATGCCTAACTGCAGATTTTATTCATCTTAGCAAAGGACTACTCCTATTCAGTTTGATTAAAATAGAATACGGACTTCTTAGGAATTATCAACGTACAGTCATATTTGCTACACATTCACAGATGTGAGAAATTTGAGGAATAAGTTACGGTTTGTACTGCACTGCCTGGAAGGCTTTCCCTTTTCCTAGCTGTTTCACACCAGGACGTTTGGATGTGATCACAGCTCTCAAAATGAGAGACTTGTGCATGTTATAGGAATTTTTTTTTAAGCCAAGACATTTTCTAATCTGTGCCAATTTACTGAATGCATTTAAAGTAAGGGGCAATTTGCAAAAATTTTTTTTATTATAATTAGATAGCAAATCAATTATCAGCAATTTCCTTGAAGCGTGTCTGTTGATCGTCAAGCAAGGGCTAGATTATACAAACAAAAATCATACCATATATTATATTTGAGCAAACGTTTATTGAATAGTAACAGGCACTGTGCTTGGCGTTAAGGAGATAAAGGTGAATTAGAGATGGATCCAGTCCTCCAAAAGCTTTTAAAGTGGTTTCGGGTGGAGTAGGCAGGGCATGAGGAACTTCCAATCTGGAAGTTCAGTGAAGGCTGCCCTGGGCTTGAGTTGCGTCTCAGGATAAATGGGAGTTGGCAAACAAAATGGACGGAAGGGTGGGGAAGTGTTCTGTGGTTGGGTGAATAGCAGGGGCAATGTCACAGAGATGTGAAACAGCAATATGCCTGCAAATAAATAGACAAGGAAAGGAGGAGGCAGAATATGGAGGGAGATGAGCAGGAAAAGAAAGGCAGGCAAAATTGGGCCCTAGGAGGCCTCTACACCATGCTAAGCAATTTGGACTTGACTCTAGGATGGGTGGTGGTTCAGAAAGGCTGGGAGTGTCTCTCTGAACATAGCCCCATCCCAAGAGGATCTAGGGATTATTGAGATAAAGCCCATCAGGCCCTCAAGTGTAAAGGAATGTCAGAAACACCAACACCTAGGAAGGTTGTATTGACCTTCACAAATGTGGTGGCTTCTGATTCCAGACATTGCTCATGTACAATGTTTGCTACTGGCCTTTCTTTTCCAGATTTCAACTCTACATTTTTGTAAGTACTGGGCTGGATTATTTTAACATAGTGCTGTCCAACTTTCAAATTTTTCATGTTAAAAAGAATGTCAGCTCACACCAAGATGAAATGATAAAGCTGCTCTCAGCTGAAGGGAACCCCATTTTTTATACACACCCTTCTCCCTGAGCTCCAAGCAGAAGAGCTGAGGGGGGAAAAAAATCCAAATCTTGCCACAGTACAAGTCACATAAAGCAGAGCCTACATTAGGAAGCTTTGTTTTAACTTTTATTCCCAAATCCTCTTATTTACCAACTCTGACTTTCAACAAACAAGCATGCATTTTATTCAACAATTATTTATCAAGTACCAATTATGGCAGGCATGGGGCTGGATATCAGGGGTGCAGCAGAGAGCAAGATAAATTGGATTTCTGCCCTAAGGGAGTGTAAAGACCCGTGATGATGGTGCTTGGGGAGTAAGGTGGACTCAAGGAAGTAAATGGGAATTACAATAAAGCATGCCAAACGCCATGATGGGAGCACTGTATTTGAGAGCACATAATGAGAGCACAGACCTAGGCTGGGCATCCAAAAAGGCTTCCCTATAGGAAGTGAATGTTTAAGCTGAGAGCTGGAGGATGCGTAGGAGTGAGCCAAGCAAACAGAAGGAAGAAGAGTGTTCCGGGCAGAGGGACTGCATGAGTAAGAGTCCCAAAGGCAAGTGAGAACATGGCATGTTGCAAGAATTCAAAGGAGCTGGAGAACTGGAGAATCATGTGGGGGAGGCGCGCACTTAGAGATGAGGGCTGGAAAGAGACAGGGCCGGGTCGGCCACTGCTTTGGCAACCACACGAAGCAGCCCTTGTCTGGTGCGATGACCATGTGGGACTCAGAATCCTTTCCTTCTTTTACATTTGAGGACAGTCACTGTCAGAGGGGTTAAACAGCTTTCCTAAGCTCTAATGACTATACATTGACAGGACCACTATGTCTTCCTTGGGTGTCCACAGAAACAGACCATGACACAAGGATTCAATTATTTGGGGGATAAGCTTAGGAAACATCAGCAAGGAAGTGGGAAGGGAGCAGGAAGGGAAGGCGCGAGTAAAAGGTGAGTTGGCCACCAGGGACCACTGCAGGCCACTGGCGCTTGATCTCCAGGGGACACGTAACCTCAGAGTTACTGCACCCGAGGGGAATCGGAGCGGAAACCCCAGTTGCTGTCAGTGCGGGTTGAAGGCCACAGGAGAGGTGGAGAGGAGATGCTCATTCTCTGGCATTTCTAGTCTGCCCCATAGTGGGCAAAGTGCACCTTGGGGTCCAAAGAAACACCTCAGGCAAAGGAATGCAGGTGTGGAGATGTGGGCATTTGGAAGGCTGGTCGTGTGCACTAAAGTGACAGGGTGAGACATCACGGGCTGGTCACTGAAATGTTTGCTGCACAGTTCTCGGGCCCCAATGCTGAGCCCCCGCACTACCCCACACTGGCTGGGTTTGACTTGAATTCCACCTGACTAGCAGGTGAAAGATGCTCACTTGGTGGTGGATGGAGCCAGTAAAGCCACAGAACACCCTGGAACTCTGCACCAAGCCTTGGCAACACCTCAGGCTCCAGGCTCACGTCTCCTTAATTGCAGCACACACTTGCGGTAATTCACTCCTTCCCTCTGGAGTCTTGGTTCTGAAGGAAAACATGCCATTTTGAGCAGCCTATTAATTTGAAAGTGTCAAGTTTAACTAGGGAAATAAATGAGACTACACAAAATGAGAGCTTAGTGAGGCATGGGGTATTGAACAAGGTCAAGCAATTGGTTAAAAAACGCTGGATAAATTAGGGTGAGGTCATTTGATTTGGGATTTGGGGGACAATCTGACTCATGAATTTTTTCCAGAAATGAATGGGTCATAAGTTTGGGGAATCTGATATTTCATGACATAGTTTGGGGGCTAAAAAGTTCACATTAAGCCTATCTTAATGGCAATCATTCTCAAGGAGAGGCCATAGAGCAGAGGAAAGAAGAGATTCTGGTTCTTCCTTTCTTTCCTTGCTTTTGGCCCTCATCAGACATTTACTATGGTAGGCACCATGGGTTTAAATGTCAACATCGTGGTTCAGGTGCTCAAAGATTTTATAGTCTAGAAGAAGACAGACCCATAGATTAGGGCATGATAACTAACAATCCCTGGGACCCGGGGACAATCTGTCAGCCTCTTTGGCTCTCAGTTTCATCTGGAAGGGCCTTAATGGACAAGATCAGTGGTTCTCAACCTTGGTTGCCCATTAGAAGTACTTTGAGGAGCTTTAGAAGAACACTGATACCCTGGCTAGCCCCACTGCTCTGGGGGCCAAGGAGGTTCCAATGTGTAGCCTGGGTTAGAAAGCACTGGATGATAGCCTTCACTTTTTAGTAACTCTGAAACCCCTGCTTTTTTCTGAAGAGAGTTTGCTCTCTGTTTAACTCAACAGAAGGCAGGAGGTAGGAGCTAAAAATCAAGTTCCCTTGTCTCAGACTGGTAACAACATAGCATGAGGGCAGTGGAGCTCTGGGTTAGGTGACACATGCCAGCCAGCACTTGGACTTTTAAGTGAATAGCTTACCTCAATAGGATGTACAGAACACTCATTCCAGAAATAACAGGTGCCACATTTTTTTTTTCCTCAGGAGACACATTCATATTGCCAACAACTAATTATCATACCAAGAAAACACAAACCGTGAGAGTGAGCAGAGGCGGGTTGGCAGCACTGCTGGTTGTACAAACCGTGACTCACTCTTGTTCTAGGCTGAAGCATCTTCATAGCACCTCTCTGAACAGTACTCCGTGGTTATTTTGCAAAGGAAAGAAGGCAACATACTTTGCCATGGGCCTGAACGGGAAGAGAGCTCCTCTCCAATCTCCTGCAGCCTCTGGTTGGCTTCAGACCACACCTCCCAGTGAACTTTCCATCGTAGGAATAGAGAACAGTTGGCTTCCACATTGCTGTTCTGGCTTGTTCACTGCACTAACAACCTCTTCTATTACGTATAAGTCAATTAAAGGATGAGCTTAGAAGCTGGCATCTTTCCTCTGAAGTAAAAGCCAGCTTATGTTTTGCTAGTGACTGTCTCCTATAAAAATAACTCTCTTATTAGTGATGACATAAGAGCCACTGAAACCATCTCAGCTCGTGGTTGGATTGGAGCCTGTCCCATGCCCTTCTGAGGTCCTTTTTCTGGTATATGGCTGACAATACCTGCTCCCTAAGCACGCCAACACCAACATAATGATCTCACCTTGGATGAGTCTATAATTCTCTGATGGCTGATTGATTCTTCAGAACACTCTAAGGGGATGAGCTGGAGGCATGTATTAATTGCTTGTACTTTTCCTTGCTGGCTGTAAAGTCAGCATTGCTCCGTCTAATGGAATGTCTACAGAAAGCCACAGGAACTCCTTTTTTTGTTTTTTCAATTCTTTTTAAGCTGATAAATTTCCTATTTCATCTTCTGCAGCAGGTCTTATTTAAGGGAACTTTGGAATGTATAATGACCACTGAGATCATGGAATTGAATTAGTTGATTGATTATAAAGGGAGACCCTCAATTTAAAAGACATAGCTCATATTTGCTCAGTGTAGACTTGGGGGGATAGGGGTTAAAACTTAGAGTGACATACCCCCTAAAACTAACTTCATAACATATGATGTGGACAGGTATCAAGGTGATTAAAAAATTGGAATAGAGTTTTTTTGATTAAATTTTTTCATTTAAATTGCATTATTGTATTATTGGAAAAGCATTTATGACCTTATGGAAAATATAGAAAATTCAAGAAGAAGATTTTAGAAATCACTATATTCTAACTCAAAATAATGAGTGCTACAACTTATTATATTTTCTTCTATCCTTTTGTGTGTGTGTGTGTTGCTTTTTAATTTATATGTGTGAACATAATATTTAGTGGGTACATAAACCTTTCTGGGACTTTAATTTTTTCATCTTTACATTAGGAATAATAATAGGGTCTACTTTATGGTGCTGTGAGTATTAAACAAGTTAATACAGAAGAGCAGTTAGGACATGCCTGCTATACAGTTTGCATTTCTGTTAAGGCTATTACTAACTTATTACTATTATGTAATTGTGCCTCCTGCTCTTTTTGCTTAACCTATAATGTGAATTTTCTCATGTTAGGATACACTTATCACAAAATTTATTTTGCAATGGCTATATAATATTCTACAGATATCAAATTATTTCTTATCAAACAAAGTGACACCTCTCCACATTTCATTCTTTAAAGGTGGGTAGGAGTTGTTGTTTTTTTTTGAGGTGAGATATGTAAGAACCCAAATGCCCCAAGGCATCACACTCTGATCACATAAGTCCTTCTCAGCCACACCCCATCATGGCGCTGGTTGCCCTTCTCTTCCGTACTCTCTTTCCCGCCGGCGCGAATCACACACCAAACAGCTCACCCCAAGCCCCATGCGGTATGCTAAGTAGGGATTGTATTTTAAGCAAATCAGCCTTCCCTAAAAGCCCTATATATATATGTGTGTGTGCTGCCTAATAAACGAGCTCTCTCCGGTGGATCGTCAACTGGTGTCGACTAGTCCTTTCAAGATATTTTAGCCAAAATATTATAAAATAAAACTAAGTTTCTTTTGAATGAGTTGCCAAAATCTGGTTAAATTTGAATTTAGATAAATAACAGGATTTTTTTTTTTTTAGTATAAGCATATTCCAAATATTACATGGGATGTACTTATACTAAAATATTATTTATTGTTTATTTAAAGTTCAAATTTAACTGGGAAGTCTTTATTTTTATTTGCTAAATCTGGCAGCCCTATGAGTGAAATGAGTAAAAAGGAGGAGATATCTTAACTTGCCTAATTGTTACAAATTTTTTCAGAAAAGAAAGTAGTTTTAATTTCTTATTAACATTCTATCACTTGGTAACAGTTAAGCAGAAAATAAAGGTAAAAAGATAAATAAAAAAGAAGGAAAAAAGAAAAACTGAAACAGGGTATTTACAGTCTCAAAAAAGTGAATTGAATCATCATATTGTACCTAACCAAAGTTATTTAAAAATGTATAAAACAAAAGAAGGTATTTGTGAGTAACTTAGTTTTATGTTTTGAAAGCACTATAGAAAATTCATTCTGGTTTTCAGATGATCTTCAACACAGTATTTTTATGGGACTATTCTATGCTTTTAGGTTTTCACATAGAATGTGATTATTGGCAGCCCAAACCTGAAAAAACTCTTACAAAATTCAGGTGAGGCCAAACCACCTGTCGCCAGTCTCGGGAGCAATGGTCCTATTCGTTGAGGAATGAAGACTTTTTCCCTAGGCCCTACCTGCAGAGGCCTCTCCCAATCATCGTAGACCAGTGGGGTTCTGATGAGAGCTTCCCCACAGGCTCCCACACAAGAAGGCATATGAGACTTCTAAGGTCTCGAAGAACTGAACGATGCATCTATGAGTCTGAGGCATTTGCTGATATTTAGTGGATGCTCCAGGATTTGCATATTGAGGGGACTTAGAGAGGAGACTTAGGTGGTTGGAAAGAGGGGCTCAGAGCCTTGTTGTGAAGCTGTCCTTGCACAGCAAGCTCAATATATTTACTTAGAATGTTTATTTGGGGTAGCTGAAGAAACCAGAAAAAAGGGGGCGAGGATGGGGCAGTCTAACACCTCCCCTCCTCCACTCCATGTCACTGCTGCTGATTGTGTTTGGAGGATAAAAGACACCATTAGCAACTGGCATGGGGGAGGAAGGATCAGAAGAAATGACAGACTAGTGCTCTTAAATATGACTTAGAAGGCTAAAAGTATACTGGTGAGAAACATTTCTAACCAGACTGTAAAAACTACATGCTGTCACTGGAGCTTGTCTCACTTTGTTTTCACCGAGAGGCATCTCTCCAAAAGTGCAAGTCTGACCTTGTCTCTTCTGAAAGCCCCTCCCTGACCTCCCACTCCCTGCCGGATCAAGGATCAAGGCAGGGCGTGAGAGTGGGTGTGATACAGGTGGCCCTGGCTGCTCAAGGACTTCAGCCATGTTTGCTCCCATTACCCCAGGTGCCTCTTTGCCTCCTGTTGCTTCGCCATCAAACACCTTCTTTGAGTTTCTTAGGACAAGATGCTTTTTCATGCCTCCATTACTTTGCACTTGCTGTTTTCTTTCTTCCAAGAAAGCCCCTCCCCTCCCCCATCCTCCACTTTCCTTCCCCTAAAGGCTGCCTGGTGACCACTATTTCTCCTTTAGAACCAGCTCGGATAGTTTCTGCAGGGTCCTCTCTTTTCTACTCCTGACACCCCCAGGGTTAACAGCCCTCTCCTTTATGCTGTTCTGCATCCTTCCCACATGTTATGTAGTACCAGATTATTTGTTCATTTTGTTTATCTGTCCTCTTCTCATTCTTAAGCTTCTTGAGAGCAAAACCCATCTTTTTGTTTGTCTATTTCCCTAGCAACTAGAAAGAGTCTGGTATCTCATAAGCAATCAATATTTGTTGGATGACAACTCCTAGATTTTAGGTTTAGCAATTATTTGATATTCAGTAAATTTCAATTTATTCCATTGAAATAAATTATTCAATAAATTTCAAAAATCTGAACTCCCAGCTGTACTTTATGGTAAACTTTAAGTGATGCTTTTTCTTGGTCCATAGCTTTGAGATCCACAACAGGGCTATGCACAATCATTTTAGCTCCTGACAAGGCCTTTTACCCTATGATTTAGGTATGATTATATCTTTTGAATTTCCATCATATGCTATTGTCAGCCTCTCAGACAGTTTTACCGCAATCAGGCAAAGAGAGCATTGAAGTCTGACTTAAACCCTCGTGGTCTCTTGGAGCTGCCGGTAAGATTAAGAGAGAAATTACAGGACAGGGAGATTTAGCAGAATAGGATCTTTTCACAGACAGTGGTAAGACAGAAACACAAAAATCCTGGATCAGAGAAATAGAGTTTGGGTACCTGCTAATTCTCTGATCAAGTCTCAGTTTGATGTGAAGTCATCTTTCCTACCTCTTGAACTCATGGATAAATAGATCCTTCCTTGGAAAGGGAGAGTGGATTGCTTGTCAGTACCCCTCAGTCTTCGCTGAACCAGGAGTGATTCACTCCACGTGGCACCTGGCCTCTTTGTTTGACTAATCTCTCATTTAAGACATGCGGGTGACTAATAGATGGGAAAGTTCCCTGGAGAAAGTAACTTGGTTACATGTAAGTTTCTTGGTCTATCTGGGTGAGGAATCTCTGAGATCTTCTTCTAAATAGCTGTGCTATTCATTTTGACCACTCATTAATTCAAAAATGGTATAAAAGTGGCCTAAAAGTTTAGGTTTGCTCTTCTTCCACAAATTTGAAACAGGGTGGCTTTCCCCTTGAAACAAGTTTTAACAGATCAAGAGTAATCCCTAAAAGTAAGCAGTAGCTTCTGAACTTATGACTGTTTTATGAAAGATGAAATGCAGTAAATGAAATTTGCAGTATTTAGAACATGGCTTCTGGATGGAGACATCTCAGGAGCAGGGTCCTCCTTAGCTGTTATTGGTATTTTCCAGCTCCCCTTTTTGCAGTTCTGCTCCAGTGCTGTGCCTTGCTGGACCCACCTGCAATAGCATTTCTCACTGTGAGCCTGGTATCCACTTCCTTTGAGCACACAGACAAAATATATTTTTCTTCTCTTTCTGAGGACTCTAGATGAGCCCTCCAAAAAACAGGAGTTCATCCTGTTACTTCTGTTTTTGATCCACAGGGTTTACTCTACCTTCCTTTCCTCTTTCATAATTTGTAACTCTTGTCTCTGACAGTCAGAAACCTTTTTCACATTATCTGGAATAGATTTACTTTTTGTTCATTCCCAGCACAGATGCTCCTCCACTTACAATGGGGTTACATCCTGAAAACCTCATTGGAAGTTGAAAATACTGTAAGTCGAAAATGCGCTTAATACACCTGACCTACCAAACATCATAGCTTAGCCTAGCCTACCTTAAACGTGCTCAGAACACTTACATTAGCCTACAGTTGAACAGAATCAACTAACACAAAGCCTACTTTACAATGAAGTGTTGTATTATCTCACGTAACTTATTGAATACTGTACTGAAAATGAGAAACGATGGTACAATAGGAACTTGAAGTACAGTTTCTATCGAATGTGTATTGCTTTTGCACCATTGTAAAGTCAAACCATTGCAAGCCAGGGACTGTCTGTGTACACATAAAGTAGTTTTAGAATTGGTACTTGAGTATAACATTTGCCTCCAAGTTTTTTGTTTTTAACTTTTTAGTATGTAGTATTTCCCAAATTTACTCAGGTTAACTCTTTTCTTCACCACCCACTTCAGTGTGGCTGTTATTCACGTGTAATAGAGTGAGGTCCATTTGCTACTGTTAACCCCATCCCACCCCAAACCAGGTTCAGTGGGATTGGAATTATTATCAAGTTGAGCCTGAGTAATGGGTAAACTCTAGGTTTATTGAAGAAGGTAAATGACTTGTATATACCTTACCTGTTCTACTTTCAACTAACCTGGGAGGTGGAGAGGAGTTGCTCTATGACAACCTGAAATCTGCAGCAACATCAAAATTGCTTTTCAATCTCTTCTCTTTACCAGTCCCTCACCCCACCTCCATTTCCTGGTCTCATTTTTATAGGAGTTTCTAATTAAAAGAAAAACTGGTTTTAAACCCCCTCCCTAATCTTTGTAATTTGGGAGGAGATTGGAATGAATAGTCAAAAGGCTAAGAGGTAGGTAGTGGGTGGGTGGAGGAACAGCACCAGGGGCAGTGAGTTATAAAATAAATAGCAGACCGTACTGGCCAGCTGCCAAAACAAAACAAAACAAAAACAAAAACAAAAAAACAGAACAAAACAATAAAATAAACAGTAGCAATTTCAATAGAATTGATGGCCAGTGAAAGTCATATTAATTTAGCAATAGTACAATAAAGAAGAGACATGTTCTTTTTTACCTCTGACCTGGGTTTTTTGGTGGAGTCTGATCACAAACCAAGATGCCAGTAGGATTAGCAGGCCCTTGTCTAAGTGAGCCTCTGGAGCTAGCAGGGCCTCATTCCCCATATAGTCCAGCTATTTATCCTATTTCTGCTTATTCCTTAGTGTGTTAATGCATTTATTCAATCAACCGTCTGTTCACAGACACAGACCTGGGTTCCTCCTCTGCAGGAAGGACTTTGCAGGAGATGGACAATAGTTGGACCACCTCCGGTCACCAGGCACCCCTCTGCCCAGTCCCACTGTCTCTGTTTTGTGACCATCCCTGTGGTCAATGCATCAACTCCCAATATCCCAAATATTTGGGAGCTAAGCAAAAAGAAGTCACAGGATTAGGCTTAGAATAAACCATAAAAAAGAAAAAGCTCAGGCCTCCTGTGGAGGAAGTTGTATTTGAAAATCTTAAGGCCACACCCTCTACTACCATTTAGACTTCTGGCAGAGAGCTAAATACCTACAGGCCTTGCCTTAGTGCTCTTCTTCCCCAAGCACTTCAAACAGCAGCCCAGCCTGAGTGCATATTTGAATTAGTGTAAACAGGGTTTCCCAATTAATGTAGAAAAACAGCCTGTGTTGGTGCTGGGAACCCAAGATGATTCATCAGGCAGGTCACAACAAGGCCAATTCACATTCTGAAATGTTTCACAGGAATGATATCACTCACATAGTAAACAGGACTACAAAACAATTATGTCAAATACTGCAAAATTGCCCTAGGTGGAAGTAGGAGAGAGATTATCATAAACACCTGGGTCAGGTATTTAATGTAATGTTGAAGGGTAGAATTATGTTGCAAACTTTATTTTTTTTAAAAAAAAAAGTTTTTTTGGCAGCTGACCAGTAAGGGGATCTGAACCCGTGACCTTGGTGTTACCAAAGTTTCAAACTTTATAACACAGATATCGGTGACTTCAGTTTGTTAATAACATGGTTGACTGAAAGAAGGGTGCATAGCCTTGTTGGACGTTGCGTATGCTTTATGCAGTTTATGACTTGGCTTGTGGATTTTGGGGGAGGATCAGGGTCTGCATGAGTAAACTCTCTCTCCCCCTTTCTTGATTTCTTCCTTATAATGCACTGCAAAAGAGAACTCTTGTTTTCAGGGACTGAAGTGAACATAATAAATTGCGCAAGGACTAGATAATAAATCTGATAGCCCTTTTCTCAAGTAATAAGATCTGAATCTTCTCTGTTTTTGCTGAAACTCTATTTTTCTATATGTTTGACAATTAAAGTTAGTATTTGGAACAATTTTCCCAGTAGAAATGTTAGTTGTTTTTCCTTAGGATCTTACATTTAAAAAAACAAAAGTTATTATAGTCTCTTATTTCAACATTTCATTGTGGGGAATCCATACTTATTCAGTGGCCTCAAAAGGCCTCATATTTCCAAATGTCCAGATCTTATCTGAGCTTTTGATAAGCATGCAGGGCTCCCAAGTTTATGCATTGAGCTTGGCTCTCCAATGGGGAAGAGCTCACATAAGGTAGTTGGTATTTCCTGCCCCTGTTAGGCCAAAACTATTGTAATAACAGTTTCTGGCTAGATTCAGGTATCTTTGCTTCAAGTCCAAGCCAGAATCAGGACATGAAGAGGCATGTGCGAAAAGGAAAATGACTGGAGAGGAGGTTTGGGGGTGGAGAAGGGAGAATTTCTCAATCTTTTCATGGCATCAAAATGTTTGACATGGATGTCATTGTAAAAAAATGACCTACTCTTAATGGAAATTACCACTGGTCAGATCTTCCACCATAACTTCTGGTTCTGACACTGTATAAATGGACTGGGTAGATCTGAGGGGCTGTTAAGTTTCATCAGATTAGGAGGTAGAATACTTAGTCCTTGCAAGTATTGTGAGGGCTTATACAACTTGGGGAACGTCTTCTTTAAGAAAAAGAATAACAATTAGAAATACAAAATTAGGTATGAAAGTGACTATTTAAAATGAGAAAAGAAATACTAAGAGTTACAAATTTTTAAAAGCTGGCAAAAGCCATGTATATCACAAAATTCATAAAAACAACACATTTTTATTAAGCAACTGCCTGATGCCTTCCTGTAATAGATTTTCTCCAACATTTTTGGCAGCATGCTCTTCAATACCTCCTTCAAAAGATAACAATTTTGTAATGTTTTCTACAGTGAATGGAGTGATAATCTAGCAAAACCTTGTTTCTCTTCCACTACCCATACCCCACACTTCCAGTGTTAGGTGCTGTAAGACAACCCGTAGACCTACAGCCTTTGTATAGAAGCCAGAGGAGTTGACAGAAGGAAGGTGAGATTGGGTAGGGCATTGAAAAGTACATCCCTCAAAACCAATCCTACATCAGAAAGGCTTGTAATAATGACTTTGGACCACATAAATGGATCCTATATGATTTAAACTACATTATCCCCATGCCAACCCTTCTTTAGCTGGATCTTAAAAATGTTCAAGGCCATCCAACATGAAGAGAAATCTGATGGAGGGGAAATAGGAGTGGAAAGAAACAGTAATATCTACCAATTGTGATTTACGCACAAATTGTGATTAAAACGTCTCACTCTTTTAGAAACCCTTTTATAGAAACTTATGACCATGTGAACACATTGGTGGGCCTCTACCCCTTCCATGACTTTAGAAGGAGCCCATGAAAGAGAAGACGATTGACGTTTAACCCTCATTAGCTGCACAGTAAATCCACCTGTGGTTCTATGAAAATTTGAACAAGTGAATTAACTCCCTGGTCCCAGTTTCCACATATGACTATTCCACTGCATTCTTGTGAGGACCAAATATGATAAGCATATATAACAGCGTGAGAAGAATAGTCTCAGATGCTTTGTAGGTTATAGAGTATAAGCCTCATGTGTGGGGAATTAGTTTATGTTCAAATGGATGAATAGTTTGAAGAGTTTGGCATATGGAGCAGTAACTCCTATTCTTAGGGTGTACTTTAACTTGGCCAAGTAGTTACCCACTTCCAGCAATTCTGAAGCAGCAGAAAATAAAAAGCTTGAAGGAGCTAATGAGGATAAGACTTGAAAGTTTGGGGTCTTAGATCCATTCTCTTGGAGTAGCCCATCTGTTGGCGAGTTCTGGTCCTTTTAGATACATCTTGGGTGGAGTTTTCTTCGGATGTAGGAAAGGTTTCAGAGTCAGGAGATTCCCCCAAAAAAGAGAGAATTTCATTCTAGCAGGGCTAAGGGAATTCAGAATGGAGTATTTTGCTGCCAGATACAGCATGCAGGAAGGTGAATGGTGAAAAGATGGTATTGAATGATGAAGGCAGATGAATACTTCTATGGTTTGAAAGTGTCCCCCAGATTTCTTGTGTTGGAAACTTAATCCCCAAATTCATATGTTGAATGGACGCAGGGGTCTTTGGGAGGTAATTAGGGTTATGTAAAGTCAACAGGGTGGGGCTCCCATGATGGGACCAGTGGCTTTATAAGATGAGGAAGAGAGACCTAAGTTGACACACATGCTCTTGGACTCCCACTATGTGACACCCTCCACCACATGATGATGCAACAGGAAGGCCATTGCCAGATACCTCCCCTTGACCTTGGATTTCCCAGCCTCCAAAACTGTAAAAAAATAAAATTTTTTTCTTCATAAGTTACCCAGTCTGTGGTATTGTTATAGCAACAGAAAGCAGACTAAGACAGATACCATCTTAGCAGTCACCTGAAGACTCAGTTCTTCTGCAGAAAGATAAAGAGCAAAAGGCATGTGTACAGAATACAACTCTACTTTTACCACAAATGAGATTTCGTTTACCTAAACCAACTTTGAACTGACTGGTGCGCGCGCGCGCGCGCGCGCGCACACACACACACACACACACACACACACACACACACACACCCCAAACACTTTAATTTTCCTATTTGGTCCAACACAATGAGGTTGATCCAATCTCTTACCCTTTCTTGTCTCCAAGCACTTCCACTCTGCTTTATAAATCAGTCAACAAAATATGTTGTATCTTTTACCTGTTTTTAGGATTTTTTTTTATTTTCTAGATGTAATTAAAACTTTGCTTTCCCCTCAGGACATTGATTCTTGTGTATCCATCTCAGGAAGGGGTAGTTTTTCCCATGTGCAGAGCACTACTGGGCCTGAAGATGCAGTAGGTGCTTCTTGATCTTTGTTTCAAATTCCAGATAATTTCTCAGGATTTCCTATTTCTTCAAAACTCTAGCAGCTTTATTCCACATGCTCTCCAACCATTCCTTTTGTTTGTTTTTGTTGTTGTTGTTTTGGCTGCTGGCTAGTAAGGTGATCTGAACCCTTGACCTTGGAGTTATCAGCACCATGCTTTCCCACATGAGTTAACTGGCCTGCCCTCAACCATTCCTTTTTGACATCAGGGTTCCCTCTCATTAATTTTTGGTGTTAGCACATGGATCACTCTCTCTCTCCACTATTTCTTTTCCTGTCATCCTTCTTCATGGCTTCAATATCCAGAGATGACCCAATCAATACCCTCTTCTCTCAATTCTTTGTGCTTATCTCCTGCCACGATCTTTTCTTTTCCCACCTCAACCACCCTCTCTGTGATCAAGACCTTATCATTACCTAGACTCTAAAATCTCAACCTCAAGAATCTCCATCTCACCTAACCACTACCTCTTTCCTTCTGCCTTCCTTGCTTTAGTGCCTCCAGTAAAATAATTATTCAACAGAAATGGAGCAACTTCTCACTATGCCTTCTCTCTCTCATCCTCTCTTCTTTTCTATCCACCTAAAGATCCTTTGCTCCTTTCTGTTCCATTGACTCAGCTTGCAAGCCTAACTCCTGGTCAAACCCATCTGCAGTGGATTGAATTGTGTTCCCCAAGTCTCATTCCCCAACATAACTGTTAAGGATGGGAAGTCCTATTATAGTAATTGAAAGGTGGGGCCTTGAAGAGGTGATTAGATTATAGTGAATGGATTAATAATGATGTCAGGGGTGTGGTTCTGAGGGCTTTAAAAGGAGAGCACATGAGAGTGTCTCTAATCTGCCATTTTCTGCCATGTGAGACCCCTGCAATGCTGTAAAGCCACCATCAGGAGGACCCTCACCAGACCCTGGACTTTGGACTTCCCAGCCTCCAGAACTCTAAGCAATGAATTTGTTTTCTTGTGAATTACCCAGTTCCAGGTATTTTGTTATAAGCAACAGAAATAGACTAATACACTATCTCTCTGCCCACTCCTCTTCTCCACTTGAGGAGCAGGATGTTGTGGGGGAAAAGTGTATGACACTGTTGACTCCATTCACAGAAAACTTATGGCCACAAATCTCAAGTGAACCCTTTGCACTGTCCAGCAAGCCTAATACATTTCCACTCTTACCGTTTACAAGGCATCTGTTTTACACCTTTCTTCTTTTCAAACTTCCAACATCTTTCCCTGTTCTTCTCTCTTAGCTGATAGCTTGGTCTCTTATTTGACTAAGAAAACAAGTTAATCTTAAATAAAAACAAAACCCTCCCTTGATCTCATGTATTCTTTAGCTACCACCATATTTTAAAGCATATCTCTCCCAGGGAATGGCTTATCTTTTGTGTCTCCTACTCCTCCCTTCCCATCCTCTTCTTAACCTACCTTACTCAGACCTTTCTTTGTACCATTTCATCATAACTACTGCTGTCAAATTACCAGCAAACTGCTTGCCAAACCCAGTTCTCATTGAATTCAGTGTCTCACTGGCTTTGACACAGTTGATTAGTCCCTCTTTCTTGAAACGCTATTATTTATTTTGGCTTGGCTCCTGGGAGTCCACGCACCTACCTACCTAATCCCTCCTTCTCAGTCTTTTTTCCTGGCTCTTTCTTCTCTTCTAATCTCTAAATGTTGGAGTAGCTCAACACTCAGGCTTCAATCCCTCTTGTGTTTTCTTTCTAGACTCATTATTTAGATAATCCCACGCAGCCTCATGTCTTTAAGTCATATTTATATGCTACTTCTTTTCATTTATTTACGTATTTATTTATTTATTTATATCTTTGTGCGTGAGCATGTGCTTGGGCATCTACTATGTACACTGCCAGTAACATCTGCTTCTGCCATTCTGGGGACACGTGAGTGGGTGAGAGTTTGGCCATGGCACATGCATACACATATCTATGTACATTTTTATTTTACTTTGGGAGATGCCTTTTATTTTTTGAAACATAGTCGATTGTACATTTCTGTGGGGTACAGAGTTGAATATCAATACCTGTGTGCAATATGTGATGCTCCAATCAGGATATTAGTATGTTCAATATTGTACAATGTAATCATTTTTCATGGTCCTTTACCAAATCTCTCTCACCCTTCTCCTCTTTCCCCCTTCCCATCTCTGGCAACCTCAGTTCTGTTCTCTCCTTTTGAAAGTTCATCATGTTATTGTGATTATTGTATCTTTCTTTCTTTATTTTTAATTTATTTGTTTATTTTTTTAGTTCCCAACTTACGAGTGAGAACATGCAGTATTTCTCTTTCTATGCCTGGCTTATTTCACTTAGCATAATTTTCTCTAAGTTATCCACATTGCTACAAATGACAGGATTTCATTCTTTTTCATGGCAGAGTAGTATTCCATTGTGTATATACACCACATTTTCCTTATCCAGTCATCTGACAATGGACATTTAGGTTGGTTCCAATTCTTGGCTCTATTGTAAATAGAGCTGCAATAAACATGGGAGTGCAGGTGTCTCTTCAACATGATGATTTCCATTCCTTTGGGTATATAAGCCCAAAAGTGGGATTGTTGGATCATATAGCCATTCTATCTGTAGTTGTTTGAGGAACCTCCATACCATTTTCCATAATGGTTGCATCAATTTGCAGTATCACCAACAGTGTAGGAGGGATTCCCCCTTCTCCACATCCTTGCCAGCATTTGTTATTCTCTATCTTTTTGATAATTGCCAGTCTAACTGAGGTGAGATGATATCTCAAAGTGGTTTTGATTTGCATTTCCCTGATGCTGAGTGATGCTGAGCATTTTTTCATGTGTCTGTTGGCCATTTGTATGTCTTCCTTTGAGAAATGCTTATTCAGCTCCTTTGCCAATTTTTTAATTGGGTTATTTGTTTTATGACCATTAAATTGTTTGAGTTCCTTGTATATTCTGGATATTAATCCTTTGTTGGATGCATAGCTTACAAACATTTTCTCCCACTCTGTAGGTTGTCTTTTTGCTCTAGCAATTGTTTCTTTTGCTGTGCAGAAGCTTTTTAGCTTGATATAATCCCATTTATTTATTTTTCCTTCTGTTGCCTGTGTGTTTGTGGTCATATTCATAAAGTTTTTGCCCAGACCTATTTCCTGAAGTATTTCCTTTATGTTTTCTTTTAGGAGTTTTATAGTTTCAGTTCTAATATTTAAATCTTTCATCCATTTTGAGTTGATTTCGGTATATGGTGAGAAGGACAGGTTTAGTTTCATTCTTCTATATATGGATGTCCAATTTTCCCAGAACCATTTATTGAAGAGGCAGTCTTTTCCCAATGTATATTCTTAGTGCCTTGGTTGAAGATCAGTTGGCTGTAAATATGTGGGTTGATTTCTGGGTTCTTTTTTCTGTTCTGTTTGTTTGAGTGTCTGTTTTTATGACAGTACCATGCTGTTTTGGTTACTATCACTCTGTAATATAATTTGAAATCAGGTAGTGTTATGCCTCTGGCTTTATTTATTTATTTATTTTTGCTCAGGATTTCTTTCTCTTTTCAGGGTCTTTTGTTGTTTCATATGGATGTTAGGATTGTTTTTTCTATCTCTGTGAAGGGTGTTATTGGTATTTGTTTTTAAATATATATATAAATTCACACACACACACACACACACACACACACACACACACACAAAACCGGGGGGGGGGAAGAAGCTATAACAACCATAATTACTTGAAGTTGATACGACAAGCAAACAGAAAGGACATTGTTGGGGAGGAGGGGGGGGAGGGAGAAGGGAGGGAGGTTTTGGTGATGGGGAGCAATAATCAGCCACAATGTGTATTGACAAAATAAAATTAAAAAAATAAAATTAAATAAATAAATAAATAATGGTGGTCAGGGGTGTGGTTCTGAGGACTTTAAAAGGGGAGCATGAAAAAAAATAAATAAAAATAAATAAATAAATAAATAAATAAATAAATATTTACAGACTTGACTTCTCCCCTGAGCTCCAGATTTACTATCTAACCCCTATTTAACATCTCTTTGGCACCTCACATTACACTTTTCCCCAAATAAACCTTAATTCCATCATCCTGGACCCATTCCTCCTTCAGGCTTCCCTATCTCAGTAAATATCACCACTGTTCACCTAATTGCTCAGTCCTAAACTTAGTTGTTATCTTTGACTCCTGTCTTTTCCTCATCATTGTTCCCATCTAATTGATCAAAAAGTCCTGTTGATCCTACTTTCAAAATTTATCTTAACTTCAGTCAACCACCTACACCCCTGTCCCCTAGTCTAATAATTCATCTCTCATCTAGAATATTGCAGAAAACTTCACACTGATATCTTATTACTTGTAATACATTTTTTTTACATAAGTAGTCAGAACAATCTCTTTTTTTTTTTTTTTTTTGTCGTTTTTTTCGTGACCGGCACTCAGCCAGTGAGTGCACCGGTCATTCCTATGTAGGATCCGAACCCATGGCTGGAGTGTCGCCGCACTCCCAGCGCAGCACTCTACCGAGTGCGCCACGGGCTCGGCAGAACAATCTCTTAAATTCTGAAACAAATAAAATCCTCTGATGGTTTTCTATCACATACTCCTAATAAATTCCTAACTCCTTGCCTTGTTCTATCAGGCCCTGTATGATCTGGTCTTTGTCATTTTCTCTGACTTCATCTCTCACTGCCTCTGTCTGGCTCATGTAACTCTGGACTTGTTCCTTAAACACAGAAGTTCTTTCCTACATTAGGTCCTTTGTCTTTACTGTTTCCTCTGACTGACATGCTCTTCCTCCAGCTTCTTGAACATCCTGCTTTCTCATTTCACCGAAATGTCTCACTGGATGTCGTTTCTTCAGAGGGGCCATCTTTCACTATCCTGTCTACAAAAGAGCAGACCCTACCTCCATCACCTTACTCTGACTGATTTTTCTTTATAGCATATATCAGTGCCTGACATTACATATTTGTAATTGTTTGTCTACCTGACTAGAATGCAGGCTTGTGAGCTAGTAGATGTTGCCTCTGTCCCCACCACCTAGAAGATCACTGGGCACCTAAGAGGTCTTCAATCAATATTCAGTGATCAAACAAAAGAACATAAGAATGAAAGAAAGGGAGAGAAGCATCTGTCTGTGCGGCACTTGTTTCCTATTGCCCCCATCCACACCTGCAGTCTTCTCAGGTCAGACAGATCGACTCTCCCAACACACATACTCAGTCCCATTTCCGTGTTGTTATTTCTGTGCACTGTGTTCTGCACGATATAATATTCAGACCCTGCCCCTCAGCTTATCTTTATAATTTTCTCCTTAATGCAGCTGATATCTGAAGTCCTTGACAGAACTGGTACTGGCTGTTGAAGTCAAGCCATTCTTTTTCCTTTTGTTTTTTGTTTTTTCAGCAGCTGGCCAGTGTGGGGATCTGAACCCTTGACCTTGGTGTGACCACACTCTAACCCACTGAGCTCACTGGCCAGCCAACTTCTTTCTTTTGACTACCATTATACTTGGAGCTAATACTTGTATACAGCACTTATCACAGGTTTTGGCAATAATTTTACTTTGAGTATGACAAGAGCCTTAGTTTTGTCTAGTGTGAATACTTACACTTAACAAATACTCTTTCAGGGCAGAAATCATTTCTTCTTCTTTTGTAATCCCCACCATGCCTATCCCTGTTCTGGGTCCACAGCTTGATAAATTTCTATTAATCTATTGATAATGATCACATGGCAATCAAAAGCAAAATGTTGAGCTTATTTTTATTTTTAAATATAAAATATGTGCATACATACACAAATGGAATATAATTTTTTATCTATTCAAAAAAGACATAATGACAAATAATTATTGAAATTATCTTCATTGTTATAGAAAATTCAACTCAGTGAATCAGCTCAATGAATTCTGGCCCAGTTCATGTAACATTTGGGGATGAAGGGCTTCAGGGAATGTCTCCTTATATGTGTGTGATGCAGTCAGCTCTGGGGACTTGACAGCCCCTAGGGCACATCTACATTGTGATGGCTGCCAAGACAGTGGCTCCTGCAGTGACCTGCTCCACTACTGGCCCTCCACAGTCAAAATCTGGCCATCTTAGGACACCTCATGGAATTAGAGCCACTTTCTGTTTCATGAGCTAGATGATTTTGAATGAAGTGTCAGTATTTAAGGGCTGAGGTACGCAGGAATCAGGAGGAGGAAGGAGACTGGACGGCAATTACAGTTTTGGCTAAAGGAATGAAAAAAGAATTTTGACTATCTGGGCTATCCTAGAGGGACTGTGATTCCTCTGTATTAGTTGGTAATAATTAGAAACCATGAAGTCTTGCAGTTCTGAAGATCTAGCCATTAGAATTGCCCCCTTTTACTTAATTTCTAGGGTTACCGGTATGAAAAAACTGTGAATTAAATTCTAATGTCATTTGAAACTTTTTGGTGAAGAATTATCTATTTTTTTTAAAAGTCTAGAAAAAAAGAAAAAAAGAAAATTTTAGAAAGAAAGTAAAAATAAGAGACAAAAAAGAAAAAAAAAAGTCTAGCACCTTGCTTCCTGCATGATGCTATTATACATGCCATATGAAGAAAGGAACAGTGATGTTGCTGAGTTAGAAGAATGCAGAATTTCTTCCCCAGATCCACTCTCCCATTGTTCATCTGTATTCCACGACTTACTCTTTTATCCTTAGGAGAAAATATTGCCCATTCACATGTTCAGATGGAACAGAAATAAGCCACATTTAAATGCCAAAAAGGTAACAAAAAACTATAGTCAGACATAGTCTCTAAAACTCACTTTAAAATGCATTTTTAACATTTTCCTTTTTAAGGAGATCTTTACAATGCTGGTGCATCAGTTTGAAGGAAATTTGTACGGTTAGACTTTTCTCTAATTGATTCTTGTCCTCACCACTGCTTTTAGCCTTATATCCTCAAAGGCAATGGTCTCGGAGCTCCTGCCAACTTCCCTGTATTAATTTACTAGGGATGCTGTAACAAAGTACCACAAACCAAGTGGCTTAAACAAGAGAACTGGATTGTCTCATAATTCTGGAGGCTAGAAATCCGAGATCAAGGTGTTGACGGGGTTGGTTCCTTTGGAGGGCTGTGAGGGAGGATGTGTCCCAGGCCTGTCTCCCAGCTTCTGGTAGGTTGCTGATACATCACCTAATCTCTGCCTTCACCTTCACATGGCATTCTTCTTATGTACATGTCTGTCTTTGGGTCCAAATTTCCCCTTTTTATAAAAATACCAGTCATATTGGATTAGAATAAACTTTAATGATCTCATCTTAATTTGTTTAAATGTACAAAGACCTTATTTCCAAATAAGGTCCCATTCTTCGGTACTAGAACTTCAATGCACCTTTTTGGGGTAACGCAATTCAACTCATAACAATCCTTATCTACACCCAGCCAATAATGGCATTGAAAGACAGGCAATGGCTTTCACAGCTATGGTTCGTGGTGCACGTCATCCTTGCAATATATCCAGTATCTCAGTGAGGATGATGATGTTGGTTTTCTAAAGAGAGAAGGCTGAAATGTCTGTAAATGTGGCCTCCATGTTCAGATGGCTGCTGCAGAGGGGAAGTATTGCTGGAATAGGTCAAGTGCACTTGGAGTTACTTGGTCAGTGCATGTGAGAGCAAGTGTCCCTTGCTGCGCCATGTGAGTTCCACCCATTATGGGTGAAAAGCAAGAGAAAGAGTGAAATTAAGGGAGAAAAAGAGTTCTAAGGAATCTTAATTTGAAATGAAAATGTTGTAACCTTGATATATTTTCAAAACTTTTACCACCTGGTGATTGTTGATGACAAATATGCATGGAGAGTTTACCAGTAATAACACGTACAGCATACAAAGGATTCTTTGTTCTGCTTCTTTGGATTATGCACTCGATCAGTTGCTCATCATTTATTCCCACCTAAGGCATAGAGAATTACCAGCATCCATCCAAATGACTCAACTACTAACAAGCATTAGGCTGGGTCCTGTGAGATGACTCAGAGATGAAGCTGAAGATCAATCAGGGACGCTGTTTCTAAGGTACAAGCGAAATAAACCTGCACCGGAAACCTAGGTGCTGGATATCCCGGAGGTTCACTGGAAAGCTCTTTCAACTTGGTTGCATGTTTGAAAATTTTTATAATAAAATGCTTTTAAAAATCACATAAATGAACTCCAAGGATAACTGATTTAGAGTGAATGAACAAGGCCTGTTAGGCTCCCTTTGTTGCAGATATGGAGAAGACTCAGAAACAGCAGTCAGGGCCAGTTTTAACTCTCTTGGTGATGGGTAAACAAAGCGTCATAACTTCATGTTTTGATATTTGTTCCCTCATTTTAAATTATTGGGATGCAATAAGCAGCGATTTTGTTTTATTTTGTTTTGTTTAATTAATAGCTGCCAGATCCTACCGATCTGCACATTAAAAAAATTAGCCTATCACTAACTATTTTCAAATGCTCTCCATTTATTTGTGCCCTAGGTGTGATTATGCAGTTGATAGCAGGGGCACAAGAAAATGCATATAAAACAGTGCTCTGCTACTTTGTGAGCTATCTTTCTCTGAGTCCTAAATCAGAGTAGCTAAGCGTGCAGTCTCTGGAGTCAGACTGCCTGGCTTACTCACATTTCAGCTCAGTAGGACTTTGGGCAAATTACTTAACCTTTTTGTGACTTTTCTCAAAGTCCTGAAACATATGACTGTGTCCATCATAAAAGCTCAGTGAAATTAGCCCTCTCTCTTTAGAAGCCTTATTTATCTATCGTTCTCTCTCTCTCTCCCCCCCCATTCTGTCTTACATCTCTCTCTCTCTGTGTGTCTCAACTCTACCTCTTTCTCTTTGTCTACCCAAACCTATCACCCTCAGACCCTCTTGTCAGGGATGTGCTAAAGGAAACAGGCTTCCTCCTGTCCTGCCAGTGACTCTTGAGTTGCTTTGTTCTATTCCCTCTCCATTATGAAAAACAGCCTTCTCAGTTTCTGGAGCACCCTTACCGTCCTGTTTATGTCTCTCTACTTCACAGATAACTGCTTTTTTTTATGAACATTTTCTTCACCACTGCTAGATTTTTTCTACATCTCTCTGACCGTTTCTACCATTAGGTCCTAAACTTCTGCAGTCCCCTGATCTATAGCATTCCTTCAGATGTCAGGTGAAACATTTAGTCAAATCTGT
Organism: Cynocephalus volans; assembly: GCF_027409185.1. NCBI lineage: Eukaryota > Metazoa > Chordata > Mammalia > Dermoptera > Cynocephalidae > Cynocephalus > Cynocephalus volans. The sequence goes on from NC_084464.1 coordinate 135,001,963, forward strand.
TACTTGACAAGCAATCAACCCACAAATATTTATATCAATGTCATCAAAAACTTCACTCCTCTTTCCTCCACAAAACCAACCTTGAAAGTCAACCATGATCATAATTTTAAAAAACCAACCCCCGCCCCCCAGAAAACAAACTCCATGGATTTTTAAAATGCAAGTTACAAAATGTCTAAGCAATGTGTTTGTGATCCATATGGAGGGTAACGAAACAGTTAAAGATCAAAACTCTAACTATGTCACAGAGTGTTACAGCTTCTTATCAAGTAGCCTGGGAGGCAGACACAGAATGCTCTTCTTGGTATTGGCGGGGAGTTGGATCACACAGAAAAGAATCGGCAGCCGTGAGGGAAGGGCCTTGGAGACATCTCCCAGTTGTTTTTCCTACTGTTTCCTTTAGAGACTTAAGCTGGGCGGCGAGGCTCAGAAATGTTTTCATATTGCTAATATTAACAATAAAGTCTTGGCTAAAAGAACTCTATTCCTTTTCAGAAGGAGGCCATTTTCAAAGGTCACTGATACTTTAGTCACTGTCCTGGTGCTGAAAATGCCCAAAGGCCCTCCATGGATTTCCCAAACAGGGATTGAGGACTATTTATTCCATCAGAGGTATCCTGGGCTGCACCTTTAAAATGTGGATTCAAATTCAATAGGTAATCCTGATCGCCTTAGAGTTAGAGAGCCTTTTGGACCTTAGGCCTGAGTAGGTCCCATTTGCCACCCATGGTTTGTTTTTGTTTTGGTGGCTGGCTGGTATGGGGATTCAAACCCTTGACCTTGGTGTTACAACACTGTGCTGTAACCAGCTGAGCTAACTGGTCAGCCCTGCATCTGTCATCCCCACAGGGAAAGGTTTGAGTTATTCAAGAAAGTGCCATGATAATGAGGTGTTTCATATACATCACTAATGTCACTTAAACCTTCAGTTATTTGTCACTTCTCAAAATCAATTTTTAAAGCTCTGAGATTAATAAGATTAATTTGAAAAGGAGTTCTCTGGAAATATGAAATAACAGTAACTCCTCAGTAAATCCTGTGGGTGTGATTCAGCCCTTTCCCAGAAGCAGATGAGGCCCTCATTTAGGACCATAACCCTGCCGGCCTCTGGGAGCTTCTGCAAGTGGAGTCATCCCAGGTCAAGGGGAGGCCTTAGCCACTTCACTAGAGTGTCCTAATCCTCGCTGATTAATTGAGCAAACATTGGAAGGAGGAAACTGGATAAGGAAATATTATCTTCTTGGTATAGAAGGCCTCACTTAGCTCTTCAAAGAATTTACTGTGTTATCACACAATAAGCACAAATGAAATGCTTTGGCTCTTTTTTCTGTCCTCAAAATGCCAATTTGAGGATATGGATATTTAGGAATTTATTGGAAGAGCCTAGGATAGGGATTAGTTCAGTTAATTATAAAATTCAATCAGTTAATTATGCTTTTTTTTCTCGTTTTTTCACACATAACCCCTTTTAAATGTCCATTTTAGGTTACCATGTGACTGTTTTCAACTCTGGCTGCATATTATCGTCATCTGGGGAGCTCTGAGTAATTACAACACCCAGGCCTCACCCCTAAAGAAAGTGTAATTTAATTGGTCTACGGTGGGCTTGGGCATCATATTTTTCAAAGTTCCCAGGTGATTCAAAAGTGTAGCCATGATGGCTGGCTGGTTAACTCAGTTGGTTAGAGCGTGGTGTGGTAACACCAAGGTCAAGGGTTTGGACTTCCATATCGGTCAGCCACACACATGCACACACACACACACACACACACACACACACACACACACACACACACACAAGTGTATCCAAAATTGAGAACCACCACTAGTTTTGTGATATGACACTTCAAAAAAGTCAATTCTGGAGTATTTTTGTTTGTTTTTGGTGACTGTCTGTATGGAGATCCGAACCCTTGACCTTGCTGTTATAACACCACACTCTAACTAACTGGCCAGCCCTCAAATGTCAATTCTATTAAAACCCACCACCATCAAACAACAAAACTGTTCAATCTGGCAATATCTTAACAGTGGAATAGTTTCTGCAGGCATTATTCTTGGCTTGAGATTTTTCTGGGATTTTTAACTACATTTCACAATTTATGTGACATGAGTAGAATTCCAGGATTCAGCAGCCCAAAAAGACAGAGAGATTTTTCCATCACACGATGGTGAAGTAGTGGCTGACTGGTTAGCTTAGTTGTTTACAGTGCAGTGTAAGGTCGAGGGTTTAGATCCCAGTACCCACCAGCTGCCCTCCACCTCAAAAAAAGCAACAATGCTGAAGTAGTAATAACAATCCTCAAATTCGTATTTTTATACTGTTCGGAAGCAGAATTCAGCAGGAAATTCAGTCAAAAAAATTGCTTAGAGAAAGCTTTTTTTTTTCTCAATTTGTCCATAAAATTTCTTTTTTTCTTTTTTTTTTTTTTTGTGCAGTTTTTTTTGTTTTAAACTTAAAAAGTGATGGTTAGATGCCACAAAGTAGGTGGCAATGCCGTGTGTTGTCAGGCCCAAGGCCTCTTCCATCCTTGTCAAGGGGAGTGCTATCCTTCTCTCCTTTCATACAACACTAATATTGCTTTTAAAAATTTTTATTTATTTTTTTTTCGACACATTTATTGTACTTATTTATGGGGTACAGAGTTTTATTTCAATACATGTATACAATATATGATGATCAAGTCAGGGTAATTAGTACATTTGTCATCACAAAAATTTATTTCTTTGTAATGAGAGCATTTGAGCTGCTCTCTTATAAGCGATTGCGTACACACATTAAATTATTGTTACTTATAGATTTCTAGCACTATTGTAGACCACTAGAACTTATTTTTCTCATCTAGCTGTGTGTCCATAAAGTTTCTAATCTCAAAGCTTTATAGAATTTAGTCTCTATAAAATCCACCAAGTGTAACAAAATCATCTGTAATATTTTTGCAGTTAGGTTATATTTAATTGATTTTGGGAGACTTTAGTCTGGAATGAATCTATGTCTGCAGAACCATTCAAAGCTGCTAAACCTCCATCTTGCCGCAGATGTTTATCTCCTTGAATAAGCAAGGTTAATAATTTTCATGAGAGTGGAACAGGCAAGGATGAGCCTGGTGTGGCTTTTGAGGATAGTGTCTGCCTCAGATAATGATTCTACCAGTTGCATTTGATGGAGGGAAGCTCACTGAACATCCACCAAGTAAGCTGAGAGGAGGGCAGTGGTACCGTCTGTCCTTTCTGCATAATAATTCCTGCTGTTCCCTTCAATTTGACAGTGAATTTTGCAAGTTGGATTGTTAGGTTCTGAGGTTGGTAGAAGGTAAATGCAAAGAATTTATGAGAATAAGTTGCTATGCCCTTGGAAAGTCTGAGGAACACACGCATGTAAACCTTTTCTGGAGGGTAAGGGGTAAGGAGAACAAGAGGACAAAAAGAACAGAAAAAATTGAGTATTTTAAAATGCATTCATTTAGATGGTGTCCTCAGCTGGTTTCTGCTCCTGTACCTTGTCGTATGGAGCTGGAGGCACTTGCATTTGGCAGCTCCCATCACTTAATAGCTGCGCCTTCACCAGGAAAGCTGTGGGAGGTTGGCAAGGAACAGAAATTCAATGTGATCCATTTAGAGCTGAAGCTACAGGGAGAAGTAATTGGATTTAATGGATATAGAGTTTTAGAATGAAAGTGCATGGGATTTGATTTACTTAATTTGATTAGACCTATACTTTAGATTATCTCACTTAAATCACCTGTATTTCCATTTATGCTTTGACTCCCTGGCCTTTATTCAGTAGGCAGAGTTTTCCTTGTACAAAGCAGTCTGAAGGAGATCTGAAAGCTCTGGGAAGAATCCTTCTTAGCCTCTTCTAGCTTCTGGTGGCTCCTGGCCATCCTCGGCATTTCTTGGCTTGTAGCTGCATCACCCCAATCTCTAGCTCCAACTTCAAATGGCTTTCTTCCCTGTATCTTGGTGTATCTCTGTATGTCTTCTCCTCTTCTTTTAAGGACACCAGGATATTAGATTTAGGGACCACCCTTATCTGGTATGACCTCATCTTATCTGCAAAGACCCTATTTCCAAATAAGTTTACATTCTAAGATTCCAGGTAAACATAAATGTGGGGGCACACTATTTGACCCACTACATCAATTTAGCAAGATCCTGAGAGTACTTTGGTGTCACACTAAGGAGTCTGAACTTTACCAGCTTAGACACCCATGTTCAGAGAGACATTGAACGAAAGCTTTCTAAGGCAGGAAATACCCTGGCAGCCTCAGCTCCCTAGGATGGACCTGGGTGCCTGTGGTAACATCTAGTACCTACCTGGCTGCCCTAAGTCACAGTTTGATCAGCCATATACCCACATACACTGTCTGGGTGTCTGGAGCTCTGCCCTCAACCTCTGCTCACTGGATGTGATCTAGAATTCCATTCAGCTCTTACTGAGGGGAAATATTCTTGTCCCACTCTCCTGTACCCAAATGCCAGCTGCTGGCTAGGACTTGTGAGTAGAAGGCAGGTGTGTGATCCAAAGCCAGTGCTTCTGTTTCTTTCCCTTCTACCACATCTGCCTCCCATGGCTTACTTTTGGAATAATATTTGTCGAATTAAATGTGTAAGCCTCTAAGAGCTAAGAAGGAGAGCTCTCATCTTAGTTGGTTCTTCTCAAAATTTGCTCTTTGCTTTAGAGACAACTAAATAACCATATCAGAAGAAAAAAACATCGGTTGAAAAACACCTTTAAGACACTCATTCATAAATACTTATTTGAATAAATGAATACTTCATTGAATGCTTCCTATATGATAGACATTGTGCTAAGCCCCATATTTTATTATTAATTCTTTTAAGCTTTTTGTGTAGGTGAAACTAAAGCATATTAACATCAAAACAAAACACAGTCCCCTTATATTACCATTTATATTTTCCACAAACTAAAAAATATATTTAGCAGTCTTAACACATTCCACATAGTAGTCACTAGCTATTATTACCATTATAATTACACACCCTGTCAATTATCTGGCTCAAGGAAATTTTAGTGGGATATGATATATTTTCTTTCTCTATTTTGGGTTCTAATGCTTTTTGACATTCAAGGATTGACATATCTCTCTGGGAAAGATCAGAGATTTTTCTTCTTCAAAGTTATGACAATCGTTCCAGTGTGTCCTAGTATAGATACTCTGGTTGCTAAGGACTATATAGATCAGGGTAAAAAGTAGGGTGATGGCAACTGTCATTTTATTTTCTTTTATTTTTGTCACTCGGAGGGAAAATGCAGTTTGGCAGATGTTTGGGCTTGTGTCTAAGACATCAGAGAAACATTCTGAAAAGCAATCCGTCAGCATAATGCTACCAACCTTGTCTGACTGACTTCTAGACTGATCTGCCATCCCACAGCTGTACTTCACTGTTGTTCAGGGGTACATGGATACAAAGTCCTGTGTTAAAGAAACTTCTGTATGATCAGTTCACCACGCAGAGCACTGGAAGTCCCCCTCATCCCCAGAGATTGTAGCATAGAGCCCTTCCCTTGATGATGAGTAGAAACAAATGATCTCTGCATGTAAGTTCATTTTCCAACACCACAAGATTTTGTGTCAATTATCCAAGGACAAAATAGCTATAAAAGGAAATCTTAATTCAAGCCTAGAGAATTTTGAATATAGAGTTAGAGACATCATAAAGAGTAATGATTACTATGTCAAGGAAAGTAATTTTCAAAAAGAAATTGACTTCTAATCCCAGCATTTTATTTGTGTGGTTAATGTCATATAAACATGTTTTATACAAAACCGTACGGTGAGACAAAAAGGGAAGAAATTAATTTTGAGCCTAAATATACCACTGAATAATTAAGTTGAAGAAAAGTGAGTTAATTTTAACTTTAAAATGCTCATCCAATTTGTCTTCTACGGTAACAAAAACGCAAATACATCATGTCCAGCTGTGTATGAAAGTTGCAAGAGCTTTTCATTTTCATTTTTTAAAAGGAGAAGCAAATGCGTCTGGCTTGCTCAATTTTTTTCCTAACTTCACATTTTCACCTTTGAATAAACATTATGAAGACGGACTGACTCAAAGTCAGCCTTGAGGGCAGCACTTCTTTTTCTCTTGGTTCTTGAAGAACCAGGATTGGTGCCACCAAGAAAGTGGATAAGCTAACAGTGCAAGTTATTTATACACACGAGTAATAAAATTGTACACATCTAAGTTAATTGACAAAAACCTGCATGAGGCCATTTTCTAAACAATGCTCTCAAATACTAAACCAAATGATAAAGTCCTGAAACAGTTTTTAGCTTTGCGGGTAAAGCCTTACCTGGTTTCCCACCTCTGGCAGGTTAGGTACCTGTTCTCAGTGCTCCCAGAGTAATAAGGATTTACATTATCGTTGCTTTACCAAAGCACTTAATATTAGTCAGCAGATAGAAGATTCTGCCCAAGGGGTGCCAGGTTTTCATTTCAGTCCTTTCCGTTCCAGGGCACAGACACCTGTACTTCCTTCCTCAAAGTCAGGAGCTAAGAAGAAAGCATCCAGCCTGGTCATCTACAGTGAAAACCGCAGGGATGAGACTGTATAAAAGCAAACACCGTTATTTAAATATAGTTGTCCCCCCTTATCTGTGGGGGATAGTCCCAAGACCCCCAGTGGATGCCTGAAACTGTGGAAAGTACCAAACCCTATATATTCTATGTTTTTTCCTATATATACCTACCTATGGTAAAGTTTAATTGGTAAATTAGGCACAGTAAGAGATCAACAACTAATAATAAACTAGAACAATTATAACAATATACTGTAATAAAAGTTATGTGAATGTGGTCTCTCTCTTTTCTCAAAATATCTTAATATTTTTGGACCATGGTTGACGGCAGGTAACTGAAACTATAAAAAGCAAAACCTCAGGTACGGGGGAACTACTGTAATGTAAATAAAAAACTGAAGGAGAGATGGGAACCACCACCATAACTTTCTAACTGATCTGCTTGCAATCCTTTCTGACATCTCTGTCCTAAAAATAGAAGTCTAATTAATTCACTTCTCTGCTTAAAACCCTTTAGTGCATCCAAGGGTACTTGAGATAAAGACCAAAGTCCTCACTGGCCGTGGAAGCCTTGAGTTCTGTGTCTGCTCTCCCCTCACCTGCCTGGGAGCTGCCCTCTCTGCTTCGGTGCTGTATTCCACCTGCAGGTGCTCTTTTGTAGTTCATCAGGACAGATGGGCTCCTTCCTGCCTCAGGGCCATTGCTCCTGCTCCTGCTGCTCCTCCTGCCTGCAGCGTGCCAGCCCTTCTGCTGTCTTTGGCCACAGACTTCTTTTGTTTGGCCATCAAAGAGCATTTTAAAGTTAGAGTTTGAATGCCTTAAGGTCGGTAGACACCCTTCAGGGGGACTTGGGCCATAATATTTTTTGCAGTCTTACTCCTGGTGGATACACACATTGCTGTTACCCACCGGATCCCTTAAAGGAATTTGAGTTTGCAATCCCTGAACTAATTAATTCTTACTAATCAGCCAGCAATATGCACAAATGTCACTTCCTCAAGGAAGCCTTCAGAACCCTGTACTTCAAAACATCCTGTACTTTTCCTCATAGCATTCATCACCACTGTAATTAAATAACTGATTGTGTCATAGGTGTCTAAAGCCTATAATCCTGAATAGAATGGACATTGCGAAAGGGCAGAGACTCTTGTCTTTTCCGTACTGTGTTCTCAGTACTTTACACTCAGAAGGCACTTGCCTTGGGTTGAATGTCCCCCCAAAACTTAATTCCCACTGTAACTGTTGAGGGTGGGAAATCCTATTATGGTAATTGACAGGTGGGGCCTTGAAGAGGTGATTGGATTGTAGGATCATGCCGGAGTGAATGGATTAAAAATGGTGGTCAGGGGCATGGTTCTGAGGGCTTTAAAAAGAGAGTGAATGAGAAGTTCAATCCTTCTGCTCCACCATTTTCTGTCATGTGAGACCCCATGTGTTGCTGTAAAGCCACCACAAAGAAGACCCTCACCAGATGTGTTCCCTGGACTTTGGATTTTCCAGCCTCTGAGACTGTAAGCAATAAATTCATTTTCTTATAAATTATTCAGTTCTAGATATTTTGTTATAAGCAACAGAAATGACCTAACACAGCATTCAATTAATTACTGAATGCATAGATGGTAAAGCTAGATTATTAAAAAAATTAATAATATAAATAATTCTCTAAAAATTTTAAATGAGAATTATGGGCAAACGTCTCTCTGGGATTATTTGAGCCTCGTCCTTCCAAGACACACTGGGATGCCCTAAGCCTGGGGATGACATATTGTGGGAGGCCTGTACAGACAGTGATTTCATATTCCTGTACTGTGTTCCAAAGCGCAGAAGGAATGTGGAAGCAGAAAGGGCTCCAGGCTCCACACACCTAATTAAACGAGAGAGCTCTACTTTTATCATTATTCCTCTTCTATCCATTATGTAAATATAATATTTGTCTGAACAAAGCTTTCATCAGGTGTCTGTCGTTTTGATTGTGGTATCAAATCACACCTAGAATGGTGCCTGTCACTGAGTGTGTGATCAATAAATATTGGTCGAATGATGTCAGACATTATATTTTCAGAGCTAGGATGAGTTTTCCATTGTATTTCAGAATCAGGAAGTAGTGAAGCTGTCCCATTGCAGGTAATGTTAGCATTTCCTACCCAATATAGTGTTTTTTCCATCCTTCCAATCCAATTGCAAAGCCAAATCAAACAACCTCCCTCTCCCCAAAAGACATTAATTCCAGTCCTTCAAATGCATTTCAAAAGCTTATTTTGTCTATAGTCCTTCCCTATGTTACAATATCTTCTCTGCCTATAGTCACATTCAAAATGAAATGAATTAATTATCGTTATAAGTATTTTTCTTTATTTTAAAATGTAGTCAGAACGTACCCAAAGAATGCTTCAATGAAGTGTTTTTGAGAAACTTTGATTTATCACTATTATTATTATCATTTGGCCCCATTATGTCTGAAGCAAACTAAAATAAAGTGAACAATGTTTCATAGTGATGAGGTATTTCCTGAAGATGATAATAGTGGTAAACAAGTTGGATAAAAGAAATTATATAGAATAGAGTGTGCCATGTGAACTGTGCCAGATATCTTCCATTTCCACCCTCCCACCCAGCCTTTCTTCTTTCTGCACCAAGTTCTCTCCCTCAGAGGCAGAACTATATAGATTACGTAAACAAGCTCACTTACCCTCTGGCTTCCAGTTGGGTTTGTCCAGTGGGAATCCCCTGCTGGAGGTCAAAGGGTAGAGCATAGAGAGGTCAGCTCCCACATCCCCCTGCTTCCTCTCTGCAGATTGCCTTGAGCAGGCCCTGTAGTCACCACCAAAGGCCATGGCTGCTCTCAAGGGACCCTTTCCACACTCTTCCCTACTGGGCTCTGCTTCGTCCTCTTGCCCCTTTAGACCTAAGGGCTGTAACACCTGCTCTTACCTCACTCCCCTTCGTGGTTCCCCACACCAGCCTATACCTCACCGACAGCCCCTTTACTAAGCCCTGCTGGAGTTTGCCACTTGCTTTCTGTTGGAGCCCTGATTGACACCCACTAGGGGTTCCATGTGTGATTGCTCAAATTTTGATCAGGAGTCAGAGTTATAGAGATAGACCTGGTATCCACCAGTTTAACTACTTGAAGGACAAATAGTTTTTAGGATCATACTCTACCATCTGCCTTTCTTATTAGATCTAAAAATCTAAATTAACCATATTTTCCTTATGTACTAAAACGCCTTATTATTGAATCTTCTCAACACTTTTATAATGTGCTATGCATATTTTTATCTTTTGAAAATTATATAGTTTGGGGGGTATTACTACTTTTCCTTACACTACTTTCTGTTCCTTTATTAATAAATGTCTTATTTTTTCATTTGCTTACTTTTCTATCCTATGTACTAATTATTAATTCATCCACAAACTCTGTCACTGTTTTAATCCCTCAAGTCATTCAGGTACACCAGGTAATTTATCAATTTTATTTTAATGAACATATTAAGGGCTGACCATGTGCCCAGCACATGCTTGGAATTAGGGATAAAGCACTGAACAAAATAAAACTCTTTAGAGCAGATTTTTTTTAGCATACCCCCTGAAGTAATTTTGAAAAACTACATGTCTCCCCTTGCACATGTTTAAATTGAATACTATTTTAAAATCAAAATGTTAAATAGTTGCAAAGGATGTAATTTTCAGCATTTATGACTGGATAACAGATCCTTTGCCCTGGTGTTGAAATGGAACCTGTGATAACTATCTTCAAAATATCAAACGTTTTCCCCTTACAATCCTATTAAATTACCATTTATTAATATTCTGATTTCTTATGAAGCTCTGACTGGAGGAAAAAATGGTACGACTTTCATCTAATGAAACAGAACTGAAAGAGAGCTGCTGAAGACTCGTCACTCCGCCTTGCTGCACGGGAGTTGCTGAGTCACTTAACGCTCTCCCTCTTCCAGTTCAACGTTTGCGTTCAGAGTCAGCTGGTTTTTTTGTTTTTTAATTCAAAATATTTTTACGTTTACTTGTACATATTTGTGGGGTACAGTGTTTTGTTTCAATACATGCATATACTACACAATGATTCACTTAAGGTAGACAGCACAGTTTTGTACTCATGTTACAGGATTTTTAAGTGGGAATTTTAGAATTTTAGAAAGAAAGCTTAGTGAATATCTGTTCCAACCTTTTGTTTTCCAGGGGAGACAACTGAGATCCAGAAAGGTAAGGCGCTTGCCACAGTCATGCAGCTGGGTGAACATGGGGTCCTTGATTATCATTTGGTCACATTTTCATTACTGCATGATAGGAAATGCTACCACCTCTTTAGCAGGTTTAAGTGGAAATTAATGGGAGCAAATAACAGCAATAATAATAATACTCTATTATGTATGAATAAAAATCCCAAATATAATCACTTCTTTTCACGTTTCTCTTATATTTTTGCCATTTTGTTTCCTCCACCTTGTCTGTGAAACATTTTATTTAATGTTTTGAATTAGTTTTGCATTTTTCTTCAAAACAAATTTATCATTTCTTGCTTTAATTTGAGCATTTAACTCTAATTTCACTAAGAAAATGGAAATAAATTCAATTGCATCTTACAAAGGTAAGACCTGGAAGAGTAATTTTCATCACTGAGTATCCTAGGTAATAGAGAGAGTCTGAAAAATGACGCAATCTTTAATAATAATTTTAGTAAAAAGCAACAGATTTATTGCTTCTGAAGAAAAAGCAGAATATAATCTTTAATAATAATTTTAGACTGCTCCTTTGATCTAATCAATAACAGTTCAATCAAGTGGTGAAACAATTTAATTCTGTCTAGATCAATTATTTTTAATAGTATAACAGATTTCTGGTATGATCAAAACTCCATCTGGCAAGTAAATAAAGTTTACAAACAACTTCAAAGACCTTATAGGAATATTTTACTGAGTTATTACTCAAATTAACCTAAGAGACTTCAAACATTTTTAGTAACTGTTCTTATTTGTGGTACAATTTTCTAATATTAGAAATGAGGAAATTAACAAAAGGAACTAACTTACAGAACTTTGCAGCTGGTTACTGGTATCGATACACAAATTTGCTACTTCTCATGCAGATATCTTTGTCAGAATCCAGCTCTAACATAAAATACAAACAACTAGTTTTAATGCTATATTTAGTATATATTTTTATGTTCTCCCAGGACAATTGAATGTAACATATAGAGCAAATGTTCACTGAGAATTAAACTAGATCATAGATAAATCTATAATGTGAAATAGAACTTGTGGGTGGGGGGAGTTCTCACATGAAGAAAACCCATGACAGAACCTAAACTAACCAAAAAAAAATTGTAATATATGGGGTGATGATTCATTTTGCAAATTTTTACCATGAAATAGGAATGTCCTAAATGTCAAAAAGAGTATTGATTCTGAAAATGCTTTTTAGCATAATGTTTTACTAAAGTGAAGGACACCTTTCTTATTTATTTATCAATTTATTCATAAAATTTTTAAAAATTAGGTAAACTCTTGCTCAAGACTTCTCAGTAGCCTCTTCTCCAAAGCTCATCATCATCCTGTTTTCTGTCTAACTATAAGCCCACACGCTCCTAATCCCATTACTTTGTGGATCAGTGCAGATTTTTTACCTTTTATCCCAAACAAAATTCCAGGCTTATCTCTGCTCCGCCAATTTCTGATGAAAGTGTTCAGCTAAACACAAGAACAAAAGGACTCTCTACTCTAGTGCTCTCCCCCAATCCCACTCAAAAATGGCAGAAATTTGGAAGTTATAGTTTTTATTAATATCACCGAATTCTAAGGACAGCTGACCATCCCACAAATCCCTAGAGATATGGAACGGAAGAAATCTAAACATATACTCTTCCTTGATACAGAGAAATTTCCCCAGGTCTTGGGGTGGGAGGTGCAAGTGTTGGGAGAGTTGAGTTACACTGAAATTTATACTTCATGTGAAATTTAATGAAGCCATGCTTATAAACAATTTTGAAATCATAGTAATATTATAAGCTGAGATACACTTTAAAGTTGGTACTCTGATTGCATTTTCAGTCTAAAACTCTGATGTAGAACTATTATACTTTTAAGTATAGTGTCAGTGTAGAGCTAGAGCTGGCTCAAAAGAGCTGATTGTTAAATATTCTTAAATTTCTCAAGCCAATTGTCAAACACAGTCATTATTATTAAAAATCAAATTATATAAACTTAAATTTTTAATTATACTACTACTAATAATAATAAATATTCAAAATTCATCACTATATTTTAATCTTATTTATGTACTTGAGGTTTTGTACGTAAATGGTGTCTGTATTAGAATTGCTAGATAAAATCCAGGATTTCCAGTTAAATTGATTTTCAGATAAGCAATGAGTAATGTTTTAGTATAAGTATGGGCCAAATATTGCATGGAAATACTTATGCTAAAACAATTATTTGTTGTTTATCTGAAATTCTAATTTAACTGGAAATTGTGGATTTTCATTTGCAAAGTCTGGCAGACTTTATATTGAGGAAATATTATGTAATAATGCATTATGGCACATGTCTTCCTAACTCCATGTTCAGTGACTCTATGTTGGTAGTTTAAAATCAGTCATGGTAGGTGTATTTACCCCCCAGAAATCAGACTTCCAACCCCTCAACCAGTTGTTAAATATTTATCAGTATACCACTGAGTATAATCCATTTTAACCATTCTAACAATACTGTAAGATGCTATCCAGATTCTTAGAATGCATTGATTCTTTGATTATTTGGTTGCTACAATGGAAATAAACCAGTTCATACATATGCTGTTATTCTTTATGTGGGAGAGGATGTTTTATTCAACATTAGGCTTATTCCATTGATAACTGTAAATATAAACACATTTTAAAAATTCCTTAAATATTTCCTCTACAGAAATCCAATTTGATCTTTATGTATTCTGGTATATTCTTCCGGTTCATATACCTGTACACCTTTGGAAGTTAGAATAGTTTGGCGAATTAGAGAGGATTAAACTTGGGATAACAACTTCAGTAATGTTAGAAGATGTGTAAGAAAAACTACGGTTTTTTTGTTTCCCCTCATCTCTATAATAGCATATATTGATGCTTCTCACTATCATTAATGTATGTTTTCTGGGATGCCGTAAGCTAAATACAATTGCTTATAGGTCAATTCATTGAAAATATTTTTTACTCCTCCCCCCTCCTTCAAATTAAATGAGTGAAATGAGAGAATAAATCAATTAATCATTTCAGTAGCTAGGCCCTGGGTAATAGAGGTCAGTGACCTTGGTGGGCTGATAGATGAATTTGATCCCAGGGAGGACTGGCAATATTAGGTTTCTGGTTGCCTTACTTTAATCATTTATGTGTGCCCCATTATTTATAGACAGAGGTATAGTGCGAATGGCTTCTGACTCAAGTTCATCAATATTACACAGCAGATACAGGTGCTCCTAGGACAGCTAGGTCAGAATAGCACTTTTCACTAGAAAATGTGAAAGCCAAAGTAATTTTTAAATATGTAACAGGCACAGAACTGCATATTAGGATTACTGTAGTTGAAATTTCTGCCTGACTCTCATTTGCTTGTTTTCCATACTTTGAAATAAGATTCTTCTTCTTTGTATTTCAAAACTCATAAAGCCGGTAATTTAAAGGCATAGGTAGTCATCTTCTTTCTGCAAATTTAAACTAAATACTTCTGATTCTACATATGCTCCTTGCTATTACTGAACAAGTCTGGATTTGAGGAATGCTAATGTTTGAATTGAAAAAACTTTCTTCCACCAAATTAGATACTAAGTTTTGTCTCCTCATACAAACTATTGTGTAAACAGAAACTGAATGAAATTTGACAAACTGGTTATTTTGAAAATGGTCATTTGAATGAATAAATAAAATAAAATAGCTAATGAATTATTTACCTGAATTGATTCATTTAAAAAAATAATTGGTCTAGAGATAAGCTAACACTTAATTTCCAATGGTCACTAAAGCAGGAATTCTTTGGCACTCAGAAATAAACCGAAGAAACCAAAGAAAAATATGGAGTCTTCTTTTTTGTAGTTTCAAATTCTGGAAGGTAATTATATCCCCTCTACCCAGATAACCTTTCAGTTTCCAAATCATTCTGATGCTTCTCTAACTCATTTTGAGGATGTGACATTTCAAGGATGGGAAAAACTATTCTGACTGCTTTAAAGAACAGGAAGAATAAACATCATCTAAGATGGGAAGTTGACATCATCTCACCTTCTTTATATATATTTACACAGGACTAACATAAATAGTTACATTGGGCTTTAAAGAAATTATGCTTTGAGAAGTGATTTAAAAAGAAATAAAAAGAGAAGATGAGGGAAGAGGCTACAAAAAAGAGTATACAGGTAAATGCTGAGGTATATGACATTACAGCCAAAGCAGAACCAGGTATTTGGACCTCCAAAATAGTGCTGAGCCTGAAAGCTTGAGATTTGAAGGTACCACCTAGATATGTAGCTCCTTGCAATAATTTTAATCCCAATACTATTCCTTTTTTTTTTTTTTTTTTTTTTTTTTTAGTTTTGGCAGCTGGCCAGTTAGGGGATCTGAACCCTGGACCTTGGTGTTATCAGCACCATGCTGTAACCAAGTGAGCTAACTGGCCAGTCTCAAATGCTATTCTTTTGACTGGGCTCCAATTTAATAGTTCACAGTATTTCACTTTTATCTAGCATTTTATAGTTCCTATGATACTTTCATATAATAACTAAAATGTATTCAGTACTGGATGTGTCACTATCTCATTTACTTTTCACAGCAATTGTATGACATGAATTCAGGGAGGCACAGAGAAAGGAAGTAACTTGCTTTGTGGCCACTCTGTCATTCTACATTCCTGCACTGTCTAATCCTCCTGACAAGCCCCTGAGGTAGATGCTATCATGCTTGCTTAAGAGAAAACCAAATGATCATTCAAGGTCCCTCAACTAATAAACAGGAAAATGGAAGCACAAATCCAGGTTTCTAAATTCTCCCAAGTTGCTTCCAGTGACATTTTTGAGACTGGAAAATATGGGACTAGCTGGAGAAAATTAGTTGGCTAGCAATAGTTTTTGTGTGAATCTGAAGTCTATGAATCTTACTTCGAAGACCTATGTACATGGATACAATACACATAATTTAATTTTCATCTTTTTTTTGGCAACTGGCCAGTATGGGGATCCAAACCCATGACCTTGGTGTTATAAGGCTGCACTTTAACTGACTGAGCTATCCAGCCAGACTTCATCTTTTTTTAAAAAATTTAATTTTATGTATTATTAAACTATAATATTTATACTCTTTATATCATGTATTATTATACTTCGTGTATATACCTTTAGAGTGTCACTTATTATACCCTATATGCCACTGCTGTTGTTCTCTCTGAATGGTCTGGCACTGTCTTGGGCACATAGTATGTTTTCCATACATCATAAATGTTTCATGAATACAGGAATGCACATACCTATGTAGGTATGCATAGTATATACAATGAGAAGGCAGCTTATCCTTAAAATGCAGGAGTGGAGATTTAGACTGTCCTTGGATGAATGTAAGAAATGAACTGTATCAGGGAACCATCTGTCTGGTGCTACTGCCTTGTTGCTTTCAGTGTTGCTTGTGAAGCAGCAAGGTGGCTGCTCCATCCACCCCTGGAAACATCAGGTCTGGTGGAGGATGGTCCCAACTGCTGAGATTTTGCCCATTCCATCTCTCAGAAAATTAGAATTGCAGACTGTATAGAACTCAGGAGCTCAGCCTCACACAAGCATGGGTATTATTATAGAACAGCAGCAGAGTGCACTAGATGGATGGACGAAAACCTGGGTTGAATCCCAGTGAGTCATGTCACCATATATTTTTATCATCAGTAAGATGAAGAGTTCAAGCTATATGACCTATAGGTCATACAATACACTCTACAGTGTACTGCCTATGGGTATGCCACATTAGAAAAATATATGTCAGGCTCATCTCAGCCACGCCTTAGCAAACTGGATACTTCAACCAGTACCATTTGCACTTTCTTACTCTCTCATGATGTAATAAACATGAAATAACAGTGAGGAATGTCCCCTAAGGACAGCTTGGCTAACTAAGTAGTATTTATTCTAATTACTAAACAAACAAACAAAATCATTGATAACCCTCGTAACCTTGGTGGGCTGATAAGTAAATGGGATCCCAGAGAGGACTAGGATCAAGTTTCTCTGTGCTTCGCTTTAATCATTTATGTGTACTTATGGGGTGTGTGTGTGTGTGTGTGTGTGTGTGTGTGTGTGTTAAAGAGTCATTTGGATATGGATAAGAAATGGATGGGGTGGAGGAACAAAATTGTTTTGTTTAGCAGAACATGCATTTGTTTTGTTTCTTCATAACTAAATTGATTGCCATCAGATTATTATTTGGAAACCACTATTCAGTTACAGAAATGGCAGGTCAGGCCTTTTAATTTGTGTCAGTGTCTGGATCATTGCACATAGGAGAGGAAATAGAATTTGGTGATAGATTCTTTTTGTTCACTGGTTCATGTCCTATCCTATTGTTTTTGGATTTCCTCTTCTGAGTTTCTTCTGAGCTTTTTTTTTTTTTTTTTAGATTTGGGAATTATCTTCCACTAACTATAGTTGTAGATTACATACTGAATATGATTTGTTTGCCTGAGTGAATGCTGAGTGAATGCCGAGTGAATGCTGCCAGGCGTTCATCTTCAAAAATCACAGCACTGATCTTAACAAACATAAACACTGGAGTGGATCAATTGAGGTAATGCATAGACTATCCGTTGACCTGGGAACTTCACTTTAAGACTGGCATTTAGGAACAGGACTATCGATTTATTTTATGAGCTAGAGTTTTTTAAATCTTTTTGACCATGACCTACAATAATAATAATTTAAAAAAACCCACATTTCTTATTGTGATCCAGAGTATGCGTGTGTATCTGAGGAAAAGTTTCACTAAATAATTTTTTTATTACTATGTATGATGTACTCTAATTTTTTTTTTTAAAATCTCCTATTTTATTTTTAAGAAATCATGGCTCTAATTCACTAAATTGATTCACAGCCCAAACCTGCAGTTTGAAAAATACTGTTTGAAGACAACAATATACCGTCAAACACACATGCAAAACAGTTGTTCGGGCTTAGAACAGATACATCTAAGTATCCATGAGCCATGTTATAATGCAGCAGCTCTACTGTGATTATTTACTTTTTAAAATTAGCAGTAATATTGATTACTTTCGTAATAGTCAATGAAGGCTTATGCCAGGAGCTGCTGTTATCCCTGCAAGGACCCTAATTTTCCGTTTGACATCAGCGTTTTCTTCAGGACCGTGGTGTTCCTGCTGAGAGCAGGTGTAACTGACTTGCCTTGAGGAAAGAAGTACCCCTTTTTTTGCATGTGCCTCCCCCACAGTGGGCTTTGGGTGTTAAAGTGGAAGGGAGAGCAGAGGGACTGTGGACACTGTGACTTGCCAGTTGGCTCAAGACACTGTGCAGGGCTGGGAGGAAGAAATGCCATCGTTAGGTCCCACTGCTGCTCATCCACAGAGTCTCCCAGTGAAGGCTCACCGAAATGGCTGTTTCCTGTTTTCCTAGAGGAGATTCAGTGATGTCAGAGATGGCTACACTCATGAATATCCAGGCTTTTCTCTTCTTCTTAGGTAGAGAATTAGACCATCTCCCCTGGCAGTTAGGAGCAGTCATATGATTGAATTTTGGCCAAGGATGTGAGTGGAAGTGACGTGTGTCCCTTCCAGGCTTGGATCACATAGACCTCCCCACCACAGCCCTGGCCCTCTTCCCACATACACTGGAGAGAACTCTGATGGTGCAGAGGTGGGGAGTCACCCGCCGACCCACGCTGTGCTGTGACAAGAGCAGGGAATTCTCCTTGACTATGCTAAGTCATTGAAGTTCGGGGGTTTGTAGCAGCGTGCCTACTCTGAGCAACACACTGGTCTCTTTTATTGTTTGTTTGTTTGATTGATTTTGGTTTTTGGTAGCTGGCCAGTATAGAGATCAAACTCTGGACTTAGTGTTATCAGCACCATGCTCTACCCAACTGACCTAACTGGCCAGCCCCACGGGTCTACTTTAAAGGCTCTGAAGTGAACTATTTGCATCTACTTTACCTTATTTCAACCTATTCTTCATAGTGTGGCTTCAGTGGTCTCCCGATGTGAATCAGTCTGTTAGGGGTGCTGTCCCCCCTTTCTGTCCCTTTCATGCCTAAAGTATTCCAACGCCTTCAGTCTGCTTCTAGGGTAAAGCCAAGACTCCTTCTGTGGATTACAAGGCTGTGTGGTTTGGACCTCTCACCTTCTCTCATCAGGCTTCCCGTCCTTCACACCATCTCTCACCTTACTCTCCCTGCTTTGATTACACAGGCCTTCCTCCAGTCATTCCTACTCCTTGACCTCTCTCTGGCCACAAGATTTTTGCATATCCTATTCCTTCTGGCTGGAAAAGGGGTTGATAAAATGTTTTCTGTAAAGGTCCAGATAGTAAATATTTTAGTCTTTGTGGACCATACCATTTGTGTCTCAGCTACTTGAATCTGCCATTATAGTACAAAAGCAGCCATAGACAGTATGTAAATGAGTTGGTGTGGCTGTGATCCAGTAAAGTTTTATTTAAAAAAAAACATGGAGTCAGCTAGATTTGGCCCCTAGGCTAGAATTTGCTAACCTCTGGCCTAGAATGTCCTTCCTATTTTTCTTTCCTAGTGAATAGCCTAGATATCCTTTAGCTCAGCTTAAATATTTCTTCTCCAAGGACACATTCTCTGATATCCCTAACTAGGTCAAATCCTTCTACTATATATTCTCATACCATGTACTAATAACTTTGTGGCAGTCGTTACATCTGAGTGTTTACATGGCCCTTGTATTCTTGCTTACTCATTGTTACTCACTCATTGTTATGTGAAATAAATGGGCATCTCTGGTTTGTTGTCTAGTACATAGAACAGAGTTAAAAAGGTCACTGTTCTAGCCATCTGCTCAGTTGACAAATATTTGTTGAACTTCTATTGAATTGCAAGAAGGATGCCAAGATGTATGACATGAAGCCATCTTTTCAGATATCTTGGCGGTTGTTTTCCCTTCTGAAAAATAAACATAAAAATAGGTGGAACTCACAAAAATGGAGGTGATAAAAGTCTTGCTTTGGGCACCATGATTATAATATTCTGATAGGTGTAGTCATTTGATTTGCAGGGCATCATTGGTTAAGGATAGTATAGAATGTATTGCTGGCACACCTACTAATTTTCTTTTCCTACCTGCTGTTCAATCTGGACAAGTTTCATAGATTTCTTTCTGTCATTTCAGGTTTAAATATCTACAGCCTTTTGTATCCTCTACCAGATTTGAGAATTTGCTGCACTGCCCATACAGATCTCTGTCAGACGCAGATGTGCTCACCCAGCCCTCTTGAATCCTCATGTTACATGGCAGCTATTTTCTGAAAAGAAGGCCAGGAAAAGCTATACTCTAACAGGTGATGCAGACACAGGAGCAAGGCTTTCCAAATGCTTCTGGGTGTTTTGGGCTCTGTGTGTAAGTTTATGTATGTGGGGATTGAGAGTGTCTAGATAAGTCTGGACATTATTGCCCACATCCCAGCTTAAGGTGAAGCTGTTGCCAAGCACAGACTATGTCAGGCATTGGTAAACTATATACTCAGCTCCAATTGATTTCAACAGGCTTGAAATAAAAACTAATTCAAAAGTAGAGTCACTTTAAATAAAATGCAAAAAATTGAGTATTCTTCCCTGTCTTCCCCAACCAGCTGTATCTGACCCATAGATTTGCTTGGTTTGGCTCTTACAGTGTTTGCACAACCACCACCAAAAATTGGATTTGTTGATGTGGAAGACTGCACATAAAAATCTGGATTTCTGGAGTCTGGAGGATGTGGCAGCCCTGGGCAGCATTCCCACAGGAGAGGGTGGCTGGACACGGCCCTGTTTAGATGGGTGGGTCATAGACTCCCCAGGACATTGTCCCCAACTGACCACCCATGTTACTTTCCTAACCCATCTGTGCTTCTGTGCTTTTGAGTGGCACAGAAATGTTTTGTTTTGTTTTTTTAATGAAAACGAATGGTTCTTATTAATGTTACTGTTTTATTTCAATATTTATATATCATCCTGTATTTTTACAAGTATCTTCCCCTCAAGGAATTCAAAAGACTATGCAAATGTTAAAGGGTAAAAAAAATCACTGACCCCTCACTGGCTGCATAGGCTACAATACCCTAATGAACTACAGAGTCTGGGGAAATGCCTCATTGGGAGGAATGTGCCCAAAAGGGAAACCTGTCCTACCCAAGAAGTTCTTTGCAGCCCTTGGATAGACACTGAGCACGTGAGTCAAATGCAGATGAGAAGAGGAGCCAGCAGGCACAGCAATGACCTCTTCAGCTTACAGGGATCTGTTAGGGACCTGGCCACAGCCACACGCTGGGCAGATCTTGTCCCAGAAGACCTAGCTTTTGAGAAGAAGCTTAAAGGATAAGTAGCAACTTACCAGATGAAGGCGGACTTTAGAGAATAAGTTAGCAGGAACAAAATGAGTGAAATGTTAGAAGCATTAAAAGCAATATTGTGGGCATGGGGCAGGAGGGGGTCAGGAGAAACTTTCCTTTTCCTTAACTTGTGCCACTTGTAATATAGGAGCATTTAGAACAGATACACTGATGTTTTTAAAACCCTTTAGAGTCTGCTACTCAGAGTGGTCTACGGACCAGTAGCATCAGCATCACCCGGGAGCTTGTTAGAAATGCAGAACCTCAGTCCCTGTTCCAGACCTGTGGAGTCGGATGCCCTGGGGATGTGTGTACACAATAAACTGTGAGAAGCCCAGCTTTTGAGAACAATGATACTTGGGACCAGGCAACAATAAAGTTACTTTTTTCTTCCTCTTTTTTCTTCCTATTTATGTAGAAGTTATTTGACCTGAGACTAAACAGGCATGAAACCTGGAAGTAATGGAAATAATCCCTGATATGTCAAGGTGAGTGGCATGGAAGTCCACAGGAAATAATATAATTGCTATTGCTTTATTATTTTTAAGCTAAGTCATCTTTTTCTAAATAAATTGAGACTTGGTTTCCCCTTCATTCAATTTTTTTTTAAGTCACATAAAGAGTAGTAATAATAAAGACCAGCTAGAAATAAACAGTCTCTTAAAAAACATTGGAGCCCGTTCTTACCCTTTGGACTCAAATACTAATAAAAGGAAAAATGATTATTGAGTTATTTATTACATTCATAAACTTACTTAATTTCCAGTTTATGGCAGGAAGCTATATAAAAAATTTTCTATTGTTTTCATTTAATGAGTAATGAAGATAATAAATGGACTGCTTGTGAGGTAGAGGTATCATTATCGAATGATTGCTGTGTGCCTAACTCTTGTTGACGTACGTCATCTATTCCCCACGCCAGCCATCAACCAGCCTGAATTTAGAAGTGAGGAACTGAAGGTCATAGACGCTGTGTTGCTTATGTAAGATCACACAATTATCGTTTTGCAGTTAACATCATACACACTTGAGTCCGAATCCCACATTACTTTTCTTTCCCTGCAGATACCCTGGACTGAGCCTTAGAGATTTTCACTCCTCTGTAACCTAACCAGTTTTTCTTTGATCTTGATCATCAAAATGGAAAAGGCTTTTTCTACTTGACTTCGAATTTCCTACTTAAGACTATTTTTAAAAATACTCGTTGAATTTATAGTGATTTTTTTTTCCCCTGACTATAAAATCAGTCAGGTTCATTAGGATCATTTGGTAAAGTTTGGAAAATATGGAAGGACACAATGAATAAAGTAAATATCACACATAATCCCATCATTTAAAGATAACCTACTGCTCAAAGATAACCACTGTTTACTTTATATATTATGTGCTTTCTTTGTTAATGAATACATATCTATCTATCTATATATACAGAGTATATTTTATGAAAAATAGTTAGACTCATGCTCTATATGCAATCTTATGACAAATCTTTCCATGTGCCAATAGATATAGATATTGTTTCTACAGCACAATTTTGATAGTACCCTACCTACAGATACAATAATATAAAGTCTAGACACCACTCTAAATTCCTTAGAAGTATTCTCTCTCTCTCTCTCTCTCACTCTCTCTCTCTCTCTGTCACAAACACACACACGTGTTGTAGGTGGCTTTATTACCCCATTTTACATATAAGGAAACTGAGGCCCACAGAGGCAACTTGTGGCATTATTTGATTTTGATCACATAGCTACTAAACAGTAGAGCTGGGACTGAAACCCCTTCAGTCTAGATCCAGAGCAACAGCCTTTATCCCTCACCTCAACAGCTCAAATTGAATCTTCAGATGCCCTTTTAAATAGCAACTGGATGCCTATTAAATTCTTCAATATAGCACTCCAGAGTCCCTTTCATTGGAACAAGGTCATGGTTCTTTTTTTTTCCCCTTTATCCCTTTATTTCCTACATTTATTTCTAGCAGCAATTATCTTTGCCATCAATTAATACTGTGTGTACAGACATGTACCCCATCCTGTGTCCCAACAAATAGTAGTGAAGAATCATTTTTAGATTATTCCTTCTTTTCTGCCTCCCTTCCTTCCTTCCTTCCTTCCTCCTCCCTCCCTTCCTTTCTTTTTTGCTAGAACTTAGTTAATTGATTTTATTCATCAGGACCAAGCTGGATTAAAATACATGTGATATTTCAAGAGAAAAATAGAACCCCAGTTTCACAGTTCCAATGGAAGCCCTCAGGCATTTCAAAATAATATACCTTACAGCTTCAAGGAATAAATATATTGAATGGTGAGAAGTTTTTAATAACAAAGGGATTTTTGGGTGGAGACTTTACAATTTGAAACACACCTTTAGGTTAAAAAGCAAAATTTTATAACCTAAGTTGTCTGTTCACACATTTACAGAAACCATGGGAATTCCGTGGAAAAAATAAATCTTTACTCCAAAAAGGAACTTGGAAATTTAAAAATAGAAGTTAGTTTGTTTCTGTGAGCTAATACTGAAATAGTAAACCACTAATGAAACTCCTGGATGACACTAATAGTAGCAATAATGTTAATTTTCTGACATCAGCCCTCTAGAAACAGGAAGTACACACTTCTGCAATTGGTCTGAGAACTGAGACAACTCCGTGATTCCAGATTTGTTGATTGCACCAGTCTGGCTGCTAACAGAGCTTCCCAACAAACGGGCACAGCACAGTGGAGACCAGCAGACAGGGTGCCAAAGCCGTCAGCAAGCCCTGCCATCAGACTCCCTCAGGACCTGTCTGTGAGCATTGGGTTCATCACTGAAATTGTACACAGCAGAGCCAAGCCCTGTAGGATAATTATTATATATTTATCTCATGTTGCTCCATTGGGATTATTTTACTCATGAGTGATTGAAAAAAATAGGAAAATGGATAAAAGAAAAGGATTTGGGGTGGTTTGAGGTTTGAATTCCAGATCTGTTGCACGCTGTCGTGGATATCTGGTGATTTTGCCAGCCCAGCACCCACTCCTTCATTTTCCAGAAACAGCATTTTCCTTTTCTCTTAGGGAACTACCCCTTCCTTATTTTGTGCCAATAATCAAGATCCCTGTCCTCCCCTAAAAAACAGTAAGGCATGTGACCCTAGCTAGGCCAATCAGATTTAACCTCACAAATTCCAGTTTTGAGCCATGTGAACAGGAGGTGATTGGATCTGATCATCCTATGGTATTTTCCTGAAGAAACTGGTCCATTCATTCCCACTACCTAGATGCTGTGAAGTGTTCTATTTTTTATTATTCAAGTGATCCAGTTGCTCACCTTTGATTCTGTGAACTATTCTATGGCTTTCCAATATGTTTCAGTTTTAGTTCAGTTACCCTGAATCTGTTTCTCTTGTGTGTAACGAATAAACTCCAATAGTCTAAACAAAGTAAGTGAATCATAACTCTAATCTCTATGGACTTCAGCAAGTGTAGAATATTTGGTTCAACCTAACGGCTTTACCATAACGATTGCAAAATATTTGACAATTAAAAATATATTTTAAAATTTAAAACAAAAGTGACCATGAAACATTTACCTAATCTTCCTAAGACGTTACCTCATATGTAAAATTGTAAGGAATGCTTACTTCCCAGACTTGTTGTAAGAATTAAATGGAAACATGCCCAGAAAATGTCTAGGATAGGGCTCTGCCTACCCTAACATAAGTGATCTGTATCTATTGGTCATTATCACTACATAATGTCTGTCAGCATGAACATGTCAGTCCAAGGCAAACTCAAACATTACACAAATTATGCTAATACTCTGCCATATAGTAACTTCTCTGAGTTTTGATAATGCAGGAATACCTGCTAGAAAGTTATATTTAGACTCGAAAACTTATCTGATAATTTGAACATTTTAATGCAACACTGATCAAGTTAGTATTCAGTTTTAATAAAATAGCTTTGATCCATCAAAAAACAGAAGAGGTAGTTTCTATAAGAGCACCTAAGCAAGATTTTCATTACGTAAGTGAGCAATTTTGAATTTTCTCCCAAATTTATGCTACTTTATTCTGACTAATGAAGTGATCTGGTGGGGAGGCATATTCAGATGAATGTCAACTGAGTGCGTAACTAATTACTTCATATGTATTTGAACATGGACCCAAAATAGGACCACTTGGAATTGCTCTTAAGATTTTGTGGAATATGGAATATACAGAGAATTAAAACAAAATCTGAAATGTCCTTGACCATATGTTCTAATTGACTCATCGACCTAAATGTTTAGAGGTTGGTATATCATTAGTCTTACTCTAGTAAGCATTTGGCATAAAAAGTCTTTAGTTAAAGCTTCTCCAGCTGAAGCAAAGGTTTAAGAGTGTCAAGTCACTTGTCTCTGCTGCCTGTTTATTTTTTTTTTCTTTTACACGCTGGTGACCTATCTTCCCAAGAGCATTGCCAATGAACTGACATTGCAAAAGTAATTTAGCCTGCTCTGATGAGGCAGTCCAGTTTTGCTAGCAGAACGAGAGGAGGAAGGCATTATTAAAGGCTTGTCAGTTGCTCATCCCACAGCCATTTCCTCCTTGAAAGCCAACGGAATCCTGATTTTGTTCAGATCTTTAAATCTCAAGGTGGGTGGTAAACTCCAGAGAATGGATCTCACAGGTTTTAGCCAGTCATGGTAATTCAGTTCCCCTTTGCCAATGTTTGGTCTAGCATTTGGCATGTGCTAGGGTTTCTACCAAGGCCTTGGAAGGGACCTATGCACGTGATGGGCCTGGAAGATTAATCTTTCTTTTTATAACTCTTTCTTTTGCCCCAGAGCTTCATAAACCCAGAAATCATTTAAGCACCTGCCCTAGAGGACTACGCTGTTCTTTCTTTGCTTTTAGAGAATGAGGGCACTAAATGCCAGTGGTTCACGTGGTGTTAATTATTCAATTCTGCTCTGACTTCAGTGATTCCTTTTGCTCTATGATGATTAATTAGAAAGGTAAAATTCTGATAATTCTTACAAACATTAGTGATTGTTTATTTCTCCTTTCAATACCCGACTTTGTTTAAAAAGAATATTTTTATGCTTAATTTTGAAAAAAGTAACAAGCTATCAAAATATCCACTGTGTAATAAGGGCTTGTTTTTTAAGATAGATTTTTATATATTACTGTATTTGATACTCACTCTGCTCTTGACACAGGTAGGATGACACCTATCTCACCAAATGTAACAAGGACTGGTTGAGAGAGGTTAAACAGCTTGCCCGGGATAGCAAACCTGGAAATGAGAGAACTGGTCTTGGAACCTGATCTGTTTACCCATAAAATACATGTTTTTTCATTCTGCTGTCTTGTCTTTCTGAGGCAAATCAGAAGTCAGGACACAGATATTGAAGGTGATCCTGTCTTTTTTTTTTTTTTTTTTTTTTTTACTGCTTTAGCTATATTTTACAATTTTGCTAGTTATTTCATTCTTCAGTTCCAATTATTTTGTGATTCCCACTATGATTTTTTATTTTATTTTATTTTTGCTAAGAGGGAAATTTTTTATTTTTTTATTTTACATTCTAAGATGTTTGGGGAGGTGGGGAGAGAAGGGGGAGGGGAGAGAGGCTGGGGGTGGGGCAGGGGCTGGGCTGGCCTACAGGTGGTTCCCTTGTTGGCCTGGCTGCAGAAGGTGGGGGGCTGGGGGGGCTGTGTCTGAGGCCAGTGGCCCCACTCCCCAGCTCAGGAGAGGTGAAGGGCTTCTGGCAGCTGGGACTTTGCTGTGTGAGATGTGGAAGTCATGCCCACCCACCTCCCCACCTCGATTCTGTCTTCTGATGAGAGCCTTCTTTAAGACACTGGAGATGGCCCACACTCTGGGAGCAGAAGTGCTGACCCAGTTTGACTCTTTTTCTGTGTCCCGTGTCATACCTGCCCCTAGAAGTCTGGTCTGAAATGGAATGTTTCTTCTTGTATCTGAGCCCTGTGTCTAGCCATAGAAACTCTTAGTCTTTGTCTCTCATCTCCACAGTGTTGATGTCCTCTGCCTCTCTAACTGGGGCACTGGGCCTATTTTCTCTCTTTGACCTTTGCCTATGGTCAGCATCAACATTACTTTTCCATGATGATGGGACATGGAGAAGGGGGGCACAATGGGGTGAATGACAAACTTGAAACAAAGTTCTCATCTCCTGGTCCACAGTTCCTAAACTGTGCACCACAGCACCCCGGGCACCACCCCAAATTCACAGGGATGCTGCCGAGTAACAGCAATATTCGACATCTGTTGGACAGCACATGAGCCATTAACTCAAAAATTACACTTTCAAAATTATATCATGTTACATTTCTTTTGATGACATCATATCATTGCAAAGCTGGATTTGGGGTGATTGCTGTAATAAAAAGCAAGTATCTCATCGAAGTCAGAATGGAACAAGAAATGAAGGGGGTGGTGTCCAATCTGACTCTCGGGTTTCGGAAGCTGAGGCTATGCCGGGCCCAACAGGTGTATATATCCTGAGTAAGCTACTGTGACTACTTAATAATGAAATGATTATTATTCCTTCCTTCAAATTATGCATTTTCTTTTTTCAGCTAATAAACTGTTAGGACATAAGAGCTTAGTAAGTTGTTTGGACTCAAGTACTTAACAACAGAATTGTCAGATGCCCCTCTGAGCCTAGAGGCACCGTGAAGAAATTACTGAGACACTAAGAATGCTGTGAATGGAAAACCTTCGGGAAACTGTTCTGGGCTGGCTCCTCCTGTGTATGTGTAGGGGCAGGGACTTGGTGACAAAAAGGGTAAAAGGAAGGATGAACAGATTAAAACACCTCTATATAAAAAATCAAAAATCCAGCTATTCTCGTATTTTAGAAAATAAATTTTAATTTCTTTGCTAGTGAAGCTGAGGCCTCTTTCAATTTTTTTTAAAAAAATCAAATTTTATTAGACATACACTTTTTATGATAAGAACATCTTTAAAAGGCCATTAAAATTTTACCTGTGGTGAAAGGAATATTAGTCACAGGGCTGGGCAGGGAATGGGGTAGTGAAAGAGTTCTAGGTGAGGACGGCGAAATACTTCACCAGCTTGTGTGATTCTTACCCATGGTGTGAATGTTTTCTCTATAAGTGCTCTACATTCTTTTGTCTGATTTTTTTTTTTTTTCTCTCTTGTGAGAACCTTCATGCCCCGACCTGCTCTCTTCCTGGCAAAATCTGACCCATGATGAGC
This sequence comes from Cynocephalus volans, assembly GCF_027409185.1. Lineage (NCBI taxonomy): Eukaryota > Metazoa > Chordata > Mammalia > Dermoptera > Cynocephalidae > Cynocephalus > Cynocephalus volans. Next base: position 135,030,287 of record NC_084464.1, read on the forward strand.
CTTAAATTGCTTTGCCTTGACTACACTGAGGGGCGAGCTCATTGAGAAAATCCCACAACCAGCTGAACTGGAATCACCACACATTCACGATGATGATGGTCACCCTCAGGACAGCCCTGCAAACCTGCTCAGCTTCTCTGGAAAGCTTGCTCCATTCTCTGCAACTTCCTGTCTTGTCCAATCTCCTCTGAGGAGCCACACACACTCCCACACACCCACCCCGCACTCTCAGCAGTGAATCACGTCCTATACCGCAGAGAGAAAGCTGAAGACGTTAGCCAAGAAACACCTTATTCCCCACAACCAAATCCAACTGTCTGCATTTACACAGATCTTCTCCCTCTTTGCCCTGATGAAAATGAGCCCCCAGCTCTCCTGTCAAAAGGTGATCACAGGTGCACTGAATGCCATCTGTCTGCCTCTTCTTCCCTCCCTCCCCTCCGTCCCCTCCTTCCTTCCTTCTTTCTTGCCTCCCTTCCTTCCTTCCTTTCCAGGATGACCCTCCAGCGGCGCCTTCCTCTCTGCACACACCTCCGCTCTAGCATATAGACATTATGCATCACCCCCAACCCTCCCCTGATCCGGCCTGACTGTGCCTTGCCATTTGCATCAGAGGAAGCATCTCAAGGAGGCCTTCTCTTCCTCACATCCCAGACACCCTACTAGGCTGAATATATTCACTAGAGGTAGAGAAAGCTCCTCAGTGTGTTTAGAGGTCTGGAGAAATGGCTTCCAGGACTGACTGTCTTGGAATCTTTGAACAGAGGCCTAGGAACTTCCATATTTATCAATTGTGCCAGTTCATTACTATTGTTCCCAGGGTAAAGACAGAAAATTCTTCCTCTGATTTGTTGTAAGCACCTTTAAAGCAATCAAACCTTGGTGGTTACTAGGGACTGGGGACAGGATAGGGGGAAATGAGGGCTGACTGCTTAATGTGTACAGGGGTTTTCTTCAGTGGTGCTGGAAATATTTTAGAACCAGATAGAGGTATTGGTTGCATAACATTATAAATGTATTAAATGCCACTGAATTTTACACTTTACAATGGTTAATTCCATATTATGTGAATTTCACCTCAACAAAACTGCTCAAGAAAAAACAAAGTTTATGTAGTGTTCTTCAGCAGAAAATGCTTAAAAACATTTCTGATGGGCTGCTTATCTGGGAATGAACCTAGAATAATTAACTAAAGGGAGAGGTGGTTTCTTGTATAGATGAATAGTATATACAACATTTTGTTTGCTTGGTGAACAAAATGTTGGATCATGAGGCTTCAGTAATACAGATTTTATTTAGATCTAATTTGGTCTAGTGTCTATTATTCATCTGTACTGGAACCCTAGGGAGGAAGATAAAATAATTTTTAAAAATATAAGAAAAAGCGTATTTTATTATATCTTTATTAACCAATTTGGAAAACTGTTGCTCGCACATAACACACTAAACATTGAAAACCCTATGTAAGTAAATTGTATAAAACATGAACAGAGGAGAAAGAAAAAAGGCTAGAATGATTCAGCAGTTTCCAGAATATTTCAGCTTCAGTTTCAGGTTACCTCATTTTAAGATGGAGGATTGCTGCACTTTGGGGACTAATTTGCATTGATAACATGCTGTGCCTTAATGGACCCTCTGCAAAAGCTGAGACTATGAATGGGATCAATAGTGCGTATTCTTTACTAAAGCTTTTTAATGCATTTAACCATATTTGGGTATTAGTCTTAATAAGCTTTCCAAGCTTTGACTATTATTGTTCCTTAGAGTATTAATGAGAAATACAGAATTGCACATTGTATTCCCATTAAATAAGCAAATTTATATTAGAAATCATTATGAAAACCACGTATTTAGCAAAAGGAAAGTCATGTTACTGGTTGGGAAATCTTACCATTATATTGCCAGAATAGTTTTTAAAAACGCTTCATTCTTGGGGCATCTTCCCCAAAGCAATGTCTGCGTATACTCCCCCAATTCAAAACAATTTTTTTTGCTTCTCTGCTTGAGAGTGAGAGAAAGCCTCCTACCTGCAAGAACTTGATCTTGGTTGTGAGGCCTCCCCCAGGCCGGTAGGGAGACCTGTGAGGCTCGCCAGTGGCTTTTTCTGGGGTTGGACCCTTCCAGTGGGTGTTCACTGCTGCAGCTGCTGTTGATAAGCACTGGACACTCTACCTCTTCTCTCGTTCATCCCTCACAAACAACAGTCCTCACTTCACAACCAAGAGAACAGTCCACCTACCTAGAAAGTGGGAGCTAAATTTCAAAAGCAAGTTGGTAAATCTCCTAAATCCTTTATTCCTTCTAAGGTGAGAACCCCTCTCCACTGGGAATTAACAAAAGGAAAAATCCCTTTCTGGCTCTAAACATGCAGGAACGAGACTAGCATGAAGTCTTATTACCTAAGAGACTGATTCTACACTCAATTACCATGGAGGACCTAAGAAATGAGAGTATAATTTTTGTTGGTCTCCTCCCTGAAAAGAGTGCATTATTTGAACTTGAAAAGAGAAGTAGAGTCATTAAATTGGTTTCCTGATACCTTCTGGTAAGAGGTAAAAATTATTAGTTTTCCATGTTGAGAAATGCCAGCCCAGAAGTATTAAGAAGTGTGTCTCATGGTCAGAAAAGTGGTGGTAGGGTGCGGGCAAGAAGCCAAATTGAATTGACTTCTTAGATTTCTTACTGGGCTCTAATGGCTACACTATATTTTCACACATTGAAGTGTCTCCTAAGCTTTTGGCAAGAAGTTTTAAAACATCAAAATCCAATTCTTTATCAATTAACAGCTATTTAATTTAGGAGTACCTAATTGAGTTTTCTGATTTTAATGTACTTATGGACTAGAAACTCATATTCCATATTTCAGCCCAAAGCTAAATTTTTATGGGCAAGTCATAACCTTTCTAATAGACCTTGACCCACCATGACTTTTCCTTTCAGGTGTAACGATAATGAGGTTTGATCCCTTGCTTGAGGTTACTCTCCACCAGGACTTGAATCTGTAATGTATCATGAGCCTGAGTCTCGGTTTCCATCTCAGGAGGACAGCTGGGCAAAAAGGTCAGGGAAAGATGAACTTTTTTTTAAACTGGTCCCAGCAAAACTATCTCACTTAAAATCAGCTGTAAGTTGGCATTTTCCTTTCTTCTTTGTATCAGTGCCTGAACTCTAATGAACAAAGCAAGAGAGAATGAAAATTTTGTTTTATATAAAATTTGTTAATATAATTATCATCAGGATTTAAGAAGCCTCAGAAAACAAGGAGATAATATATTATACTTAAAATATTAGATTTTAGGTCAGATACTGTGGGCGTGTTTTTGACCTAGTGTGACTAGTAGCCACAGGACAATTACATGTCAATTAGAACAGAGAAGAGTCACACTCAAGTTGGATGTATGTGTATTTCTGTGACTAAGCTTAGTTCAAATGTTTCTGCAAGAAATGAATTGCATACAAGCAGGATTCAGGACTCCAAGAAAACACCCAAGAAGCTTAGTACAAAATGAAGTGTTTCAGCCTTCCTAGTTTTACTGTAGTGATTAGAGAGATTAAAATTACTACATTTAAGTGGAACTCCTAGTACAGTATCTTATGTGTCATTGAGGCTATATAAATGTTTGCTGAATGAATGCATGAATATATGAATGAATAATAAAGCAACAAAATCAACCAAGTTTCTGTGTCACACTGGCTTTTAAAAGGGTTTTTTTTAAGTGAGTCTGAAAGTCTTCTCAAGGTGAATATGACTATACTACAGAGACAATTCTTGAACAGATTAAGTTTTCTCTGAAAGAATTCCTGCATGGAAAATTACTGTTGTTGTCCTCAGAATTTGGTTGGCACAAACACTCAGGAATTGTCAGGGTAAAGACAATCTACCTCCTAGCCTATAGTAGAATTTGCATTTCTAACATGCTCCTGGGTGATGCTGGGACCTGCACTTTAAGAACCCCCACAAGCCTGCTAATTGATTCTGATTGTTAAAATAAATTTTCTTTTTCCAGAAGTTCAGGCTGCACCAATCCTCCAGGCAGCCAAACTGATTCATGGTCCCAGGGCATTTAATTTTTCCAAATTCTAGTTCAGTTTGTGAGGTCATATCTAGCCTGATGAAAGTCATTTTTATATAGTGAGCATTTAACTGAATTCATTCATCCATTCCACTTCCAAACCACTTTGTAGATATAGATTCAGAATCACATTTTTGCAGGATATTGTCTTTTCCAACAAGAAACAGGGCTCCTTAAGACACAACATTTTAAAGCTAACCATAATTACAGAGTCAGTAACCATCATCACCCTTTATTGAGTCTCAGTCAGGTGGTTCACATGCATATCATTCAGAGTCCCAATAAGAAAGAGACTCCACATTCCCACAGGGTAATTTGAGAAGAATTCAACAAAGGAACTAACTATTTACAAAGTGTGAGTAGGTTTAAGGAAACCACAAAGGATGATGTCTGTACCCCAATGCTAGGAAGAGTGGGACCTAAGTGCTGGAACCTAGTGGGGGTAACTGTTTGCAGGAGGCTGCCTATGGGCTTCTGGGTGAGAAATAGCTAACCCATAGCCACTTAGCAAGGAGGGAGCTGGGGGAGTCAATATCTGGCTGTTCCTCTGCTCCCACCCCTGATCTCCTACTGGAGCCTCCATGGGCACAACCCACAGGAAGTCAGGTGGTTAAGGACCCTATTGCTGTTGTTCATATGGGTCAACCTCCTAGGACATAGCACTGGTAGAAAAGGACAACATGAATCTGGAGGGGCCCACACAAGTCAGTGGGATACAGACCTTTGTATCAACTGTCTCAGGAAGACGCTGTTCTCTCCATCTTACAGGCTCTGAGGGGTTAGGTAGCCTCTACTCTGTTAACATGGTGAGTAGGTTGCAGAGCTGAGGTTCAAAGCCATGGTGGGTTTGTCTCCAGTAGAAGAAGGGGACCAAAGAGAAGGCAGATCTCCCTTATGAACCAGGAAGTCTGCCATGTGTTCATCCTGGGGGTCTTTGGCAGCTTGAAGGGACCTTTATATCTTGTGCTTCTGAGAAGCTGAGATGGTGGTGGGTGTGGGGGTGCAGAGCTTGTGGGGAGAAAGTCTGGCTTTCCATGCTTAGCATGTCCTCAAATCCTGGAGCATTCACCAGCATAGACTTGAAGGAAGAGCATATACATTCCTTGGGGTCTACAAGAAACAGCCAACAGAACTGGCATGGATTAAGCCTCGTTTCCTTTTCCTGATCAATATCACTCCCATCTTTGCTGGTCAGTCATTGACTTTATCTCAACATCAACAGTCAGTGATTACTTCCCAACTGCTCTTGTGCACATAGGCAGGCCTCACATTTTTCACTGTAAATAATACTTATGAAACCTATGGCATCAATTACCTATCGAAATAATTTAGTCAACACTTATTATTTTAACATTCTTAGATAAAGAGTGTTATATATCCTTTGTTTTTCTCTTCTAAGATAGTTACAAGAATGAAAAGATGTGGAGTTGGAGAGAGATCTCGCAAGTTGATTTTTCCTTTGCAACACTGAACATTTAACTGCTAAACATGATGTGAGCACCTTAAAAAAAGCCAAAGTAATTATTGTAGAAGTTCAAAAACATGTTATTCAGCAAAGTGCCATCTGTCTGCTTGTGACCTTTGTGTCTAAATTCAGCACGTAGAGAAGGGCTGGATAAAAAATGATCTACCTAAGCTCTCTTGATGGAAGGAAGAGGAAGGATTTGGAACAGATGCAAATGTCTTCAGAGGCAGGGAAAGAACATGCATGAAGTGCGGGTGGTGGGGTGGGGAGGAAGACTTAGGACCGTAGGAGTGCAGGAGCCCCATGGTTATGTGAAAGCTCTTGCCCTTCTGTAAGGGCAGCTTCTCTTGACTGCAGTTGATTCATTGCTATTTAGGATGACTGTGAGCCGCAAACTTCTTGATCTTTTCAGTTTCTCTCAAAAATCCAGGGTCTGGAATTTACTGTTAAGTCTCCTAATTTTTTGATGTTGACCATTAAAAACAAAACAAAACTCTGTGCGCTGAATAAAACATACTTAAAATAAAAATCAAATTGAATGAAAAACACATAAACACTAAATGAAATAAATCTGCTATAGTCTAACCCTAAAAATCCAGGTCAGGGATCTAAGAATGGAAACCCATTACTCTAAAAAGGAAGAGATTCATTGAATGAATTGTCTTTAGTCTTAAAATATAAAACTTATCTTCCAGGATTGAAGTCGATGGGGTATATGACTGGATATGAAGAACACTACTCTTCCTAAGCTACCTTTACTCAGAGATGTTTGTTCTGATCCAAACTTTGTCCTTTTCACCCCTTTTATTTATGAATTTATGAAGAGCATAGATACGATTAACACATTTGTTTTTAATGTATTTTCAAAACTCAGATTGGAAAGTAAAAACCCCGTTCCTCCGATCTGCCTAAGTTAGTTGGGCAAAAATAAGTTTTCTTTTCATCAGTGCTAACACACACCATTTTATCAATAATTTATCAGTGTTCCATAGCAGGGATAAAGCAGACGCCTACATGATCATTATGCAATCATAATGTGAGCTCTGCAGTGTCTTTAATTTCCCTGCACCTGCTGTCACCTGCTTTCTCCTCTACAAGGCTTGCGTTTTCTATTATGCTGCCAGTATAACCTTTAGCTTCACATTGCAAACTGCCCAGGTAGGTTGTTGTTGAATAGGGAAAGCAGATGGATACAGGTTGCCATGACTCCCATTTCCACCCACCTCTCACACCCCTGCCTCCCTGAACCATGATGTGAAGTGGGGAGGTCCTGGGGCCATGGTTGAATCAGGAACCTCAGTGCTGATATTGGCTCAGCTGCCAATTGGATTGGGCAAAATCTCCTTATCTATTAAATGAGGCCACCTGACTCTATTTTAGGCCCCCTTTTTTTTGTTTCTGAGGGGAAAGCAGATTCCTTACCAGAAAAATGCTTTTGTAGGATGTCCTGAAAGCCAATCAATCATTCTAGTCTCAAAGATTGTACAACATTTGACACAGACTGTGCTATGCCCTGGACTTTTTGTCGGTACAACTCTCCTTTCTGCCGTGCTTGACTAGAAGTGCTGACTTCTCTTGTCTTCTGCAGAAAGGACCCAGCCTCAGCTTCTTGCTTAGCTTCTTTGAGCAAAACCTCTACTTTGAGCAGGTATTTGGTCCTTTTGAGGTGTTGGTGTTTCTAGAAACACCACGTATTAGGCACTCGTGTATTATCTTACTTAATGCAACTTAATGGGCTAGGAATTATTGTTTTCATTTTGAAAATGCAGACACAGAGGGTAAGAAATGAAGGACACTGTTGGTAAGGGATGGACCCTTTTAAGAGTATTATCTGCCACTATAAGGGAACATTAAAGAAATTTTAAGTTTCTCTCTTACTCACTTTCCTATCTTTCACTTACATTCTGTACAAAAAAAAAAAAAAAGTTCTGCCTCAATGGATCTTTGGATACACAGAGGCCTGTAGCAAAATTAGCCCCTCTCTGAGGCCTATGGATCTATGGCCCCATGGACCCTGGAGGGTGGGAAGGAGAAGGAGCTGGAAGGGAGTTAGGAAATCCAGAAGGTTGCAGAGTCTGAAGGAGAGAGGGGAGGAGAGAGAAATATCCATAAGTAGAAACCAGGAAATAAAGAAAAATGCTTATTGTCACTGAGGTGTCAACTTTCCCCTGGGCATTGATCAGATGCAATTTACCATCAGCATCAATAGTTTGAAGTGTTCGTTTGCTCTTTTCATGTGATATCTTTTTATCTCTCGTTCAGGTATCGGTTTTATGGCAAATGTTCTTTGGTAGTCCTAGAATTAAAAAAAAAAAAAGTAAGAGAGAGAGAGAATTAACCACACAGAACTGAGGTTATAATGGTGGGGTATGGGACATCAACCCTAGAGGTATATTGAAGACAATTTGGGCCAGGTGCGTCCCTGGAACCATTTACCCTGCCGCTGCCTGCTTCCTAGGAGGCTACCCATGGATGCACAATGGGTTGGATAGGGAAGTGGTCTAATTTGGTCAATAAGAAAGCTGAAATCAGCACACCAAACATCCTTTGCAAAGGGGATTTTACCAGAGTCAGTCTTTTCATGGTGGTTGTCATCAGCAGAGACAGGTAAGAGTGAGGCAGACTCAGACCTGGCCCCACTTGCCGGCTGTCCCAAGGCAGCTCAACTCCCGCTCAGCGGTCTCCTATATGAAATGGGATGAGGACACTTCCTCTGTCACAGTGTGTGGCTATGAAGTTTAAATGGTGTAATTTTTTTTTTCACGTAGCTTGCATTATTTTATTTTATTTTTTACATGAATTATTCCTTTCTTTTTTAAAAATTTTATTTTGTCGATATACATTGTGGTTGATTATTGTTGCCCCTTACCAAAACCTCCCTCCCTCCTTCCTCTCCTCCCTCCCACCCAACAATGTCCTTTCTGTTTGCTTGTCGTATCAACTTCAAGTAATTGTGGTTGTTATATCTTCTTCCCCCACCCCCGGTTATGTGTGTGTGTGTGTGTGTGAATTTATATATTAATTTTTAGCTCCCACCAATAAGTGAGAACAGGTGGTATTTCTATTTCTGTGCCTGACTCGTTTCACTTAATATAATTCTCTCAAGGTCCATCCATGTTGTTGCAAATGGCAGTATTTCATTCGTTTTTATAGCTGAGTAGTATTCCATTGTGTAGATGTACCACATTTTCCGTATCCATTCATCCGATGATAGACATTTGGGCTGGTTCCAACTCTTGGCTATTGTAAAGAGTGCTGCAATGAACATTGGGGAACAGGTATACCTTCAACTTGATGATTTCCATTCCTCTGGGTATATTCCCAACAGTGGGATAGCTGGGTCGTATGGTAGATCTATCTGCAATTGTTTGAGGAACCTCCATACCATTTTCCATAGAGGCTGCACCATTTTGCAGTCCCACCAACAATGTATGAGAGTTCCTTTTTCTCCGCAACCTCGCCAGCATTTATCGTTCAGAGTCTTTTGGATTTTAGCCATCCTAACTGGGGTTAGATGGTATCTCAGTGTGGTTTTAATTTGCATTTCCCGGATGCTGAGTGATGTTGAGCATTTTTTCATATGTCTGTTGGCCATTTGTATATCTTCCTTAGAGAAATGCCTACTTAGCTCTTTTGCCCATTTTTTAATTGGGTTGCTTGTTTTCTTCTTGTAAAGTTGTTTGAGTTCCTTATATATTCTGGATATTAATCCTTTGTCAGATGTATATTTTGCAAATATTTTCTCCCACTCTGTTGGTTGTCTTTTAACTCTGTTAATTGTTTCTTTTGCTGTGCAGAAGCTCTTTAGTTTGATATAATCCCATTTGTTTATTTTTCCTTTCGTTGCCCGTGCTTTTGGGGTCGTATTCATGAAGTCTGTGTCCAGTCCTATTTCCTGAAGTGTTTCTCCTATGTTTTCCTTAAGAAGTTTTATTGTTTCAGGGTGTATATTTAAATCCTTAATCCATTTTGAGTTGATTTTAGTATATGGTGAGAGGTATGGGTCTAGTTTCATTCTCCGGCATATGGATATCCAGTTATCCCAGCACTATTTGCTGAAGAGGCAGTCCCTTCCCCAGTGAATAGGCTTGGTGCCTTTGTCAAAGATCAGATGGCAGTAAGTGTGTGGGTTGATTTCTGGATTCTCTATTCTATTCCATTGATCAGTGTGTCTGTTTTTATGCCAGTACCATACTGTTTTGGTCATTATAGCTTTGTAGTATAGCTTAAAGTCAGGTAGTGTTATGCCTCCAGCTTTATTTTTTTTGCTCAGCATTGCTTTGGCTATGTGTGGTCTTACATTGTTCCATATAAATGTCTGGATAGTTCTTTCCATTTCTGAGAAAAATGTCTTTGGAATTTTGATGGGGATTGCATTGAATTTGTATATCACTTTGGGTAGTATGGACATTTTCACTACGTTGATTCTTCCAATCCAAGAGCATGGGATATCTTTCCATCTTCTTGTATCCTCTCTAATTTCTCTCAGCAGTGGTTTGTAGTTCTCATTATAGAGATTTTTCACCTCCTTGGTTTACTCAATTCCTAAGTATTTTATTTTTTTGGTGGCTATTGTAAATGGGCAGGCTTTCTTGATTTCTCCTTCTGCATGTTCACTATTGGAGAAAAGAAATGCTACTGATTTTTGTGTGTTGATTTTGTATCCTGCTACTGTGCTGAAATCATTTATCAATTCCAAGAGTTTTTTTGTAGAGGTTTTAGGCTGTTTGATATATAGGATCATGTCATCTGCAAACAGGGACAGTTTGACTTCATCTTTTCCAATCTGGATGCCCTTTATTTCCTTCTCTTCTCTGATTGCTCTGGCTAATACTTCCAACACTAGGTTGAATAGGAGTTTTGAGAGTGGGCATCCTTGTCTAGTTCCTGTTCTTAAAGGAAAAGCTTTCAGCTTTTCCCCATTCAGGATGATATTGGCAGTGGGTTTGGCATATATGGCTTTAATTATGTTGAGATACTTTCCCTCTATACCTAACTTATAGAGGGTCTTTGTCATGAATGAGTGCTGAACTTTATCAAATGCTTTTTCAGCATCTATAGAGATGATCATATGGTCCTTGTTTTTGACTTTATTAATATGGTTTATCACATTTATTGATTTGCGTATGTTGAACCAACCTTGCATCCCTGGGATGAATCCCACTTGATCGTGGTGAATAATTTTACATATGTGTTGCTGTATTCTGTTTGCTAGTATTTTAGTGAGAATTTTGCATCTATATTCATCAAGGATATCGGCCTGTAGTTTTCTTTTTTGGTTATATCCTTACCTGGTTTTGGTATCAGGATGATGTTTGCTTCATAGAATGAGTTTGGGAGATTTGCGTCTGTTTCAATCTTTTGGAATAGTTTGTAAAGAATCAGTGTCAATTCCTGTTTGAATGTTTGGTAAAATTCTGCTGTGAATCCATCTGGCCCTGGGCTTTTCTTTGTTGCGAGCCTTCTGATAACAGCTTCAATCTCCTTTATTGTTATTGGTCTGTTCAAATTTTCTACGTCTTCATGGTTCAGTTTTGGGAGCTTGTGTGTGTCCAGAAATTTATCCATTTCTTCCAGATTTCCAAATTTGTTGGCGTATAGTTGTTTATAGTAGTCTCGAATGATTCCTTGTATTTCAGATGAATCAGTTGTAATATCGCCTTTTTCATTTCTAATTTTTGTTATTTGAATCTTCTCTCTTCTTTTTTTTGTTAGCCATGCTAATGGTTTGTCAATTTTATTTATCTTTTCAAATAACCAACTGTTTGATTCATTGATCTTTTGTATTGTTTTTTCAGTTTCAATTTCATTAAGTTCTGCTCTGATCTTAATGATTTCTTTCTGTCTGCTAACTTTAGGTTTAGATTCTTCTTGTTTTTCTAGTTCTTTAAGGTGAAGTGTTAGGTTGTTCACTTGCCATCTTTCCATTCTTCTGAAGTGAGCATTTAATGCACTAAATTTCCCCCTTAATACTGTTTTTGCAGTATCCCACAGGTTTTGGTATGATGTATCATTGTTTTCATTAGTTTCAATAAAGGTTTTGATTTCCTGTTTGATTTCCTCTTGGACCCATGTGTCATTAAGTAGAATGCTGTTTAATTTCCATGTGTTTGTATAGTTTCCAGAGTTTCGTTTGTTATTAATTCTAGTTTTAATCCATTGTGGTCTCAGAAAATACATGGGATAATTCCAATTTTTTTGAATTTCATGAAACGTGATTTGTGACCTAATATGTGATCTATCCTGGAGAATGATCCATGTGGTGATGAGAAGAATGAATATTCTGAAGTTGTTGGATGGAATGTTCTGTAGATATCTGCCAATTCCAATTGGTCTAGAGTCTTGTTTAGATCTTGTGTTTCTCTACTGATTCTTTGCCTAGATGATCTGTCTAATATTGACAATGGGGTGTTGAGGTCCCCAGCTATTATGGTATTAGTGTCTATTTCCTTCTTTAGGTCTAATAGAGTTTGTTTTATAAATCTGGCTGCTCCAACATTGGGTGCGTACATATTTATGATTGATATGTCTTCTTGATGCATCAGTCCTTTTATCATTAAGTAGTGTCCCTCATTGTCTCTTTTTATAGTGTTTAATTTAAAATCTATTTTGTCAGATATAAGAAGAGCTACTCCAGCTCATTTTTCTTTTCTGTTTGCATGGTAAATCTTTTTCCATCCTTTCACTCTTAGTCTGTGTGAATCTTTATGGGTGAGGTGGGTCTCTTGTAGGCAGCATATATTTGGGTCCTCCTTTTTGATCCAGTCAGCCAGTCTGTGTCTTTTGATTGGGGAATTTAAGCCTTTTACATTAAGAGTTGTTATTGAAAAGTGTTGATTTATTCCTAGCATTTTATTGGTTGTTTGGTTGTCTTAGGTGTCTTTTGTTCCTTGCTTTCTGATTTACTGTTTGGTTTCTGTGCTTGTTGGTTCCTTAGGTTGTAGATAGCGTTTTTGTTTGTTTGTTTTCTCTTCATGAATGCCATTTTTATTATACTAGTGGGTTTTGATTTTTCTTGGGTTTTTATGGCAGTGGTAGTTATTTTTCAGGAACCAAACCCAGTACTCCCTTGAGGATTTCTTGTAAGGGTGGTCATGTGGTAGTGAACTCCCTCAGTTTTTGTTTGTCTGAGAAATATACTATTTCCCCTTCATTTCAGAAGTATAGCCTTGCAGGGTAGAGTATTCTTGGCTGGCAATCTTTGTCTTTTAGTATTTTGAATATATCATCCCATTCCTTTCTAGCTTTTAGGGTTTGTGATGAAAAGTCTGATGTTAGCCTGATTTGGGCTCCCTTATAGGTGATTTGATGCTTCTCTCTTGCAGCTTTTAAGATTCTCTCTTTGTCTCTGAGTTTTGCCAATTTGACTATAACATGTCTTGGAGAAGGCCTTTTTGGGTTGAATATGTTTGAAGATCGTTGAGCTTCCTGGATCTGAAGATCTGTGATTTTTCCTATACCTGGGAAGTTTTCTGCCACTATTTTGTTGAATATGTTTTCAATGCAATCTCCATTTTCCTCCCCTTCTGGAATACCCATGACTCGGATATTTGAGCTCTTAAGGTTGTCTGATATCTCTCTCAGATTTTCTTCAATGTCTTTGATTCTTTTTTCTTTTTCTTTCCTTTTGTCTGCTTGTGTTATTTCAAACAGCCCATCTTCATGTTCAGAGGTTCTCTCTTCAAGTTCGACAAGCCTGCTGGTTAAACTCTCCGTTGTGTTTTTTATTTCGCTGAATAACTTCTTCAGTTCAGCAAGTTCTGCTACGTTTTTTTTCAGGACATTGATTTCCTTGTACATTTCCTCTTTCAGGTCCTGTATACTTTTCCTCATTTCATCATGATGTCTAGCTGAGTTTTCTTGTATCTCATTCAGTTTCCTTAGAATTATCACTCGAAATTCCTTGTCAGTCATTTCAAGGGCTTCTTGTTCTATAGGATCTAGAGTTTGAGATTTATTAACTTTTGGTGGTGTACTTTCTTGATTTTTTGTATTTCTGGTATCTTTTTTTTGATGTTTATTCATTGTGGCAGGGGGTTTCACAGTCCACCGGTTTGAGACTATTGACTAACTGAGATGTTGCTGTGGTTGCCAATTTGGCATGGCTCCCTCTGTGACTGCTCAGTTGGCCTCTAGTGCCTTGTGTGTGTGGTTGCCTCAGGTCTTGGGCCTCTCCGGGGAGCCACCTCTCTGGTCAGCTTGGACTCTGCTGGGCTGCTGGATCATGGGGTGGTACCTTAGGGTGTGTGGTCTCTGCTGAGCTTCCACTTCCTGTGCAGGACTTCTCCCTGTTCCGTGTGCTCTGGCCCGGGCTGTTGGATCGTGCAGTAGCGACCCACAGGGTGTGTGGTTTCTGTCGAGTCTACGCCTCCCTAGCCTGATGTCTCCCCACTCTGTGTGCACTGGGCTAGGCTGGGACGTGTTTTCTGCAACCCTTGTCTATCAGCTGGGCCTTCAAGACCCTGCTCAGCACCGCCTTGCCCAGAAAGTCTACCAAGTTTCTGCTAGGTGTAGACGACCAGTCGCTCTGTGTGCCTTTGTAGCACTGTGTAGATCTTTCTCTTGACTTATCACCTTCCTCCTGGTATCGCGGTTATTTGTGTACTTGTCTTATCTCCCACACCAGAGCATGAGCTCCTCTGGGGAGGAGCCCGCAGCACACGGTTCACCTTTGAATCCCCCCAGCATGGACTGACTCCGGTGCCCGCCCACAGTCAGCTCTCCGGCAGGTTCAAGCAAACTTGGGAACTCTCCAACCACACTATTCATAACCAGAACTTGGTTAGGCATTTTTCCGAACTGGTGGCTGCAGAGATGGTATATGCCTCCCAGTAACAGGAAGTTTACCGGGGCCGGAGCCCAGGGTGCGGTGGAGTGACAGTCAGCCCAGCCCATACTTCCTTGTCCTCCTGACACTGGCCAGGGACGCCCCATGCCTCCAGCCCTGCTAGAGAACTGTGGAGGGAGTGGGAAGGTAGGCCAGCCCACAGGCCCCGGGAAGCCCCGCACTGGGGCAAGCAAGTGGGAAGGCTCAGTGAGGAGCCGAGCCAGGCAAGGAGAACAGGCTTGCCTGAACCGGGCCAGAGCTGCCACCACCTGAGAAAATGGAGGCAGCCCCGGGGGCGGTGAGTGGCCCGGTGGGGCAGGCAGAAGCTGGGCAGGCGTCCGCCCCCCGAGCAGGGCCGGGCCGGGGGTCACTCACAGGGCTGTGCCAGGTCGGGCTGCTCCCTCTCTGCCTCTGCTTTGTCGCCATCCCTGTTCTCGGCCGCCGCCACCTCGGGCTGCTCAGTCGGTCCCGCGGCGTGGTTCAGGTGCTCCCAGGAATCTTCTTTTATGCCGGCCTGAAACTTCGAATCCTGAATAGGGCAGCTGGCCGCCTTCAGTGTGGCCCCGGCCTCTGGGATGCCAGCTGCATCAACAGCAGCCCCAGCTCCGTGTTCCCTGTTTAGAGACTTGCTTTTGCAGCTAAGAAACAGTTCTTTTCCTGCTCCATACTTCAAAGCTGTTGCTTGTAAATGAGGCAGCCTCTCCTGCCAAGGGCAAAGTGGCGGTCAGCCCCCACGACCGGCCACCAGCAGCGGTCCTCCCTTAAGAGACAGCAAGCGGAAGGTCCACAAGTTTCCCGGCTGCCTAAAGCCCAGTGGCCGCCTTTTCCACCTCAGCTACTCCGCGCCAACCGCCGCAGCCACCGCCATCTTGAATAAAGCTGCCTAAATGGTGTAATGGTTACAACACTTAGGACAGTGTCTGGTAAATGGTAAACACTATGTTGTAGATATATATACACATATATATGTTCATGTATATTGTATTTATAGATATACACATATGCACGTGTAAGATGATTCTGTAGTCAAATATCAATTTAGAAAAATCTAGGGGACGTGACACAGGGACACTGGATTTTTCTTTATATCCGTTAACTTTATTTTTTATTTTTTTTAATATAAATTTTATTTTTTCGTAGTACATGTTTATGGGGTACAATTTGTTGTTTCAGTATATGCATGTATTGTATAGTGATCTAATCAGAATAGTTAGCATATCTATCACCTAAACATTTATCATTTCTTTGTGGTTATAACATTCATGATCCTCTTTTCTGGCTATCTTGAAATATACAACACAATATTATTTGCCACTGTCACCCTAGGGCACCAGAACTTGTTCTACCTAACTGTAATTTTGTACCAGGGTCTACCATCCTGTCCCCGCTCCCCTCCTTCCTCCCTTTCCCTGCCTCTGGTAACCACTATTCTGGTCTCTCTTTTTTCCTCTTTTTAATTTATTTGTCTTAATTGACCCATGATAATTGTATATATTTATGGAGTGCAATATGATAATTGGGTACATTCATACTGTGTGCAATGATCGTGTCGGGGTGCTTAGTATGTCCATCACCTCAAACATTTGTCATTTCTTTGTGTTAGGAACATTCAACATCATCTTGACCAGCTACTCAAAGATACACAGTACTTTGTTGTTAACTGTGGGCTCCCTATATTACTGCGGAACACTAGATCCCATTCTTCCTGTCCCTCTAATATTTTGTATTCACTGACCTCCCTCTCTCCATTCCCCCTTCCTCTTCACCCCACCCATCTCTAGGATCCACTATTTTACTTTGTGCTTCTATGAGATCAACTTCTTTAGCTTCCACATATGAGTGAGAACATGTGGCATTTCTCTCTGTCTGTGCCTGGCTTATGACACTGAATTTCTTTAAAATGCATGTGAAAAATGCTACAGAGCAAAGCATCTGGGTGCACTTTCGTTTACACATCTGTGGTCCAGTATAATTTGGTTGTTTCTTTTTTGCCTTTTACTGACATATTGTGTGATTTCTGGCTCCTCCACACCCGGGGCCTTCACACTGGCTAGGGGGGCTGCCTCAGGCCCGCACCTCAGGCAGAGAGACCCAGGGAACTGCACAAGGCTCAGGCCATCACCTCACCCATTCATTCCCTCTGCGTTGCTCGCTCCTGAGTCAGACTGCATGGAATGCCTTAAGTGGGACTCAGCTGAGACTAATTGGATCCAGGGTGCTGTTCTGACTTAGGAAACACATTGTAATTCATGCTGATATTTGTTACCCAAGTATTCTCGGGAAGAGGCTGTGAAACAGTTCATACAAAACTGAGGGCTCATGAATAAGACTGTTTATGTGATTATGATTTGGTGCTAAAAGGGAGAAGGGAGAAATGGCACTCTGAAGCCAAGCAAGCACCCCGAGGTCTCAACATCCCAGTTGCTACTGCGTGTGGAGGATT